>NC_088419.1:28365603-29565603 GCF_034236695.1 Oncorhynchus nerka
GCCTGTACAGCGCTGCCAGAGCCTTCCTTCTCTTCAGCGCCGCCAGAGTCTCCCGTCTGTCCTGAGCCGCCAGAGTCTCCCGTCTGTCCCGAGCCGCCAGTCTGTCCCGAGCCGCCAGAGTCTCCCGTCTGTCCCGAGCCGCCAGAGTCTCCCGTCTGTCCCGAGCCGCCAGAGTCTCCCGTCTGTCCCGGGCCGCCAGAGTCTCCCGTCTGTCCTGAGCCGCCAGAGTCTCCAGTCTGTCCTGAGCCGCCAGAGCCGCCAAAGCCGCCAGTCTGTCCTGAGCCGCCAGGGCCGCCGGTCTGTCCTGAGCCGCCAGACCCGCCAGTCTGTCCTGAGCCGCCAGAGCCGCCAGTCAGCAAGGAGCCGCCAGAGCCGCCAGTCAGCCAGGAGCCGCCAGCCAGCCAGGAGCCTCAAGAGCCGTCAGCCAGCCAGGATCCTCCAGAGCTGTCAGCCAGCCAGGAGCCACCAGAGCCGCCAATCAGCCAGGAGCCGCCAGAGCCGTCAGCCAGCCAGGAGCCGCCAGAGCCGTCAGTCAGCCAGGCGAAGCCAGAGCCGTCAGTCAGCCAGGCGAAGCCAGAATCACCCTTCACTCCGGAGCTGCCGGAGTCTCCCGTCCATTTGGGACCCGTGGCGTGGGTCCCCAGTCCAAGATTGGCGGCGAGGGTCGATGCTCTAAAGAGGCCATGGAGGCGGGCTAAGAGGCTCACCAAAACTATGGTGAAGTGGGGTCCACGTCCCGCGCCAGACCCGCCATCGTGGACAGACGCCCACCCAGACCCTCCCCTATAGGTTCAGGTTTTGCGGCCGGAGTCCACACCTTTGGGGGGGATACTGTCACGTTCTGACCTTTATTTCCTTTGTTTTGTCTTTATTTAGTATGGTCAGGGCGTGAGTTGGGGTGGGCAGTCTGTTTGTTGTTCTATGTTTGGTTTCTGTTTCGGCCTAGTATGGTTCTCAATCAGAGGCAGGTGTCGTTAGTTGTCTCTGATTGAGAATCATACTTACGTAGCCTGGGTTTAACTGTTGGTTTGTGGGTGTTTGTTTCCGTGTGAGTGTTTGTCGCCACACGGTACTGTTTCGGTTTCGTTCATGTTCACATTTATTGTTTTGTATTTCATAGTGTTCAGTTTATTTATTAAAGTAATCATCATGAACACTTACCACGCTGCATCTTGGTCCGATTCTTACTCCTCTTCAGACGAAGAGGAGATCTGCCGTTACAGAGTTGGGACGTCCCAAGGATTACGTTTAGAATTTTCCACCCCAGATTACATTCTGATTAAATGAAATTCAACACAATGAACAATAGTTATTGACCTAAATAAGGCTTGAAGAAAGAAGGGTTGCCTATGCTCCTTTTTTGTACAGTATGAAGAAAAAATACATGCAGCTGACACAAATTGACACTCCCTCAGATGTGTTAATTCATTTTTATTAAAAGGTACAATCTGAGATATTCAATTCTGTTGAATAGTAATTTAATAGGCCCCTTGTCACACCCTCATCTGTTTCACCTGACTTTGTGATTGTCTCCACCCCCTCCATCTTCCCCATTATCCCCTGTGTATTTATACCGGTCTTCTCGGTTTGTCTGTTGCCAGTTTGTTTCGTTCATTCAGACCTATCAGGGGTTTTCCCCATGTTCCTGTCCTGTTCATAGCGCCCGTTTCCTAGTTTTCCCGGTTTTGACCTTTCTGCCTGCTCTGAGGCTGCCTACCGTCCTGTACCTTTGCCCCACTACTCTGGATTTACCGACCTCTGCCTGACCTGATTCTGAGCCTGCCTGCCGTCCCGTTCCTTTGCCTGCCCGTGTTCGATTTAATACACTTTTGTTACTTCAACATTGTCTGTACCTGGGTCTTACCTTTAAACCTGATGTATCTATTGATTCTTGAATAATATCTTATATGCCACGTGGGCTTAGTAGGTTACAGCTGTTGATGTTCGAGTAGTTATTTTCTCTTTATTCCACACCCAAATGCCAGGGCTGCCATTGAGCCAAAACACTTCAGGATAACGTGGTAATGCAACAACAACAAAAATATAATTTCAGCTATATTGAAATGCCACATGATTATGATCAACCCTGTGTCTGCAAAATCACAGTATGTAGCATAATAAAGTATATATATTTATATACACACAACCGGTCAAAAGTTTAAGAACACCTACTCATTCAAGGGTTTTTCTTTATTTGTACTATTTTCTACATTGTAGAATACTAGTGAAGACGTCAAAACTATGAAATAACACATATGGAATCATGTAGTAACCAAAAAAGGGTTTTATATTTGAGCTTCAAATAGCAACCCTTTGCTTTGATGACAGCTTTGCACACTCTTGGCATTCTCTCAACCAACTTCATAAGGTAGTCACCTGGAATGCATTGTAGTTAACAGGTGTGCCTTCTTAAAAGTTCATTTGTGGAATTTCTTTCCTTCTTATTGTGTTTGAGCCAATCAGTTGTGTTGTGACTAGGTGGGGGGGTATACAGAAGATAGCCCTATTTGGTCAAATACCTAGACCATATTATGGCAAGAACATCTCAAATAAGCAAAGAGAAATGACAGTCCATCATTACTCTAAGACATGAAGGTCAGTCAATACAGAACATTTCAAGAACTTTGAAAGTTTCTTCAAGTGCAGTTGCAAAAACCATCAAGCACTATGATGAAACCGGCTCTCATGAGGACCGCCATAGGAAAGGAAGACCCAGAGTTACCTCTGCTGCAGAGGATATGTTCATTAGAGTTACCTGCCTCAGAAATTGCAGCCCAAATAAATGATTCACAGAGTTCAAGTAACAGACACATCTCAACATCAACTGTTCAGAGGAAACTGTGTGAATCAGGCCTTCATGGTTTAATTGCTGCAATGAAACCACTACTAAAGGACACCAATAATAAGAAGAGTCTTGCTTGGGACAAGAAACACGAGCAATGGACATTAGACCGGTGGAAATGTATTCTTTGGTTTGGAGTCCAAATTGGAGATTTTTGGTTCCAACCGCCGTGTCTTTGTGAGACGTGGTGTGGGTGAATGGATGATCTCCGCATGTGTATTTCCCACCATAAAGCATGGAGGAGGAGGTGTTATGGTGTGGAGGTGCTTTGCTGGTGACACTGTCTGTGATTTATTTAGAATTCAAGGCACGCTTAACCAGCATTGCTACCACAGTATTCTGCAGCGATATGCCTTCCCCTCTGGTTTGGGCTCAGTGGGACTATCACTTGTTTTTCAACAGGACAATGACCCAACATACCTCCAAGCTGTGTAAGGAAGGAGAGTGATGGAATACTGCATCAGATGGCCTGGCCTCCATAATCCCCCGACCTCAAACAAATAGAGATGGTTTGGGATAAGTCGGACTGCAGAGTGAAGGAAAAGCAGCCAACAAGTGCTCAGCATATGTGGGAACTCCTTCAATACTATTGGAAAAGCATTCCAGGTGAAGCTGGTTAAGAGAATGCAAAGCTGTCATCAAGGCAAAGGGTGGCTACTTTGAATTATCTCAAAAAATGTCATATATTTTGATTTGTTTAACACTTTTTTGGTTACTACATGATTCCATATGTGTTATTTCATAGTTTTGATGTCTTCACTATTATAAATAGTAAAAAAAAATAGTAAAAATATTGAAAAACCCTTGAATGTAGGTGTTCTAAAACTGTTGGCAGGTAGTGTATATTTATTTATACTCCCATCAAAAGTTGTCTCAAGCATTATATTACATTATCTTTATACTTATCCACATTAATGGAGTTAATTATTAAGCAATTTTGACAAAACACACTTTAGCTGTTCTAGACTCACTTAGGCTATAAGTGCATATTCTAACGCTTATAGTTAGTTATATTTCTAGGGTTAAATTGTCAAATGTTTTGACTATGAATAGACATTTTTCAAAATCAGACTTCAATCCACTTATTCGCTCATTATTATATCTTAAAGCCTGGGGAGCAATGTGCTTCATCTTAATGTTGCACTTCATGATTGCAAACAGGCACTTCAACTGTTGCAGTGTAAGGCTCAGTCACTCTGGCCAACCAATCTTTTGCCAACCTAAAGAAACAAAACCACATCAGATGTTACTGACAGTATCTTGTCCTAATATAAATCTAATATCCTTCAGCTTTATGAGAGTCAGGTCCTTGTTGTGGCATCCTAAATCCTAAACATCCATTGGATATGTTTTTCATCAAAGGGATACTTTGGAGTTTTGACAAAGAGCCCCTTTATATACTTCCCCAGAGTCAGATGAACTCGTGGATATAATTTTTATGTCTCTGTGTGCAGTTTGAAGGAAGTTGCTAACTAGCGCTTGTGCAATTACTAAATAGCGTTAGCGCAATGACTGGAAGGCTATGGGTATCGAATAGCATGGTAGCAGAAACCCATAGTGTCATGCCCTGACCTTAGATATCTCTGTTTTCTATATATTTTGGTTAGGTCAGGGTGTGACTAGGGTGGGTACTCTAGTTTTTTGTATGTCTAGGGTTTTTGTAGATCTAGGGGGTTTTGTATATCTATGTTGGCCTGATATAGTTCCCAATCAGAGACAGCTGTTTATCGTTGTCTCTGATTGGGGATCATATTTAGACAGGACTTTTCCCCACTTTCTGGTGTGGGATCTTGACTATGTATAGTTGCCTGTCAGCACAATATTGTATAGCTTCACGTTTCGGTTGTTATTTTGTTAGTTTGTTCGGTGTTCATTCTTTTAATAAAGAGAATGTACGCATACCACGCTGTGCCTTGGTCTGATCCGTTCAACGAACGTTGACACATAGACTTAGTTATTGTGCTAATGCTAGTCAACATTGGCTCATGAAACTACGTCTAACTTCCTTCATACTGGACACAGAGAGATCAAAATCATATCCACAAGTTCATCTGACTCTGGGGGGAGGAGATAAATGGCCTCCTTGCCAAAATCCCGAAGTATCCCTTTAATCTTCCTGTTATTCATAAAAGCAATGTCAGCATCATTGCCTTCTTCACACTGGAAAACACCCAGGAACAATTAACAGTACAACTAGGAGCTAGTGTGGTATCAATTTGCAGAATTCAATTTTGATTACTGAAGCTAACATAACATTTGAAATTGTACTTTCATCTTATCTTGATGTGACCTGTGTTCATGTAAACAATAATATCAATTAATATACTTACCGCCAGTTGATACGAGGGTAAAAGGAAGAAACTGCAATCTGTGAAAAAATAAGGAATTCAAACTGGTTCTCCTTGTATAAAATGTGTTCTATAGAGTCATATTGTATTTAAAATAGTGTACAAATTATAGAATACCTCAGGATGTATATTAAGCTTCTTCAGAATCTCTTTGACTGCTGCTTCATTGCGATGACACTCCAATAGTCCCTGGCTCTCATGGAAGAGACAGTCCACTGTGAGTATTACATCACCTCTGGTCACTAGTCTGCTGCTGTCAGGTACAGTGTAGTCTGGGTTGAAGGTGTGATGCTTCACTACCAAAATGGTAGGTTTACCAGCTGTCAAGAGAGTGAGGGACAAATAAGAGCATTTGGAATAAGATTACATTTTTTGAGAAGTTTCTTTATGGATATTGTTGATCTGGAAATAGTCTCTGATGACAGACTGTTACAGTACACTTGGTTCTGGGTGCCAAGATTACCAGGAATCTGCTGCAGTGCTGCTTCAATATCAGTCCCGGCACGAGAGACAATGGGACAGAAAGCAATGATGACATCACTCTCCGCCGATGACGTCACCTTCGTTAAACCTTTTGTAGTGAGCCGGCGATTTATTTCCTCATGAGACCCCAGAGTATTCCCGGTCAGAATGGTAAAGAACTTCTCCATCTTCAACTCTATAGAATAATAAACATATGGTTTAAGTATGTGGTTAAGAAACTGTGACACCTCAGTTACAACATAAGCATATTCAAAGAGTCTTACAGCCTGCCATCATGATGGATCTCAGTTGCACGTTCCCTAAATGACAGCGTTGTAGGCTAACTTCAATTGTATTGAAGCCTCTGCTACAATAAAGACATCTAACTACCCTGCGGGAATCACTTGCTGTGCCCTTACAGGCAATGTCAGCTAAAATTGATGGGCACCGACAAAATGACAGAGCCCATTCATTTTCAATGGAAGGAAAGCGGATCTGGCTCAAATGAGCAAGGCCAAATAAGTTCAGAGAACAGAGGGATGTAAAAAGTTGGAGATAGTGGAACTTTTAGCAAAGTCCTGGTGATATCGCGGTGTGATTGACCAATTGGGGACCATAACTGTTCGACTGGTGCACAAACATTCAGCACCATGCCAGCGCCACAGCAGCACAAACTACAGTAGATATCGGGGCAAACATTCTATGGGCTCGCAAACATTCAGCAACACGGACAGCGCCACGATCAGCGCAAACTATATACCTGCGCACAATTATTTAGGACAATGGACAGAGCAAAGACCGGCGCAAACTGATAGCTAGTAGGCTTATTGTTTTCAGACACAACCTTTGTGCATCACTACAAGAATGACAGGTTTAGGAAACAAAATATATGTCAACTCTTAACAATGGATATGAGAAGCCTAGCAACGTATGCTGAATGTAATAACATGCACAAGTTACTGTTGCCATTGTCAATTACTTGTATTTCTACCCATCTAAACATGGAAGACAATAGCTGTCAGAGGAATTTGGTCAGATTACTGATTTGCCTGGAATCTGCTGCAGTGATGCTTCAATATCAGTCCCAGCATGAGAGACGGTGGGACAGAAAGCCATGACGACACTCTCCTCTGGTGATGTCACCTCAATTAAGCTAGTGGTTGCGGTGAGTTGCTGTGTTATGCCCTCATGAGACCCTAGAGTATTCCCAGATACAATAGCTAGTAGAGCTATCCTTGGCACTACAGAGAGAAACAACATTTAGGTAAAACATGCCTGTGCTGCAACAATGGTACATTGTGGTACATTCACATGCGTCAAATTTGTTTGCAAAGTATGTCATGAAATACATAGGGGACATTTCGGAAATATGCCCCTGAAGGTGCAGTTGTATCCACTTTGCAGCCGCACTTTTCTTAACCTGTGCTGCAGTGCAGGGAAACGTAATAAGCTTCCCAACTGTGGGTATAATATCAATGTTCGATTTATAACAGGTACTTTCTTACCTTTTGGAAAATCCTGCTGCAACAGAGAGAGAAGTTCAGAAATTACCCCAGAAAGTAAACTCTCTCAATTTTGCATCAAAGTTAACAGTTTTTTGGTGCTGTGACTCATTCTGATCACCCATTCAATGTCTATTAGCTGCTGGGGTTGCTACAGAGAGGAGGTCACAGGGGGGTGCAGTGTAGCCATGTAATTAGTAACCCTGCTGATTGCTTCATTGCTTATGGATTGTTTTTAGTTCCCAAAGCTAATGTCTAGGCTTTAGTTAAGTGGTCTAATGCGGTCTTGACAGTCCAGATTAAATATGTTTAATCATTCCTAGGAAAGTGTCTGGACAACAGCATAATACATTGTACATTTTTGTACAGTTGTACACTCACATCAGCCGTTGAGCAAAGTACCAAAATCTGAAATTAGAAAAAAATACCTCCAAGATTTTATGCTCAAGGGCTTCATTGGCTTCACTGGCTTCAATATTCACCCAGTCATTCTGCAAGTTAAAATACATAGCATAGGTAAGTATCCAGGAGGTGCTACTTTGTGTTAGTATTCCCAACTGAAGCTTGCATTACCCCACTGGATAAACTACATTACCATTGGCAGTATTATGTTCACAATCTTTTTGAATGCTGCTTCATTGCGATGACACTCCAATAGTCCCTGGCTCTCATGGAAGAGACAGTCCACTGTGAGTATTACATCACCTCTGGTCACTAGTCTGCTGCTGTCAGGTACAGTGTAGTCTGGGTTGAAGGTGTGATGCTTCACTACCAAAATGGTAGGTTTACCAGCTGTCAAGAGAGTGAGGGACAAATAAGAGCATTTGGAATAAGATTACATTTTTTGAGAAGTTTCTTTATGGATATTGTTGATCTGGAAATAGTCTCTGATGACAGACTGTTACAGTACACTTGGTTCTGGGTGCCAAGATTACCAGGAATCTGCTGCAGTGCTGCTTCAATATCAGTCCCGGCACGAGAGACAATGGGACAGAAAGCAATGATGACATCACTCTCCGCCGATGACGTCACCTTCGTTAAACCTTTTGTAGTGAGCCGGCGATTTATTTCCTCATGAGACCCCAGAGTATTCCCGGTCAGAATGGTAAAGAACTTCTCCATCTTCAACTCTATAGAATAATAAACATATGGTTTAAGTATGTGGTTAAGAAACTGTGACACCTCAGTTACAACATAAGCATATTCAAAGAGTCTTACAGCCTGCCATCATGATGGATCTCAGTTGCACGTTCCCTAAATGACAGCGTTGTAGGCTAACTTCAATTGTATTGAAGCCTCTGCTACAATAAAGACATCTAACTACCCTGCGGGAATCACTTGCTGTGCCCTTACAGGCAATGTCCGCTAAAATTGATGGGCACTGACAAAATGACAGAGCCCATTCATTTTCAATGGAAGGAAAGCAGATCTCGCTAAAATGAGCACGGCCCAATAAGTTGGATGCAAAAAGTTGGAGATAGTGGAACTTTTAGCAAAGTCCTGGTGATATCGCGGTGTGATTGACCAATTGGGGACCATAACTGTTCGACTGGTGCACAAACATTCAGCACCATACCAGCGCCACAGCAGCACAAACTACAGTAGATATCGGGGCAAACATTCTATGGGCTCGCAAACATTCAGCAACACGGACAGCGCCACGATCAGCGCAAACTATAGACCTGCGCACAATTATTTAGGACAATGGACAGCGCAACGACCAGCGCAAACTGATAGCTAGTAGGCTTATTGTTTTCAGACACAACCTTTGTGCATCACTACAAGAATGACAGGTTTAGGAAACAAAATATATGTCAACTCTTAACAATGGATATGAGAAGCCTAGCAACGTATGCTGAATGTAACGACGGTGGGACAGAAAGCCATGACGACACTCTCCTCTGGTGATGTCACCTCAGTTAAGCTACTGGTTACAGTGAGCTGCTGTGTTATTTATGTCATGAGACCATAAATGGCAGTGTTGTAGGCTAACTTAAATTGTGCTAGAAGCCTCAGCTACAATAAAGACATCTAACTAGCCTGCGGGAATCCCTTGTTAAGTCTTTACAGGCAGTGTCCGCTAAAATTGATGAGCACCGACAAAATGACGTAAGGAAAGAAGATCACAGCAAGATAAGTTCAGAGAACAGAGCGATGCAATAAAATTGGAGATAGCGGAACTTCGCAGTGCGGTTCTTGAGAGTGATGCCATAGGGAAAACTCATTCCACAGAGTGCGAGTGTCTGCGAGTTCTCTCCTCCTTTGTTCTTGATTTAGGAATTAAAGTCACTGATTAGTAAGGAACTCCCCTCCTCTGGTTGTTTAGGTCTTAATTGAAAGGAGAAATCAAAAACCAGCAGACTCTAGGCCCTCCAAGGAATGACTTTGACAAAAAAAGTGGTAAACAAATCCAAATATATTGTAGATTCTTCAAAGAGGCCACCCTTTGCCTTGATGACAGCTTTGCACACTCTTGGCTTTCTCTACCAGCTTCAGGGGAAATGCTTTTCCAACAGTCTTGAAGGAGTTCCCACATATGCTGAGCACTTGTTGGCTGCTTTTCTTTCACTCTGCTGTCCAACTCATCCCAAACCATCTCAATTGGGTTGAAGTCGGGTGATTGTGGAGGCCAGGTCATCTAATGCAGCACAGCACTGTTTTTTGGTCAAATAGTCCTTACACAGCCTGAAGGTGTGTTTTAGGTCATTGTCCTGTTGAAAAACAAATGATAGCCCCACTAAGCGCAAACAAGAGGGGATGGCGTATCGCTGCAAAATGCTCTGGTAGTCATGCTGGTTGAGTTGAGTTTTTTTTTTTTTTACAGGGACAGTGCACATTAATCAACGTTTCAGTAAAAGTGCCGATTTTAGCCAGCCGGCTAATTTTCAACCGCAGTCCCTGGGCAGGTTATTAAAACAATTACAATATAGACAATAGCAACATAGGAAAAGCAAGACATAGCATACAGACATAGCAACATAGGACAAGCAAGACGTAGCATACAGACATAGCAACATAGAACAAAAAGCAGCTAAAAAAAGTGTGACTTGAATAAATAACTGACAGTTCCACCAACAAAGCACCCCCACATCTCCTCCTCCATGCTTCACAGTGGGAACCACACATATGGAGATCATCCATTCACCTACTCTGCATCTCACAAAGACAGGGCGGTTAGAATCAAAAATCAGAAATTTGGACTAATCAGACCAAAGGACAGATTCCACCGGTCTAATGTCCATTGCTTGTGTTTCTTGTCCCAAGTAAGTCTCTTCTTACTGGTGTCCTTTCGTAGTGGTTTCTTTGCAGCAATTTGTCCATGAAGGCCTGATTTACACAGTCTCCTCTGAACAGTTGATGTTGAGACAAGTCTGATACATGAACTCTGTGACGCATTTATTTGGGCTGCAATTTCTGAGGTGCTGTCACGACGTCCGCCGAAGTCGGCCCTTCTCCTTGTTCCGGTGGTGTTCGGCGGTCGACGTCACCGGCTTTCTAGTCACCATCGATCCATGTTTCAGTTTTGTTTTGTTTTGTCTGTATTACACACACACCTGGTTTCTATTACATATCACGTTCCTTATTTAACCCTCTGGCATACATTCCTGTTCTGTCCGTGATTGTTTATGTCGTTAGTGGTTGTGTTATGTGCTAGTGTATTATGTGTTCCGGAGTTCCAAATTGAGCAGCTGCTGAAAAATGAGCTCCTGTATATATTGAGATTTAAATGGTTTTTTAGAGTGAAGTACATCGAAAAAATCAAGAGAAAACTGCAAGACTCAATAGAAGACAAAACAAGGAACAAACCAAAAAGACAGGCTTTTGAAGAAGTAACTATTTTTCATAAAACTGTACAGTTATCTTAGCTAGCTGAATTGCTAGCTGAATTGTTTACTTGTTGCTAAGCAGTTGCTAGGGACTCTCCTGGAAGAAGCTAGCTAGCTTACAAAGAATAACAACAAAAAATATCTAGTTAACAGAAGAAAGGAAGACAAAATAAGGACAGAAGAAAAAGGAAAAGAAAAGGACAACAAAGTGAAACCTCTAAAGAAACAAGAGACCATAATACAAGAAACAGCACTATAGAGAGATAGAACAACAACAACGCAGCCACTGCCAGCTAGCCTACTTCAGCAGTACTGTATCATTTGAATTATTTTAGTCAATAAGATTCCTGCTACGTAAGCTTAACTTTCTGAACATTCGAGACGTGTAGTCCATTTGTCATTCCAATCTCCTTTGCATTAGCGTAGCCTCTTCTGTAGCCTGTCAACTATGTGTCTGTCTATCCCTGTTCTCTCCTCTCTGCACAGACCATACAAACGCTCCACACCGCGTGGCCGCGGCCACTCTAATCTGGTGGTCCCAGCGCGCACGACCCACGTGGAGTTCCAGGTCTCCGGTAGCCTCTGGAACTGCCGATCTGCGGCCAACAAGGCAGAGTTCATCTCAGCCTATGCCTCCCTCCAGTCCCTCGACTTCTTGGCACTGACGGAAACATGGATCACCACAGATAACACTGCTACTCCTACTGCTCTCTCTTCGTCCGCCCACGTGTTCTCGCACACCCCGAGAGCTTCTGGTCAGCGGGGTGGTGGCACCGGGATCCTCATCTCTCCCAAGTGGTCATTCTCTCTTTCTCCCCTTACCCATCTGTCTATCGCCTCCTTTGAATTCCATGCTGTCACAGTTACCAGCCTTTTCAAGCTTAACATCCTTATCATTTATCGCCCTCCAGGTTCCCTCGGAGAGTTCATCAATGAGCTTGATGCCTTGATAAGCTCCTTTCCTGAGGATGGCTCACCTCTCACAGTTCTGGGCGACTTTAACCTCCCCACATCTACCTTTGACTCATTCCTCTCTGCCTCCTTCTTTCCACTCATCTCCTCTTTTGACCTCACCCTCTCACCTTCCCCCTCTACTCACAAGGCAGGCAATACGCTCGACCTCATCTTTACTAGATGCTGTTCTTCCACTAACCTCACTGCAACTCCCCTCCAAGTCTCCGACCACTACCTTGTATCCTTTTCCCTCTTGCTCTCATCCAACACTTCCCACACTGCCCCTACTCGGATGGTATCGCGCCGTCCCAATCTTCGCTCTCTCTCCCCCGCTACTCTCTCCTCTTCCATCCTATCATCTCTTCCCTCTGCTCAAACCTTCTCCAACCTATCTCCTGATTCTGCCTCCTCAACCCTCCTCTCCTCCCTTTCTGCATCCCTTGATTCTCTATGTCCCCTATCCTCCAGGCCGGCTCGGTCCTCCCCTCCTGCTCCGTGGCTCGACGACTCATTGCGAGCTCACAGAACAGGGCTCCGGGCAGCCGAGCGGAAATGGAGGAAAACTCGCCTCCCTGCGGACCTGGCATCCTTTCACTCCCTCCTCTCTACATTTTCCTCTTCTGTCTCTGCTGCTAAAGCCACTTTCTACCACTCTAAATTCCAAGCATCTGCCTCTAACCCTAGGAAGCTCTTTGCCACCTTCTCCTCCCTCCTGAATCCTCCTCCCCTCCCCCTCCTCCCTCTCTGCAGATGACTTCGTCAACCATTTTGAAAAGAAGGTCGACGACATCCGATCCTCGTTTGCTAAGTCAAACGACACCGCTGGTTCTGCTCACACTGCCCTACCCTGTGCTCTGACCTCTTTCTCCCCTCTCTCTCCAGATGAAATCTCGCGTCTTGTGACGGCCGGCCGCCCAACAACCTGCCCGCTTGACCCTATTCCCTCCTCTCTTCTCCAGACCATTTCCGGAGACCTTCTCCCTTACCTCACCTCGCTCATCAACTCATCCCTGACCGCTGGCTACGTCCCTTCTGTCTTCAAGAGAGCGAGAGTTGCACCCCTTCTGAAAAAACCTACACTCGATCCCTCCGATGTCAACAACTACAGACCAGTATCCCTTCTTTCTTTTCTCTCCAAAACTCTTGAACGTGCCGTCCTTGGCCAGCTCTCCCGCTATCTCTCTCAGAATGACCTTCTTGATCCAAATCAGTCAGGTTTCAAGACTAGTCATTCAACTGAGACTGCTCTTCTCTGTATCACGGAGGCCCTCCGCACTGCTTAAGCTAACTCTCTCTCCTCTGCTCTCATCCTTCTAGACCTATCGGCTGCCTTCGATACTGTGAACCATCAGATCCTCCTCTCCACCCTCTCCGAGTTGGGCATCTCCGGCGCGGCCCACGCTTGGATTGCGTCCTACCTGACAGGTCGCTCCTACCAGGTGGCGTGGCGAGAATCTGTCTCCTCACCACGCACTCTCACCACTGGCGTCCCCCAGGGCTCTGTTCTAGGCCCTCTCTATTCTCGCTATACACCAAGTCACTTGGCTCTGTCATAACCTCACATGGTCTCTCCTATCATTGCTATGCAGACGACACACAATTCATCTTCTCCTTTCCCCTTCTGATGACCAGGTGGCGAATCGCATCTCTGCATGTCTGGCAGACATATCAGTGTGGATGACGGATCACCACCTCAAGCTGAACCTCGGCAAGACGGAGCTGCTCTTCCTCCCGGGAAGGACTGCCCGTTCCATGATCTCGCCATCACGGTTGACAACTCCATTGTGTCCTCCTCCCAGAGCGCTAAGAACCTTGGCGTGATCCTGGACAACACCCTGTCGTTCTCAACTAACATCAAGGCGGTGGCCCGTTCTTGTAGGTTCATGCTCTACAACATCCGCAGAGTACGACCCTGCCTCACACAGGAAGCAGCGCAGGTCCTAATCCAGGCACTTGTCATCTCCGTCTGGATTACTGCAACTCGCTGTTGGCTGGGCTCCCTGCCTGTGCCATTAAACCCCTACAACTCATCCAGAACGCCGCAGCCCGTCTGGTGTTCAACCTTCCCAAGTTCTCTCACGTCACCCCGCTCCTCCGCTCTCTCCACTGGCTTCCAGTTGAAGCTCGCATCCGCTACAAGACCATGGTGCTTGCCTACGGAGCTGTGAGGGGAACGGCACCTCAGTACCTCCAGGCTCTGATCAGGCCCTACACCCAAACAAGGGCACTGCGTTCATCCACCTCTGGCCTGCTCGCCTCCCTACCACTGAGGAAGTACAGTTCCCGCGCAGCCCAGTCAAAACTGTTCGCTGCTCTGGCCCCCCAACGGTGGAACAAACTCCCTCACGACGCCAGGACAGCGGAGTCAATCACCACCTTCCGGAGACACCTGAAACCCCACCTCTTTCAGGAATACCTAGGATAGGATAAAGTAATCCTTCTCACCCCCCTTAAAAGATTTAGATGCACTATTGTAAAGTGGCTGTTCCACTGGATGTCTTAAGGTGAACGCACCAATTTGTAAGTCGCTCTGGATAAGAGCATCTGCTAAATGACTTAAATGTAAATGTAAATGTAGTGTTTTTTGTATGTTTCTATTTGGATTTTTGCTTGATATTTTGAGTAAACTCATTTATGTTACTCAATACCTGTGTCCTGCTTCTGACTCCGCTATAACTCTGCACCCAATCGCTGACAGGTGCAGTTAACGCTAATGAACTAATCCTCTGCAGCAGAGGTAACTCTGGGTCTTCCTTTCCTGTGGCGGTCCTCATTGAGAGACAGTTTAATAGCGCTTGATGGTTTTGTGACTGCACTTGAAGAAACTTTCAAAGTTCTTGACATTTTCCACATTGACTGACCTTCATGTCTTAGAGTAATGATGGCCTGTTGTTTCTCTTTGCTTATTTAAGCTGTTCGTGCCATAACATGGACTTGTCTTTTACCAAATAGGGCTGTCTTCTGCATACCACCCCTACCTTGTCACAATACAACTGATTGGCTCAAACGCATTAAGAAGGAAAGGAATTCCACAAATGAACTTAAATGCATTCCATGTGACTACCTTTAAAAAAACATATATATTTTATTTTTATTTCACCTTTATTTAACCAGGTAGGCTAGTTGAGAACAAGTTCTCATTTACAACTGTGACCTGGCCAAGATAAAGCAAAGCAGTTAGACAGAAACAACAACACAGAGCTACAAATGGGATAAACAAACGTACAGTCAATAACAAGTTGGGAAAATGTATATACAGTGTGTCTAAATGTAATAAGATTAGGGAGGTAAGGCAATAAATAGGCCATAGTGGCGAAATAAATTACAATTTCGCATTAACACTGGAGTGAAATATGTGCAGATGATGAAGAGCAAGTAGGGATACTGGGGTGCAAAAGAGCAAAAAAAATAACAATATGGGGATGAGGTCGTTGGGTGGGCTATTTACAGATGGGCTGTGTACAGGTGTAGTGATCGGTAAGCTGCTCTGACAACTGATGCTTAAACTTAGTGAGAGCGATATACGTCTCCAGCTTCAGTGATTTTTGCAATTCGTTCCAGTCATTGGCAGCAGAGAACTGGAAGAAAAGGCGGCCAAAGAAGGTGTTGGTTTTGGGGATGACCAGTGAAATATATACCTGCTGGAGCGCGTGCTACGGGTGGATGTTACTATGTTGACCAGTGAGCTGAGATAAGGTGGGGCTTTACCTAGCAAAGACTTATACATGACCTGGAGCCAGTGGGTTTGGCGACGAATATGAAGCGAGGGCCAACCAACGAGAGCATACAGGTCGCAGTGGTGGGCAGTGTATGGGGCTTTGGTGGCAAAACGGACGGCACTGTGATAGCAAATTGGATGTAGTCTGAGTCGAGTGTTGGAGGCACTCTACTTGTAAATGACATCGCCGAAGTCAAGGATCGGTAAGATATATACAGAGAAAATAGTCAGCCTGAGAATTGAACCCTGTGGCATCCCCAAAGAGACTGCCAGAGGTCCGGACAACAGGCCCTCCGATTTGACACACTGAACTCTGTCTGAGAAGTAGTTGGTGAACCAGGTGAGGCCGTCATTTGAGAAACCAAGGCTACTGAGTCTGCCGAAAAGAATGCAGTGATTGACAGAGTCGAAAGCCTTAGCCAGGTCGATGAAGACAGCTGCACAGTACTGTCTTTTATTGATGACGGTTATGATATAGTTTAGGACCTTGAGCGTGGCTGAAGTGCACCCATGACCAGCTCGGAAACCAGATTGCATAGCGGAGAAGGTACGGTGGGATTCGAAATTGCCGATGATCTGTTTGTTAACTTGGCTTTCGAAGACAGGGCAGGATAGATATGATGTCTGTAACAGTTTGGTTCTAGAGTGTTTCCCCTTTGAAGAGGGGGATGACCGCGGCAGCATTCTAAACTTTAGCGATCTCAGACGATACGAAAGAGAGGTTGAACAGGCTAGTAATACGGGTTGAAACAATTGCGGCGGATAATTTTAGAAAGAGAGAGTCTAGATTGTCTAGCCCAGCTGATTTTGTAGGGGTCCAGATTTTGCAACTCTTTCAGAACATCAGCTATCTAGATTTGGGTGAAGGAGAAGCAGGAGGGGGGCTTGGGCAAGTTGCTGCGGGGGATGCAGAGCTGTTAGCCAGGGTAGCCAGGTGGAAAGCATGGCCAATCGTAGAAAAATGCTTGTTGTTTCCTAGCCTCAGTGCAGTGGGCAGCTGGGGGGAGGTGCTGTTATTCTCTATGGACTTTACAGTGTCCCAAAACCTTTTAGAATTTGTGCTAAAAGATGCACATTTCTGTTTGAAAAAGCTAGCCTTTGCTTTCCTATCTGACTGAGTATATTGGTTCCTAACTTCCCTAAAAAGTTGCATATTACAGGGGCTATTCGATGCTAATGCAGTATGCCACAGGATGTTTTTGTGCTGGTCAAGGGCAGTCAAGTCTGGAGTGACCCAAGGGCTATATCTGTTCTTAGTTCTACATTTTTTGAATGGGGCATGCTTATTTAAGATGGTGAGGAAAGCACTTTTAAAGAATAACCAGGCATCCTCTACTGACGGGATGAGGTCAATATCCTTCCAAGATACCCGGGCCAGGTCGATTAGAAAGGCCTGCTTGCTGAAGTGTTTTAGGGAGCATTTGACATTGATGAGGGGTGGTCGTTTGACCGCGGACCCATTACGAACGCAGGCAATGAGGCAGTTATTGCTGAGATCCTGGTTGAAGACAGAAAAGGTGTATTTAGAGGGCAAGTTGGCCAGGGTAATATCTATGAGGATGCCCGTGTTTACGGATTTAGGGTTGTCCATGATAGGTTCCTTGATCATTTGTGTGAGATTGAGGGCATCTATCTTAGATTGTAGGATGGCCGGGATGTTAAGCATGTCCCAGTTTAGGTCACCTAACAGTACGAACTCTGAAGATAAATGGGGGGCAATCAATTCACATATGGTGTCCAGGGCACAACTGGAGGCTGAGGGGGGTCTATAACAAGCGGCAACAGTGAGAGACTTACTTCTGGAAAGGTGGATTTTTAAAGATTGAATCTCAAACTGTTTTGGCACAGACCTGGATGGTATGACAGAACTCGACAGGCTATCTCAGCAGTTGATTGCAACTCCACCCCATTTGGCAGTTCTATCTTGACGGAAAATGTTGTAGTTGGGGATGGAAATTTCAGCATTTTTGGTGGCCTTCCTAAGCCAGGTTTCAGACATGGCTAGGACATCAGGGTTGGCGGAGTGTGCTGAAACAAAGGCTTTTACGGTTACAGAAGTCAACAAATGAGAGTTAGCGGGCCGGGGCTAGCAGATCAGTCTTCGGCGACATCGCCTGTTGAAACCACACTGGACGATTACATTGGCAGACCAGTCGTGATGGATAGGCGGGGCTCCGTGTTGACAATAAAGGGTCCAGGCCAGTTGGCAAAAGAGGTATTGTAGCCCAAGAAGTTAGCTGGTATATGGGTCTAGCTCAAGGCTAACTCGTGCTTGCTTCGGGACAGAGGCGTTAGCTAACAGTAGCCACTCAATTACAGCTAGCTAGCTGCGATGATCCGGTGTAATGGTCCAGAGCTTGCGGCAGGAATCATGTGATGTGGTTGAAAGAATAAAGCTGGTTGAAAGAATTCTAAGAGTGTGCAAAACTGTCATCAAGGCAAAGGGTGGCTACTTTGAAGAATCTCAAATGTAAAATATATTGATATGTTTAACACTTTTATGGTTACTTCATGATTCAATATGTGTTACTTCATAGTTTTCATGTCTTCACTATTATTCTACAATGTAGAAAATAGTAAAAAAAAAAAAAAAAGGAAAACCCTGGAATGAGAAGGTGTGTCCAAAATTTTGACTGGTACTGTACATGCAAAAACATAGATATTAAAACAAACTATTCTAAAAATCTACCTGCAAAAGAGCATGCTGGGAAATATGATAATAATGGGCATGGTTTTGGTTCAATGCTGGCTATTAACACCAGCAGTGGGGTTATTTTACACCACTGAGTGTTAATTTAATTGTTAATTTAATTATTGCATCGACACTAGAAATGTTACACTGACAAATCAACACTGGTCAATTTGCTGTGTGCTATGAAAGGGACACATCTGCAGGCTTTCTATACATTTAAAGAATCTTTTAGAATTCTGAAGAACTGTCGATGCAAGGTTATTCTTGGGCAAGAGTTCTCCAAGAAACCTTAAGAGCTGAGGAAGAACCATTTAAGAACCTTCATTTTTTTCAGTGTATGGGCGTGCAAAAGTTCTGTACCATGGACAGCACCACGACCAGCACGAACTGATAGGTAGCAGCCCTATTGTTATCAGACACAACCTTTTTTTGCCAAGATGCCCATTGTTCCTATTCCCCTGAAATGTTAAAATGTTAAATAAATAGAAGATGATTGCAATACTGATCTCAGGACTCTTTGATATCCTGCTACAGGCGGTTAACACAAGTTAATTGCGACCCAGATACCGCAAAATATATGTTTGATTTCACAGTAGGCATACCTTTTGGAGGTTCCTGCTGCAACAGAGAGAAAAGTTCAGAAATCACACCAGATTGTATTATAAACAATTGCTAAGATTACAATGCTTTATTGCATGCTTTATTATTAACGCCGCATATTTAACATTTAATTCATGTCAATGATCTAATTTAATTGTACAGTTGGTAATATCAGCTGACAAGAACCAAAGTTTGAAATGAGAGTATATGCTACACATGCAGTACCTGGATGTTATTCTGCTCATAGGTCTCCATGTCATATGCATTCCCCACATTGAATAAACACACTTTAACACTCAACACTAGCTAATAGAAATAAAAATCACATTTGGTGTGTCATTCGATTTTGAATCGTGTGCTCGAAACCAAGGCTGTCGAGTCTGCCGATGAGGATGTGGGGATTGACAGAGTCGAAAGCCTTGGCCAGGTCAATGAATACGGCTGCACAGTATTGTTTCTTATCGATGGCGGTTAAGATATCATTTAGGACCTTGAGCGTGGCTGAGGTGCACCCATGACCAGCTCTGAAACCAGATTGCATAGCGGAGAAGGTATTGTGGGATTCAAAATGGTCGGTAATCTGTTTGTTGACTTGGCTTTCAAAGACCTTAGAAAGGCAGGGTAGGTCTGTAGCAGTTTGGGTCAAGAGATGACCGCAGCTGCTTTCCAATCTTTGGGAATCTCAGACGACACGAAAGAGAGGTTGAACAGGCTAGTAATAGGGGTGGCAACAATTTCGGCAGATAATTTTAGAAAGAAAGGGTAAGTAAACTCGGATGAATTCTCGCTGTCTGTGGGAAGTTTGTTAACATCTTGAATTGATTCTTGAATGATAGGGCCTTTGTTAACGTCTGTAGGAAGTGTGTTTGGCTTGCCTCCTGTGGCTGAGTAGTTGCCCATTGCATCTGACAAGAGGTCCTCTTGAGGCCTACTTAAAGGTGCTAATATTTCCATCTGCAAATATCCCTAATGCCAATAACATATCTATAGAAGAAAATGAATAACAAACTAGGAAAGAGAGGTCTTTGAACATTTGCAGCATCTTTACCTCCTTATTGTTCATGACTGACTGTATTTCACTGACCCTGCAGAGCGACACAGACAGGATCACCTGTTACTGAAATACAGACAAGAGGGTAGCTGTATCCCAACATGGCGACCAAATAAAAATGAGCGAGTGGGTGTGTCGAAAGGAAAGTAGTGAGCATGTTGAAAGGAGTGGGTGTGTCGAAAGAAATGGGTGTGTCGAAAGGAGTTTTGATTGAACTTGTGAGGTTTTTTTCATCCATTATTTATTACGCAACTACCTTACATTGAGATATAGTTTAGACTTCTGTTTTCAAGCCAGATGATGAGTCATATTTAAAAGTTACTTATTAAAGGTATTGACGATGGGGTCTACTGTTGCTTCATGTGTTGTATGTGTGTGATTACTGTGACGTTCACCCCTGACATTGGCCACTAGGTAGCTACTTCCCATGCCGTTGCAGGACAGTAGTGCTCAGTCAAGCGGGAGCAAGGGTACTGTGTCCCGGTATTGTTGCCGTTCATGCCCTCCCCATTGAGTAGTAGACCTCCCCAATGAGTAGTAGACCGTATGTGGAGTTGAAGTCGGAAATTTAGCCAAATACATGTAAACTCAGTTTTTCACAATTCCTGACATTTAATCCTAGTAAAAATTAGGAGTAGTTAGGAGCACCACTTTATTTTAAGAATGTGAAATGTCAGAATAAAAGTGGAGAGAATTATTTATTTAATATTTTATTTCTTGCATCACATTCCCAGTGGGTCAGAGGTTTACATACACTCAACAAGAAATTTGTGGAGTGGTTGAAAAACAAGTTTTAATGACTCCAACCTAAGTGTATGTAAACTTCCGACGACAACTGTATGTATGTATGTATGTATGTATGTATGTACAGTGGGGCAAAAACGTATTTAGTCAGCCACCAATTGTGCAAGTTCTCCCACTTAAAAAGATGAGAGAGGCCTGTAATGTTCATCATAGGTACACTTCAACTATGACAGACAAAATGAGGAAAAAAATCCAGAAAATCACATTGTACGATTTTTTTAGGAATTTATTTGCAAATTATGGTGGAAAATAAGTATTTGGTCACCTACAAACAAGCAAGATTTCCGTCTCTCACAGACCTGTAACTTCTTCTTTAATAGGCTCCTCTGTCCTCCACTCGTTACCTGTATTAATGGCACCTGTTTGAACTTGTTATCAGTATAAAAGACACCTGTCCACAACCTCAAACAGTCACACTCCAAACTCCACTATGGCCAAGACCAAAGAGCTGTCAAAGGACACCAGAAACAAAATTGTAGACCTGCACCAGGCTGGGAAGACTGAATCTGCAATAGGTAAGTAGCTTGGTTTGAAGAAATCAACTGTGGGAGCAATTATTAGGAAATGGAAGACATACAAGACCACTGATAATCTCCCTCGATCTGGGGCTCCACGCAAGATCTCACCCCGTGGGGTCAAAATGATCACAAGAACGGTGAGCAAAAATCCCAGAACCACACGGGGGGACCTAGTGAATGACCTGCAGAGAGCTGGGACCAAAGTAACAAAGCCTACCATCAGCAAGGGCATTGAAGATGAAACGTGGCTGGGTCTTTCAGCATGACAATGATCCCAAACACACCGCCCGGACAACGAAGGAGTGGCTTCGTAAGAAGCATTTCAAGGTCCTGGAGTGGCCTAGCCAGTCTCCAGATTTCAACCCCATAGAAAATCTTTGGAGGAAGTTGAAAGTCTGTGTTGCCCAGCAACAGCCCCCAAACATCACAACTTGCACAATTGGTGGCTGAATACTTTTTTGCTTTTTTTAATGTAATGTAATGTAATGTATGTATGTATGTATGTATGTATGTATCAAGGCGACATCCCCTGAACAAAAATATAAAGTGTAAAGTGTCGGTCCCATGTTTCATGAGCTGAAATAAAAGATACCAGAAATGTTCCATAAAAGCTCATTTCTCCCCAATGTTACATCCCTGTTAGTGAGCATTTCTCATTTGCCAATATATTCCATCCACCTGACAGGTATGGCATATCAAGAAGCTAATTAAACAGCATGATCATTACACAGGTGCACCTCATTCTTGGCACAATAAATGGCCACTCTAAAATGTGCAGTTTTGTCACAACACAATGCCTCAAGTTTCCACAAAATGTCTCAAGTTTTGAGAGAGCATGCAATTGGTATGCTCACTGCAGGAATGTCCACCAGAGCTGTTGCCAGATAATTGTATGTTAATATCTTTATCATAAGCTGCCTCCAACATAATTTTAGAGAATTTGGCAGTACGTCACAACCACAGACCACGTGTAACCACGATAGCCCTGGACCTCCACATCTGGTTTCTACACCTGCGGGATCATCTGATCAGCCACCTGGACAGCTGATGAAACAGGAGTATTTCTGTCTGTAATAAAGCCCTTTTGTGGGGAAAAAAAACCTAACTCTGATTGGCTGGCCCCCCGTGGGTGAGCCTGGCTCCCAAGAGGGTGGGTCTAACTGACTGATTTCCTTGTATGACCTGTAACTCAATAAAATCCTTAAATTGTTGCAGGAAGCGTTTATATTTTTGTTCAGTATAGATGGTTATCAAAATGTGTTATTTATTGTGTATGCCAGGCTGCTATTGTACTTTAAATATATCCCGTGGATAAAAAATGGCCACGTTAGCTACCGCCTGCGACACTACCATGATACCCAGTTTGAAGCACTTTAAATCGGCAAGTACGTTGATACAACACTGCTGCACTGGTTGCCGATTTTACTCGTCGTCCAGCCCAATCAGCCACGCAAGACGGTAGCAACAAATCTGCCCAACTAGCTGACTTGATTTCCATACACACACTCCTTTCGACACACCTACTCGCCAATACTCCAGATTGCCATATTGTGCTGCAGCTACCCATACATGGAAATACAGTACATAGCCTAATTACATTGTGGTTGGGGCAAGAAAAATATGCCCAATTTAATAATATAAATTTGTTTACCTGCACAATACTCTCTCGATGTCAATCAACAGAGAAAATAAACAAACTAGTCCCAACGTTTGGATAAGAGGGTCGTCAAATACCAGATCAAAAGTGATATTATCTTATTAACATGTTATGTAAACATGTCTGTACTGCTTCTACTTTCACGCGTGAAACATCCTCCTGATTTCGGGTAATCAGAAAGTGAAAGTGTCCACAGCCCGTTGGTCGGGGATAACGTTCAACGCATATTCAGCCAACACTCTTTTGCTCTGACAAAAATAATTGATCTATTCGTTTTTATTGGTTACTTTCACAACAGCTCATTCTTGTCACAACAATACAAAATGTTCGAATTGCATTACACAATGCAAATATTGATTGGTTTTACAATAATAATCTACATGAATTTGTGAGTTCATTGACTTACTATTTCACTGACCCTGCAAAGCAACACAGAAAGCTTCACTTGTTATTGAAATACATAGCCAATTACATCGATTGTGGCTGAAGCAAGAAAAATATGTGCAATTCAAGAATATCAATTCGTTTAGCTACTTACCGCACAATATTGTCACGATGTCAATCAAGACAGAAAATAAACAAAGTAGTCACAAACATCAGGTTTAGATGAGAGGGTCGTCAAATACCAGATCAAAGTCGTATTATCTTAACTTGATCTGTCTGTCTGTACTGCTCTTCCAGTAATCAGAAAGTGAAAGTATACACAGCCCGTTGGTCGGGGATAACGTTCAACGCATAATCAATCAACACTCTCGCTCTGACAAAAATAAATGTATCTATTCGTTTTTATTGGTTACTGTCACAACAGTTCTTTCTTATCACAATACACCATTTTCTGATAAAGTAAAGGTCAGATTGCATTACACAATGTAAATATTGATTGGTTTAACAATAATAATCTGCATGAATTTATGAATTCATTGACTGACTGTATTTCACTGACGCTGCAAAGCAACACAGACAGGATCACCTGCTACTGAAATACATAGTTAATTACATCGATTGTGGCTGAGGCAAGAAAAATATGTGCAATTTAAGAATATCAATTAGTTTAGCTACTTACCGCACAATATTGTCACGATGTCAACCAAGACAGAAAATAAACAAAGTAGTCACAAACATCAGGTTTGGATAAGAGCGTCGTCAAATACCAGATCAAAGTCGTATTATCTTAACTTGATCTGTCTGTCTGTACTGCTCTTACATTCACTCTTGAAACGCACAGATAGAACAATGAGACAGATATTTAACCGGATGTATAAATGTGCTTGAAGTTGCCACTCACAAATATGGTAGTGAGAGGAAGCCCATTTACCGGCAGCGGCAGAAGGATGAAACAATATGGATTTTGTCCGACAGTCTGTTATGAACAGAGTGGACTAAGTTTTGTAGACTTTACCCTTTGCAAACATTTTTTAAAATCGCGTTGTTTAGAAGGATTTCAAAAGCAAACTGAGTTATTGCACACGCTTACTTCACAGAATAGACTTTTCCCCTAATGGAAATAGCCAGAGACATGCTAGAACGCGCCAATTAGGATGTTGGTAGCTTGTGCTTGGCTCTGCTCACCATGGATGTGTTCGTAAATTAAATCTGGAGTGCCAGAGTGCGCTCAGGGCTTTCGGAAATTCAGAGCGTTGTCAGATTGTCATTTGTAAATTCAGAGCGTTTACTGCGCACACGGTCACTGAACGATCTGACGGAGGATTAGGCTTGATCCGAGCGTTCTGACCTCACAACCGCAGTCAAGCACCCAAGCAAATTGGCTAAAACGGGTGCTGAGCGGTAGTCGATTCATCAGTTATTCTGCGCTCTGGCACACTCAGACAATAGCGCTCTGAAATCGGAGTACATAGCCAGAGCCAATTTACGAATAATTTGTTCTCATTGGAAACGACAGCCTGGGGTCTAGCTTGGTTTAGTTCAAAATATATATTTGGTGCAAGTGTCAGTAGCATTTTTGGCGCCCCCTGACAACGGTGAGTCAAGGACATTTCTGGTTGCGACAACAAATCAAAAAGCTGTAACCAACAAGTAACCAATAATTGCACTCATCAACCAATCTGAGACGCCTGTGCAACCAAGACGTACCCAATAATTGATCAATGAGAAAAGAGTTGTAGAATTGACCGGAACTAGAAGAGGCGCGTCTCTTCTCTGTCTCTACCGTGAACATTTAATTAAACTGTAACGTTTTTAAACTTTAGCGGCTTATGTTATCATTTTCTGAAATCAGAAGTTTTGTTGTCTGCTGTTTTCGATTGTAATATCTAGTAGTAGCAGGTAAGATCAGTGCATTAGGCTACATCACGTTAGTAGAGTTGGCTAACAACTTAGCTAGCTAGCTACATTAAGTACAGTAACAGTAGCTAGCTGTGTGTTTTGACTGGTTTTCAAAATAGTTTGTCATATCATCATCAAAATAGTCTGTCAGCTAGGCCTTGGCAAAATGGCCAAAAATATCTTATCAGGTATAAAAAAATATATATTTAATGTTTTTGAATAATACAAGTTCTACATTTGTTTTATGAGTTGTGTGTGAACCTAGGGTGGCAACACATACATTCTAAGTGATTTCAATGGGTCTTTCTCTATTCTGATTGTTTTATACTGTTAACTTCAACTTAAACCAAAAATATTTTATACATTTATGCTCCCTGCACTCATTTGAGATCATTTCCACACTGCCACGAAGTGCAGCATGATATGGGCACACCATTTAGACCTTATTTTTAACCAAATTTAGCAATTGAGATTTAGAGAAAAACTGTTGGAATCATGGAAATATAATGATTATTCTAATTCTATAGTTAGAATATAATAGTGGACACTTTGAAAACAGTGTTTAACATGCCAACGAATGAAAATGCCAGGGAGGAGTTATTGTGACAGGGTAGGAACCACAGTGATGGTCAGTGTTTTCTAGGGGACCCTATAATCTTTGGCTACATTTAATGTTTTATTTTAGCTACTTCATGTACATTTACATTACATTTAAGTCATTTAGCAGACGCTCTTATCCAGAGCGACTTACAAATTGGTGCATTCACCTTATGACCTCCAGTGGAACAGTAGTGCATCTAAATCTTTTCAGGGGGAGGGGGGGTGAGAGGGATTACTTTATCCTATCCTAGGTATTCCTTAAAGAGGTGGGGTTTCAGGTGTCTCCGGAAGGTGGTGATTGACTCCGCTGTCCTGGCGTCGTGAGGGAGTTTGTTCCACCATTGGGGGGCCAGAGCAGCGAACAGTTTTGACTGGGCTGAGCGGGAACTGTACTTCCTCAGTGGTAGGGAGGCGAGCAGGCCAGAGGTGGATGAACGCAGTGCCCTTGTTTGGGTGTAGGGCCTGATCAGAGCCTGGAGGTACTGAGGTGCCGTTCCCCTCACAGCTCCGTAGGCAAGCACCATGGTCTTGTAGCGGATGCGAGCTTCAACTGGAAGCCAGTGGAGGGAGCGGAGGAGCGGGGTGACGTGAGAGAACTTGGGAAGGTTGAACACCAGACGGGCTGCGGCGTTCTGGATGAGTTGTAGGGGTTTAATGGCACAGGCAGGGAGCCCAGCCAACAGCGAGTTGCAGTAATCCAGACGGGAGATGACAAGTGCCTGGATTAGGACCTGCGCCGCTTCCTGTGTGAGGCAGGGTCGTACTCTGCGGATGTTGTAGAGCATGAACCTACAGGAACGGGCCACCGCCTTGATGTTAGTTGAGAACGACAGGGTGTTGTCCAGGATCACGCCAAGGTTCTTAGCGCTCTGGGAGGAGGACACAATGGAGTTGTCAACCGTGATGGCGAGATCATGGAACGGGCAGTCCTTCCCGGGAGGAAGAGCAGCTCCGTCTTGCCGAGGTTCAGCTTGAGGTGGTGATCCGTCATCCACACGGATATGTCTGCCAGACATGCAGAGATGCGATTCGCCACCTGGTCATCAGAAGGGGGAAAGGAGAAGATTAATTGTGTGTCGTCTGCATAGCAATGATAGGAGAGACCATGTGAGGTTATGACAGAGCCAAGTGACTTGGTGTATAGCGAGAATAGGAGAGGGCCTAGAACAGAGCCCTGGGGGACACCAGTGGTGAGAGCACGTGGTGTGGAGACGGATTCTCGCCACGCCACCTGGTAGGAGCGACCTGTCAGGTAGGACGCAATCCAAGCGTGGGCCGCGCCGGAGATGCCCAACTCGGAGAGGGTGGAGAGGAGGATCTGATGGTTCACAGTATCGAAGGCAGACGATAGGTCTAGAAGGATGAGAGCAGAGGAGAGAGAGTTAGCTTGTACTCATGCATTGCATAGTCCTCTTATTTAGAAGATACTGTTGCACAAACAACATGCTGATTTAGGTCACACCATCCCTGGTATAATCTGGAGGTACAGCTAGCTACGTTTGCTCAGACTCAGTACATGTATTAACTAGCTAACTAGTGTTAGTGGCTAACAATATTTAGGCCCAACATGCCAAGAAAATACAAACTAGCCGTATGCAGATGTAAGAAACACAAACTTATAGTGTGAAAAAAATCTTTCTCTTGCTTCTCTTTCATTATGGAAGAAATTAATATTTTCAAAACTGTGCAACTATTTTCTTTCTCTGAGTCAACTACTCATCACATTTTATACACTGCAGTGCTAGTTAGCTGTAGTTAATGCTTTCAGTACTAAATGAATTCTCTGATCCTTTGATTGGGTGGATAACATGTCAGTTCCTGCTGCAAGAGCTCGGATAGGCTGGAGGATGTCCTAGGAAGTTGTCATAATTAAATAAAATCCAAATGTATTTGTCACATACACATGGTTAGCAGATGTTAATGCGAGTGTAGCGAAATGCTTGTGCTTCTAGTGTAGTATGATCTAAAATAAGGACGCGCGACAACGAGGTTCTAGCTCCAGCATGTTTATTAACCTAACCCTCACATGTCCTACCTAGGTAAGGATACCCCCAAGGGACATCCTACTACATCTTCCCCTCTCCCATGAATAAGAACTCAACATGCATAACCACTGAAGCATAACTGAAATGCAATATTTGGAAACCAGTATTATTCTCTAACCTGCTACTTCCCATCCTGAAACAGTATGAAAGCATTAAATCACACAGTATGAACATTAACTTAGGTAGTCTCTTTTTGCTGGGTATGGTCCCTAACAGTATGTTTTCTCTTCACGTAACATAGTCTTTCAGCCACTCTGGTGGCTTCACATCCCTTTTTGGGTGCGCTTGTGGCTCTGTGAGCATTCTCTCTCCCTCACCCTCTTTTTGTGCATTTTCTGTGGCCTCAGTCTGTGTGGCTGGTAGATCTGGAAGAGCTCTGAGGTGTGTTTTGTTCCTTCGTACCTTTTCTGAGCCTGTGTCCACCACATAGGAGCGTGGGGCCTCTGCTTTCCTCAGCACTATTGCTGGTGTCTTTGCGTTTGTAATCCACACACGTTGACCTTCAGCCAGCGTTGGCCTCTCCTTAGCACGGTGTCTCCGATTAAAGTCTCCAGTTTGCGTTTGTTTTAGCCGTTTCTCCCTCTCAGCGAAGGCCTTCCTGTTAGGCCATCGGGGTTTAAGCTGAGCCGGCGAGAGAGGCAATGGACATTCAAAACTGGCCGAAATGGATCAGGTGCTTTGAAAGGTACAGGGTAGCATCAGGCTTAAATGTGAAAAATGAGGCATTTCAAGTTAATACACTGATCTACTCTATGGGTGATGAAGCCGAGGATATATTAAATGCTTCAACGTTGACTGAGGAAGAGAAACTTAACTACAGTGCCGTTAAAGACTGTTTTGAAACACATTTTGTAGGGAGACACAACATTATATTTGAAAGAGCTAGGTTTAATATGCGCAAACAGGAGCAGGGTGAAACCACCGACAGTTTTATCACAGCTGTTCACAAACTAGCAGAACATTGTCAGTTTGGTGCGCTCAGGGAAGAGCTGATCTGAGATCTGATTGTAGTGGGAATAAGAAATATCACTTTCTGAAAAGTTACAGTTGGATTCCCAGCTTACCTTGTCCAAAGCTGTGAACCAGGTTAGGCAGAGTGAGACAGTAAAAAGACAGCAGACGATACTAGCAGCTCCTTGCAGAGCGAAGAGAGTGAGGAAATAAATGCATTTTCATACTGAGCTAAAAAAACGGAGGGGAACAGAGACAGATGTGGAGAAAACAATCACAGACAGCACCAGTACATAGTTTAAGTGTTTGTGGCAAATGTGGGAAATCCCCTTTCCACAGATGGAAAGATTGCCCAGCAAGGGATGCGGAATGCAGGAAATGTCACAGGAGAGGACACTTTTCAGCTGTCTGCCGATTAAAGCAAATGCATGAGGTCTCAGAGGAGGTACAGCAGGACAGCATCTTTCTGGGAGAAGTAAAGGAAAACAATGAGGCTGGCATTCAGACATTACACTCAATGGGGAGGTTGTGTCATTTAAACTAGACACTGGGGCAGCAGTGACAGCTATCCCAACTAGGCTGTATAGCTATAGCAGAGATGGTCCTTTGCTCTCTACAAAGAAACAACTGTACGGGCCCAGTAATAAGGTATTACCAGTGGTAGGGCAGTTGGTGATTAAACTGGAGAGTAAAGACAAAAGGGCCATCCAGCCTGACTTCGTCATTGACTCTCTAGCCAGACCGTTGCTGGGGCTGCCAGCAATTGAAGCATTGCAACTCATTGAGAGAGTGAGTGAACTGGAGGAACCAGGTGAGGTTTTCAAAAATAAATTCCCAAAAGTGTTTTCTGGTCTAGGAAGGATAGAAGGTGACTACAAAATCTGCCTGAAAGAGGATGCTGTCCCCTATGCCCTTACTACCCCCCGCAGTGTGCCTATCCCTTTATTGGCCAGAGTAAAGGAAGAGTTGGGGAGGATGGAAGAAATAGGGGCGGTGTCTAAAATAGAGAGTGCCACACACTGGTGTGCAGGGATGGTAGTGGTCCCAAAAGCCAATGGGGAAATAAGGATCTGTGTGGACATGACTAACTTGAATGAGGCACTCTGCAGAGAGAGACACATCTTACCATCAGTGTAGCAGTCACTGGCTCAGTGGGATGTTCTTACTAGTCTTCACAAAGCTGGATGCCCGCTTAGGTTTCTGGCAGATACCGCTGTCATCAGAGAGTAGGGCACTCAAAACGTTTATAACACCGTTTGGCCGTTACTGTTTTAATGTTTTGCCATTTGGAATCGCTTCCGGTCCTGAGCATTTCCAAAGATGCATGTCCCAGCTGTTGGATGGGCTGAGTGGCGTCATAGTCCACGTGGACGATGTGCTCGTGTGCGGAAGGGACAGAGCAGAACATGATGTAAGGCTCACAGCAGTTCTGACCCGACTCCAGGAGACTGGCCTGACATTCAATGAAAAATGCACTTTTGCACAGACAGAGGTCAAGTTCTTGGGACACAAAATCAGTGCAGCTGGAATAGAGCCGGACCCGGAGAAGATCAGCGCCATCACAGATATGCCCAGACCCCAGAATGTGGCTGAAGTCGGGACCTTCTTAGGCATGGCCACATATGTGGGTAAGTTCCTCCCACAGTTCTCAGATACAACCAAACCTCTGAGAGACTTACTAGCCAAAGAGAATGACTGGTCATGGGGTCACATGCAACAGGTAGCGTTTGACAAAGTCAAAGGAGACCTGGCCTCAGAGAGAGTGCTGGCCCAGTACCGTCCCCACGCTAAAACAAAAGTATCAGCAGATGCATCATCCTTTGGGATAGGGGCCGTCCTCACACAGATGCAGGACAACAGGGAGTTGCGTCCAATAGCATACATCTCCCGAAGCTTATCCGACACAGAGCAAAGGTATGCTCAAAAGGAGAAGGAGGCATTGGCTATCACATGGGCATGTGAAAGGCTCAGCCAATACCTTATTCTGTCGAGATCAACTCTTACAACTACTGTACAGGGTACGTTGAAGTATCCATTCTTACCATCACCACGACCAGGAACTCTACCTAAGGAGATGGTAATCTCTGGTGGCCGAACCAGAGTCGTACACCCAACATCTCTGTGACCAAAGGATTTGGACGATCAAGGACAGCTCAATTGTAAATACATAAATTGCATTCCCTTTTTCCAAATGAGCAGTTATTAGTGCATAAGATTTTGTATTTTTCGTGAACGTCGCTTCCCAATGTCCAATAGAGTAATGCCTTTGTCTCCCGTCCTCCCCCCCTCCTCTCTCTGAATTCGCCACCATGTTATAACAAAACTGTCCTGTTTTGTTAGTCTTCTAGAGACTATTTTCTCTATAATGTTAGTGTGTATTCTGTAATTGTTTAATAAGTTAGTAAATAAATAATTTAGCCAATTTGTGTATCGCTGATTCATCAGTAAAAAAAGGGTTTGTGCAGACTACAAGAAATTACCACGTTCAGAATGACTTATGAGGTAATAAAACATTAATAAGTGACTGTAATCGATAAGATATGAAAATATCTGAAGAGGGTTAAATTCGGGAAATACTAACTCTTTAAACAACATTTTCCCGTGGTGCCCGATGTAAGGTAAAGGTTAGAGACTTCTTTTAATGTTCCATCTATACATCGAATCTGCTCACTGATTACGTTTTACATCTTATGCTCATAATTACAAACTTTACCCCTTATTTCCATAGAAGATATGGAGTAGCCACTCTTTTATAAAGATGCCAGATGACACCAGCTTCTACAGATGCACCATTGAGAGCATCCTGTCTCGCTACATCACCGCCTGTGAAGGCAGCTGCACTGGAAGATGACCAAGGACTTCAGCCACGGCCTGTTATATCCTCTTCCGTCTGGCAGACGGTAACACAGCATCCACCACCAGGCCATAAGACTGTTGAAGAGCCTAGCTATCCACCTGCACAACCTGCTGTTCACCTGCATCTTTAGAGACTATTTCCACGGACTCTCTCACAGTATTGCTTCCATCCCTCTCCTTGCCCCAACCTGGGCTCGAGCCAGGGACCCATTGAATACATCGACAACTTGTCACCCACAAAGCATCGTTACCTATCGCTCACTCACTCCCATCACTGCGGTTATTATTTATTACTATTTATTTGTACTGCTCACTTTCTACTTGTTGCCATAGCACATTTCACTGTACATACCGTTACTGCTAGTTTTACTCCGACTTTTATACCTATATTTGTTTACCACTTGCCTTACTGTGTTATTGTTGTTTTATTTTTTATATTTTGATATTTCACTGCACTGTTGAGAGGTATCCCAATAATGGACTAAAGGAGACAAATGTTACTCCTTATAGTCCAAGGACCGTACATGTTCTGTTTAAAATGTGAATTGGCTCTGTAAGCCAAAACAGACAATTACTCCATCTAAACGTGAATTGATTCTCAATTGTTGTACAGTTCTAGACACATCAAATCATTTCAAAAATGCAAAATACACACTGTTTTAATCAGATTTAACACAGTTGCAGCCAACAGTATTTTTCAGTGACAACATGTTTGTGGTGTACACACAGGTATTAGGAGACGGAGGCAGCTACTTAGCACTGTCATGCCTGCTCCCGCTCTCGCTCTCCCTCTGGCGCTGCCTATCTTTATGCACACCTGTCCCCTTCGTTACACGCACCAGCGCCTCATTGGACCCACCTGAACTCTATTATTATTATTATTTGATTGCCTTCCCTTCATCTGTCTGTTCCTCACGTTATTCCCCGTGTCAGCATTGATTTCGTTACTTTGTCCTGTCCAGACGCTGGTCCTGTCCTGTTTTATTTCTGTAGTTGATTAAATGTTCTCCCTGTACCTGCTTCCTGTCTCCAGCGTCATGCCTTACAAGCACAGGAAGTCGACTCTGTCTTCCGTCTGTTTTCCGTAAACACAACCTGTAACATGGAGATATGGCGTTGTGGTAACACTAACCCTATAAAGGTGTGTATCAATTTAATAAGGTCCTTAAGCTTGCAAAACTGTACCTCAAGCAATGCGTGTTAATGTTCAAACCATGCGTCGGGCCTCTTAACAAAACTCCCTCCTACAGAAGACGCCTTCGTCCAGTGACATGTAATGTAATGGAACTGAGAGTCATGATCAAGGGCTATGTTGAGGTAGCTTGCAAGTAAGCATTTCATTACACAGTTTACACACCCTGTGTATATGAGAAATATATATATATATATTTAAAGATTTTAGAGCGGCCACTTAAGTATCTGGGCCCGTTTTCCCAAAAGCATCTTAAGGCTACGATGTTCATTAGATGAATTTAGCCTTAAAATGCTTTTGGGAAACTGGCTCCTGGTCAATATAATGGATAATCTGTGGCAAACTCCAAACATATCGCAGTGCGTGTCGGGATAGCTCTTCGCTCGGAAGCCTGCAGCCTTGCTCTAACTGCCTGTAGCTCAGGCATTGAAGTAAGGATATGCATATTCTTGATACCATTTGAAAGGAAACACTTTGAAGTTTGTGGAAATGAATGTAGGAGAATATAACACATTAGATCTTGTAATTCGCTCTGGATAAGAGCGTCTGCTAAATGACTTAAATGTAAATGTAATGTAAATGTAAAAGAAAATACCAGAATACTTTTTGTACCATCATCTTTGGTGACCATTTAGATGGTGTCCACAAGAGGGCACCACTGTATGTGCAAAGTTTCAGACTGATAACTTCAAGAATGTGCAAGCTGCATGACATTTAGAATGAAGTCACCCAGGTGTCCTTCACGATTTGCCCAAATCTACCCAAGTGGCCGAATTGGTAAATTGGTAAATTGATAGATTTTCAAGAACATAACTATAGAAAACGTACAAAAATGCTATGCTAATAAAAAATACAAGTTTACACACTCCTAGGAATGTCATACATTACGGATCATTATCTTCCCTACATAAAGTGTACAAACAGGAGACGCGACAAGAATGCTGATCCAATGTCTCCAAACACAGAAGTGAAATATTTAAGATAATGGCCAAGTTAGCAGCCAACACTGATCTAATGTCATAAGTAAACACACTACAAACCACAAACAAAGTAAAAAATCAAAATGCACACGCTATTTACAATTACAGAATTCAGAACAAACACTACACAAAATTCTGCTGCTGATCCCAAGTCCCAAGTCTCATTGTGCTGTAAAGCACTTACCATCCTCTACTTGTAGGCTTCTTAGAGTGTCTGAGGAATAAATACGAACGTAATTTGACTGGTTGAAACAACGTTTAGCGTTAGATTTTCACAGATTTCTTTCTTTGCAAGTTGAACAAGTGGAAATACAAAATCAATCGTGCATACTATATGGACCTGTTTAGGATATGAAAAATGATTTTATCAAACAAAACTACACTACATTTTATCTCTGGGACCCTTAGGATGACAAATCAGAGAAAGATTTCAGAATGTAAGTAAATTATTTACCTTCAAATGTGAATCTATCAAACCTGTCACGGTGAAAAAAGGGTTTTGTTGTTGTGCACTCCTCAAACAATAGCAATGGTATTTTTTCGCTGTAATAGCTACTGTAAATTGGACCATGCAGTTAGATTAACAAGAATTTAAGCTTTCTGCCCAAATAAGACACTTATTGTACTGAATTTTTTGTTGTTGTTTAAATTGTTGTTTTAATCACGTTATGCATATTGAGCAACAACTATTGAGACACTGATCCATAAGAAGTGGAATGCGTTGGTTATGTTTTTTAACTAGTGATGGGACGATTAATACAGCACCCCGAAGCAGTTTTGAAAACACTACTGATCCGATACCACGTACCAATGATCGTTTTAAAGTAACATTATCACATGGTCAATGATGTCCGAAGCTTCATTAGATCACGTGCATTTTCAAACCGGGCGTTGCAAAATGCAAGATCCCATTGATTTCGCCGTGGTTCCGGGTACTTTCTTCGATTCAAAGTTTCTTTCAAACCCCGACCTCTACTGGACACCGTACCTAGAAATCTAGTTCAAATGTTTTCAAATTACTGCACTTGATTGGTAGCGCAGCAGGTAGAGTTGGGAACCATTCAACTCTCAGACGACAGGGTATGGGTCGAATCCCAGCCTAGGCACTCTATAAAAAAATGGTCGTATGTGAAACTAAACTTTTTAAGCTTCTGTATGGATAGGGGGCAGTATTGGAAGTTCGGATGACTGAGGTGCCCAAAGTAAACTGCCTGTTACTCAGGCCCAGAAGCTAGGATATGCATATACAGTGGGGCAGAAAAGTATTTAGTCAGCCACCAATTGTTCAAGTTCTCCCACTTAAAAAGATGAGAGAGGCCTGTAATTTTCATCATAGGTACACTTCAACTATGACAGACAAAATGAGAAAAACATTTTTTAATGAATTTATTTGCAAATTATGGTGGAAAATAAGTATTTGGTCAATAACAAAAGTTTATCTCAATACTTTGTTATATACCCTTTGTTGGCAATGACAGAGGTCAAACGTTTTCTGTAAGTCTTCACAAGGTTTTCACACACTGTTGCTGGTATTTTGGCCCATTCCTCCATGCAGATCTCTTCTGGAGCAGTGACGTTTTGGTGCTGTTGCTGGGCAACACGGACTTTCAACTTCCTCCAAAGATTTTCTATGGGTTGAGATCTGGAGACTGGCTAGGCCACTCCAGGACCTTGAAAAGCTTCTTACGAAGCCACTACTTCGTTGCCCGGGCGGTGTGTTTGGGATCATTGTCATGCTGAAAGACCCAGCCACGTTTCATCTTCAATGCCCTTGATGATGGAAGGAGGTTTTCACTCAAAATCTCACGATATATGGCCCCATTCATTCTTTCCTTTACACAGATCAGTCATGCTGGTCCCTTTGCAGAAAAACAGCCCCAAAGCATGATGTTTCCACCCCCATGCTTCACAGTAGGTATGGTGTTCTTTGGATGCAACTCAGCATTCTTTGTCCTCCAAACACGACGAGTTGAGTTTTTACCAAAAAGTTATATTTTGGTTTCATCTGACCATATGACATTCTCCCAATCTTCTTCTGGATCATCCAAATGCTCTCTAGCAAACTTCAGACGGGCCTGGACATGTACTGGCTTAAGCAGGGGGACACGTCTGGCACTGCAGGTTTGAGTCCTTGGCGGTGTAGTGTGTTACTGATGGTAGGCTTTGTTACTTTGGTCCCAGCTCTCTGCAGGTCATTCACTAGGTCCCTAGTGTGACTGTTTGAGGTTGTGGACAGGTGTCTTTTATACTGATAACAAGTTCAAACAGGTGCCATTAATACAGGTAACGAGTGGAGGATAGAGGAGCCTCTTAAAGAAGAAGTTACAGGTCTGTGAGAGCCAGAAATCTTGCTTGTTTGTAGGTGACCAAATATTTATTTTCCACCATAATTTGCAAATAAATTAATTAATAATCCTACAATGTGATTTTCTGGATGTTTTTTTTTCATTTTGTCTGTCATAGTTGAAGTTAATTTCTCTAAAGAAAAACATCAACCAATTTCTAAAGACTGTTGACATCCAGTGGAATCGATAGGAACTTCAACAAAAATGCCACAGAAATCTGGGATAGAAAACCCATTGAAAACATTGTTACCTCAAAAATAAAACATTCTGGATGGTTTGTCCTCGGGTTTTGCCTGCCAAATAAGTTCTCTTATACTCAGACATCATTCAAACAGTTTTAGAAACTTCAGAGTGTTTTCTATCCAAATCTACCACTTATATGCATATCCTAGCTTCTGGGCCTGAGTAGAAGCCAGTTTACTTTGGGCACGCTTTTCATCCGTACGTGAAAATACTGCCCCCTAGCCCAAAGAGTGAGACCTCTTTTCTATAACTGTGTGAAATCTATTTTTTATTGCAACGGCAAGTAGAATATGCCCTTTGTGTTTTATAGGAATGCAAGGTGTTTAATGTGAATAGTTTTAGGCTTACTGCTAATGTTTTTTTATTGTGCTGTCCTCAGATAATCTCATGGTCTGCTTTCGCCTTAAATCCTTTTTGAAATCTGACACGGTGGCTGGATTAACAAGAAGTTATCTTCTCTGGGACAAGTGGGAGGCTAGCGTCCCACCTCGACAACAGACAGTGAAATTGCAGGGTGCAAAATTCAAAACAGAAATCCCATAATTAAAATTCCTCAAACATATAAGTATTTTACACTATTTTAAAGCTGAACTTCTTGTAAATCCAGCCACAGTGTCCGATTTCAAATAGGCTTTAGTCCAAAAGCACACTAAATGATTATGTTAGGTCAGCACCTAGTCACACAAAACCATAAAGCCATTTTCCAGCCAAGGAGAGCCCTCACAAAAGTCAGAAATAGCTATTAAATTAATCACTAACCTTTGATGATCATCAGATGGCACTCACAGGACTTCATGTTACACAATAAATGTGTGTTTTGTTCGATAAAGTTCATCTTTATGTCCAAAAACCTAATTTGAAATTGGTGGGTTATGGTCAGAAATGCATTGTCTCAAACTAACATCCGGTGAAAGTGCAGAGAGCCACATCAAATTACAGAAATACTCATCATAAACATTGATACAAGATACAAGTGTTATTCATGGAAATATAGATACACTTCTCCTTAATGCAACTGCTGTGTCAGATTTCAAAAACGCTTTACGGCAAAAGCACACCTTGCGATTATGTTAAGCGCCAAGTCACAGAAAAACAATCAGCCATTTTCCAAAGAAGGAGAGGTGTCACAAAAGTCAGAAATGCCATTATAAATATTCACTTACCTTTGATGATCTTCATCAGAATGCACTCCCAGTAATCCCAGTTCCACGATAAATGTTTGTTTTGTTCCATAAAGTCCATCATTTATGTCCAAATACCTCCTTTTTGTTTGCGCGTTTAGTACACAAATCCAAACTCAGGAAGCGAGGGCAAGTCCAGGCGAAAGTTCAGATGAAAAGTCATATTACAGTTCGTAGAATCATGTCAAACGATGTATAGAATCAATGCTTAGGATGTTTTTATCATAAATCTTGAATAATGTTTCAACCGGAGAATTCCTTTGTCTTTAGAAATATAATGCAATGCAGCTACATCTCACGGGAGCGCGCCTGACAAAGCACATGGCCTTCTGGCAGACCCCTTACTCAATCAGCTCTTATTCTCTCCTCAATCACAGTAGAAGCCTGAAACAAGGTTCTAAAGACTGTTGACATCTAGTGGAAGCCTTATGAAGTGCAATATGACCCCATAGACACTGTATATTCGATAGGCAATGACTTGAAAAACCACAAATCTCAGATTTCCTACTTTCTGGTTGGATTTTTCTCAGGTTTTTGCCTGCCATATGAGTTCTGTTATACTCACAGACATCATTCAGAGTGTTTTCTATCCAAATCGACCACTTATGTGCATATCATAGCTTCTGGGCCTGAGTAGCCGGCAGTTTCCTCTGGGCACCTTATTATCCAAGCTACTCAATCCTGCCCCCCAGTCCCAAAGAAGTGAAGCTTTAATTTGGTGTATTGCACTTGATTGTATGAAAGTGAAATATTTCTAATAATTTTTGGGGAATTCCGCACCCTGCAATTTCACCGGATGTTGTCAAAACGTTCCGCTAGCAGAACCCCCAGCCGTAACAGGTTAACAGTTGTGATACCACACCTGAGAGAGCATGGTTCGTTACAGCACCGAGAATAGTTACCATTGTTACCTTGACCACAATCATGAGGCTTGATGTGATGATGATGACCCTTATGATCCCCACCACGTTTTTGTGAACACTACTGACACCCATCTCCAAAAGGACACGGTTGATGAATCTTATGATATCCCCTATCACGTAATCATCAGATTTTTGCAGATAAACATCGGGCAATAGCACACTTGATAACCTGGATGAGGATAAGAAAAAGAACCACACCAAAAAATGCTCACCAAAAAACGTCCCTATTTACCGAATGATGAAGACAACCACATGACTAAGCCTAAATCATCTGGATTGTAATCATGATATTTAGCGCCCTCAGTTCTGATCTTTTGGACTAGGTCAGTTTCCTCAGAATTATCAGGAATGTAAGTACAGCATTCAGCACCAATAACAGGACATGTACCCCCTTGTGCGGATAGAAGATAATCAAGGGCCAAACGATTTTGCATCACCATAGTCCAAATGGCAACCATCTCAGCTGTAATTAACTGTACTATTAGCTAGGATTTCCAAAGAATTAGACATACTAATAGCTTCCCGTGCTATTTTAGAAATGCCATAAAATGGAAAAGCAATCGCAAAGAAAAGAGAAAGCAAAGAATCTCTCCGTTTCTGTAATCACACGTTTATGACGTTGTGAAAAAGAAGAATTCACAGAATGTCCTTCATGGCGTATGACATATCCCAAATAACATCCTTAATAACACGACCCTTGCCACAACTTCGGTAACCAGGAATATGCATAGGATCCACAGATAAAGTAAGTCCCCTTAGGAGCTATCATACCATTATTGATGATATTACCGAAGGTATTGGCATAAAAAGTGGTCTTAGTGCCATTACCGAGAGTCAATTCAACAGACAGTAAACGTTCCACAACCTTAGTACCGTCACAGGCAGATAGGTAGATCTGTTTTCTGCTCACACTTACTCTGCCCTACTTTGACAAACTTGTCCTGGTGCAGTTGAGACAAATTCAAAGAGTGACCTATTAAAACATAACCACCCAACAGGGGCATGTGTAATAACTAGGTAAGGTGGTCGCTGATTAGTGTCATTGGTGATCTCAAATGAAGAAAGGTACTGCAGAACTAGATACTCTCGCATGTTGATACTCAACATTCTTACCCCAATTAGTACCAATAATCTCTGTGTTAGAAATGGAAACACCACCCACATCCTGTATTAGGAGGAAACTCACAAGGAAAATAATTTCAAACATATTTCACTTGTCTGCAAGACAATAATATTCAATTGTCCTATTGTCAAGGTAATCATTCACAAAGTCCTTTAAAAATGACCAGCTCTTCCACACTGTTATCAGTCGCACATTAGAAATGAGAAATTATGTTCTGACAGTCTGCCGGTAGTGAGGAATTCTTCTTTCGTTCCACAGATAGCACTTGTATCGTTGTATCGTTTCAGGTACAGTCAAGGGATATTGCTGCAGCCTCAGACGATAGATTCTCATAACCTGTAACGAAGGAAATAAAAAGTGAAAGTACTTTCTGGTTCTGAACTTGTAACGTGAGTAGGACGGGTGTAGTTTTGTGACAATGATCAAGAGCAGCTGCTTACTGATTTGACAGATCCAACGCAGTTACACCTCAGACACCACCAAAACATCAGCTATGCGGGTGTTGGCTATCACCGGTTAACGTTTGATTGATTGAATCTAGGCCTTTACACTCATTCAGTCTATTTAGTTGTATGATTATTGTCAATTAAGAAAATTGTGCATCTCTCTTTTAGATCTGCCACCCCCAGCAGTTCAGCTGCATTCACAGCTGTGGTATTTAATCTACCGGCTGCACCAGTTCCTACTACACTGGCCGTGAAGGGAGAAACTTTTGAGGATACCGAGATGGATAGAGGTCATTCAGAATTATATTGCATATGCTCACCCACACCAACAGATGTACACACAGACATGTTGTTGAGCTGTATACTTACTGTCCCTTTGTGCATCTCTCTTTCAGATCTGCCATGCACTCCACCACAGCTACAGCCTCACCCAGAAGTGCATACACTGGGCTTATCAAGACTGACAAAGCAGGGATAGGTGGCTGACAAGGAAAAATAAAACAACATACACTCACACACTTATTACTCACAATGCAAATAATGTTTAATTAAATCAAATCAAATTGTATTAGTCACATGCACCCAATACAACAGTGAAATGCTTACGAGCCCCTAAAAACAGTGCAGTTTAAAAAAAATACGGATAAGAATAAGAGCCAAAAGTAACAAGTGACTAGAACCTCTTAGAGGTTTCCGCCTGAAGACATACCCAAATCTAACTGCCTGTAGCTCTGGCCCAGAAGCAAGGATATGCATATTCTTGGTACCATTTGAAAGAAAACACTCTGAAGGTTGTGTAAATGTGAATTGAATGTAGGAGAATATAACACAATAGATCTGGTTTAGATAATACAATGAAAGAAACATACGTTTTTCTTTGTATTATTGTATCATCATATTTAAAATGAAAAAGATAAAACAAAAATTCAGATAGGATGATGGGGACAATTTCAGTGAAAAATATAAGAGGGCAGCAGTACTTGTGCAAAGTTTCAGAATGATAACTTCCAAAATGAGTGTACTACATGACATTTATCATGAAGTCACCCAGGTGTCCCACACAAGTAGCCCAAATTTACCGAAGTGGCCAAATTGGTGAAGGTATACATTTTGAAACAAATAACTACAGTGGGGAGAACAAGTATTTGAAAACCTGCAAAATCGGCAGTGTTTCCTACTTACAAAGCATGTAGAGGTCTGTAATTTTTTATCATAGGTACACTTCAACTGTGAGAGACGGAATCTAAAACAAAAATCCAGAAAATCACATTGTATGATTTTTAAGTAATTCATTTGCATTTTATTGCATGACATAAGTATTTGATACATCAGAAAAGCAGAACTTTATATTTGGTACAGAAACCTTTGTTTGCAATTACAGAGATCATACGTTTCCTGTAGTTCTTGACCAGGTTTGCACACACTGCAGCAGGGATTTTGGCCCACTCCTCCATACAGACCTTCTCCAGACCCTTCATGTTTCAGGGCTGTCGCTGGGCAATACGGACTTTCAGCTATCTCCAAAGATTTTCTATTGGGTTCAGGTCTGGAGACTGGCTAGGCCACTCCAGGACCTTGAGATGCTTCTTACGGAGCCACTCCTTAGTTGCCCTGGCTGTGTGTTTCGGGTCGTTGTCATGCTGGAAGACCCAGCCACGACCCATCTTCAATGCTCTTACTGAGGGAAGGAAGTTGTTGGCCAAGACCTCGCGATACATGGCCCCATCCATCCTCCCCTCAATACGGTGCAGTTGTCCTGTCCCCTTTGCAGAAAAGCATCCCCAAAGAATGATGTTTCCACCTCCATGCTTCACGGTTGGTATGGTGTTCTTGGGGTTGTACTCATCCTTCTTCTTCCTCCAAACACGCCGAGTGGAGTTTAGACCAAAAAGCTCTGCGTTTGTCTCATCAGACCACATGACCTTCTCCCATTCCTCCTCTGGATCATCCAGATGGTCATTTGCAAACTTCAGATGGCCCTGGACATGCGCTGGCTTGAGCAGGGGGACCTTGCGTGCGCTGCAGGATTTTAATTTATGACGGCGTAGTGTGTTACTAATGGTTTTCTTTGAGACTGTGGTCCCAGCTCTCTTCAGGTCATTGACCAGGTCCTGCCGTGTAGTTCTGGGCTGATCCCTCACCTTCCTCATGATCATTGATGCCCCACGAGATGAGATCTTGCATGGAGCCCCAGACCGAGGGTGATTGACCATCATCTTGAACTTCTTCCATTTTCGAATAATTGCGCCAACAGTTGTTGCCTTCTCACCAAGCTGCTTGCCTATTGTCCTGTAGCCCATCCCAGCCTTGTGCAGGTCTACAATTTTATCCCTGATGTCCTTACACCCTCTCTGGTCTTGGCCATTGTGGAGAGGTTGGAGTCTGTTTGATTGCGTGTGTGGACAGGTGTATTTTTTACAAGTAATTAAATTCTTAGAGCTACCCCCTCGAGCAGTCATTTTAAAGAATAACAAAATTTCAGCGAGACAACTCAAAGGTGAAATCCATTAAAGCCAAGTAATGGAATTCATTGCCCTTGACAAACAAATGTTTTCTGTCATGGGTGATGTTGGCTTTCGCCGACTGATCTAGCACTGGTACACACTACCAAGTGCGCTATTTTGAGATGTTGTCCTCCCGGAGTTACACAGTAATAGTGTCATTGCTATTAGTTTCACGACATACATACTATGGAACGCTGTTTGGGTCTTTGCATGTCAAACACGATACAGTAGCACTGTCAAAGTTGTACAAAAAAGTCAGCAAACAAGCAAACACCAGCCACGAACGATGTGTTTACAATACCGTGTTGGTAATAAAGCATAATTTGTTCGGCCGCAACTTCTGGGGTAGCTAGCTTTAGCTTGGTACTTAGCTAGCACCAATACACCCAGACTGAAAACAATTACCAGTAGAACCTGCAGTCATTTTCATTATTCTTAGCAATGATTTAGGAATCGGCAGGGTAGCCTAGTGGTTAGTGCGTTGGACTATTAACCGGAAGGTTGTAGGTTCAAACCCCCGAGCTGACAAGGTACAAATCTGTCGTTCTGCCCCTGAACAGGCAGTTAACCCACTGTTCCTAGGCCGTTATTGAAAATAAGAATTTGTTCTTAACTGACTTGCCTAGTTAAATAAAGGTACAAAAATATATATATCCTTGTGAGTAAATATTAGCTAGGTTTCCACTTATTGTTCTTCTATTGAAATTGAACTTCAGTTCATGAAAATAAATAGCTAGTCAGCAACCTGTTGCCCAAAGTTAATGTTATAAGCAGCCAGCTAGCTTCATCTGGCTAGTGAGGCTCCACCGCACCGGGTTATGTGTTGTGAAGCTAGCCACAGTAAGGATTAGGCACAATAGTGGAATTTGCGGTTTGCCTTCAAAATAAAAGTATGTTATTGATAGTAATGCAAATGAATACAAATAGTAGAATTATGCCATACTTTTATTTTGAAGGATAAACAAAGTCCACTATTGTGGCTAATCCTTATTGGGGCTAGTTTCACGTAGATGGGTCCAACCACCATTAATCAAATAACAACTGTCTTATAAATGAGGGTTATTTTAGATGATGACACCTAGCTATATAGTTAGCTAGCTAACTATAGCTAATGAAACAGATGTAGTGCTATTTGACACATCAAATAGTGTTATTTGACGTGTATCTTTTATGCCACGCAAAGACAAACGGCGTTCCATAGAAATCCTGGTTGAGAATGAAACGACTGAACAAATGAACAACGAAACAGCACAGCAAGTAAGTGAAAGAAATAGGTTTTTGATTATGTTTTACTGGTAATGGGGACATACGTAAATGCCAACAAAATAACTTTTTGGTCAGTGTGGTGTTTGTGTAACCTTTATTTAACTAGGCAAGTCAGTTAAGAACAAATTCTTATTTACAATGACGACCCGGATGATGCTGGGCCAATTGTGCGCCGCAAAACGGGATTCTCAATCACAGTCAGATGTGACACAGCCTGGATTCAAACCAGGGACTGTAGTGACACCTCTTGCACTGAGATGCAGTGCCTTAGACCGCTGCGTCCATGTGTGTGTGTTAACTATTTAACTGTACTAGAATGCTTAAAAGGCCGCTAAAATTGTAAATATCGGTATCATTTTTTTTGGCAAGGAAAATATCAGATATCAGTATCGGCCAAAAATGTCAAATCGGTGCATCCCTAATGAGTAATGCTAGATACATAACATTATTAAAGTGGCTAGTGATCCATTTCTAAAAGTGGCCAGTGATTCCTAATCTATGTCTATAGGCAGCCGCCTCTGTGCTAGTGATGGCTGTTTAGCAGTCTGAGGGCCTTGAGATAGAATCTGTCTGTCCCAGCTTTGATGCACCTGTACTGACTTCGCCTTCTGGATGATATCGGGGTGAACAGTCAGTGGTCCGGGTGGTTGATGTCCTTGATGATCTTTTTGGCATTCCTATGGCATCAGGTGCTGTAGGTGTCAGGAGGGCGGGAAGTTTGCACCCGGTAATGCGTTGGGCAGACCGCCCCACCCTCTGGAGAGCTTTGCCGTTGTGGGCGGTGCAGTTGCCGTACCAGGCAGTGATACAGCCCAACAGGATGCTCTCAATTGTGTATCTGTAAAAGTTTGTGAGGGTTTTCGGTGTTAAGCCAAATTTCTTTAGCCGCCTGAGGTTGAAGAGGCGCTGTTGTGCCTTCTTTACTACATTGTCTGTGTGGGTGGACCATTTCAGTTTGAATTTGTAAGTGATGTGTACGCCGAGGAACTTAAAACCTTCCACCTTCTCCACTGCGGTCCCATCGATGTGGATAGGGGGGTGCTCCCTCTGCTGTTTCCTGAAGTCCACCATCTCCTTAGTTTTGTTGACGTTGGGTAAGAGGTTATTTCCTGGCACCACACTCCCAAAGCCCTCACCTCCTCGCTGTAGGCTGTCAAGTCATTGTTGGTAATCAAGCCTACTACTGTTGTGTCATCTGCAAAGGAGGTGATACGGTCCTTGACTAGTCTCTCAAAGCACTGCTAGATGACAGAGGTGAGTGCTATGGAGCGATAGTCATTTAATTCAATTACCTTTGCTTTCTTAGGTACAGGGACAATGGTGGCTGTCTTGAAGCATTTGGGGACAACAGCCTGGGATAGGGATTACATCGATTGTGGCTCTGGCAAGAGAAATATGCCCAAATATATAATATCAATTTGTTTACCTGCACAATACTCTCACAATGTCAATCAACAGAGAAAATAAACAAACTAGTTACGACATTAGGTTTGGATGAGAGGGTCATCAAATACCAGATCAAAGTCATATCTTAACAGGTAATGTAAACACGTCTGTACTGCTTCTACTTTCACTCTTGAAACATCCTCCTGATTTCCAGTAATCAGAAAGTGAAAGGCGCATCTCCCGGATAGAAAACTAAATTACTACAACTACAATACCTCTTTCACCATCTGGCTTGGATCCTTAGTCGACACGGCGCCCCGCCACACCAATACTGCAGGGCTGCAGACGAATACTCCATCCGCTGTGCCTTCAACCGGCCTCCGTCGGAGCAGACGCTTCTACTAGCCCAGGGGTACTAACTTTAAAGACCGCATCGCCTGCGTGATGGCGTTTTTATCTGTCGGTCCCAGCCGCGAACTCAGGCTCTGTGTGTAGTTAACCGACCCTCTCTGCCCAGTCATCGCCATTTTACCTGTTGTTGTTTTAGCTGATGTAGCTGTTGTTGTCTCACCCATTGTTGTCTAAGTTAGCTCTCCAAATCAACACCTGTGATTACTTTATGCCTCACTGTATGTCTCTCTCATATGTCAATATGCCTTGTATACTGCTGTTTAGGTTAGTTATCATTGTTTTAGTTTACTGCGGAGCCCCTAGTTCCACTCATTATACCTCTGATACCTCCTTTGTCCCACTCTCACACATGCCTCACCCATTATAACCAGCTTATCCAGAGATACAACCTCTCTTATCATCACTCAGTGCCTGGGCTTACCTCCGCTGTACCCGCACTCCATCATATCCCTGTCTGCACATTATGCCCTGAATCTATTCTACCACACCCAGAAATATGCTCCTTTTACTCTTTGTCCACAACGCTCTAGGCGACCAGTTTTGATAGCCTTTAGCCGTACCCTCATCCTACTCCTACTCTGTTCCACGGGTGATGTGGATGTAAACCCAGGCCCTGCATGTCCCCAGGCACCCTCATTTGTTGACTTCTGTGATCGAAAAAGCCTTGGTTTCATGCATGTCAACATCAGAAGCCTCCTCCCTAAGTTTGTTTTACTCACTGCTTTAGCACACTCTGCCAACCCTGATGTCCTTGCCGTGTCTGAATCCTGGCTTAGGAAGGCCACCAACAATTCTGAGATTTCCATACCCAGCTACAACATTTTCTGTCAAGATAGAACTGCCAAAGGGGGAGGAGTTGTAATCTACTGCAGAGATACCCTGCAAAGTTCTGTCATACTTTCCAGGTTTTACCCAAACAGATTGAACTTCTAATTTTAAAAATGTACCTCTCCAGAAATAAGTCTCTCACTGTTGCCGCCTGCTATCGACCCCCCTCCGCTCCCAGCTGTGATCTGGACACCATTTGTGAATTGATCACCACCCATCTAGCTTCAGAGTTCATTCTGTTAGGTGACCTAAACTGGGATATGGTGGCGTGTCTTACAATCTAAGCTAGATGCCCTCAATCTCACACAAATAATCAAGGAACCCACCAGGTACAACCCTAAATCCGTTAACATGGGCACCATCATAGGCATTATCCTGACCAACTTACCCTTCAAATACACCTCCTCTGTTTTCCATCAGGATCTCAGCGATCAATGCCTCATTGCCTGTATCTGCTATGGGTCCCGGGTGGCCACCCCTCATCACTGTCAAACGCTCCCTAAAACACTTCTGCGAGCAGGCCTTTCTAATCGACCTGGCCCGGGTATCCTGGAAGGATTTTGACCTCTTCCTGTCAGTCGAGGATGCCTGGTTATTCTTTAAAAGTAATTTCCTCACCATCTTAGATAAGCATGCCCCGTTCAAAAAATGCAGAACTAAGAACAGATATAGCCCTTGGTTCACTCCAGACCTGACTGCCCTTAACCAGCACAAAAACATCCTGTGGTGGACTGCAATAGCATCGAATAGTCCCCACGATATGCAACTGTTCAGGGAAGTCAGGAACCAATACACGCAGTCAGTCAGGAAAGCAAAGGCCCCGCAGCTACTCACCCAAGCCTCCCCAGCTTCTCCTTCACCCAAATCCAGACAGCAGATGTTCTGAAAGAGCTGCAAAACCAGGACCCGTACAAATCAGCTGGGCTAGACAATCTGGACTAAAACTATCCGCCGCCATTGTAGCAACCCCTATTTATTACCAGCCTGTTCAACCTCTCTTTCGTATCGTCCGAGATCCCTAAAGATTGGAAAGCTGCCGCGGTCATCCCCCTCTTCAAAGGGGGTGACACCCTAGACTCAAACTGTTACAGACCTATATCCATCCTGCCCTGCCTATCTAAAGTCTTCGAAAGTCAAGTTAATAAACAGATCACTGACCATTTCGAAACCCACCGTACCTTCTGCGCAGTGCAATCCGGCTTCCGAGCTGGTCACGGGTGCACCTCAGACACGCTCAAGGTACTAAACAATATCATAACCGCCATCGATAAAAGACAGTACTGTGCAGCCATCTTCATCGACCTGGCCAAGGCTTTCGACTCTGTCAATCATCGTATTCTTATCAGCAGACTCAATAGCCTTGGTTTTTCTAATGACTGCCTCGCCTGGTTCACCAACTACTTTGCAGACAGAGTTCAGTGTGTCAAATCGGTGGGCATGTTGTCCGGACCTCTGGCAGTCTCTATGGGGGTACCACAGGGTTCAATTCTCGGGCCGACTATTTTCTCTGTATATATCAATGATGTCGCTCTTGCTGCGGGCGATTCCCTGATCCACCTCTACGCAGGCGACACCATTCTGTATACTTCTGGCCCTTTCTTGGACACTGTGCTAACTAACCTCCAAACGAGCTTCAATGCCATACAACACCCCTTCCGTGGCCTCCAACTGCTCTTAATCGCTAGTACAACCAAATGCATGCTTTTCAACCGTTCACTGCCCGCACCCACCCGCCCGACTAACATCACCACCCTGGATGGTTCCGACCTAGAATATATGGACAACTATAAATACCTAGGTGTCTGGCTAGACTGTAAACTCTCCTTCCAGACTCATATTAAACATCTCCAGTCAAAAATCAAATCTAGAATCAGCTTTCTATTTCACAACAAAGCCTCCTTCACTCACGCCACCAAATTTACCCTAGTAAAACTGGCTATCCTACCGATTCTCGACATCGGCAATGTCATCTACAAAATAGCTTCCAACACTCTACTCAGCAAACTGGATGCAGTGTATCATAGTGCAATCCGTTTTGTTACCAAATCACCGTATACCACCCACCACTGCGACCTGTATGCTCTAGTCAGCTGGCCCTCGCTATATATTCGTCGCCAGACCCACTGGCTCCAGGTCATCTATAAGTCTCTGCTAGGTAAAGTCCCGCCTTATCTCAACTCACTGGTTACCATAGCAGCACCCACCCGTAGCACACGCTCCAGCAGGTATATCTCACTGGTCACCCCCAAAGCCAATTCTTCCTTAGGCCGCCTCTCCTTCCAGTTCTCTGCTGACAATGACTGGAATGAACTGCAAAAATCACTAAAGCTGATACTCTTACCTCCCTCACTAGCTTTAAGCACCAGATGTCAGAGCAGCTCACAGATCACTGCACCTGTACATAGCTCATCTGTAAATAGCCCATTCAATCTACCTCATCCCCATACTGTATTTATTTATTTATTTATTTATCTTGCTCCTTTGCAATCCAGTATCTCTACGTGCACATTCATCTTCTGCACATTCTACCATTCCAGTGTTTAATTGCTATATTGTAATTACTTCGCCACCATGGCCTATTTATTGCCTTACCTCTCTTATCCTACCTCATTTACACATGCTGTATATGCTGTTTTTACTAGCTTTCTTTATTTCATTTCATTTATCTTTGTTTCATAGCATAGTTTAATCTTCTTTTTATTCAGTTTACTCACATGGTTTCTCAATTTGCAATATGTTTGAAAATCGGTTGTGCAGCCAGACTTATTTGCCATTCCTTCTTGCCTCATCCCTCTTAACCATACCATTTTTTAATTCCTCATCAATCCACAGGGATTTAACCATTTTTACAGTCATGTTCTTAAAGGGTGCATGCTTATTAGTAACAGGATTAAGCAATTTCATAAATGTGTCAAGTGCAGAGTCTGTTTGCTCCTCATTACAAACCACGGACCAACAAATACTCTTTGGACCTTTCATAAGGAAATGCTGCAGCAACCGCCCTTGCTTCCTTTCTGTTTCTTTATTGTTTTCAAAATATTTGTGTTTGGTTTGTTATTGTGACGACACATCAGTAGTCCTCCCTTGCTCTCATGGAACAGAAGGTTAACAGTCTTCATTACATAATCTCTGGTCACTAGTCTGCTGCTATCAGCTACATTGGAGTCTGGGTTGAAGGTGTGATGCAGTACTACACTAAACTCTGATCAAGTGACAGGTTCAGTTCCATGAATTGCTATAGACAAGTGTCATCTTAGTAATAGTTACGTAGTAGTTACTTAGCTAGTAGGGTAAGCATTAACAAAACAAAAACAACTGCTATAATAACTTATTTAATGGATATTTACCTGGACTCTGCTGCAGTGCTTGCCTGATGACTCAAACTGAACTCTTGACTACTTCTTCACTACATATAGTACTTCAGTCTGAGACTGACATCATTGAAGTTGTTTGTAGTGACGTCAAAATGAGGGGTGTTGTACAAAACAAAGTAATCAGTGATGGGATAATCTCTAACCAATCAGAGTATCAAAGCCAATGACTAATTTTCAAAATGGCTCTGGCCTAACTGTCAAAATGGCTCTGGCCCAACCCATTGGTTTCTAACACCAATCAGAATGGTTAGAATGTGTTTGCATTCTAGAAATCGTTAGGGAGGTACTCAGATCCAGAAACTAACGTCCGTAGGCGTGACGTAGCATTTGGGCGGAGAAAGGAGTTTGGGTAGCCAGGAAACTGCAGTGATGCTTCAGTATCAATCCCAACACAGTCCTCCTGGCTCTCATGGAACAGACAGTCAGTCCACACTGAGTATTATATCAGTTCTGGTCACTAGTCTGCTGCTGTCAAGTACAGTGAACTCCAGAATTGACTGTGAATTAACTTTAAATAATAATTGGTGTGAATGCTCACTGCCTGATTGGATAGAAAACATTTACTGCAAGAACAACTCTAGCTTCAGTAGCCAGCTGGCAGTAACTGTGGTTACAGGTCTTTTGAATTTGATCATTTGTGTGTTGTCGTAAGTGGGGAGAAATGACACAAAGCAAGTGGCAAGTCCTCTATGCTCTTTTACTATTTGAGTAGGCTAAACTAGCTATATTTTTCAGGATCCTGTCTTTCAAAGATCATTCCTAAAAATCCAAATAACTTCACAGATCTTCATTGTAAAGGGTTTAAACACTGTTTCCCATGCTTGTTCAATGAACCATAAACAATTAATGAACATGCACTTGTGGAACGGTCGATAAGAGATTAACAGCTTACAGACGGTAGACAATTAAGGTCACAGTTATGAAAACTTAGGACACTAAAGAGGCCTTTCTACCGACTCTGAAAAACACGAAAAGAACGATGCCCAGGGTCCCTGCTCATCTATTTGAACGTGCCTTAGGCATGCTGCAAGGAGGAATGAGGACTGCAGATGTGGCCAGGGCAATAAGTTGCAATGTCCGTACCCCTAGACGCCTAAGACAGTGCTACATGGAGACAGGACGGACAGCTGATCGTCCTCACAGTGGCAGACCACATGTAACAACACCTGCACAGGATCGGTACATTTGGACATCACACCTGCGGGACAGGTACAGGATGGCAACAACAACTGCCCGAGTTACACCAGGAATGCACAATCCCTCCATCAGTGCTCAGACTGTCCGCAATAGGCTGAGAGAGGCTGGACTGAGGGCTTGTAGGCCTGTTGTAAGGCAGGTCCTCACCAGACATCACCGGCAACAATGTCGCCTATGGGCACAAAATCGCTGGACCAGACAGGACTGGCAAAAAGTTCTCTCCACTGACGAGTCGGGTTTTGTGATGGTCGGATTCGCGTTTATCGTCGAAGGAATGAGCGTTACACGAGGCCTGTACTCTGGCGCGGGATCGATTTTGAGGTGAAGGGTCTGTCATGGTCTGGGGTGGACTGAACTTGTTGTCATTACAGGCAATCTCAATGCTGTGCGTTACAAGGAATATATCCTCCTCCATCATGTGGTACCCTTCCTGCAGGCTCATCCTGACATGACCCTCCAGCATGATAATGCCACCAGCCATACTGCTCGTTCTGTGCGTGATATCCTGCAAGACAGGAATGTCAGTGTTCTGCCACGGCCAGCAAAGACCTGGATCTCAATCCCATTGAGCACGTCTGGGACCTGTTGGATCGGAGGTTGAGGGCTAGGACCATTCCCCCCAGAAATGTCCGGAAACTTGCAGGTGCCTTGGAAGAGTTGGGTAACATCTCACTGCAAGAACTGGCAAATCTGGTGCAGTCCATGAGGAGGAGATGCACTGCAGTATTTAATGCAGCTGGTGGCCACACCAGATACTGACTGTTACTTTTGATTTTGACCCCCCATTCGTTCAGGGAAACATGATTACATTTATGTTAGTCACATGACTGTGGAACTTGTTCAGTGTATGTCTAAGTTGTTGAATCTTGTTATGTTCATACAAATATTTACACATGTTAAGTTTGTTGAAAATAAACGCAGTTGACAGTGAGAGGACGGTTCTTTTTTTTTTGCTGAGTCAATATATATTTACTTTTGGATTCTCATTTTTCAGGGGGTGCGGCAGCACACCCAGCACGCCTACTTCCTGCAGCTATGCATAGCTGTAGTTTTAGTTTACGGTTGACGCAGCTTGTTCGTCATTAGCCAATCAGCATTTTTCAACGAGTGCAAACGGGTATTTACGACTTGCCAACTGGTAAATACCACCTTCCCAATTGGTTAACAACGCATCATCACTCCTACCCCTGGCTCTCATGGAAGAGACAGTCCACTGTGAGTATTACATCACCTCTGGTCACTAGTCTGCTGCTGTCAGTTACATTGTTTGACTATTTGTGCTTCATCAATGACACACTCATAAAGCAACTGAAATTCAATGACTTTAATATTTAAAAGAAGGGCAGTCAAAGCAGAACAAAGTGTCAACACAGAATATACTATCAGAGTAGTCCTACAATATTACATGAGCATCATGCCATCTTAAACTAATATACTATCCTGATAGATAGGTAGAGGTAGGTAGAGTAAGTGCTTTATTAGGCTTTATTCATTATTTTTAATGTATATTTAAATCAGTTTATCTGTGTTGTCTGTGTAATTTCTACAGTTTATTCCTCTGTTGCTGTTTAGACCTACTTGCTCTTTTTCCATTAGGTTATTTTGATAAACCTCATTGTTTCTTTCTATAAAAAAACAATCAAAAATACCACCAAACACAAAAGAACAAGAAAAAGAAAAAGAATGAGCCCAACACCAAATGGTGATCTCTGGCAACCTGTAAGAGAGTATAAAACATTAAAAGCTGTATGTCAGTTAGCCACAGTAAAGTACAATTATCACAATACAGTCAATGTTTCTGAAATGCAAACAATTTATCCTCTATAAAAACATGTCATAATTACCAACAACTACATATGGATTACATAGTTATTAGTTATGAATATAATGTGAACATAAGCAACTGTAAATAGTGTAATGTTGTAGAATTTCGTTTTAATTAATGATACTTACAACACCTGTCTACCTTGATGCAATCAAGGACTTTGGAACACACCATCTGGAAATGAAAACAGTTGGAAAAAGACACATTGCCTTCAGAACCCTCAGAATAGTATGGAGGTTGTACTGTATATTTACTACATTACTAGCAACATGTAGACCTCTGAATAGGACTTTGACCAACAATACAAAAGAAGAAATCATGACAAAAAACAATAGGTCCTGCTTTAAAAAAAAATCCCAATACGAAAATTGGTTGAGAGGGTATAATGCAGTATAATGCTGATGTATTTTGTAATTTGCTTTGGTTTGTCATACCATGAGCAGACCCATACAGACAGATCCAGATTCAGTTTGTCAAAGAATTAAAGATTTCAACATTATCTTTAGCTCTCATAGTACTTAACTAACAAAGTGAGAGAAAAAATGACGGTGATGAGCTTTTACCTCAGGATGTATATTAAGCTTCTTCAGAATCTCTTTGACTGCTGCTTCATTGTGAAGACACTCCAATAGTCCCTGGCTCTCATGGAAGAGACAGTCCACTGTGAGTATTACATCACCTCTGGTCACTAGTCTGCTGCTGCCAGGTACAGTGTAGTCTGGGTTGGAGGTGTGGTGCAGTACTACCAGAATGACAGGTTTACCAGCTGTCAAAAGGAAAACAAAATACACATTACCATTTTATTTTGTCTGCCTTTTCCAATTAATTTTGGATGGATTGACCCTGCCCTGACTAGATTACCAGGAATCTGCTGCAGTGCTGCTTCAATATCAGTCCCAGCACGAGAGACGATGGGACAGAAAGCCATGATGACATCACTCTCCTCTTGTGAAATCACTTCAGTACAGCCTCCTCTGATGACGAGATGTCTTGTCAAATCCACATGAGCACCCAAGGTATTGCCAACCACACAGTTGAAGAATCTCACCATCCCTGACATCTCTATAGAAACATAGACAATATGAAGAAAATGTAGACATTATTCACACTATCTAGATATAATGCGTTATATTTTTAATTGTATTACATCAAAAGTAGTTCAAGGGGAAAAATACACTAGTAGTCCACTGTGCTTATTTGGTAATATGACAATCCAGTTATCAAGATGAACTATGTCTTTGAAACGAGACAGGAGGCACTTCTTTCATAATAGTTTTTGGAAATGAAAAAATGGTGGATGTGGTTTTCCAACTGAAGTCAAACAATGCTTCCACATAATCAGTTTGCAGTCTGTTTTTCTTACAGGAATCAACATTGATCCCCCAATAGCAGTTTTCTTATATGACAAAGGATTGTAGATATTGTACATATACATCATCTTAATGTATGATTTATAGCTTGAACTTACCTTGAGTAAATGTATGCTGCAACAGAGAGGTTACAAATTACATAAAAAATGGATCTCTTTAAACTTTGTAAAAAATTAACTATGTATCAGACTAAAAACATCATATAGTGCTTAACAATTGTTGGTAATGTTGTCAGCTGTTAAGTGGCAACTCCTAAAATGAAAATATACATACCGGACTGTTTCTGTGATCAGGGATGTCCATGCTGATATCTACCACCTATGAATAAAATATTGCAAAACACTGAATAAAGTGGTTCAATATACTTTCATTAAAAATAACAAATACTCATATTTAAATGAAAATTATTCACACTCTTGGACCCTGTCTAATAAAATGCTTCAGTTAAAATGTCTGCTTTTGCATGTACTGTTTTTGCTAACCAGCTGAATCTGGTTTGTGTGTCCAATTCATGAATGATCATGACTGAATGACAGATATACAGAGAACATGGGTGAACTACCTTTGGCTTCCTGTTCAGCCGGTTCAGAATGTTACCAACTGCTGCTTTGTTGCGAGGGCAGTTCAGTAGTCCTCCCTTACTCTCATGGAACAGACAGTCCACTGTGAGTATTACATCACTTCTGGTCACTAGTCTGCTGCTGTCAGGTACAGTGCACTCTGGGTTAAAATAGTGATGCAGGACTACCAGAATGACATCTTTACCCTCTGTCAAAAGAATGAGGGACAAACAAAGCATTTATTCATGTCATCAGCCACTTGATACATGTTCTATCTAGATCAACTGATATGGAGATAGAACAGATAGATCAGACAATAGTATAGTTTTGGAGGATACTTTGAGGTTTGGCTACCTGGAATCTGCTGCAGTGCTGCCTCAATATCAGTACCAGCACGAGAGACGATGGGACAGAAAGCCATGATGACATCACTCTGCTCTGCTGACATCACTTCAGTGAAGCCTCCTCCAAGTTGTCTCGTAAACTGGATATGGGAATCCGTAGTATTGCCGGTGGTGATGGTGTAGTACCTCATCAACCTTGGCACCTCTGTTTTATAATGGATTAAAAAAAAGAAAAGTCAAGTATAGACCTCAAAACTAAAAGTAGCAATGTTTTGGTTTAGATCACTGCCCAGACAACTATAAGCCTAACCTAAGATCTGGCCTGAAACGTTATTTAAATAAGTGGTAGGTCAGTGTCCTGCTAAAATAATTACCTCTGTGTTCCAATGTAGATATGTATGGGGAGTGAACAGGGAAAACATATTTATTAATCATGTAACAGACAATAAAATACATATCTTACTGTATAATATCACAACCAGTATGCAGACAATGTTAATATTTGAAGTCGTCTTTCACTTTCGTTCTGACTATGACATATCACTCTGAGAAGCTATGCAGTCTCCCACCCACCTCCCCTCTTGCCTTTATTTGACCATGTTATTTACAGGAAACAAGAAACTAAAAGTCAATAGCTGACATCTATTTTACACCAATATAATTAGCATCATAAACCCCATTATATGTTCTTGTCTGCATCAGTAGCCTATACACACCACATCACTTTGACTTATTCATAAAGCATAGTGGTGTTAAATAAGAACTCAATGAAGGGTGAACAATGAGCAATGTATGAGTTTTCAGACAGGTGATCTCCTAATAACAACTCATCTGATACATAATGGCTGTATTTACACAGGCAGACCAATTCTGAAGTTTTGACCAATTAAAAAAAAAAGAGCTGATCTGATTGTTCAAAAGACCAATTAGTGGAAAAAGATTAGTATTGTGTCATTTGTGTAAACGCAGTCTTCTGTTGTTTCAGTCTGGATATCAATTGAACAAAAAATACACAGATCAGATCTGCCTTTAACTGTATCATGTGTCAGTTAGTGCTAAATGTAAAGAGGAAAATTGACTTACTGAACCATAATGGTGTGTGAATTCCTTTTGGAAGATGACCATTGAAAGGCAATCTGACTACCTTCTTTGATGCCCAGAGGAAAGTGAAAATGTACACAGCTTGAGGGAAAAGAGATGGTTTTATCAGAAACAGTTTCACTTTCATATTCAAGAGACACTATAGTAGGCTTTTAGAACTGCAGCATCACCTGTTTTCTCATCTGGCATTCAACTGGCTGTAGTTAACCATTAGCCTGTGAAACAACCTAAAAAGTCTATAACATTCATTGTAAAAGTAAAAAAGAAAAACTAACATAACTTGTCACCAATGCTATGAGTAATATTCATACAGAAATCACATCCAGTATTGTTAGACACTCTCACTGGAACAGCTTTAAGGCTTGGGGGCATTGTGGGGGAATGCATGTAGGGTAGAAGTAGCTGATCTGGAATCTGTTTTGCGTCTGCTCAACACAATACCTGTTCCTACTGGTTGGACGCAAGAAACTGCCCCATTTACAGTTGTGGTGAATGAGATGAGAATCTTGTTTCTTGTATCCACAAAGAGGGCGTTTCAGGAATGAAGTCATCTCAAAGGTTTGCAATATGGAGAATTGATACTGTAGCGTTTGTCTTTGCCGGAAGATACCGACTGCAGCTGCGCTTGTATATACTGCCTACAGAGGTCGGAACGCAATCATGGTTATGTCAAGACACCGTGGAGCCAGCGACAGATATGCCACTGTACTCCAAATGTTACTTTTATCCACATTTCTCCATCAAGAAGATTGAAATACTGCTAGTTTTACAGAAAAACTTTCCTTTTCGTCCTCATGCTAGCTACCAGTAGCCACAGCAGCCATTATGCAGGCAAGAGTGTGCAAGGTAGTATTGAATGTGTCAATTCTCTCAACCTGTGCACCTACGTTGTAAACTTTCATTCATAGGCTAGCCTGTTTGGGAAAGGGGTTCCACTAGCGGAACGTTTCGACAACATCCGGGGGAACTGCAGAGCGCGAAATTTAAAAAATATATACAAAATATAAAACTTTCATTCATTCACAAGTACAACACACCAAATTAAAGCTGAACTTCTTGTTAATCTGGCCATCATGTCAGATTTCAAAAGGCTTTACGGGAAAAGCACACCATGATTATGTTAGGATAGCACCTAGCCACAGAAAGCCATACAGCCATTTTCCAGCAAAGGAGAGGGCTCACAAAGTCAGAAATAGCGATTCAATTAATCACTAACCTTTGATCTTCATCTGGTGGCACTCCCAGGACTCCATGTTAGACAATAAATGTGTGTTTTGTTCGATAAAGTTCATCTTTATGTCCAAAAACCTCATTTGAAATTGGCGCGTTATAAATGCATTGTCTCAAACAAACATTCGGTGAAAGTGCAGAGAGCCACATCAAATTACAGAAATACTCATCATAAACGTTGATCTAAGATACAAGTGTTTAGCATACGATTAAAGATAAACTTCTCCTTAATGCAACAGCTGTGTCAGATTTCAAAAAGGCTTTATGGAAAAAGCAAACACTATTATCTGAGGATAGCACCCCATCAAACAAGCACAGAAAATCATATTTCATCCCGCCAGGCGCGACACAAAACTCAGAAATAAAGATATAATTCATGCCTTACCTTCGAAGATATTCTTTTGTTGGCACTCCAATATGTCCCATAAACATCATAAATGGTCCTTTTGTTCGATTAATTCCACCGTTAATTATCCAAAATGTCCATTTATTTGGCGCGTTTGATCCAGAAAAACACAGGTTCCAACTCGCACAACATGACTATAAAATATATCATAAAATACCTGTAATCTTTGTCCAAAAATGTCAAACAACAGGCCTCCCGGGTGGTGCAGTGGTTAAGGGCACTGTACTGCAGCGCCAGCTGTGCCACCAGAGACTCTGGGTTCCCGCCCAGGCTCTGTCGTAACCGGCCGCGACCGGGAGGTCTGTGGGGCGACGCACAATTAGCCTAGCTTCGTCCGGGTTAGGGAGGGGTTGGCCGGTAGGGAAATCCTTGTCTCATTGTGCACCAGCGGCTCCAGTGGCGGGCCGGGTGCAGTGCGTGCTAACCAAGGTTGCCAGGTGCACGGTGTTTCCTTCGACACATTGGTGCGGCTGGCTTCTGGGTTGGATGCGCGCTGTGTTAAGAAGCAATGCGGCTTGGTTGGGTTGTGTATCGGAGGATGCATGACTTTCAACATTCGTCTCTCCCGAGCCCGTACGGGAGTTGTAGCGATGAGACAAGATAGTAGCTACTAAACAATTGGATACCACGAAAACGGGGAAAAAATATTTTTTTTAAATTATAATAAATGAAATAAAAATTCAAACAACTTTCGTAATACAACTTTAGGCATTTTTAAAAATGTAAATAATCGATCAAATTTAAGGCCGGATGAACTGTGTTCAGAGCCCTAACATGGACACTCATTCTGAATAGCTGTACTTCGTCATTTCTCTAAAGAAAAACATCAACCAATTTCTAAAGACAGTTGACATCCAGTGGAATCGATAGGAACTGCAACAAAAATGCCACATAAATCTGGGATCCCCTAGAAAATCCATTGAAAACATTGTTACCTCAAAAATAAAACATTCTGGATGGTTTGTCCTCGGGTTTTGCCTGCCAAATAAGTTCTGTTATACTCAGACATCATTCAAACAGTTTTAGAAACTTCAGAGTGTTCTCTATCCAAATCTACCACTTATATGCATATCCTAGCTTCTGGGCCTGAGTAGCAGCCAGTTTACTTTGGGCACGCTTTTCATCCGTACGTGAAAATACTGCCCCCTAGCCCAAAGAGTGAGACCTCTTTTCTATAACTGTGTGAAATCTATTTCTTATTGCAACGGCAAGGAGAATATGCCCTTTGTGTTTTATAGGAATGCAAGGTGTTTAATGTGAATGGTTTTAGGCTTACTGCTAATGTTTTTTATTGTGCTGTCCTCAGATAATCTCATGGTCTGCTTTCACCTTAAATCCTTTTTGAAATCTGACACGGTGGCTGGATTAACAAGAAGTTATCTTCTCTGGGACAAGTGGGAGGCTAGCGTCCCACCTCGACAACAGACAGTGAAATTGCAGGGTGCAAAATTCAAAACAGAAATCCCATAATTAAAATTCCTATACATATAAGTATTTTACACCATTTTAAAGCTGAACTTCTTGTAAATCCAGCCACAGTGTCCGATTTCAAATAGGCTTTACTCCAGAAGCACACTAAATGATTATGTTAGGTCAGCACCTAGTCACAGAAAACCATAAAGCCATTTTCCAGCCAAGGAGAGCCCTCACAAAAGTAAGAAATAGCGATTAAATTAATCACTAACCTTTGATGATCATCAGATGGCACTCACAGGACTTCATGTTACACAATAAATGTGTGTTTTGTTCGATAAAGTTCATCTTTATGTCCAAAAACCTAATTTGAAATTGGTGGGTTATGGTCAGAAATGCATTGTCTCAAACTAACATCCGGTGAAAGTGCAGAGAGCCACATCAAATTACAGAAATACTCATCATAAACATTGATACAAGATACATGTGTTATTCATTGAAATATAGATACACTTCTCCTTAATGCAACTGCTGTGTCAGATTTCAAAAACGCTTTACAGCAAAAGCACACCTTGCGATTATGTTAAGCGCCAAGTCACAGAAAAACAATCAGCCATTTTCCAAAGAAGGAGAGGTGTCACAAAAGTCAGAAATGCCATTATAAATATTCACTTACCTTTGATGATCTTCATCAGAATACACTCCCAGTAATCCCAGTTCCACAATAAATGTTTGTTTTGTTCGATAAAGTCCATAATTTATGTCCAAATACCTCCTTTTTGTTTGCGCGTTTAGTACACAAATCCAAACTCAGGAAGCGAGGGCAAGTCCAGGCGAAAGTTCAGATGAAAAGTCATATTACAGTTCGTAGAATCATGTCAAACGATGTATAGAATCAATGCTTAGGATGTTTTTATCATAAATCTTGAATAATGTTTCAACCGGAGAATTCCTTTGTCTTTAGAAATGTAATGCAACGCAGCTACATCTCACGGGAGCGCGCCTGACAAAGCACATGGCCTTCTGGCAGACCCCTTACTCAATCAGCTCTTATTCTCTCCTCATTCACAGTAGAAGCCTGAAACAATGTTCTAAAGACTGTTGACATCTAGTGGAAGCCTTAGGAAGTGCAATATGACCCCATATACACTGTATATTCGATAGGCAATGACTTGAAAAACCACAAATCTCAGATTTCCTACTTTCTGGTTGGATTTTTCTCAGGTTTTTGCCTGCCATACGAGTTATACTCACAGATATCATTCAGAGTGTTTTCTATCCAAATCGACCACTTATATGCATATCATAGCTTCTGGGCCTGAGTAGCCGGCAGTTTCCTCTGGGCACCTTATTATCCAAGCTACTCAATACTGCCCCCCAGTCCCAAAGAAGTGAAGCTTTAATTTGGTGTATTGCACTTGATTGTATGAAAGTGAAATATTTCTAATAATTTTTGGGGAATTCCGCACCCTGCAATTTCACCGGATGTTGTCAAAACGTTCCGCTAGCAGAACCCCCAGCCGTAACAGGTTAACAGTTGTGATACCACACCTGAGAGAGCATGGTTCGTTACAGCACCGAGAATAGTTACCATTGTTACCTTGACCACAATCATGAGGCTTGATGTGATGATGATGACCCTTATGATCCCCACCACGTTTTTGTGAACACTACTGACACCCATCTCCAAAAGGACACGGTTGACGAATCTTATGATATCCCCTATCACGTAATCATCAGATTTTTGCAGATAAACATCGGGCAATAGCACACTTGATAACCTGGATGAGGATAAGAAAAAGAACCACACCAAAAAATGCTCACCAAAAAACGTCCCTATTTACCGAATGATGAAGACAACCACATGACTAAGCCTAAATCATCTGGATTGTAATCATGATATTTAGCGCCCTCAGTTCTGATCTTTTGGATTAGGTCAGTTATTTCCTCAGAATTATCAGGAATGTAAGTACAGCATTCAGCACCAATATGTTACGTGTAAATGAGTGAAGAGCTGTGGAGTCAGGCGCAGAGAGCAAAGGATGTGGGAAAAACAACACGCTTAAATGTCCTGGAAACATAACATGAACAAAAGTGAAAACACAAATGAACAGAAATATAAACGGACAGCGTGAAACCCAAATGCCAACAAAAATACACTCAAACAAAGAAACAGGAGAACAAGCCCGCACGAAACAGAAGCGGGCTGAACAGACTTTATATAACCCTATCCTAACAACCAAACAAGAAACAGGTGATACCAATTAGACAGAACTAAACGAACACAGAACAACGGATCAGCGATAGCTAGTAGACCGGCGACAACGACCGCCGAGCGCCACCCGAACAAGAAGGGGAGTCACGTTCGGTAATATTCGTGACAGTACCCCCCTCCTGACGCGCAGCTCCCGCAGCACGCCGACGCCGGCCTCGGGGACGACCCGGGGGCCGAGGCGCTGGGCGATCCGGACGGAGGCGATGGAATTCACTCAACATAGATGGGTCTAGAATATCCCTCACCGGGACCCAGCACCTCTCCTCCGGACCGCACCCTCCCAGTCAACGAGGTACTGCAAGCCTCTCACCCGGCGTCTCGAGTCCAGAATAGCTCGTATCTTGTACGCCGGGACCCTCGATGTCCAGAGGGGGCGGAGGAACTTCCGGAACCTCATCTTCCTGCATAGGACCAGCTACCACCGGCCTGAGAAGAGACACATGAAATGAGGGGTTAATACGATAATACGAAGGAAGTAATAATCGATAACAAACCTCATTTATTCTCCTCAGGACATTAAATGGCCCTATACACTGCGGACCCAGCTTCCGGCAGGGCAAGCGGAGAGGCAGGTTTCGGGTCGAGAGCCAGACCCTGTCCCCAGGTGCAAACACGGGGGCCTCACTGCGGTGACGGTCAGCGCTCTTCTTCTGCCTTATACTCGCTTGGCGTAATGACTCTTGGACCGCCCTCCAGGTCTCCTTAGAGCGCTGTACCCACTCCTCCACCGCAGGAGCCTCAGTCTGGCTCTGATGCCACGGTGCCAGGACTGGCTGGTACCCCAACACGCACTCAAATGGTGACATGTTGGTAGAGGAGTGGCTTAGTGAGTTCTGGGCTATTTCTGCCCAGGGAATATATCTCGCCCACTCCCCTGGCCGGTCATGGCAATACGACCGCAGAAACCTGCCCACCTCCTGGTTAACTCTCTCCACCTGACCATTACTCTCCGGGTGATACCCTGAGGTCAGGCTGACCGAGACCCCCAGACGTTCCATAAATGCCCTCCAAACACGGGAGATAAATTGGGGGCCCCGATCAGAAACTATATCCTCGGGCACCCCGTAGTGCTGGAAGACATGGGTGAAAAGAGCTTCCGCAGTCCGTAGGGCCGTAGGGAGACCGGGCAATGGGATAAGACGGCAGGACTTAGGGAACCGATCCACAACGACCAGGATTGTAGTGTTACCCTGAGAGGGGGGGAGGTCAGTAAGAAAATCCACCGAAAGATGGGTCCACGGCCATTGTGGAACGGGAAGAGGTTGTAATTTACCTCTTGGCAGGTGTCTAGGAGCCTTACTCTGGGCGCACACCGAACAGGAGGAAACATAGAATTGCACATCCCTCCTCAAAGTGGGCCACCAGTACTTCCTCTCAAGACCTCTCACTGTCCTATAAATACCTGGGTGACCCGCCGAGGGTAGACAATGAGCCCATCGAATCAATTGATCACGGACAGCCAGAGGCACGTACCTACGACCCTCCGGACACTGTGGAGGCGCAGGTTCCCCCCTTAGCGCCCGCTCGATGTCCGCGTCCACATCCCATACTACTGGTGCCACCAGCTTAGCTGCCGGAATGATGGGAGTAGGATCGATGGACCTGTCCTCAGTGTCATAGAGTCTTGACAGCGCATCAGCCTTAGTGTTGAGGGAACCTGGTCTATACGAGATAGTGAAACGAAATCTGGTGAAAAACATGGCCCACCTTGCCTGACGAGGATTCAGTCTCCTAGCTGATCGGATATACTCCAGGTTACGATGGTCAGTCCAGATAAGGAAAGGGTGCTTAGCCCCTCAAGCCAGTGTCTCCACACCTTCAGGGCCTTAACCATAGCCAACAACTCCCTATCCCCCACATCATAATTCCCGCTCCGCTGGCCCGAGTTTCTTTGAAAAAAGGCACAGGGGCGGAGTTTCGAGGCACACCCGAACGCTGTGAGAGCACCGCTCCAACCCCAGCCTCGGATGCGTCCACTCTACTATAAACGCCAAAGAAGGGTCCGGATGTGCCAACACCGGCGCCTCAGTAAACATCGCCTTCAACTTATGAAAAGCTCTGTTCGCCTCTGCTGACCACTGCAAACGCGCCGGCCCCCCCTTCAGCAGTGAGGTAATAGGGGCAGCTACCTGACCAAAACCCCGGATAAACCTCCGGTAGTAATTGGCAAATCCCAAGAACCGCTGCACCTCCTTTACCGTGGTCGGAGTCGGCCAATTACGCACGGCCTTTATGCGGTCACCCTCCATTACCAAACCAGAGCTGGAAATGCGTTAACCCAGGAAGGAAACTGATTGTTTGGAAAACTCACATTTCTCCACCTTCACATACAGGTCATGCTCCAGCAGTCGTCTAAGAACCTTGCGCACAAGAGATACATGCGCAGTGCGTGTAGCGGAGTAGATCAAAATATCGTCAATATACACCACTACACCCTGTCCGTGCAGGTCTCTGAGTATTTCATCCACAAAAGATTGAAATATAGCTGGAGCATTCTTTAAACCGTATGGCATGACGAGGTACTCATAATGGCCCGACGTAGTGCTAAATGCAGTTTTCCACTCATCTCCCTCCCGAATACGCACCAAATTATAAGCACTCCTGAGATCCAGTTTAGTGAAGAACTGCCGCTCCGTGAAATGATTCCACTGCCGTAGCAATGAGAGGTAGTGGGTAACTAAAACCAACTGTGATGGAATTTAGACCTCTATAATCAATACACGGACGTAAACCACCATCTTTTTTCTTCACAAAAAAGAAACTCGAAGAGACAGGTGAATATGGAGGGCTGAATGTACCCCTGTCCCAGAGCCTCGGTGATATATGTTTCCATAGCCACCTTCTCCTCCTGGGACAAAGGATACACATGACTCCTGGGGAGTGCAGCGTTAGCCTGGAGATTTATCACGCAATCCCCCTGCCTATGGGGTGGTAATTGGGTCGCTTTCTTTTTACTGAAAACGATAGCCAAATCATCATACTCAGCTGGAATGCGCACGGTGGAAACCTGGTCTGGACTCTCCACCGTTGTCGCACCGATGGAAACCCCTACACACCTGCCTGAACACTCATCAGACCACCCCTGTAGAGTTCCCTGTTTCCACGAAATCGTAGGATTATGAATAGCTAGCCAGGGAATCCCCAGAACAACTGTAAACGCAGGTGAATCGATAAGGAACAAACTAATTCGCTCCTTGTGATTCCCCTGCGTAATCATCTCCAACGAAATTGTGGCTTTCTTCACCAGCCCTGACCCTAATGGTCGACTATCTAAAGAGTGCACGGGAAAAGGGGGGTCTCCTTTTACTAACGGAATCCTCAACCTCTGAGCGAGTCCGCGATCTATAAAGTTTCCAGCTGCGCCTGAATCTACCAGTGCCTTATGCTGGAGAGAAGGAGAATAATTCAGGAAACATTAATAGGAACATGTGACCAACAAGAAACTCTGGGAGAGTGTGGTGCTTACTCACCTGGGGTGACCGATGAGTGTTCAGCCTGCCCTCACGATTCCCAGATGAATTCCTCCAGCACCAACTAGACGTGTGCCCTCTCCGGCCACAACTGGTACAGGAGGAGCTTCCTCCTCCGATCTCCCTTGACGCAGTCCCTCCTAGCTCCATCGGGATAGGGCAGGAGGATCAGGAGGTAGAACTGACAGAACCCTTTCAAAACGTCCACGAGCAGCTAGCAGATGGTCCAACCGGATCGACAGGTCTATCAGTCCATCCAGGCTAAGCGTAGTATCCCGACAGGCCAGCTCCCTACGGACGTCCTCTCTCAGGCTACACCTGTAATGGTCTATCAGGGCCCTGTCGTTCCACCCTGCTCCCGCAGCCAAGGTCCGGAACTCCAGCGCGAAGTCCTGTGCGCTCCTCGTCCCCTGTCTAAGATGGAACAATCTCTCACCCGCCGCTCGACCTTCTGGAGGGTGATCGAACACGGCCCTGAAACGGCGGATGAACTCCGGGTAGTTGTCCTTCGCTGAGTCGGGCCCGTTCCAGACCGCATTAGCCCACTCCAGGGCTCTACCGGTCAGGCAGGTGATGAGGACCCCTACTCTCTCCTCCTCCGAGGGGGCCGGCCGAACGGTGGCCAGGTAGAGGTCTAATTGAAGCAGGAATCCCTGGCACCCCGTCGCTGCTCCATCGTAATTCCTCGGAGGCGTCATGTGCAGAGCGCTGGAACCGGATCCAGATGGGGGAGATGGTAGAGTTGCTGGTAGGAGGGTCGGTGGGGTAGTAGTAGGGAAACCATTCCTCTCCCAACGATCCATCCTCTCCATCATCTGATCAATCGCTGATCCTAGGCGATGGAGGATGGACGTGTGATGTTGAACTCGCTCTTCCATAGTGGGAAGAGGAGTGGTCGCTGCTCCTGCTGACTCCATAGGTGGTGCGGGCTTCTGTTACGTGTAAATGAGTGAAGAGCTGTGGAGTCAGGCGCAGAGAGCAAAGGATGTGGGAAAAACAACACGCTTAAATGTCCTGGAAACATAACATGAACAAAAGTGAAAACACAAATGAACAGAAATATAAACGGACAGCGTGAAACCCAAATGCCAACAAAAATACACTCAAACAAAGAAACAGGAGAACAAGCCCGCACGAAACAGAAGCGGGCTGAACAGACTTTATATAACCCTATCCTAACAACCAAACAAGAAACAGGTGATACCAATTAGACAGAACTAAACGAACACAGAACAACGGATCAGCGATAGCTAGTAGACCGGCGACGACGACCGCCGAGCGCCACCCGAACAAGAAGGGGAGTCACCTTCGGTAATATTCGTGACACAATAACAGGACATGTACCCCCTTGTGCAGACAGAAGATAATCAAGGGCCAAACGATTTTGCATCACCACAGTCCATATGGCAACCATCTCAGCTGTAATTAACTGTACTATTAGCTAGGATTTCCAACGAATTAGACATATTAATAACTTCCCGTGCTATTTTAGAAATGCCATAAAATGGAAAAGCAATCGCAAAGAAAAGAGAAAGCAAAGAATCTCTCAGTTTCTGTAATCACACGTTGTGAAAAAGAAGAATTCACAGAATGTCCTTCATGGCATATGACATATCCCAAATAACACCCTTAATAACACGACCCTTGCCACAACTTTGGTAACCAGGAATAGGCATAGGATCCACAGATAAAGTAAGTCCCCTTAGGAGCTATCATACCATTATTGATGATATTACCGAAGGTATTGGCATAAAAAGTGGTCTTAGTGCCATTACCGAGAGTCAATTCAACAGACAGTAAACGTTCCACAACCTTAGTACCGTCACAGGCAGATAGGTAGATCTGTTTTCTGCTCACACTTACTCTGCCCTACTTTGACAAACTTGTCCTGGTGCAGTTGAGACAAATTCAAAGAGTGACCTATTAAAACATAACCACCCAACAGGGGCATGTGTAATAACTAGGTAAGGTGGTCGCTGATTAGTGTCATTGGTGATCTCAAATGAAGAAAGGTACTGCAGAACTAGATACTCTCGCATGTTGATACTCAACATTCTTACCCCAATTAGTACCAATAATCTCTGTGTTAGAAATGGAAACACCACCCACATCCTGTATTAGGAGGAAACTCACAAGGAAAATAATTTCAAACATATTTCACTTGTCTGCAAGACAATAATATTCAATTGTCCTATTGTCAAGGTCATCATTCACAAAGTCCTTTAAAAATGACCAGCTCTTCCACACTGTTATCAGTCGCACATTAGAAATGAGAAATTATGTTCTGACAGTCTGCCGGTAGTGAGGAATTCTTCTTTCGTTCCACAGATAGCACTTGTATCGTTGTATCGTTTCAGGTACAGTCAAGGGATATTGCTGCAGCCTCAGACGATAGATTCTCATAACCTGTAACGAAGGAAATAAAAAGTGAAAGTACTTTCTGGTTCTGAACTTGTAACGTGAGTAGGACGGGTGTAGTTTTGTGACAATGATCAAGAGCAGCTACTTACTGATTTGACAGATCCAACGCAGTTACACCTCAGACACCACCAAAACATCAGCTATGCGAGTGTTGGCTATCACCGGTTAACGTTTGATTGATTGAATCTAGGCCTTTACACTCATTCAGTCTATTTAGTTGTATGATTATTGTCAATTAAGAAAATTGTGCCTCTCTCTTTTAGATCTGCCACCCCCAGCAGTTCAGCTGCATTCACAGCTGTGGTATTTAATCTACCGGCTGCACCAGTTCCTACTACACTGGCCGTGAAGGGAGAAACTTTTGAGGATACCGAGATGGATAGAGGTCATTCAGAATTATATTGCATATGCTCACCCACACCAACAGATGTACACACAGACATGTTGTTGAGCTGTATACTTACTGTCCCTTTGTGCATCTCTCTTTCAGATCTGCCATGCACTCCACCACAGCCACAGCCTCACCCAGAAGTGCATACACTGGGCTTATCAAGACTGACAAAGCAGGGATAGGTGGCTGACAAGGAAAAATAAAACAACATACACTCACCCACTTATTACTCACAATGCAAATAATGTTTAATTAAATCAAATCAAATTTTATTCGTCATATGCACCCAATACAACAGTGAAATGCTTACGAGCCCCTAAAAAACAGTGCAGTTAAAAAAAAAATACGGATACGAATAAGAGCTAAAAGTAACAAGTAACTAGAACCTCTTAGAGCTACCCCCCTACTTTTTTCAATTTCCGCCTGAAGACATACCCAAATCTAACTGCCTGTAGCTCTGGCCCAGAAGCAAGGTTTGTGTAAATGTGAATTGAATGTAGGAGAATATAACACAATAGATATGGTATAGATAATACAATGAAAAAAACACACGTTTTTCTTTGTATTATTGTATCATCATATTTCAAATGAAAAAGATAAAACAAGCATTCAGATAGGATGATGGGGACAATTTCAGTGAAAAATATAAGAGGGCAGCAGTACTTGTGCAAAGTTTCAGAATGATAACTTCCAAAATGAGTGTACTACATGACATTTATCATGAAGTCACCCAGGTGTCCCACACAAGTAGCCCAAATTTACCGAAGTGGCCAAATTGGTGAAGGTATACATTTTGAAACAAATAACTACAGTGGGGAGAACAAGTATTTGAAAACCTGCAAAATCGGCAGTGTTTCCTACTTACAAAGCATGTAGAGGTCTGTAATTTTTTATCATAGGTACACTTCAACTGTGAGAGACGGAATCTAAAACAAAAATCCAGAAAATCACATTGTATGATTTTTAAGTAATTCATTTGCATTTTATTGCATGACATAAGTATTTGATACATCAGAAAAGCAGAACTTTATATTTGGTACAGAAACCTTTGTTTGCAATTACAGAGATCATACGTTTCCTGTAGTTCTTGACCAGGTTTGCACACACTGCAGCAGGGATTTTGGCCCACTCCTCCATACAGACCTTCTCCAGACCCTTCATGTTTCAGGGCTGTCGCTGGGCAATACGGACTTTCAGCTATCTCCAAAGATTTTCTATTGGGTTCAGGTCTGGAGACTGGCTAGGCCACTCCAGGACCTTGAGATGCTTCTTACGGAGCCACTCCTTAGTTGCCCTGGCTGTGTGTTTCGGTCGTTGTCATGCTGGAAGACCCAGCCACGACCCATCTTCAATGCTCTTACTGAGGGAAGGAAGTTGTTGGCCAAGACCTCGCGATACATGGCCCCATCCATCCTCCCCTCAATACGGTGCAGTTGTCCTGTCCCCTTTGCAGAAAAGCATCCCCAAAGAATGATGTTTCCACCTCCATGCTTCACGGTTGGTATGGTGTTCTTGGGGTTGTACTCATCCTTCTTCTTCCTCCAAACACGCCGAGTGGAGTTTAGACCAAAAAGCTCTGCGTTTGTCTCATCAGACCACATGACCTTCTCCCATTCCTCCTCTGGATCATCCAGATGGTCATTTGCAAACTTCAGATGGCCCTGGACATGCGCTGGCTTGAGCAGGGGGACCTTGCGTGCGCTGCAGGATTTTAATTTATGACGGCGTAGTGTGTTACTAATGGTTTTCTTTGAGACTGTGGTCCCAGCTCTCTTCAGGTCATTGACCAGGTCCTGCCGTGTAGTTCTGGGCTGATCCCTCACCTTCCTCATGATCATTGATGCCCCACGAGATGAGATCTTGCATGGAGCCCCAGACCGAGGGTGATTGACCATCATCTTGAACTTCTTCCATTTTCGAATAATTGCGCCAACAGTTGTTGCCTTCTCACCAAGCTGCTTGCCTATTGTCCTGTAGCCCATCCCAGCCTTGTGCAGGTCTACAATTTTATCCCTGATGTCCTTACACCCTCTCTGGTCTTGGCCATTGTGGAGAGGTTGGAGTCTGTTTGATTGCGTGTGTGGACAGGTGTATTTTATACAAGTAATTAACTTCTTAGAGCTACCCCCCTCGAGCAGTCATTTTAAAGAATAACAAAATTTCAGCGAGACAACTCAAAGGTGAAATCCATTAAAGCCAAGTAATGGAATTCATTGCCCTTGACAAATAAATGTTTTCTGTCGTGGGTGATGTTGGCTTTCGCCGACTGATCTAGCACTGGTACACACTACCAAGTGCGCTATTTTGAGATGTTGTCCTCCCGGAGTTACACAGTAATAGTGTCACTGCTATTAGTTTCACGACATACATACTATGGAACGCTGTTTGGGTCTTTGCATGTCAAACACGATACAGTAGCACTGTCAAAGTTGTACAAAAAAGTCAGCAAACAAGCAAACACCAGCCACGAACGATGTGTTTACAATACCGTGTTGGTAATAAAGCATAATTTGTTCGGCCGCAACTTCTGGGGTAGCTAGCTTTAGCTTGGTACTTAGCTAGCACCAATACACCCAGACTGAAAACAATTACCAGTAGAACCTGCAGTCATTTTCATTATTCTTAGCAATGATTTAGGAATCGGCAGGGTAGCCTAGTGGTTAGTGCGTTGGACTAGTAACCGCAAGGTTGTAGGTTCAAACCCCCGAGCTGACAAGGTACAAATCTGTCGTTCTGCCCCTGAACAGGCAGTTCCTAGGCCGTTATTGAAAATAAGAATTTGTTCTTAACTGACTTGCCTAGTTAAATAAAGGTACAAAAATATATATATCCTTGTGAGTAAATATTAGCTAGGTTTCCACTTATTGTTCTTCTATTGAAATTGAACTTCAGTTCATGAAAATAAATAGCTAGTCAGCAACCTGTTGCCCAAAGTTAATGTTATAAGCAGCCAGCTAGCTTCATCTGGCTAGTGAGGCTCCACCGCACCGGGTTATGTGTTGTGAAGCTAGCCACAGTAAGGATTAGGCACAATAGTGGAATTTGCGGTTTGCCTTCAAAATAAAAGTATGTTATTGATAGTAATGCAAATGAATACAAATAGTAGAATTATGCCATACTTTTATTTTGAAGGATAAACAAAGTCCACTATTGTGGCTAATCCTTATTGGGGCTAGTTTCACGTAGATGGGTCCAACCACCATTAATCAAATAACAACTGTCTTATAAATGAGGGTTATTTTAGATGATGACACCTAGCTATATAGTTAGCTAGCTAACTATAGCTAATGAAACAGATGTAGTGCTATTTGACACATCAAATAGTGTTATTTGACGTGTATCTTTTATGCCACGCAAAGACAAACGGCGTTCCATAGAAATCCTGGTTGAGAATGAAACGACTGAACAAATGAACAACGAAACAGCACAGCAAGTAAGTGAAAGAAATAGGTTTTTGATTATGTTTTACTGGTAATGGGGACATACGTAAATGCCAACAAAATAACTTTTTGGTCAGTGTGGTGTTTGTGTAACCTTTATTTAACTAGGCAAGTCAGTTAAGAACAAATTCTTATTTACAATGACGACCCGGATGATGCTGGGCCAATTGTGCGCCGCAAAACGGGATTCTCAATCACAGTCAGATGTGACACAGCCTGGATTCAAACCAGGGACTGTAGTGACACCTCTTGCACTGAGATGCAGTGCCTTAGACCGCTGCGTCCATGTGTGTGTGTTAACTATTTAACTGTACTAGAATGCTTAAAAGGCCGCTAAAATTGTAAATATCGGTATCATTTTTTTTGGCAAGGAAAATATCAGATATCAGTATCGGCCAAAAATGTCAAATCGGTGCATCCCTAATGAGTAATGCTAGATACATAACATTATTAAAGTGGCTAGTGATCCATTTCTAAAAGTGGCCAGTGATTCCTAATCTATGTCTATAGGCAGCCGCCTCTGTGCTAGTGATGGCTGTTTAGCAGTCTGAGGGCCTTGAGATAGAATCTGTCTGTCCCAGCTTTGATGCACCTGTACTGACTTCGCCTTCTGGATGATATCGGGTGAACAGTCAGTGGTCCGGGTGGTTGATGTCCTTGATGATCTTTTTGGCATTCCTATGGCATCAGGTGCTGTAGGTGTCAGGAGGGCGGGAAGTTTGCACCCGGTAATGCGTTGGGCAGACCGCCCCACCCTCTGGAGAGCTTTGCCGTTGTGGGCGGTGCAGTTGCCGTACCAGGCAGTGATACAGCCCAACAGGATGCTCTCAATTGTGTATCTGTAAAAGTTTGTGAGGGTTTTCGGTGTTAAGCCAAATTTCTTTAGCCGCCTGAGGTTGAAGAGGCGCTGTTGTGCCTTCTTTACTACATTGTCTGTGTGGGTGGACCATTTCAGTTTGAATTTGTAAGTGATGTGTACGCCGAGGAACTTAAAACCTTCCACCTTCTCCACTGCGGTCCCATCGATGTGGATAGGGGGGTGCTCCCTCTGCTGTTTCCTGAAGTCCACCATCTCCTTAGTTTTGTTGACGTTGGGTAAGAGGTTATTTCCTGGCACCACACTCCCAAAGCCCTCACCTCCTCGCTGTAGGCTGTCAAGTCATTGTTGGTAATCAAGCCTACTACTGCTGTGTCATCTGCAAAGGAGGTGATACGGTCCTTGACTAGTCTCTCAAAGCACTGCTAGATGACAGAGGTGAGTGCTATGGAGCGATAGTCATTTAATTCAATTACCTTTGCTTTCTTAGGTACAGGGACAATGGTGGCTGTCTTGAAGCATTTGGGGACAACAGCCTGGGATAGGGATTACATCGATTGTGGCTCTGGCAAGAGAAATATGCCCAAATATATAATATCAATTTGTTTACCTGCACAATACTCTCACAATGTCAATCAACAGAGAAAATAAACAAACTAGTCACAACATTAGGTTTGGATGAGAGGGTCATCAAATACCAGATCAAAAGTCATATCTTAACAGGTTATGTAAACACGTCTGTACTGCTTCTACTTTCACTCTTGAAACATCCTCCTGATTTCCAGTAATCAGAAAGTGAAAGTACCAGTTAGCCGTGATCCAGGCGCATCTCCCGGATAGAAAACTAAATTACTACAACTACAATACCTCTTTCACCATCTGGCTTGGATCCTTAGTCGACACGGCGCCCCGCCGCACCAACACTGCAGGGCTGCAGACGAATACTCCATCCGCTGTGCCTTCAACCGGCCTCCGTCGGAGCAGACGCTTCTACTAGCCCAGGGGTACTAACTTTAAAGACCGCATCGCCCGCGTGATGGCGTCTTTATCTGTCGGTCCCAGCCGCGAACTCAGGCTGTGTGTATAGTTAACCGACCCTCTCTGCCCAGTCATCGCCATTTTACCTGTTGTTGTTTTAGCTGATGTAGCTGTTGTTGTCTCACCCATTGTTGTCTAAGTTAGCTCTCCAAATCAACACCTGTGATTACTTTATGCCTCACTGTATGTCTCTCTCATATGTCAATATGCCTTGTATACTGCTGTTTAGGTTAGTTATCATTGTTTTAGTTTACTGCGGAGCCCCTAGTTCCACTCATTATACCTCTGATACCTCCTTTGTCCCACTCTCACACATGCCTCACCCATTATAACCAGCTTATCCAGAGATACAACCTCTCTTATCATCACTCAGTGCCTGGGCTTACCTCCGCTGTACCCGCACTCCATCATATCCCTGTCTGCACATTATGCCCTGAATCTATTCTACCACACCCAGAAATATGCTCCTTTTACTCTTTGTCCACAACGCTCTAGGCGACCAGTTTTGATAGCCTTTAGCCGTACCCTCATCCTACTCCTACTCTGTTCCACGGGTGATGTGGAGGTAAACCCAGGCCCTGCATGTCCCCAGGCACCCTCATTTGTTGACTTCTGTGATCGAAAAAGCCTTGGTTTCATGCATGTCAACATCAGAAGCCTCCTCCCTAAGTTTGTTTTACTCACTGCTTTAGCACACTCCGCCAACCCTGATGTCCTTGCCGTGTCTGAATCCTGGCTTAGGAAGGCCACCAACAATTCTGAGATTTCCATACCCAGCTACAACATTTTCTGTCAAGATAGAACTGCCAAAGGGGGAGGAGTTGCAATCTACTGCAGAGATACCCTGCAAAGTTCTGTCATACTTTCCAGGTTTTACGCAAACAGATTGAACTTCTAATTTTAAAAATGTACCTCTCCAGAAATAAGTCTCTCACTGTTGCCGCCTGCTATCGACCCCCCTCCGCTCCCAGCTGTGATCTGGACACCATTTGTGAATTGATCACCACCCATCTAGCTTCAGAGTTCATTCTGTTAGGTGACCTAAACTGGGATATGGTGGCGTGTCTTACAATCTAAGCTAGATGCCCTCAACTTCACACGAATCATCAAGGAACCCACCAGGTACAACCCTAAATCCGTTAACATGGGCACCATCATAGGCATTATCCTGACCAACTTGCCCTTCAAATACACCTCCGCTGTTTTCCATCAGGATCTCAGCGATCAATGCCTCATTGCCTGTATCTGCTATGGGTCCCAGGTGGCCACCCCTCATCACTGTCAAACGCTCCCTAAAACACTTCTGCGAGCAGGCCTTTCTAATCGACCTGGCCCGGGTATCCTGGAAGGATATTGACCTCTTCCCGTCATTCGAGGATGCCTGGTTATTCTTTAAAAGTAATTTCCTCACCTTAGATAAGCATGCCCCGTTCATAAAATGCAGAACTAAGAACAGATATAGCCCTTGGTTCACTCCAGACCTGACTGCCCTTAACCAGCACAAAAACATCCTGTGGTGGACTGCAATAGCATAGAATAGTCCCCACGATATGCAACTGTTCAGGGAAGTCAGGAACCAATACACGCAGTCAGTCAGGAAAGCAAAGGCTAGCTGTTTCAAGCAGAAATTCGCAGCCTGTAGCTCTAACTCCAAAAAGTTCTGTGACACTGTAAAGTCCATGGAGAACAAGAGCACCTCCTCCCAGCTGCACACTGCACTGAGGCTAGGTAACACGGTCCCCACTGATAAATCGATGAAGATCAAAAATTTCAATAAGCATTTCTCAACGGCTTTCCTTGCCCTCCTCCTGGCTACTCAAACCCCGGCCAACAGCCCCCCGCCAGCCCCCGCAGCTACTCGCCCAAGCCTCCCCAGCTTCTCCTTCACCCAAATCCAGACAGCAGATGTTCTGAAAGAGCTGCAAAACCAGGACTCGTACATATCAGCTGGGCTAGACAATCTGGACCCTCTCTTTCTAAAACTATCCGCCACCATTGTTGCAACCCCTATTTATTACCAGCCTGTTCAACCTCTCTTTCGTATCGTCCGAGATCCCTAAAGATTGGAAAGCTGCCGCGGTCATCCCCCTCTTCAAAGGGGGTGACACCCTAGACTCAAACTGTTACAGACCTATATCCATCCTGCCCTGCCTATCTAAAGTCTTCGAAAGCCAAGTAAATAAACAGATCACTGACCATTTCGAAACCCACCGTACCTTCTGCGCTGTGCAATCCGGCTTCCGAGCCGGTCACGGGTGCACCTCAGCCACGCTCAAGGTACTAAACAATATCATAACCGCCATCGATAAAAGACAGTACTGTGCAGCCGTCTTCATCGACCTGGCCAAGGCTTTCGACTCTGTCAATCATCGTATTCTTATCAGCAGACTCAATAGCCTTGGTTTTTCTAATGACTGCCTCGCCTGGTTCACCAACTACTTTGCAGACAGAGTTCAGTGTGTCAAATCGGTGAGCATGTTGTCCGGACCTCTGGCAGTCTCTATGGGGGTACCACAGGGTTCAATTCTCGGGCCGACTCTTTTCTCTGTATATATCAATGATGTCGCTCTTGCTGCGGGCGATTCCCTGATCCACCTCTACGCAGGCGACACCATTCTGTATACTTCTGGCCCTTCCTTGGACACTGTGCTAACTAACCTCCAAACGAGCTTCAATGCCATACAACACTCCTTCCGTGGCCTCCAACTGCTCTTAAACGCTAGTAAAAACCAAATGCATGCTTTTCAACCGTTCACTGCCCGCACCCACCCGCCCGACTAACATCACCACCCTGGACGGTTCCGACCTAGAATATATGGACAACTATAAATACCTAGGTGTCTGGCTAGACTGTAAACTCTCCTTCCAGACTCATATTAAACATCTCCAGTCAAAAATCAAATCTAGAATCAGCTTTCTATTTCACAACAAAGCCTCCTTCACTCACGCCACCAAATTTACCCTAGTAAAACTGGCTATCCTACCGATTCTCGACATCGGCAATGTCATCTACAAATTAGCTTCCAACACTCTACTCAGCAAACTGGATGCAGTGTATCATAGTGCAATCCGTTTGGTTACCAAATCACCTTATACCACCCACCACTGCGACCTGTATGCTCTAGTCGGCTGGCCCTCGCTATATATTCGTCGCCAGACCCACTGGCTCCAGGTCATCTATAAGTCTCTGCTAGGTAAAGTCCCGCCTTATCTCAACTCACTGGTTACCATAGCATCACCCACCCGTAGCACACGCTCCAGCAGGTATATCTCACTGGTCACCCCCAAAGCCAATTCTTCCTTAGGCCGCCTCTCCTTCCAGTTCTCTGCTGACAATGACTGGAATGAACTGCAAAAATCACTAAAGCTGATACTCTTACCTCCCTCACTAGCTTTAAGCACCAGATGTCAGAGCAGCTCACAGATCACTGCACCTGTACATAGCTCATCTGTAAATAGCCCATTCAATCTACCTCATCCCCATACTGTATTTATTTATCTTGCTCCTTTGCAATCCAGTATCTCTACGTGCACATTCATCTTCTGCACATTCTACCATTCCAGTGTTTAATTGCTATATTGTAATTACTTCGCCACCATGGCCTATTTATTGCCTTACCTCTCTTATCCTACCTCATTTGCACATGCTATATATGCTGTTTTTACTAGCTTTCTTTATTTCATTTAATTTATTATTTATTTATCTTTGTTTCATAGCATAGTTTAATCTTCTTTTTATTCAGTTTAGTCACATGGTTTCTCAATTTGCAATATGTTTGAAAATCGGTTGTGCAGCCAGACTTATTTGCCATTCCTTCTCATCAACCCACAGGGATTTAACCATTTTTACAGTCATGTTCTTAAAGGGTGCATGCTTATTAGTAACAGGATTAAGCATTAAGCTTGTCTGATGACTCAAACTGAACTCTTATTCACTACATATAGTACTTCAGTCTGAGACTGACATCATTGAAGTTGTTTGTGGTGACGTCAAAATGAGGGGTGTTGTACAAAACACAGTAATCAGTGAATGGATCATCTCTAACCAATCAGAGTATCAAAGCCCATGACTAATTTTCAAAATGGCTCTGGCCCAACCCATTGGTTTCTAACACCAATCAGAATGGTTAGAATGTGTTTGCATTCTAGAAATCGTCAGGGAGGTACCCAGATCCAGAAACTAACGTCCGTAGGCGTGACGTAGCATTTGGGCGGAGAAAGGAGTTTGGGTAGCCAGGCAACTGCAGTGCTGCTTCAGTATCAATCCCAACACAGTCCTCCTGGCTCTCATGGAACAGACAGTCAGTCCACACTGAGTATTATATCAGTTCTGGTCACTAGTCTGCTGCTGTCAAGTACAGTGAACTCCAGAATTGACTGTGAATTAACTTTAAATAATAATTGGTGTGAATGCTCACTGCCTGATTGGATAGAAAACATTTACTGCAAGAACAACTCTAGCTTCAGTAGCCAGCTGGCAGTAACTGTGGTTACAGGTCTTTTGAATTTGATCATTTGTGTGTTGTCGTAAGTGGGGAGAAATGACACAAAGCAAGTGGCAAGTCCTCTATGCTCTTTTACTATTTTTGAAGGATATCACATCAGAAAATGTATATCTGGTGGGAAACATGTTTAGAATTGGCCCCACTTCCACAGTTGTGAGGTTATCATTGATTCACTGTTGGAACAGACATGCAGCCAAAAAGCTAAGCATATTTCTCTGAAATCATTTTCTTTAAAAAAAGTCCCAATGGCCAAGATTACAACTATTGTACAACAGACATTGAAAATCGTCCACTGGAACAAAAAATAAGAAAAAATATATTAGACAGGATATAGCATAATATGTTAGAAATGTCAAATGAAAAGGATAATGGCATACCCCACTGTCCATCTGGTCTTTGGTCTTTAGAAAAACAAGCAAGAAGCACAAAAAGATAAGTTATCACAGTACATCATCAACTCATATTTGTTTTTTTCTTGATTTAGCTTACCCGGCATAATGGAACCAATACAATAATCCCAAAAGTGCAAACCCCACCCACTCAGATTTGCCAACAACAGAGTGAAGATATTGATGCTTCACCTCAGGATGTATGTCAAGCTTCTTCCTAATCTCTTTAACGGCTTCTTCATTAAGAGGACAGTTCAGTAGTCCTCCCTTACTCTCATGGAACAGACAGTCCACTGTGAGTATTACATCACGTCTGGTCACTAGACTGCTGCTGTCAGGTGCAGTGCAGTTTGGGTTAAAATAGTGATGCAGGACTACCAGAATGACATCTTTACCCTCTGTCAAAAGAATGAGGGACAAACAAAGCATTTATTCATGTCATTAGCCACTTGATACATGTTCTATCTAGATCAACTGATATGGAGATAGAACAGATAGATCAGACAATAGTGTAGTTTTGGAGGATACTTTGAGGTTTGGCTACCTGGAATCTGCTGCAGTGCTGCCTCAATATCAGTACCAGCACGAGAGACGATGGGACAGAAAGCCATGATGACATCACTCTGCTCTGGTGACATCACTTCAGTGAAGCCTCCTCCAAGTTGTTGCATAAACTGGATATGAGAATCCATAGAATTGTCGGTGGTGATGGTGTAGTACTTCATCAATCTTGGCACCTCTGTTTTGTAATGGACAAAAAAGAGAAAAGTATAGACCCTAAAATTAAAAGTAGCAATGTTTTGGTTTAGATCAATGCCCAGACCACTATAATCCCAAACTAAGATCTGGCCTGAAACATTATTTAAATAAGTGGTAGGCCTTTGTCCTGTTAAAATAATTACCTCTGCGTTCCATTGTGGATCTGTAAGGGAATAAACAGGGAAGAAATAATTATTAATCATGTAACAGACAATAAAATACATGTCTTACTGTATAATTTAACAACCAGTGTAAATATTTCAAGTCATCTTTCATTCTTACTATGACAGATCCCTCTGAGATAAGCTGTGCAGTCTCCCACCCACCTCCCCTCCTGCCTTTATTTGACCATGTGATCTACAGGAAACAAATGAAAGTCAATTGCTGTGAAAAGTGAAAGTCAATCTATTTTACACCCATATAACTAGCATCATAAACCCCATTATATGTTCTTGTCTGCACCAGTAGCCTATACAGACCACATCACTTTGACTTATTCATAAAGCATAGTGGTGTTAAATAAGAACTCAATGAAGGGTGAACAATGAGCAATGCATGAGTTTTCAGATAGGTGATCTCCTAAGAACAACTCATCTGCAACATAATGGCTGCATTTACACAGGCAGACCTATTCTGAAGTTTTGACCAATTATTGACTAAAGAGCTGATCTGATTCTTCAAAAGGCCAATTAGTCGAAAAAAGATCCATGTTGGGGTGCCTATTTAAACACAGCCAATGATGCCATGACTCATTCTGTGTGCCTATTAATTTGGAAATGATTATCTGTCTTTGTTGTCATCCGTCCAGATATAAATAGAACAAACGATACAGATCCGCCTTTAACTGTATCCTGTGTCAGTTTGTGCTAAAATGTAAAGAGGAAAATTTACTTACTGAAGCATAATGGTGTGTGAACCTTCTTTGATGCCCAAAAGAAAGGTAAAAAGTACACGGCTTGAGGGAGAGATGGTTTTTATCAGAAACAGTTTCACTTTCATATTCAAGAGACACTATAGTAGGCTTTTAAAACTGCAGCATCACCTGTTTTTTCAACTGGCATTTGGTTAAAGATTGGCATGCCCTAGTTAACCATTAGCCTGTGAAACAACCTAAAAAGCCTCTATGACATTCATTGTAAAAGGAAAAAGGAAAAGTATAACTTGTCACCAACGCTATGAGTATTATTCATACAGAAATCACATCCAGTATTGTTTGACACTGTCACGGGAACAGCTTTAAAGCTTGGGGCCATGTGGGGGAATGCATATAGGGTAGAAGTACCTGATCTGGAATCTGTTTAGCGTCTGCTCAACACAAAACCTGTTCCTACTGGTTGGCCTCAAGAAACTGCCCCTTTTACAGTCGTGGTGAATGAGATGAGAATCTCATTTGTTGTCTCCGCAAAGAGGGCGTTTCGGGATTGAAGTAATCTCAAAGAAGGTATGCAATATGGAGAATTGATACTGTAGTGTTTATCTTTGCCAGAAGATACTGACTACAGCTGTGCTTGTTTACACTGCCTACACTGAGGTCGGAACGCAAATATGGTTACATCAAGACACCGTGGAGCCGGCGGCAGATATTGGTCAGAAAACGTACCTCAATGCAGGGATGGGATATGCCACTGTACTCCAAATAACTTCCCTTTTCGTCCTCATGATAGCTACCAGAATGGTACGTAGAGTTGAACAACAAAGGAGCTGATTGGCTGACTCTGCCATTCTAAATGGCTGTGGTGGCTACTGCTAGGGCAGTTTTCTGTAAAACTAGCAGTATTTCAATCTTCTCAATATATCAGTGTAATTGTGGACTTCAGTGCACAAAATATCAGCTGTCTGTGACCAGGCGAAAAACCTTTCCAAGCCAAACCTTCATATCATGACCGCTAACCGCTACACATACCGTACATCTCTGTCACGTCATAGTCAACGAGAACTACTAGAGCTAAAGCATGAGTAAATCTGCTACAATCATGCAGTACAGTGTACAGTGAACAAGCAATTTTGCAGTTACACTGGCGGGCCTTAGTGACAATAAATTAATAAAACCAAAAGCTTACCTTGACTTGAAGAGTTCCAATGTTGGATAGCCTTAGCCAGCTAGCTAACATAGCATTCCCTCTCTGTTTGAGCCGGGTGTTTGAGTAGGCTAAACTAGATAGCTGCATTCACAAGATAAAAATATATCTCTCTTTTTCTATCTTGCTTCTCCTTCATTTTGGTTGAAATTAAGTTGTTCAAAACTGTTCAACTATTATCTTTCTCTCTCTTTGAGTCAACTTCTCACCACATGCTATGCACTGCAGTGCAGGCTAGCTATAGTTTATGCCTTCAGTACTAGCGTCACACCCTGACCATAGTTTGCTTTGTATGTTCTATGTTTTGTTTGGTCAGGGTGTGATCTGAGTGGGCATTCTATGTTGGATGTCTTGTTTGTCTGTTTCTGTGTTTGGGCCTGATATGCTTCTCAATCAGAGGCAGGTGTTAGTCATTGTCTCTGATTGGGAGCCATATTTAGGTAGCCTGTTTTGTGTTGGGTTTTGTGGGTGATTGTTCCTGTCTTTGTGTTTGTTACACCAGATAGGGCTGTTTTCGGTTCTTCACATTTCTTGTTTTGTATATTGTTCATAAATCATCTTCATTAAAGATGTATCATAATAACCACGCTGCGTTTTGGTCCGCCTCTCGTTCAACAGAAGAATCCCTTGACAACTAGATTCATTCTCTGATCCTTTGATTGGGTGGACAACATGTCAGTTCATGCTGCAAGAGCTCTAATAGGTTGGAGGATGTCCGTTAGAACTTGTTATAATTTCTGTGTAAGTCTATGGTAGGGGGTTAGAACCATGAGACTCCTAGGTTTTGTATTGAAGTCAATGTACCCAGAGGAGGACAGAATACAGCTGTTCTCCAGCTACACCATGGTGCTACCCTACAGAGTGCTGTTGAGGCTACTGTAGACCTTCATTGCAAAACAGTTTGTTTTAATAAATAATTTGGTGACGTGAATATATTTGGTATAGTTTTATTCACTGAGGAGGATGGTCCTCCCCTTCCTCCTCTGAGGAGCCTCCACTATTTAGATGGCTGCTGCCTGCTACTATGATAAATCATATGGTGAGGATGTTTGCTATCAAGCTATCAATGTGCATAATATCTAACATGCGGGGCAAGGGTAGGGAAAATATATGAAATGCTGATGAGCATTCTGACTAAGTGACTTGAGGACACGCACAAGCACTGTCACGTTCGTTATAAAGATCAGACCAAGGCACAGTGTGGTGTGCGTGCATTCTTATTTATTAATAGAATGAACACTGAACAAACTAACAAAATAACAACACGAAACGCTATACAAACGAGTGCTGACAGGCAACTACACATGGACAAGATCCCACAAACACCAACGGGAAATGGCTAACTAAATATGATTCCCAATCAGAGACAACGATAAACAGCTGTCTCTGATTGGGAACCATATCAGGCCAACATAGAATTACAAAAACCACTAGACCTACAAAACCCTAGACAATACAAAACTAGCGTACCCACCCTAGTCACACCCTGACCTAACCAAAATAAAAATAAAACAGAGATATCTCAGGTCAGGGCGTGACAAGCACCCCTCCTCTCGCTGCTCCTAATCTGCAGCTTTTTTTGCAGTGAGAATGTACAGGGAGGAATTTTACAAACATCTACTCAGGAATATTCAAAAAGTTTTTTTTATTTTTATCACGACCGTCATCCGATCCGATATGACTATCAACTGTCAATTTACAGATACAATTACAAATACGAGTATGGCCATGTCAGCACACCCCTAGCACATACCATCCCTACGTTTTCCTACCTATGTCTCACATGGACTCCACTGTGTCTTAATGTAACCATGATTGTGTTCTGACCTCAGTGCAGCTCAGTGTAAACAAGCTTAACGGCAAGGTCGGAATGACAGAGGGAGACTGAAACAGCGAGAAATGGAAGGTAACCTTGCTAAGGGAAGTGTACTGTACAGGTAGACATTTCACAATGTAAATGTATCAAACAATTAAATCAGTAGGTGGCTACATTGTAGCCAAGTTGTTTGAGCGCATGTAGTGCATCTACACCTGCATTGCTTGGTGTTTGGGGTTTTAGGCTGGGTTTCTGTACAGCACTTTGAGATATCAGCTGATGTACGAAGGACTATATAAAATACATTTGATTAGATTTGATTTGATGACTATTTGTGCTTCATCAATGGCTCACACTCATAAAGCAACTGAAATTCAATGACTTTAATATTTAAAAGAAGGGCAGTCAAAGCAGAACAAAGTGCAACACAGAATATACTATCAGAGTAGTCCTACAATATTACATGAGCATCATGCCATCTTAAACTAATATACTATCCTGATAGATAGGTAGAGGTATGTAGAGTAGGTGCTTTATTAGGCTTTATTCATTATTTTTTATGTATAATTAAGTCAGTTTATCTGTGTTGTCTATGTATACCACACCCCCTCACATATATATTTTCCTTCTGATATTTCAGGGGTAGCACCCCCAGGACCCCTACTTCCTGCGGCTATGCATAGCTGTAGTTTTAGTTGATGGTTGACACAACTTGTTGGCCATTAGTCAATCAGCGTTTCTCAACAAGTGCAAACTGGTATTTTTACGACTACACAACTGGTAAATACCACCTTCCCACTTGGTTAACAACGCAGCATCACTCCTACCCCAATACAGGTTCATGTTCTTAATGTCAAAGCGTAATGATGACTATTTGTGCTTCATCAATGACTCACACTCATAAAGCAACTGAAATTGCATTACTTTAATATTTAAAAGAAGGGCAGTCAAAGCAGAACAAAGTGACAACACAGAATATACTATCAGAGTAGTCCTACAATATTACATGAGCATCATGCCATCTTAAACTAATATACTATCCTGATAGATAGGTAGATAGATAGATAGATAGATAGATAGATAGATAGATAGATAGATAGATAGATAGATAGATGTATGTAGAGTAGGTGCTTTATTAGGCTTTATTCATTATTTTTAATGTATATTTAAATCAGTTTATCTGTGTTGTCTGTGTAATTTCTACAGTTTATTCCTCTGTTGCTGTTTAGACCTACTTGCTCTATTTCCATTAGGTTATTATGATAAACCTCATTGTTTCCAGAAAGAAACAATCAAAAATACCACCAAACAGAAAAGAGCAATAAACATAATGAGCCCAACAACACATGCAAATGGTGATCTCTGGCAACCTGTAAGAGAGTAGAAAACATTCAAAGCTGTATGTCAGTTAGCTACAGTAAAGTACAATTATCACAATACAGTCAATGTTTCTGAAATGCAAACAATATAACCTCTATAAAAACATGTCATAATGACCCAAATCTACATATGGATTACATAGTTATTAGTTATGAATATAACGTGAACATAAGCAACTGTAAATAGTGTAATGTTGTAGAATTGAGCTTTACTTAATGATGGACTTACAACGCCTGACTGCCCAGATGCAATCAAGGATCCAGGAACACACCATCTGGAAATTAAAACAATTAGAAAAAGACATATTGGCTTCAGAACCCTCAGAATAGTATGGAGGTTGTACTGTATATTTACTACATTACAAGCAACAAGTAGACCTCTGAATAAAAACAATTAAAAATCCCAATACGAAAATTGGTTGAGAGGGTATAATGCAGTATAATGCTGATGTATTTTGTCATTTGCATTGGTTTTTCATACCATGAGCAGACCCATACAGACAGATCCAGAATCAGTCTGTAAAAGAAAGAAATATTAAAACATTATCTTTAGCTCTCATAGTAGATAACTAACAAAGTGCGAGAAAAAATGACGGTGATGAGTTATTACCTCAGGATGTATATTAAGCTTCTTCAGAATCTCTTTGACTGCTGCTTCATTGTGAAGACACTCCAATAGTCCCTGGCTCTCATGGAAGAGACAGTCCACTGTGAGTATTACATCCTCTCTGGTCACTAGTCTGCTGCTGTCAGGTACAGTGTAGTCTAGGTTGGAGGTGTGGTGCAGTACTACCAGAATGACAGGTTTACCAGCTGTCAAAAGGAAAACAAAATACACTTCACCTCATTACCATTTTATTTTGATTTCCTTTTCCAATTAATTTTGGATGGATTGACCCTGCCCTGACTAGATTACCAGGAATCTGCTGCAGTGCTGCTTCAATATCAGTCCCAGCACGAGAGACGATGGGACAGAAAGCCATGATGACATCACTCTCCTCTTGTGGCATCACTTCAGTACAGCCTCCTCTGATGACGAGCTGTCTTGTCAAATCCACATGAGCACCCAAGGTATTGCCAACCACAAATATGAAGAATCTCACCATCCCTGACATCCCTATAGAGACATAGACAATATGAAGAAAATGTAGACATAATGTGAATTATCTAGATATAATGCATTATATTTTTAATTGTATTACATCAAAAATAGCTCAAGGGGAAGAATACACTAGTAGTCCACTGTACTTATTTGGTAATATGGCAATCCAGTTATCAAGATGAACTATGTCTTTGAAACGAGACAGGAGGCACTTCTTTCATAATCGTTTTTGGAAATGAGAAAGTGGATGTGGTTTTCCAACTGAAGTCAAACAATGCTTCCACATAATCAGTTTGCAGTCTGTTTTTCTTACAGGAATCAACATTGATCCCCCAATATCTTAAATGACAAAGGAATGTAGATATTGGACATATACATCATATTAATGTATGATTTATAGTTAGTACTTACCTTGAAGAAATGTATGCTGCAACAGAGAGGTTACAAATTACATAAAAAATGGATCTCTATAAACTTTGTAAAAAAATAAACTATGTATCAGACTAAAATATGAGATCATATAGTGGTTAACAATTGTTGGGAATGTTGTCAGCTGTTAAGTGGCAACTCCTAAAATGAAAATATACATACTGGCCTGTTTCTGTGATCAGGGATGTCCATGCCGATATCTACCACCTATGAATACAATATTGCAATACACTGAATAACGTAGTTCAATATACTTTCATTAAAAATAACAAATACTCATATTTAAATGAAAACAAAGTATTTACACTCTTGGATCCTGTCTAATAAAATGCTTCAGTTAAAATGTCTGCTTTTGCATGTACTGTTTTTGTTAACCAGCTGAGTCTGGTTTGTGTGTCCAATTCATGAATGATCCTGACTGAATGACAGATATACATAGAACATGGGTGAACTACCTTTGGCTTCCTGTTCAGCCGGTTCAGAATGTTACCAACTGCTGCTTTGTTGCGAGGGCAGTTCAGTAGTCCTCCCTTACTCTCATGGAACAGACAGTCCACTGTGAGTATTACATCACTTCTGGTCACTAGTCTGCTGCTGTCAGGTACAGTGCACTCTGGGTTAAAATAGTGATGCAGGACTACCAGAATGACATCTTTACCCTCTGTCAAAAGAATGAGGGACAAACAAAGCATTTATTCATGTCATTAGCCACTTGATACATGTTCTATCTAGATCAACTGATATGGAGATAGAACAGATAGATCAGACAATAGTATAGTTTTGGAGGATACTTTGAGGTTTGGCTACCTGGAATCTGCTGCAGTGCTGCCTCAATATCAGTACCAGCACGAGAGACGATGGGACAGAAAGCCATGATGACATCACTCTGCTCTGGTGACATCACTTCAGTGAAGCCTCCTCCAAGTTGTCTCATAAATTGGACATGGGAATCCATAGTATTGCCGGTGGTGATGGTGTAGTACCTCATCATCCTTGGCACCTCTGTTTTGTAATGGATAAAAAAGAGAAAAGTCAAGTATAGACCCTAAAACTAAAAGTAGCAATGTTTTGGTTTAGATCACTGCCCAGACAACTATAAGCCTGGCCTGAAAGATCTGAGATCTGGCCTGAAACATTATTTAAATAAGTGGTAGGTCTGTGTCCTGTTAAAATAATTACCTCTGCGTTCCATTGTAGATATGTAAGGGGAGTGAACAGGGAACAAATATGTATTAACATGTAACAGACAATAAAATACATATATTACTGTATAATATAACAACCAGTGTGCAGACAATGTAAATATTTCAAGTCGTCTTTCACTTTCACTGACATGACAGATCCCTCTGAGATAAGATATGCAGTCTCCCACCCACCTCCCCTCTTGCCTTTATTTGACCATGTGATCTAAAGGAAACAAGAAAGTGAATTGCTGACATCTATTTTACACCCATATAACTAGCATCATAAACCCCATTATATGTTCTTGTCTGCACCAGTAGCCTATACACACCACATCACTTTGACTTATTCATAAAGCATAGTGAGAACTCAATGAAGGGTGAACAATGAGCAATGCATGAGTTTCAGACAGGTGATCTCCTAAGAACAACTCATCTGATACATAATGACCTCATTTAACAAGCACACTAATTCTAAAGTTTAGACCAAATATTGAAAAAAAAGCTGATCTGTTTCTCCAAAAGACCAATTAGTGGAAAAAGATTTTAAAAATCAATTCGGAAATTATTATCAGTCTTCAATGTTTAAGTCTGGATATCAATTGAACAAAAACTACACAGATCAGATCCGCCTTTAACTGTATCATGTGTCAGTTAGTGCTAAATGTAAGCAGGTAAATTGACTTACTGAACCATAATATTGTGTGAATTCCTTTTGAGAAGATGACTATTGAAAGGCAATCTGACTACCTTCTTTGATGCCCAGAGGAAAGTGAAAAAGTACACAGCTTGAGGGAAAAGAGATGGTTTTATCAGAAACAGTTTTACTTTCATATTCAAGAGACACTATAGTAGGCTTTTAGAACTGCAGGATCACCTGTTTTTTCAACTGGCATTCAACTGGCCGTAGTTAACCATTAGCCTGTGAAACATCCTAAAAGCCTCTTTAACATTCATTGTAAAAGTAAAAAAGAAAAGAAAAAATGATATAACTTGTCACCAACGTTATGAGTATTATTCATACAGAAATCACATATTAGTGATTAAATTGTGATATTGTTGTTAATTAGACACTGTCTCTGGACCAGCTACAAGGCTTGGGGGCCATGTGGGGGAATGCATGAAGGGTAGAAGTAGCTGATCTGGAAACTGTTTTGCGTCTGCTCAACACAAAACCAGTTTCTACTGGTCGGCTGCAAGAAAAGGTCCCTTTTTCAGTTGTGGCGAATGAGATGAGAATCTTGTTTGTTGTGTCCGCGAAGAGGGCGTTTCAGGAATGAAGTAATCTCAAAAAAGGTATGCAATATGGAGAATTAATACTTTAGTGTTTCGCTTTGCCAGACGATACTGACTACAGCTGTGCTTGTTTACACTGCCTTGGGTATTGTAATTCACGTGCAGAGCACAGCAGGTATTTTTTTCACCTTCACAGAAGGCAGAAATCGTGGTCACAAGCAGGCAATGATCATACACAGGTAGGGGAACAGGCTTGTGAATCAAAACTAAGACTGAAGGCTATAACTGGTTCTCACAATTGCGCTAGGAAAAGGCTTAGTAGAGTCAAAACAAACAATACCTGACAAAGGCACAAACACGTATGAACTGAACTAAATAAGGAGCTGATGAGACCAGGTGAGTAACTAACACAGGTGAAATCAATTAACAAAAATCAAAGACAAGGCTACGTTCAAGAACACAACGAAACAGAACACAAGGTTGACTAAGAAAATAAATACAGGGGCCTCCCGGTGTGCTACCAGAGACTCTGGGTTCGCGCTCTGTCGCAGCCGGCCGCGACCGGGAGGTCCAATTGGCCTAGTGTCGTCCGGGTTAGGGAGGGCTTGGCCGGTAGGGATATCCTTGCACACCAGCGACTCCTGTGGCGGGCCGTGCGCAGTGTACGCTAACCAGGTCGCCAGGTGCACGGTGGTGATGGTGTAGTACTTCATCAACCTTGTCACCTCTGTTTTATAATGGAAAAAAAGAGAAAAGTCAAGTACAGACTCTAAAACTAAAAGTAGCAATGTTTTGGTTTAGTTCACTGCCCAGACAGCTATAAGACTAACTTAAGATCTGACCTTAAACATTCCTCAAACATTCTATAAAATAAGATCTGTGTCCGGTTCAAATAATCACCTCTACGTTCCATTGTGGATCTATAAGGGGAGTGAACAGAGACATTTTTTAATGAATCATGTAACAGACAGGGAAAAAAACATATCTTACTGTATAATATAACAACCAGTGTGCAGACAATGTAAATATTTCAAGTCATCTTTCACTTTCATTCTGACTATGACAGATCTCTCTGACATAAGCTATGCAGTCTCCCACCCACCTCCTCTCTTGCCTTTATTTAACCTTGTGATTTACAGGAAACAAGAAAGTGAAAGTTGTAAATTAATCTAATCTATCTATTTTACACCCATATACTGTAATTAGAATCATAAACCCCATTATATTTTCATGTCTGCACCAGTTGCCTATACACACCACATACATTTTACTTAAATCATAGTGGTGTTAAATAAGATAACTCAATGAAGGATGAACAATGAGCAATGCATGAGTTTTCAGACAGGTGCACTGCTAAGAACAACTCATCTGAGACATAATGACTTCATTTACACAGGCAGGCCAATTGTGAAGTTTTGACAAATTATTGACAAAAGAGCTGATCTGATTTTTCAAAAGACCAATCAGTGGATAAAAGATTTAAATATTACTGGCTGTGTAAACGCAGCTAATGATGCCATTACTTATTCTGTGTGCTTATCCATTTGGAAGTTATTATCCGCCTTTGTTGTTTAAGTTTGGATATGAATTGAACGAACGATACACAGATCAGATCCGCCTTTAACTGTATCATGTGTCAGTTAGTGTTAAATGTAATGAGTAAAATTGACTTACTGAACTATAATGGTGTGTGAATTTCTTTGGATGATGACTATTGAAAGACAATCTTCTTTGATGCCCAGAGGAAAGTGAAACAGTACATAGCTTGAGGGAAAAGAGGAGAGATGGTTTAATCAGAAACAGCTTTACTTTCATATTTTTTTATTTTACCTTTATTTAACTAGGCAAGTCAGTTAAGAACACATTCTTATTGTCAATGACGGCCTAGGAACAGTGGGTTAACTGCCTGTTCAGGGGCAGAACGACAGATTTGTACCTTGTCAGCTCGGGGGTTTGAACTTGCAACCTTCCGGTTACATTCAGAAATCGCATCCAGAATTGTTAATTAGACACTGTCTCTGGACCAGCTATAATGCTTGGGGGCCATGTGGGGAAATGCATGTACGGATGTAGCTGATCTGGAATCTGTTTCGTGTCTGCTCAAGACAAACCTGTTCCTACTGGTTGGCTGAAAGAAAATGTCCCTTTTACAGTGGAGGTGAATGCGAAGAGAATCTAATTTGTTGTCTCCGCAAAGTGGGTGTTTCGGGAATGAATGTATCTCAAAGAGGGTATGCAATATGGAGAATTGATACTGTAGTGTTTGTCTTTGCCAGAAGATACCATCTACAGTTACGCTCGTTTACACTGCCTACACTGAGGTCGGAACGCAATCATGGTTTCATCAAGACACCATGGAGCCTGCGGCAGATTTGGTCAGAAAACGTACCTCAATGCAGGGATGGGAAATGCCATTGTACTACAAATGTTACCTTTATCCACAATTCTCCATCGAGAAGATTGAAATACTGCTCGTTTTCGCAGAAAACTTTTTAGTCCTCATACTAGCTACCAGTAGCCACAGCAGCCATTATGGAATGGCACATAGGGTTGAACAACAAATGAGCTGATTGGCTTACACTGCCATTCTAAAAGTGGCTGCTGCTAGCTAGATTTCTGTAAAACTAGTAGTATTTCAACCTTCTCTATATATCAGTATGGAAAATGTTAAAATGTTAGTACAGTGGCACGTACGAGCAGTCGGACAAATTGAGTAACGGAACGGATATGGGCAATTGTCTGTATACGATTATGATCCGACTATTTTTTCTAATGATTTATTTATTTTTCTAATTGGGAAAAAAAAACATTTCTGGGAGCCAATTTAACAGGTGTAAATGATACTTTATGTATTTAATTGATTATTTTAAAGTTATTTTTAGATGTATTCAAGAGTGAATGATTTTATTGTATTTAATTGATCAATTGTGTTGATGTTTTGATGTCATCAACGGGAGCCATGCTTTTATTCCTCAGGTTTCTCAAAGCGTGATGAGGAGAGTTATGTGTTTATGTTCGCTCCAGTCTTTTGAAAACACATGTTAGCAAATGCTCACAAATGCACAAAAAAAAATAGCAAAAATTATATTGTTGTTGATTTAGTGTTGTTGCACTACTGTCGTGAGGGCTCAATATTAGCGTGAATGGGGATCATTTTCGAGTGCAACTTTGATTGCAACTTTGCAAAGCCAGCCCAGCTACCGTTGGCTTAGGGCAGGGGTGTCAAAGTCAAATGGACGGAGGGCCAAATAAAAAATCAGCTACAAGACGAGGGCCGGACTGTTCGAATGTTCATTGAAAAAATTTTAAATGACGCATATAGTCTAGTGAACCTAATTGAACCTACTGAAAACCTAACAAATATATTACAATATGATCAGATAAATAAAGCAATATTTTCTTATGGCTCTGTCAGTAATCTTTAATTTTCAACAGACACAAAAGACAAATTTCCTTTATATAAATATCCCCATAACATGAACATTAAATGAAAGAAACCGGTATTCAAGGCACCATCAGTAGACTATATTTTCTATTTTAGCAAAAGTGGGCTAAATTTACTTCAAAGAAAAAACAATAATAGCAATTTTCTATCATCCACTCAACTGAAATATTTTTAAAATATAATTGGATTGAAATACAAAAAAATAAAGTGCAAAAATCTATTAATCAAAAACAACACTTTGTTTAAGGAGAAGTAACATGCAGTGAAAACAAATATTAAATTTTAACTTTTAAACTTGAACTGAGTAAAAACTCTAAATATGTGATTGCACAGTAATGTTCACTTGTTTGAGGTTGAGGGTGATACTTGGTGGTGTCCCATCTTTTCCACAAGTTCATCAATGTTCGGGGTAAGGCTCTGAGCTGAAGAAATCCTCAGAATTGAGTGGAGGTGTTCAGCAGTAAGTCGACTTCTGTGTGATGTTTTGTTCAGGTTCATCAAAGAAAACAGTTGTTCACACAGGTATGTGCTGCCAAACATAGACAACGTTTGAGCAGCCTGGATGCGCAGCTGGGGCATTGTGCCGGGAGGAAACGGGCGAACTCCGCAGCACCCACTGCCGCATATTTTGCCCTCAGTGCATCATTGCATTGGAGGTCAATCAACTCCATTTGGAGGTTTGGTGGTGAGCTTTCCACGTCAACAGCAAATGGGTTACCGAGCAGTTCCAACCTGCTTTTTTGTGCTTCAAAGTCAGCAAATCGGCGTCGAAAGTCAGCGGCAAGCATACCTATTTTATCAGCCAACTGTGTGCTCGGGAACGCACTGGTAGAGAGCTTCTCTTTCATGGTCTGGCAGCTGGGAAAGTGGCTCAAATTTTCTTTCCGCATCTGCGTCTCCCACAGAGTCAGTTTGGTTTTAAATGCCTTCACTGTACTGTACATATCAGAGATGACACGATCCCGACCCTGCAGCTGCAAGTTTATTGCATTCAGATGACTCGTAATGTCACACAGAAAAGCCATTTCACACAGAAACATTTCGTCTCGGAGTTGTGTTGTGTCTTTCCCTTTGCTGTCCAAGAACAGACAAATCTCCTCACGAAGCTCGAAACATCTTTGAAGCACCTTTCCCTGGCTTAGCCATCGCACCTCTGTGTGATAAGGCAAATCACCATGCTCCGTTTCTAACTCCGTCAGAAATGCCTTGAACTGGCGGTGATTCAAACCTTTGGCTCTGATAAAGTTAACTGTGCGCGTGATGATGCTCATTACATGCTCCATTTTCAAGGCTTTACCGCACAACGCTTCCTGGTGTATGATACAATGATAAGCTGTCAGCTCACCTGTCGCGTTTTCCTCTTGCATCTTTTCCCGTATCTTCGCCACCAGTCCGCTCCTGTGTCCACACATCGCAGGTGCTCCGTCGGTTGTCAAACCCACGAGTTTTTCCCAAGGCAGCTCCATCTCATTTACACATCTTGACACCTCTTCATACAAATCATGCCCCGTAGTTGTGCCATGCATAGGACGTAAAGCCAAAAACTCCTCTGTCACGCTTAGGTTGGAGTCCACTCCGCGGATGAAAATTGACAACTGGGCAATGTCAGAAATGTCGGTGCTCTCATCCACAGCCAAGGAATATGCAATAAAATCTTTTCCCTTTTTCACAAGCTGCTCTTTTAGATTGATGGACAACTGGTCTACTCTCTCGGCAATGGTGTTTCTGCTCAGACTCACATTTAAAAAGAGTTGCCTTTTTCTGGGCAAACTTCGTCACAAACTTTAATCATGCAGTTTTTGATGAAATCCCCCTCCGTAAATGGCCGGGCTGATTTAGCGATCTCTTCTGCCAAAATAAAACTGGCCTTGACAGCAGCCTGGCCTTGTGATTTGGCTTTTTTGAACAGAGCCTGTCGAGATTTGAGGCCTCGTTTTAATTCCTCTGCCTTTTGTAGCCTTTGTTCCATGTCCATATTCTTGTTTTTGTCCGCGTGTTTCGTTTCATAATGTCGTCTCAGATTATACTCTTTCAGTACCGCCACACTTTCTCCACACAGAAGACACACAGGTTTTCCAGCTACCTTCGTGAACATATACTCCGACTCCCACCTTGTTTGAAACCCCCGGTTCTCAGTATCCACCTTCCGTTTTGCCATTTTTGATGGGTATCTGAAAGTTAATTTTACTGTGATGCTGACGACTGCTGTGCCAATAAATATTGAAATGAAGCAGCCTACTGCTCGGTGCGTCACCTTTGCATTGTGGGAAATGTAGTATTGGTGCGTGTAAAAGATCTGCGGGCTGCCGGCTTGCTGCGGGCCGGTTCTAATAATAAATCAAGATCATCCCAGGGGCCGTAAAAAACCTTCTTGCGGGCCGGATGTGGCCCGCGGGCCTTGACTCTGACATATGTGGCTTAGGGGGTCTCTTTCAGGTACAGGCAGCATGAGTTCTCTCACAGGCATTCTGCACTGTCTTTTGTCAGGCAAATATACATATGTATGAGAGTTCAGGAGGCAGCATTAACGTTTGCCTTGCATTTGTATCCATTCCATGCAGGTATGTTTTGAAATTAGACGTTTTTGTATTTCATGTCTAATGTGCCCAGCTACAGTAGCTGCTGTTCATTTTGTTACCTGTCAGGTTATGTCAGGAATGACATTATTGCCTCATTAGTATGCCTCAGGTATAATAGTACACTCAAATACATATTTGGTGTACAACGTTTTTAAAATGACATTTTAGTGTTTTAAAAATATTAACATGTACATTTGTAAAATGCTTTTTTGTTGATGTGGGCTCAAAGCGTGATGAGGAGAGACAAATATTCTCCTGTATGAGAGTCCAGACGGCAGCATTAACATTCGCCTTGCATTTGTAACCATTCCATTCCTTTCTCATGTCAGTCAGTCATGTGTGAGGTTCTGCGTGGTCTCAATAATACAACTGGCTGTATGTAAAGAGAAGGACAGGCTGTATGTTGATCCTGCCTCTCTGATTGGATAGAGTAAAGCTGTATTTCACCAGCCACTTGCTTCATCATTTCACCCAATCAGTTTTTTGGATCTGATCATTTAGATTTAGTGGCGGTTGTGTCACGCTGATGTAAAGGATTTGGAGACTGGCGCAGGAATACATCCAGGTTTTTAATACACCCAAAACAAACACGTATAGAAAACACTGGGATGTACCCAATGTCACGGGTAACTTGGTGCATGAGGGAAGAATCAGGCGCAGAAAGCATATAGTTCCACAGGAAGACAAGCACTTTTAATATCGCACAGAAAATAATGACCAACAAAACAGGGCGTGGAAAATGTGGACCGACCCAACACAACAGGGTACCAGGTCCAGAGCACGAACAACAAAAAACATACACACGTAACATATGAGTAATCCCGCACGAAACAAGGGCGGGTAAACGTACTATAAATAAGGAAGCCAATCAAGCACACAAATAGACAGGTGCAACTAATAAGACAAAACAAACAGACAACGAAAAAGGGATCGGTGGCGGCTAGTAGGCCGGTGACGACGACCGTCCGAACAGGCAGGGGAGCCAACTTTGGTGGAAGTCGTGACACCCAAACAAAAGAACAAGGGTAAACCTTTAAGAACGACACGGGACAAGACCTGTAATACACAAAGCACGCAGCTCAGGCTGAAACAATGCATAGGTACTCACATGACCATGGACATTGGAACAGTAATCGACAGCCCAGTGGGGAAACAAAGGGCACATTATTACAAACCCAATCAGTGAGGAATTGGAACCAGGTGTGTGTAATGACACAGTTCAGTGCAGCCTAGAAGGCCGGTGACATCGACCTCCTTTTTTTCCCCTTCTCCTTAATTTTGGAAGAAATGAATTTGTTCAAAACTGTTCAACTATTGTCATTTTCTCTCTTTGAGGCAACTACTCATAACATGTTATGCACTGCAGTGCTAGCTAGCTATAGCTTAGGCTTTCAGTACTAGATTAATTATCTGAAATGTTGATTTGTCTTAGAATAATTCAGGCTTCCACTGCAAAAATTGAAATCTAAGTAAGATTAAATATCTTAAATAAAGGCAATATATGCTCGTTTTTTGTCTAATAAGATATTTCTTCTTAAAAATCCAGAAAATCACATTGTATTGAAGCACTCAAACGCCATGATGAAGGCTTTACCAGATATATTCCCATCACCTGTGGCTCCACTGAATAAGTTAGGACATGCAAGTGAGGCTATGCTTCACATCCTTGAGGTGCATGTATTAGAATTTTCATTACTTAACCATAACATACAAAGAGTGTGAATTGTCTTTGTGGACATATTTGTTTTTCTCTTTGTGTTTGTGTCGGTCTGCAGAAGACTCCAACACCTTTCTTCAGGCGAGACCACTCTTCAGCCCTGTCGCGATTCTCTGTGAAACCAACTGCGTACTGGCCATTGGAACCATGCCTGTGGTGACCTTCCCAAAAGAGGACATCTATGCCAGCGTGATGTATCTCATGGTGTCATGGTGATGTATCTCATGGTGTCATGGTGATGTTTCTCATGGTGTCATGGTGATGTATCTCATGGTGTCATGGTGATGTATCTCATGGTGTCATGGTGATGTATCTCACGCCTTTCACCTCACATATCCCAAGTGCATTGCGACATTCCTCTCTGGAGAGGAGTATTGCAATGAATAAATAACAGCGTAACATTTTACATTTCCCTTGACATACACTCAACAACAACAAGTGCAAAGTTGGTTTGATTACAACATCCTAATGTTTATTGTTTAAGTTGCGATGTATTTCAAAAAGTAAACATGACATACCTTGTAGCTGTTCTTGCCAGTTGATCTGTTTGATTATAAGAGAAAGTTAAACATACAGCGTGTGTGAGGAGGGAGTGAAGAGGTGGTAGCTGTTGATTACAGTGTCTCTATGGTGGTAGCCTGATGACGTTTATTTCATTAGTCTAGAGCAGGGGTGTCAAACATACGGCCCGCGGGCCGGAACCGGCCCCCAAGGAGGTTCGATCAGGCCCGCAGGATAATTTGAAAGTGGAAAAAATGCATAAAAGACATGGAATTAATATTTTTAATTCGCTGCAATTCATGGATTATCCGCTAAGGGGCGCACTCTTTCCATCAGAGTAGAAGACAAGCCGCATCACTGAGACAGACTGAAAACAGCAGACGGTATCAATGCGCCATCTGCTGCTTTTTACGACGTTGTTAATACCTTGGTCTCTACCTCTCCGCTACACCCTCATTAGCCAAAATGTCGTTATCCAAACGGAGAAAAGTAGATAAGGAGTGTAGAATTTTCAAAGAAAAATGGACCACGTCCTATTTATTTACAGAGATGCACGGAAAACCTTCGTGCTTGGTGTGTTTGCAACAAGTTTCGGTATTGAAGGAATATAATATTCGACGCCACTACGAGACTCATCACAGCGAAAAATATGACGGCTTGCAAGGACAACTGAGAAGAGATAAGATTAACGAATTGCTGGCGGGTCTGAGGAAACAGCAGTCAACTTTCATCCAGAGCCGAGAAGTCAGTGAAGCAGCGGTAAAAGCCAGCTACCTAATTGCTAGCGAAATAGCATTAGCATCGAAGCCGTATTCCGACGGTGACTTTGTTAAACGATGCATGATGAAGGCGGCTGAACTTGTATGTCCCGAGAAGCGACAAGCTTTTGCCAATATTAGCCTGACGAGGAATACTATAGCAGAGAGGATTTGGAACTATCGGCAGATTTAGACAGTCAATTGAAACAGAGAGTCAAGTCATTTATTGCATTTTCCGTGGCAATTGACGAGAGCACTGACATCACAGACGTGGCCCAACTGGCCATATTTATTCGAGGAGTTGATGAGACATTGACTGTTACTGAAGAGTTTCTTGAGTTGGTGCCAATGATGGACACCACAACAGCCGAGGACATTTTCGGCTCTGTCGTTGCTGCATTGGACAGAGTTGGAGTGGACTGGTCCCGCGCTGTCAGCCTGGCTACAGACGGCGCGCCATCCATGGTCGGAAAGAAAGCAGGTGTCGCGACAAAGTTCAAAGACAAAGTACAAGCCCTTAATGGAGGAGATCGTTTCTGGACATTTCACTGTATTTTGCACCAGGAGGCATTGTGTTGCAAGTCGCTGAAAATGGACCACGTCATGGAGGTGGTTGTTCGCACTGTAAATTTCATCCGGTCCAGAGGTCTGAACCATCGTCAGTTTGACAAACTTCTCAGCGACAGCAACATTACCCACAGCCTGCCATACCACACTGAAGTGAGATGGTTAAGCCGAGGCGCTGTGCTGAGGCATTTCTTTGATCTACGAGAGGAAATCGGACAGTTCATGGAGAAAAAAGGAAAACCGGTGTTGGAATTACAATCTCAGGAATGGCTACGGGACCTTGCATTCTTGGTTGATATTACTGAACACTTGAACAATCTGAACAAAATGTTGCAAGGCCGCAAAAAAGTTGTCACACAGTTTTCTGACAACATACATGCATTTAAGTTGAAGCTGACTTTGTGGGAGATGCAACTGGCAAATGGCAACCCTGCTCATTTCCCCTGTCTGAGAGATGTGTGTGTGACCAGACCTGATGCGGACATGAAACGGTACAAAGACAAAATTGCAGGACTACTGCGGGAGTTTGAGAAACGTTTTCAGGTATTTGGTGAACTTGAGACAGAATTTTCAGTTTTTCGCTCACCTTTCACAGTTAAAGCTTCTGATCTGCCGGTCGAAATTCAGCTAGAGATAATTGATTTGCAGTGTGATGCAGATTTGAAGGGCAAATTTGCCTCTGTAGGTCTGGACAGATTTTATCAGTATCTACTACCAGGGTACCCCAAATTAACAGCCCTGGCTGCTAAAATTTTGTGCATGTTTGGGACAACCTACCTTTGTGAACAAATTTTCTCAGTGATGAATATCAATAAAACAAAAATGCGTTCAAGGCTCACAAACAAGCACTTAAATGACATTCTGAAAGTGACAGCTAGTCAGGACATGACACCTGGTGTTGATGCACTTGTACAGGCCAAAAGATGCCAAGTTTCAGGAACAAATACAAGTCCAGACTAGACTAACACCTTTAAAATGCTGCCTTAGATACTGTTTGCATTGAAAGAATACAGCTCTGTGAAGATGAATCCTTACTGTGGTGATTTAAAAAATGTGCACTTTAATGTTAGTCAGCAGCTTCAAAACAAAAGTTGTGTGATGGAATTCTACTGTTCATACAACTCCATAAATTTTCAATTTCGTGGAGCAGTGTAGCAGAGTATGGTATAATTTTAATGGTCCGGCCCACTTGACATCTCCCTAGGCCGTATGTGGCCCACGATGCGAAATGAGTTTGACACCCCTGGTCTAGAGTGAGTGATCTCAGAACGAGAAAGGGGAATCTGCAGCTCAATATGGCGATCGGAGTATGGGCAAGTGGGTGTGTCAAAAGGAAAGCAGTGGGTATGTGGAAAGGAGTGGGTGTGTTGATCTGAAGGCAGTGGATGAGTCGAAAGGCAAGTACTGGGCGTGTGGGAAGGAGTGGGTGAGTCGAAAGGAAAGTACTGGGCGTGTGGAAAGGAGTGGGTGTGTAGAAAGCGCTCTGCTGTAGAGGTTAGATGGTTTGCATTAACCTCTCTGCGCACCGAACCCGTTAGCAGGATTAAATTCGACAACATAGGCGATCTCTACATAAATAGTCATATTAAACATTAATGAAAATACAAGTGTCTCACATGGTTTGAAAGCCTAGAATCTTGCTAATCCAACTGCGTTGTCAGATTTTTTAAATTATTTATTGCGAAAGAATACGCTGCGATTATCTGAGCACAGACCCCCATATCAAACTACTTATTCAGCTAGCACTTGCGTAACGAAATCACAGATTGCATTGAAATAAATTGTTTACCTTTGAAGATCTTGCTCTGGTTGCAATCCCAAGGCTCATTGTTACACAATGAATGGTATTTTGTTCGGTTAAATCCATTTTTTATAGCCTAACACAAAACATTTTGTGAACGCTTATCTCGTTGAATTTCGTGTCATTCAACTTTCGACATAACATCCAACGTAAAATAGACAGACTTTCCCTGACTTTATCCAGTCATGTTTGGTTTCCTTGCAATCAACTGTTTGTTTGTAACACAACCAAACCTGATGGGTCATTTTGCGGGACGTATTGACCCGGAAAAAACGATTGGAAGACAACAAGCGACGAGCCCATTGTGCACCAATTATATGACCACTGTCTCGTTGATTGACTGTCTTTTAACCCAATGACCACTGATTGTCTTGAAATCTAGCTGGGTAGATAGCCAATGAGCATAGGTAAACGGTAATAATCCCATGATTCTTTGTTGACAAACCTTTCCATTGAACGCTGGCGTAAGGACCGTTCTTTCGCCATTGACAATTCTACCTCGAAGGAGCAAAGCTTATTACGCATGCAGTATTTCGGTGACTTGCATCTTCAGCTGTTTATTTATCCAACATCATGGCGAATAAGTCAAGGAAAGCTAATTATAAGACTAGATATACGAATGTAGAAACAATTTTAAAGGAAATTCATCGTGAAAGTGAGACATCTGCTTTTTTGAAGACTCCATTTTGAAGACTGAAACTGAGGCATATTTTTTGAATGGAGAGGACATTGTTTTGGACTGGTAAGTTGCTCTCATGCTAATGCCGTTGTTTGAAATTAAATTAATATAAAATATTATTTGTGATTGTTTTTACATTTTATTTGCAATATATAAAGATGTAATGAAATGGGTAAAGTACACATTAGCTAGTCATTGTGAGTGAGGGTCTGTTTGTTTGTATGAGAACGACCATAGCCTATGTCTCTGTTTGTGTGTGTGTGTGTGTGTGTATATATATATACTTTTGGCCCTTAGGCACATCCATGCCTGCACAAATATATTTGTGCAGATGAACACTTGTGGCAGGAGCAGAAGGAACAGGGCTTGGTGCAGTGGTGCTGTAGCCAGCAAACTCCTTGATGCTCCCTCTAATGTAGTGGGTGGGGGCTAGGGTCAGTATGTTATATCTGGAGTACTTTTCCTGTCTTATTCGGTGTCTTGTGTGAATTTAAGTCTGCTCTCTCTTTCTCTCCTTCTTTCTCTCGGAGGACCTGAGCCCTTGGACCATGCTTCAGGACTACCTGCCATGATGACTCCTTGCTGTACCCAGTCCACCCGGCCTTGCTGCTGTTCCAGTTTCAACTGTTCTGCCTGCGGCTATGGAACCCTAAACTGTTCATTTTTAGTCTTGAGGTGCTGTCCTGTTGCACCCTCTACAACCACTGTGATCTCCACCCGGTACAACCAGAAGAGGACTGGCCACCCCTCATAGCCTGCTTCCTCTCTAGGTTTCTTCCTAGTTTTTTTCCTTTCTAGGGAGTTTTTCCTAGCCACTGTGCTTCTACACCTGCATTGCTTGCTGTTTGGGGTTTTAGGCTGGGGCTATATAAATTGATTTGATTTGATAGAGGACTGAGGGTCTTCCAAATATTGAAACTGTGTAAATAGTTACCCATGTTATTTTGTAAATGTGTATATATATTTTTTTTTAATCAATAATATTTTTTTTGCCCTGTTCCCCCCCCCCCCCCATTTATTTATCTCACTTGGGGGGGGGGGGTGTTAGAATACCATTTAGGTTTTTTGTATATAGTTATTTGGTTCAAAATGTATACCTTCACCAATTTGGCCACTTGGGTACATTTTGGCTACTTGTGTGGGATACCTGGGTGACTTCATGATAAATGTCATTTTGAAAGTTATCATTCTGAAACTTTGCACAAGTACTGTTGCCCTCTTATATTTTTCACTGAACTTGTCCCCATCATCCTATCTGAATGTTTGTTTTATCTTGTTCATTTTAAAGAAGATGATATAAAAATAAAAAACGTATGGTTTTTCCATTGTTTTATCTAAACCAGATCTATTGTGTTATATTCTCCAACATTCAATTCACATTTACACAAACTTCAGAGTGTTTTCTTTCAAATGGTACCAAGAATATGCATATTGGTTAGATTTGGGTATGTCTTCAGGCAGAAATAGCACAAAGTAGGGGAGAGCTCTGAGGTTTTAAGCTGTGGTTTTTTTCATACGTTTTTTACCTTGCAACTACCATACATTGCCTTTTAATATCAGTTATTTCTTGTGTAGGCTGCTATCCTACTTGAAATAAAATCATGAGTTAGAAAAAAATGGCCATGTTAGCAACACAACCCTGATACCAAGTAGGTTTTACTTTGTGGCTGTCTATCTAGTGGAAACAGGAGCACTGGCTTATCAAATCGTTGTGCAGCCCAATCAGCCACGCAATATGTAGCAACAAACAGTAGCAACAAATATGCCCAATTTGCTTCTTTTCTGTCCGTTCACCCACTTTTCTGGTCGTCATTTTAGGCTTCAGCTACACATACTTGCAGGGAACTGGATTAGTGTAGCCAAATCAAATGTATTTGTCACATACACATGGTTAGCAGATGTTAATGCGAGTGTAGCAAAATGCTTGTGCTTCTAGTTCCGACAATGCAGTAATAACCAACGAGTAATCTAACCTAACAATTCCAAAACTACTACCTTATACACACAAGTGTAAAGGGATAAAGAATATGTACATAAAGATATATGAATGAGTGATGGTACAGAACGGCATAGGCAAGATGGAGTAGATGGTATAGAGTACAGTATATACATATGAGATGAGTAATGTAGGGTATGTAAACAAAGTAGCATAGTTTAAAGTGGCTAGTGATACATGTATTACATAAAGATGCAGTAGATGATATAGAGTACAGTATATACATATACATATGAGATGAGTAATGTAGGGTATGTAAACATTATATTAAGTAGCATTGTTTAAAGTGGCTAGTGATATATTGTTACATCAATTTCCATCTATTTCCATTATTAAAGTGGCTGGAATTGAGTCAGTGTGTTGGCAGCAGCCACTCAATGTTAGTGGTGGCTGTTTAACAGTCTGATGGCCTTGAGATAGAAGCTGTTTTTCAGTCTCTCGGTCCCTGCTTTGATGCACCTGTACTGACCTTGCCTTCTGGATGATAGCGGGGTGAACAGGCAGTGGCTCGGGTTGGTTGTTGTCCTTGATGATCTTTATGGCCTTCCTGTGACATCGGGTGGTGTAGGTGTCCTGGAGGGCAGATAGTTTGCGATGATGCGTTGTGCAGACCTCATTACCCTCTGGAGAGCCTTACGTTTGTGGGCGGAGCAGTTGCCCAGCACTGCAAATAAGCACTGTTGTTATTTTGTGGAAATGTAATAACTTGTGAAAAAATTGTGGGACTGTTCACAATCGTCTAATGAATTAACGGATAAAGGCACAGCGTACGTAGAGTTCCACATGTTAATTAATTGAAACTCACAAAAATAATAAAGAGCAACGAAACGTGACGTTCTGTAGAGCTCACAGGCATCAACACAAAAACAAGATCCCACAAAAACCCAGTGGGAAAAGGCTGCCTAAATATGATCCCCAATCAGAGACAATGATAGACAGCTGCCTCTAATTGGGAACCATACCAGGCCAACATAGAAATTCAAGAACCTAGAGTACCCACCCTAGTCACACCCCGACCTAATCAAATTAGAGAATAAAAGGCTCTCTAAGGTCAGGGCGTGACAGGCATATTGTTGGCTATGCATCGTTTCATTTCCTAAACAGTAACAACAAATAAAGAAAATGACTTTTGTATACAGGAAGTCCACATTTAAACAAAGATTATAAATAGGGTGGTTCGAGCCCTGAATGCTGATTGTCAGACAGCCGTGGTATATCAGGCCATATACCACTGGTATGACAAAACATTTATTTTTACTGCTCTAATTACGTTGGTAACCAGTTTATAATAACTATAAGGGACCTCTGGGCTTTGTCCAGGCACTCTGTGTTGCATCATGTGTAAGAACAGCCCTTAGCCGTGGTATATTGGCCATATACCACACCCCCTCATATATAGATTTTCATTCTGATATTTCAGGGGTAGCACCCCCAGGACCCCTACTTCCTGCGGCTATGCATAGCTGTAGTTTTAGTTCATGGTTGACACAACTTGTTGGCCATTAGTCAATCAGCGTTTCTCAACAAGTGCAAACTGGTATTTTTACGACTACACAACTGGTAAATACCACCTTCCCACTTGGTTAACAACGCAGCATCACTCCTACCCCAATACAGGTTCATGTTCTTAATGTCAAAGCGTAATGATGACTATTTGTGATTCATCAATGACTCACACTCATAAAGCAACTGAAATTCAATGACTTTAATATTTAAAAGAAGGGCAGTCAAAGCAGAACAAAGTGACAACACAGAATATACTATCAGAGTAGTCCTACAATATTACATGAGCATCATGCCATCTTAAACTAATATACTATCCTGATAGATAGATAGATAGATAGATAGATAGATAGATAGATAGATAGATAGATAGATAGATAGATAGATAGATAGATAGATAGATAGATAGATAGATGTATGTAGAGTAGGTGCTTTATTAGGCTTTATTCATTATTTTTAATGTATATTTAAATCAGTTTATCTGTGTTGTCTGTGTAATTTCTACAGTTTATTCCTCTGTTGCTGTTTAGACCTACTTGCTCTATTTCCATTGGGTTATTATGATAAACCTCATTGTTTCCAGAAAGAAACAATCAAAAATACCACCAAACAGAAAAGAGCAATAAACATAATGAGCCCAACAACACATGCAAATGGTGATCTCTGGCAACCTGTAAGAGAGTAGAAAACATTCAAAGCTGTATGTCAGTTAGCTACAGTAAAGTACAATTATCACAATACAGTCAATGTTTCTGAAATGCAAACAATATAACCTCTATAAAAACATGTCATAATTACCAACAACTTCATATATGGATTATATAGTTATTAGTTGTGAATATAACATGTATATAAGCAACTGTAAATAGTGTAATGTTGTAGAATTGAGCTTTACTTAATGATGGACTTACAACGCCTGACTGCCCAGATGCAATCAAGGACACAGGAACACACCATCTGGAAATTAAAACAATTGGAAAAAGACACATTGGCTTCAAAACCTTCATAATAGTATGGAGGTTGTACTGTATATGTACTACATTACTAGCAACATGTAGACCTCTGAATAGGACTTTGACCAACAATACAAAAGAAGAAATCATGAAAATAAAGATAGACCCTGCTTGTAAAGGCACTTGAAATGAGAAAATGGTGGATGTGGTCAAACACTGCTTCCATCTGTTAACAGTCTGTTTTTCTTACAGGCATCAACACTGATCCCCCAATAGCAGTTTTCTTAAATGACAAGGGAATGTAAATATTATACATAATGTATATATCATATTAATGTATGATTTATAGCTAGTACTTACCTCCAATAAATGTGTGCTGCGACAGAGAGCTTACAAATTACAAAAAAATGGATCTCTATAAACTACATAAAATAAAATAAAAAGATGCATCAGACTAAAATATGGCATCATACAGTGGTATAAAACTGTTGAGTTAAGTGGCAACTCCTAAAATGAAAATATACATACTGGCCTGTTTCTGTGATCAGGGATGTCCACGATGGCATCTATCACCTATGAATACAATATTTAAATGTATTGAATAAAGAAGTTCAGTATACTTTGATAAAAAATAACAAATACTCAAATTTCATTTAAAACATTATTTACACTATTGGACCCTGTCTAATAAAATGCTTCAGTTAAAATGTCTGCTTTTGCATGTACTGTTTTTGTTAACCCGCTGAGTCTGGTTTGTGTGTCCAATTCATGAATGATCCTGACTGAATGACAGATATACATAGAACATGGGTGAACTACCTTTGGCTTCATGTTCAGCCGGTTCCGAATTTTACCAACTGCTGCTTTGTTGCGAGGACAGTTCAGTAGTCCTCCCTTACTCTCATGGAACAGACAGTCCACTGTGAGTATTACATCACTTCTGGTCACTAGTCTGCTGCTGTCAGGTACAGTGCACTCTGGGTTATAATAGTGATGCAGGACTACCAGAATGACATCTTTACCCTCTGTCAAAAGGATGAGGGACAAACAAAGCATTTATTCATGTCATTAGCCACCTGATACATGTTCTATCTAGATCAACTCTGATATGGAGATAGAAGAGACAGTAATATAGTTTTGGAGGATACTATGGGGTTTGGCTACCTGGAATCTGCTGCAGTGCTGCCTCAATATCAGTACCAGCACGAGAGACGATGGGACAGAAAGCCATGATGACATCACTCTGCGCTGGTGACAACACTTCAGTGAAGCCTCCTCCAAGTTGTCTCATAAACTGATTATGAGAATCCATAGTATTGCCAGTGGTGATGGTGTAGTACCTCATCAAACTTGTCACCTCTGTTTTATAATGGACAAAAAAAGAAAAGTCAAGTACAGACTCTAACTAAAAGTAGCAATGTTTTGGTTTAGATCACTGCCCAGACAGCTATAAGCCTAACCTAAGATCTGACCTTAAACATTATTTAAATAAGTGGTAGGTCTGTGTCCTGTTAAAATAATTACCTCTGCGTTCCATTCTGGACATGTAAGTGGAGTAAACAGGGAAAAAATATGCATCATGTAACAGACAATAAAATACACATCTTACTGTATAACATAACAACCAGTGTGCAGACAATATAAGTATTTCAAGTCATCTTTCACTTTCATTCTGACTATGACAGACCCCTCTGAGATAAGCTGTGCAGTCTCACACCCACATCCCCTCTTGCATTTATTGGACCATGTGATCTACAGAAAACATCAAGTGAAAGTGGATTGCTCACATCTATTTTACACCCATATAATTAGCATCATAAACCTCATTATATTTTCCAATATGCACCAATAGCCTATACACACCACATCAACTTTACTTATTCATAAATCATAGTGGTGTTACGATAACTCATGCATTGTTCATCCTTCCTTGAGTTTTCAGACAGGTGCACTCCTAAGAACAACTAATCTGAGACATAATGACTTCATTTACACAGGCAGACCAATTCTGAAGTTTTGACAAATTATTTAAAAAAGAGCTGATATTATTGTTCAAAAGACCAATTAGTGAAAAAAAAGATCAGTCTTCGTTGTTTAAGTTCAGATATCAATTGAACAAACGATAAACAGATCAGATCTGCCTTTAACTGTATCATGTCTAAGTTAGTGCTAAATGTAAAGAGGAAAATTGACTTACTGAACCATAATGGTGTGAATTTCTTTGGATGTTGACTATTGAAAGACAATCTGACTCCCTTCTTTGATGCCCAGAGGAAAGTGAAAAGTACACAGCTTGAGGGAAAAGAGGAGGAGAGATGGTTTTATCAGAAACAGCTTCACTTTCATATTCAAGAGACACTATAGCAGGCTTTTAAAACTGCAGCATCACCTGTTTTTTCAACTGGCATTTAGTTAAAAATTGGTATGCCCTAGTTAACCATTAACAACCTAAAAAAGCATCTATAACGATCGTTGTAAAAGTAAAAAGAAAAAGGGATAACTTGTCACTAACGATATGAGTATTATTCAGACAGAAATCGCATCCAGTATTGTTAATTTGTTTTGTTAGACTTCAGTGCAGCTTTTGACATTATTGATCATTAGATTAGATTAGATTCAACTTTGTCATGGAACAAGTACACTACAACGAAATGCAGTTTGCATCTGACCAGAAGTGCAAATAAAAGAGTGCAAAAAATGTACAAGTGAAACAATTAAATACAATGTATGTTATTAAGTGGGATGTATAAATGTGCAATGAAGGCAAATGGCAAGTACAAATGACAAGTCTTAATGTACAATGAAGGCAAATGGCAAGTACAAATGACAAGTCTTAATGTACAATGAAGGCAAATTGAAAGTACAAATGACAAGTCTTAATGTGCAATGACGGCAAATTGAAAGTGAAAGGATGCATGCAACTGAATTGCAGGGATAGCAGCAATGAGGTTACTGAGGTAAACATGTACAACTGAAAGATTTCCTTCATCAGACTTTGAAAAGCAATGTCAGAGTCCAGTAGTACCGTGAAGAATGCAAAGAGAGTAATGCAACAAGGTCCCTGAGAGGCAGTACTAAGCAGTGGGCAGGTGGATATGGCTAGTGCTGTCACGAATCCCGCTTCCTGAGTCTGTGTTTGCCTGTGTTCTGTCCTGGAGTGTGTTTCCGGTGTCCTGGAACGCACCCTGTCTGGTTGCCGGGCGAATTAGCTTGTTGGGAGATCGATGTTCACCCGCACCTGTATCCCATCAGTAATCTGCACACCTGTCCTGATCATCACCTCTCCCCTTCAAAAGCTCTGACCTGAGATCCATTCCCTGCCGGATCGTTAGCCATGAACAGTATGTTGTGCCATAGTATCAGCCTCAAGTTGGATAGAATTTGTTTTGTTGTTTTTTACGTATTGCTTGCCTTAAACTTACCTCCGTTTGTTCTGTCTTCAGTTACTCACCCGGATCATTTACCCCATTCCCGCCTGGTCGTCGGAGGATTCCCCTACCCCATTGGATCCACCTATGTACTCCCATCAACTCACCACCGCTGCCCGCTACGCCACCTGGATATATCTACCCATTCACATTCACTTGTAAATAAATACTCACCTTCTTCCTACTCTCCTTGTCCTGGTCTGCTTCTGGGTTCGATTTTGAAAGAACGTGACAAGTGCAGTGTCATAGTGTTCATAGTCCGCTGCTGGAAAAACGTATGTGTGATGGCTTTACACCCCCAGCTATATTTATGATAAAGAGTTACCTGTCTAACAGAACAGAGAGGGTGTTCTTTAATGGAAGCCTTTCCACCATAATCCAAGTAAAATCAGGATTTCCCCATGGCAGCTGTCTAGGCCCATTACGTTTTTCAATTTTTACTAATGACATGCCACTGGCTTTGAGTAAAGCCAGAGTTTCTATGTATGCGGATGACTCAACTCTATACATGTCAGCTACTACAGCGACTGAAATGACTGCCACACCTAACAAAGAGTTGCAGTTAGTTTCAGAGTGGGTGGCAAGGAATAAGTTAGTCCTTGTAAGCGGTGCATAACTGGCTGCAGGGAAGTCAGGCGCAGGAGAGCAGAAATGGGTAACAACCGGAGCAGTTTAATGTTGCAAAAACCCAAACTGCACCCAGAACAGCAAAATACGGTTAGAAATAACCCGTCGCACACCAGTCTGAAATATACAATACAATTACAAAAAACATTTCCACACACAGACATGGGGGGAACAGAATGGAGCAAACGGCATACGCCGGGGCCCCCTCGATGTCCAGAGGGGGGCGGAGGAACCTCCCGCACCTCAGACTCCTGGAGTGAACCAGCCACCACCGGCCTGAGGAGAGACACATGGAACGAGGGGTTAATACGGTAATCGGGGGGAGCTGTAACCTGAAACACATCTCGTTCAGTCTCCTCAGGACTTTAAATGGCCCCACAAACCGCGGACCCCGCCTCCGGCAGGGCAGGCGGAGGGGCATGTTTCGGGTGACGGCCTGCGCTGGCTTTCTGGCGCAGCACGGCGCACTGAAGGTGGACATGGGCGGCGTCCCATGTCTCCTCCGCACGCTGGAACCTCCACCGCAGGAGCCTCGGTCTGACTGATGCCAAGGAGCCAGAACCGGCAGATACCTCAGTACGCACTGGAAGGGGGAGAGGTTAGTGGAGGAGTGGCGAAGTGAGTTGTGGGCCATCTCTGCCCAGGGCACGAACGCCGCCCACTCCCCCGGCCGGTCCTAGCAATAAGACCGCAGAAACCTACCCACATCCTGGTTAACCTGTCTGATACAAGTGGGATGCTAGCGTCCCACCTCGACAACAGCCAGTGAAATTGTAGTGCGCCAAATTCAAAACAACAGAAATCCCATAATTAAAATTCCTCGAACATACAAGTATTATACACCATTTTAAAGATAAACATCTTGTAAATCCAGCCACATTGTCCGATTCTGGAAACTTTAGAGTGTTTTCTATCCAAATCTACTAATTATATGCATATCCTAGCTTATGGGCCTGAGTAGCAGGCAGTTTAATTTGGGCACGCTTTTCATCCAAAATTCCGAATGCTGCCCTCTACCCCCCTCAAGCCAATATCTCCACGCCTTCAAAGCCTTGACGACAGCCAACAGCTCCCGGTCCCCAACGTCATAGTTTTGCTCCACCTGGCTGAGCTTCCTCGAGAAGAAGGCACAGGGGCGGAGCTTCGGTGGCGTACCCGAGCGCTGAGAGAGCACGGCTCCTATCCCAGCCTTGGACGCGTCCACCTCCACTGTGAACGCCAAAGAGGGATCCGGATGGGCCTGCACGGGAGCCAAGGTAAACAGAGTCCTTAGGTGTGGCAGGGTACCCTAGAGGTTAGAGCATTGGACTAGTAACCAAAAGGTTGCAAGTTCAAATCCCCGAGCTGACAAGGTACAAATCTGTCATTCTGCCCCTGAACAGGCAATTAACCCACTGTTCCTAGGCTATCATTGAAAATAAGAATTTGTTCTTATCTGACTTGCCTAGTAAAATAAATTAGGTGAGTGAGAATTTTAACAAAGATAATCTGAAAACAAGGCTCCCTAAATTTTATCAGCATATCAAATGCGCGACCCGGGCTGGCAGCATTCTGGATCATTGTTCCTCTAACTTCCCGCGACGCATACAAAGCCCTCCCTCGCCCTCCTTTTGGCAAACCTGATCACGACTCCATTTTGTTGCTCCCAGCCTATAGACAGAAACTAAAACAGGAAACGCCCGTGCTCAGGTCTGTTCAACGCTGGTTTGACCAGTCAGATTCCACGTTTCAAGATTGTTTCGATCACATGGCCTGGGATGTGTTCTGGATAGCCTCAGACGACAACATTGAGTTAATTACAAGTGTGATGTTGTGCCCGCGGTGACAATTAAAACCTTCCCCAACCAGAAACCATGGATAGATGGCAGCGTTCACGCAAAACTGAAAGCGCGAACCACTGCTTTCAATCATGGCAAGGCGAATGGAAACATGACCGAATACAAACAGTGTAGCTATTCCCTCAGCAAGGCAATCAAACAAGCAAAGTGTCAGTTTAGAGACAAAGTAGAGTCACAATTCAACGGCTCAGACACGAGACGCATGTGGCAGGGTCTACAGTCAATCACGGATTACAAAAAGAAAACAAGCCCCGTTGAGGACACCGACGTCTTGCTCCCAGACAAATTAAACAACTTCTTTGCTCGCTTTGAGGACAGCACAGTGCCACTGACACGGCCCGCTACCAAAACCTACGGGCTCTCCTTCACCGGGGCAAACAGGAGTAAAACATTTAAACGTGTTAACCCTCGCAAGGCTGCCGGCCCAGACGGCATCCCTAGCCGAGTCCTCAGAGCATGCGCAGACCAGCTGGCTGGAGTGTTAACGTACATATTCAATCAATCCCTATCCCAGTCTGCTCTTCCCACATGCTTCAAGAAGGTCACCATTGTTCCTGTTCCCAAGAAAGCTAAGGTAACTGATCTAAATGACTATCGCCCCGTAGCACTCACTTCTGTCATCATGAAGGGCTTTGAGAGACTAGTCAAGGACCATATCACCTCCACCCTACCTGACACCCTAGACCCACTCCAATTTGCTTACCGCCCCAATAGGTCCACAGACGACGCAAACACACTGCACACTGCCCTAACCCATCTGGCCAAGAGAAATACCTATGTAAGAATGCTGTTCAATGATTACAGCTCAGCATTTAACACCATAGTACCCTCCAAACTCGTCTCGACCCCGCCCTGTGCAACTGGATCATGGACTTCCTGACGGGCAGCCCCCAGGTGGTGAAGGTAGGAAACAACATCTCCACCCCGCTGATCCTCAACACTGGAGCCCCACAAGGGTGCGTTCTCAGCCCTCTCATGTATTCCCTATTCACATACAGTGGGGCAAAAAAGTATTTAGTCAGCCACCAATTGTGCAAGTTCTCCCACTTAAAATGATGAGAGAGGCCTGTAATTTTCATCATAGGTACACTTCAACTATGACAGACAAAATTAGAAGAAAAAAATCCAGAAAATCACATTGTAGAATATTTAATGAATTTATTTGCAAATTATGGTGGAAAATAAGTATTTGGTCACCTACAAAAAAGCAAGATTTCTGGCTCTCACAAACCTGTAACTTCATCTTTAAGAGTCTCCTCTGTCCTCCACTCGTTACCTGTATTAATGGCACCTGTTTGAACTTGTTATCAGTATAAAAGACACCTGTCCACAACCTCAAACAGTCACACTCCCAACTCCACTATGGCCAAGACCAAAGAGCTGTCAAAGGACACCAGAAACAAAATTGTAGACCTGCACCAGGCTGGGAAGACTGAATCTGCAATAGGTAAGCAGCTTGGTTTGAAGAAATCAACTGTGGGAGCAATTATTAGGAAATGGAAGACATACAAGACCACTGATAATCTCCCTCGATCTGGGGCTCCACGCAAGATCTCACCCCGTGGGGTCAAAATGATCACAAGAACGGTGAGCAAAAATCCCAGAACCACACAGGGGGACCTAGTGAATGACCTGCAGAGAGCTGGGACCAAAGTAACAACGCCTACCATCAGTAACACACTACGCTGCGAGGGACTCAAATCCTGCAGTGCCAGACGTGGCCCCCTGCTTAAGCCAGTACATGTCCAGGCCTGTCTGAAGTTTGCTAGAGAGCATTTGGATAATCCAGAAGAAGATTGGGAGAATGTCATATGGTCAGATGAAACCAAAATGTAACTTTTTAGTAAAAACTCAACTCGTCGTGTTTGGAGGACAAAGAATGCTGAGTTGCATCCAAAGAACACCATACCTACTGTGAAGCATGGGGGTGGAAACATCATGCTTTGGGGCTGTTTTTCTGCAAAGGGACCAGGACGACTGATCCGTGTAAAGGAAAGAATGAATGGGGCCATGTATCGTGAGATTTTGAGTGAATACCTCCTTCCATCAGCAAGGGCATTGAAGATGAAACGTGGCTGGGTCTTTCAGCATGACAATGATCCCAAACACACCGCCCGGGCAACGAAGGAGTGGCTTCGTAAGAAGCATTTCAAGGTCCTGGAGTGGCCTAGCCAGTCTCCAGATCTCAACCCCATAGAAAATCTTTGGAGGGAGTTGAAAGTCCGTGTTGCCCAGCAACAGCCCCAAAACATCACTGCTCTAGAGGAGATCTTCATGGAGGAATGGGACAAAATACCAGCAACAGTGTGCGAAAACCTTGTGAAGACTTACAGAAAACGTTTGACCTCTGTCATTGCCAACAAAGGGTATATAACAAAGTATTGAGATAAACTTTTGTTATTGACCAAATACTTATTTTCCACCATAATTTGCAAATAAATTCATAAAAAATCCTACAATGTGATTTTCTGGATTTTTTTTCTCATTTTGTCTGTCATAGTTGAAGTACCTATGATGAAAATTACAGGCCTCTCTCATCTTTTTAAGTGGGAGAACTTGCACAATTGGTGGCTGACTAAATACTTTTTTGCCCCACTGCACATAGGTGTCTGGTTAGACTGTAATCTCTCCTTCCAGACTCACATTAAACATCTCCAATCAAAAATTAAATCTAGAATCAGCTTCCTATTTCGCAACAAATCATCCTTCACTCATGCTGCCAAACATACCCTCATAAAACTGACCACCCTACCGATCCTCGACTTCGACGATGTCATTTACAAAATAGCCTCCAACGCTCTACTCAACAAATTGGATGCAGTCTATCACAGTGCCATCGGTTTTGTCACCAAAGCCCCATATACTACCCACCACTGCGACCTGTATGCTCTCGTTGGCTGGCCCTCACTTCATACTCGTCGCCGAACCCACTGACTCCAGGTCATCTACAAGCTTCTGCTAGGTAAAGTCCCGCCTTATCTCAGCTCACTTGTCACATTAGCAGCACCCACCCGTAGCACGCGCTCCAGCAGGTATATCTCACTGGTCACCCCCAAAGCCAATTCTTCCTTAGGCCACCTCTCCTTCCAGTTCTTTGCTGCCAATGACTGGAATGAACTGTAAAAATCTCTGAAGCTGGAGACTCTTACCTCCCCCACTAGCTTTAAGCACCAGCTGTCAGAGCAGCTCACAGATTACTAGACCTGTACATAGCTCATCTGTAAATAGCCCATCAAATCTAACTCATCCCCATACTGTATTTATTTATTTATTTATCTTGCTCCTTTGCACCCACGTATCTCTACGTGCACATTCATCTTCTGCACACCCTACCATTCCAGTGTTTAATTGCTATATTGTAATTACTTCGCCACCATGGCCTATGTATTGCCTTTACTCTCTTATCCTACCTCATTTGCACATGCTGTATATAGATTTTTCTACTGTATTATTGATTGCATGTTTGTTTATTCCATATGTAACTCTGTGTTGTTGTGTGTCGAACTGCTTTGCTTTATCTTGGCCAGGTCGCAGTTGAAAATGAGAACTTTTTCTCAACTAGCCTACCTGGTTAAATAAAGGTTAAATAACACAAATTTAAAAAATTAAAATTGATTGGACATTATTTGTAATGGCACACACCTGTCTATATAAGTTCCCACAGTTGATAGCCCATGACAGAGCAAAAAGCAAGCCATGAGGTTGAAGAAATTGTCTGTAGAGCTCAGAGACAGAATTATGTCAAGGCACAGATCTGGGGAAGGGTACGAACAAATGTCTGCAGCATTGAAGGTCCCCAAGAACACAGTGGCCTCCATCATTTTTAAATGGAACCACCAGGGCTATTCTTAGAGCTGGCCGCCTGGCTAAACTGAGTAATTGTTGGAGATTAGCCTTGGTCAGGGAGGTGATCAAGAACCTGATGATCTCCAGAGTTCCTCTGTGGAGATGGGAGAACCTTCCAGAAGCATAATAATCTTCACAACACTCCACCAATCAGGTCTTTATGGTAGAGTGGCCAGACGGAAGCCACTTTTCAATAAAAGGCACTTGACAGCCCGCTTGGAGTTTGCCAAAAGGCACGTGAAGACTCTCAGACCATGAGAAACAGATTCTCTGGTCTGATGAAACCAAGATTGAACTGCTTGACCTGAATGCTAAGCGTCACGTCTGGAGGAAACCTGGAACCAGCATGATGTGGGGATGTTTTTCAGCGGCAGGGACTGGGAGACTAGTCAGGATCGAGGGAAAGATGAACTGCGCAAAGTACAGAGAGATCCTTGATGAAAACCTGCTCCAGAGCACTCAGGACCTCAGACCGGGGCGAAGGTTCAACGTCCATCAGGACAATGACCCTAAACACACAGCCAAGACAACGCAAGAGTGGCTTCGGGACAAGTCCCCGAATGTGCTTGAGTGGCCGAGCCAAAGTCCGGACTTGAACCCAATCGAACATCTCTGGAGGGATCTGAAAACAGCTATGCAGCGACACTCCCCATCCAACCTGACAGATCTTGAGAGGATCTGCAGAGAAAAATGGGAGAAACTCCCCAAATACAGGTGTGCCAAACTTGTAGCATCATACCCAAGAAGACTCAAGACTATAATCGCTGCCAAAGGTGCTTCAACAAAGTACTGAGTAAAGGGTCTGAATACTTATGTAAATGTGATATTTAATTTTTTTTATTTAACCTGTTTTTGCTTTGTCATTATGGGGTATTGTGTGTTGATTGATGAGGGGAAAAAAAGATTTAATCCAATTTAGAATAAGGCTGTATTGTAACAAAATCTGGAAAAAGTCATGGGGTCTGAAAATTGTCCGAATGCACCGTATAAAAGTTACTGAAAATAGTGTAATGTTGTAGAATTTTGTTTTAATAATAATAGACTTGATAATAGACTTGACTTGATAATAGACCTGCCCTGATGCAACCAAGGACTTTGGAACACACCATCTGGAAATTAAAACAATTAGAAAAAGACACATTGGCTTCAGAACCCTCAGAATAGTATGGAGGTTGTACTGTATATTTACTACGTTACTAGCAACACGTAGACCTCTGAATAGGACTTTGACCAACAATACAAAAGAAGAAATCATGAAAATAAAGATAGACCCTGCTTGTAAAAAAAATATCCAATATGAAAGCTGGTTGAGAGGGTATAATACAGTATATTTCTGATGTATTTTGTAATTTACAATGTTTTTCCATGCCCTGAGCAGACCCATACATACAGATCCAGATTCAGTCTGTAAAAGAAAGATTAAAACATTATCTTTAGCTCTCATAGTACAAAATTAGCAGAGTGAAATTCAAAATGTTGGTGATGAATTAATACCTTAAGATGTATACTGGGCTTCTTCAAAATCTCTTTGACTGCTGCTTCATTGCGATGACACTCCAATAGTCCCTGGCTCTCATGGAAGAGACAGTCCACTGTGAGTATTACATCCTCTCTGGTCACTAGTCTGCTGCTGTCAGGTACAGTGTCGTCTGAGTGGAAGCCAGTATCTCTCGCGAGCCAGTATCTCTCACATAACTATAATGAGATTCATTTTCTATGATCTATCTCCCTCTCTGCTCTGATAGACATGAGCCTACAACTCTCATCTCTCCAGCGTTGCACTTTGTCATTTCTTTCCTAATAGCAATAGCCGCGCGAAGGGTTCTGAAGGAACTGCAGCACCCCTGATGAATTTAAATACATTTGACAAAGTTATAGAATTACTGCTGTCTAATCAGAAATAAATGAAATCATTCAGAATAGCCTACTACACCATGAGAAGACCTATAATTTAGCCACGGAGGATCAATAGCTTTTCTTTCAAATAGTCTATCTGTGGATTGTAGCCCAAAAACAAGGAATAGCCTACAGTCGGGACCTAGCAGCAAATCTGCCAGTGAAAAAACAGCATGCAGACAAAACAGGCCTTTAGCAATATTTCAAATACAATTGAGGGAAAACACAGGTTGTAAAACGAATCGTTCCTGCTGAAAAGAGACGATTTATCCGTCTGCTGTAGGAGAACAAAATATTTGATCAACTTCAAAATATTGTTTTACAAAAGAGGATAGGATTTTGGAATGAATGCATTGGCCATCTCCAGTAAGTAAACTGTACATCATTGGGTGAGTAAGGAATTTTAGGACTATAATTTCATCCTCACAGTGTAGCCTGCATTATGAGTCTCCACACACATAAACCTAGGCTATTGATGGATTCAAGACAAGGTCGTTTTTATTGATCTCAGATTATCAGTTTGTCAGTGTCAAAGTAGCCTGCCATTTCCATAATTTGTGCGGTATTACAATATATTCTGCCAAAATCTCCAGTCATGTAAAATGAAGTAGAATTGCATGAAATGCATTTATAAAAGGCCAAATTTTTCTCGGATGCAAGGCTCCTAAAATGTTCTCTATGTCTGCAACTTCTGTAAGTGCCTCTGCTCTACTGCTCTATATCACTACGGAAATGTGAGGACATGCATGCAATGCTTTATTATAAAGGTGTTTTTTTTCATGCGTTCCGGTACCTCAGAACTCCCCAGGTCACCCCACTCTCGCGCTCACTGATGTTCAATCTACATCAACTCTGATATGGAAATAGAACAGATAGAAGAGACAATAATATAGTTTTGGAGGATACTTTGGGCATTGGCTACCTGGAATCTGCTGCAGTGCTGCCTCAATATCAGTACCAGCACGAGAGACGATGGGTCAGAAAGCCATGATGACATCACTCTGCTCTGGTGACATCACTTCAGTGAAGCCTCCTCCAAGTTGTTTCATAAACTGGATATGAGAATCCATAGTATTGCCAGTGGTGATGGTGTAGTACCTCACCAACCTTGGCACCTCTGTTATGTAATGGATAAAAAAGAGAAGTCAAGTATAGACCCTAAAAATAAAAGCAGCAATGTTTTGGTTTAGATCACTGCCCAGACAGCTATAAGCCTAACCTGAAACATGTCCTTCAACATTACTTAAAAGAGAGAATAAAGTAGGTGGCAGGGGTCAAAATTTTGATTGGTGACTCTATGTTCGGATGAGCGTACATGCCCAAATATGGCCATCCGGCCAGGACATCCTGTTCCTGGTATCAGGTGTTAGAGGGTGTGTTATTTTACATCTATATTGAATCTATTTCTTTGAAGTTGTCATGATGATTGATGTGTAGGGTCCTGGTACGAGGGTGACCCCACACCCACCCTATTTTATTGGGTTGTTGTTGCGGCAGACACATTATAAATAAATCCCAGAACAAGACATACGGCCCCTGAACACTAAACAAGATTTAAAAAATAAAACCCAGAACATTAAACAGAAAATTATGTCTCCTAGGCCAATTCTCGGGGTGCTATGCGTCTCTTGTCACAAACCCAATGATAAAAGCATCGAGGGCGTTTTATATGAGGCCCCTGAATGTTTTAAATGAGTTTTGGGTACGAGTGAGGGACATATGTGTTACATATTCCAACCTGAGGATTCTACGGTTAAGATATTCACAAACTACGGCCCCAAACCCCTTTATCATGCAAAACCCGGGAGTTTTTCTCCTGCGCTGCGTATGAGAGTATGGCTTAAGATAAGGCTAGCGCTCTGTCAAATTGAACAGGCCCTGAGTGGTACAACCCTGCCAGGATATGCAATGGAAGAACTGGTCTGCGGACGTGTGCGTGTATCAATATTGCGCAGTAAAATTGTTGTGGATTAGTTATAAGATGTTTTAAAAAGGTCTGTACTAAATATTATGAATTAAATAAATGGTTTTAAAGAGGTATCTCACCTTTTAGATCTATCATCATGCATGTCTCAGAGAAAAATGATTTCGGAAAAGACGTGTGCGCGCGCGTGTGAGTGTAGATGTGTGTGTTTCAAAAACAAAGGGAAGGGGTGTGTGTTCAACAATGCCGGCTAGTGGCTAGTGAAACAACTACCAACCCCTCTGCACGAAAGGCATGAGTCAGGGGCGACGGATGAAAACCGGTTATCACAGATCCCCAACGCCCTCATATTGTTAATTAACCAGATGAATGAGAGCATTAGATCTTCTACACCGGACACTCCACAGACCCCCGCCATTAACGCCCATGTCCGAAGAGTCTGAAACGCAATACAATGTTTTTGAGGAATTGGAAAATTGTCTAATAAATCAGGAGGGAGATGGTATTGATAGAAGTGTCCGGGTTGTGTACCGAAATAAATTCAACAATACAGAGATTCGACAGTTTTTCAATTTCACATGGGTGAATCAGAATCTTGACTATGTGATGTTTTATGTGATGATATTGGATACTCTGAACGTACTGTTAGACAGGGCTAGAGATTATGGCGAACCTCGTGATGTCTGTTGATGAATCGATACAGGAGACAAGTTGAAACACTGGACAAGGTGGATCAGATATAGTAAAGACGGTTTATTTTATAGTGTAGAGATATCTGGCATAGCGTGCACGGACTCTCGTTCGTCCAGTCCTTAAGGAACCTTCAGACAAGAGCCCCGAATACATTGTGTGCAGTCATTTTATTCATGGGTATGACGTAGGTAGATTCTGGTAGATCTGGCCTCTGGTAGGTTGCTGGTAGTTGATTGGCAGTTCCCTCCAGACTGGTGTCGACGTCCCATTGGCAGTTTGTGTGTGTATGTGTGTGCGTTCTTGTCTCGGCAAGTCAAGGCTGTGTCTCCTCGCAATGTGTGGGTGTATGTCTTATCTGTGTGTCCTCGGCAGTTAGTGTGTGTGCTGTGTGTGTGGGTGTGGGAGCTATCCTGTATGGGACCTAACATGTTTTACTGTGAAAATACGTTGTCTCAGTTATAGCAATGTAATAGCAGTAAGCTGGTCATTTGCATAAGAAATAGCACTTCCTTACAAATCCCCCTCTTCACATCTCCTAAGAGACGTGACATGAATTAAAAGCAAGTAAAATTTATAGTCCCCCTCTTCACGTCTCCAAAGATACGTTACAACTAATCAACAGCCAAATAGCTGCACTCAGCCAAATCTATAGGTTCCTCAATCCCGAGCAACGGATACATTTGAGCTTTATCCCTGACCACCTGACTGGGATCAATAGCAGTAGTAATGATTCTAGTCACTAGGGCGCGAATACATGGAATGCAGCAGCATCCACAGAGCACTAAAATTGCGGCAAAAACAGCGATCGATACAAGAACAGAAGAAACAAGCACTTTATATTTATCAAAAACTTCCATCCAGGAGTCCCACATAGAAGTGTCCGCACCGGAATGGGATTTCATCTTACCATTAAGGGCCCGTAGTCCGTCTAAAGCTAGTCAGGCTACCATCAGAGGCTGTGTTATTAGGAATGAAAGTACAACACTGTTCACCAAACATAGTACAAACTCCACCTTTCTCCGCCAGCAGCATATCCACTGCAATACGATTCTGAAATGTCATAAGAGAAGTTGCAGCTAACTGACCATGCACGGCTTCAAATCCTTGCTGGGTCCAATTACCCAGTTTCTGTACATTAAAATGTATGTAGTTGATTCTATCCACATTTTTATTAATAGTACACCACCAACAAATGGAGGACTCAAAACCAGCTGCCACCTGATCAACCAATTTATACTCGTCAGGAACCCCCTTGGGACTCCAATGGCATCTATGTATGTGGAATCACCACTAGATGGGGTGGTGGCACGCCTGGAACATCCATTCAAATATCCTGGGTTCACCATCTGGACCCTAAGAACGAGGTCTGCAGCCCTGTAGGGTAGATAGAAACAGGCAAAAGGAGAGTAACAAGGGCACAACTTCCAGTAGCATTAGTGACTGGTTGAACTTCCGGGTTGGAGCGAGCGGTCGCATCTGCACTCGGTCCGCAGGTAGTATTACATTTCATTACATTTCATTACATTTCATTATAGTACAACGGTTTGATTTGTCTAATCTTAGCAATTTCTTCTTAGCTAGCTACACAGCCGTCTTTGTATCATAGATAATTGCGTAATTATCGTATTTAAATCGTCCTAACGCAGTCTACACTGCCCTGCAGCTAGCCAGCTAGCTAACGTCCACCGTTAGCTAGTCCACCGTCTACCGATTAGCAGCACAACTATTACACTCAACTGAACGACTTGATTAGTGTAGTGTTAGCTAGCTACATAGTTGTCTTTGCTGTCTTCGTACCCAAGATAATTGTGTAGTTTAGAGTGTGTAGTTTTATGTCGTCCTTAACATAGGAGACTCTGCTAGCTAGCCAACAGCTAGCCAACGTCTACCGAACAGAACTTCTGCACTCAACAATCCGGTCGCATTTAACGCCGCTCCACAGGTAGTATCACATTTTTCATTTCATTTCATTACAGTACAACGGCTTGATTTGTTTGATCGTAGCTAGCTACATAGCTAGCTACATAGCCGTCTTTGTATCAAAGATAATTGTGTAGTCTAGAGCGATTTCCTAGGTTAGTTAGCCAGCTATTGTCGTTCTTTTAACGCAACGTAACGTAATCAACACTGCTAGCTAGCCAGCTAGCCCCGAATAGCAGCACAGTAGAAACTATTACACTCAACGGAACGACTTGATTAGTGTAGTGTCAACAACGCAGCCAATGTCAACTAGCCTACTTAGTCAACAACGCAGCCTCTGCCAGCTAGCCTACTTCAGCAGTACTGTATCATTTTAATCATTTTAGTCAATAAGATTCTTGCTACGTAAGCTTAACTCTCTGAACACTCGTGACGTGTAGTCCACTTGTCATTCCAATCTCCTTTGCATTAGCGTAGCCTCTTGTGTAGCCTGTCAACTATGTGTCTGTCTATCCCTGTTCTCTCCTCTCTGCACAGACCATACAAACGCTCCACACCGCGTGGCCGCGGCCACCCTAATCTGGTGGTCCCAGCGCGCACGACCCACGTGGAGTTCCAGGTCTCCGGTAGCCTCTGGAACTGCCGATCTGCGGCCAACAAGGCAGAGTTCATCTCCGCCTATGTCTCCCTCCAGTCCCTCGACTTCTTGGCACTGACGGAAACATGGATCACCACAGACAACACTGCTACTCCTACTGCTCTCTCTTCGTCTGCCCACGTGTTCTCGCACACCCCGAGAGCTTCTGGTCAGCGGGGTGGTGGCACCGGGATCCTCATCTCTCCCAAGTGGTCATTCTCTCTTTCTCCCCTTACCCATCTGTCTATCGCCTCCTTTGAATTCCATGCTGTCACAGTTACCAGCCCTTTCAAGCTTAACATCCTTATCATTTATCGCCCTCCATGTTCCCTCGGAGAGTTCATCAATGAGCTTGATGCCTTGATAAGCTCCTTTCCTGAGGACGGCTCACCTCTCACAGTTCTGGGCGACTTTAACCTCCCCACGCCTACCTTTGACTCATTCCTCTCTGCCTCCTTCTTTCCACTCCTCTCCTCTTTTGACCTCACCCTCTCACCTTCCCCCTACTCACAAGGCAGGAAATACGCTCGACCTCATCTTTACTAGATGCTGTTCTTCCACTAACCTCGTTGCAACTCCCCTCCAAGTCTCCGACCACTACCTTATATCCTTTTCCCTCTCGCTCTCATCCAACACTTCCCACACTGCCCCTACTCGGATGGTATCGCGCCGTCCCAACCTTCGCTCTCTCTCCCCCGCTACTCTCTCCTCTTCCATCCTATCATCTCTTCCCTCTGCTCAAACCTTCTCCAACCTATCTCCTGATTCTGCCTCCTCAACCCTCCTCTCCTCCCTTTCTGCATCCTTTGACTCTCTATGTCCCCTATCCTCCAGGCCGGCTCGGTCCTCCCTCCCGCTCCGTGGCTCGACGACTCATTGCGAGCTCACAGAACAGGGCTCCGGGCAGCCGAGCGGAAATGGAGGAAAACTCGCCTCCCTGCGGACCTGACATCCTTTCACTCCCTCCTCTCTACATTTTCCTCTTCTCTCTCTGCTGCTAAAGCCACTTTCTACCACTCTAAATTCCAAGCATCTGCCTCTAACCCTAGGAAGCTCTTTGCAACCTTCTCCTCCCTCCTGAATCCTCCTCCCCCTCCCCCTCCTCCCTCTCTGCAGATGACTTCGTCAACCATTTTGAAAAGAAGGTCGACGACATCCGATCCTCGTTTGCTAAGTCAAACGACACCGCTGGTTCTGCTCGCACTGCCCTACCCTGTGCTCTGACCTCTTTCTCCCTCTCTCTCCAGATGAAATCTCGCGTCTTGTGACGGCCGGCCGCCCTACAACCTGCCCGCTTGACCCTATCCCCTCCTCTCTTCTCCAGACCATTTCCGGAGACCTCCTCCCTTACCTCACCTCGCTCATCAACTCATCCCTGACCGCTGGCTACGTCCCTTCCGTCTTCAAGAGAGCGAGAGTTGCACCCCTTCTGAAAAAACCTACACTCGATCCCTCCGATGTCAACAACTACAGACCAGTATCCCTTCTTTCTTTTCTCTCCAAAACTCTTGAACGTGCCGTCCTTGGCCAGCTCTCCCGCTATCTCTCTCAGAATGACCTTCTTGATCCAAATCAGTCAGGTTTCAAGACTAGTCATTCAACTGAGACTGCTCTTCTCTGTATCACGGAGGCGCTCCGCACTGCTAAAGCTAACTCTCTCTCCTCTGCTCTCATCCTTCTAGACCTATCGGCTGCCTTCGATACTGTGAACCATCAGATCCTCCTCTCCACCCTCTCCGAGTTGGGCATCTCCGGCGCGGCCCACGCTTGGATTGCGTCCTACCTGACAGGTCGCTCCTACCAGGTGGCGTGGCGAGAATCCGTCTCCACACCACGTGCTCTCACCACTGGTGTCCCCCAGGGCTCTGTTCTAGGCCCTCTCCTATTCTCGCTATACACCAAGTCACTTGGCTCTGTCATAACCTCACATGGTCTCTCCTATCATTGCTATGCAGACGACACACAATTAATCTTCTCCTTTCCCCCTTCTGATGACCAGGTGGCGAATCGCATCTCTGCATGTCTGGCAGATATCCGTGTGGATGACGGATCACCACCTCAAGCTGAACCTCGGCAAGACGGAGCTGCTCTTCCTCCCGGGGAAGGACTGCCCGTTCCATGATCTCGCCATCACGGTTGACAACTCCATTGTGTCCTCCTCCCAGAGCGCTAAGAACCTTGGCGTGATCCTGGACAACACCCTGTCGTTCTCAACTAACATCAAGGCGGTGGCCCGTTCCTGTAGGTTCATGCTCTACAACATCCGCAGAGTACGACCCTGCCTCACACAGGAAGCGGCGCAGGTCCTAATCCAGGCACTTGTCATCTCCCGTCTGGATTACTGCAACTCGCTGTTGGCTGGGCTCCCTGCCTGTGCCATTAAACCCCTACAACTCATCCAGAACGCCGCAGCCCGTCTGGTGTTCAACCTTCCCAAGTTCTCTCACGTCACCCCGCTCCTCCGCTCCCTCCACTGGCTTCCAGTTGAAGCTCGCATCCGCTACAAGACCATGGTGCTTGCCTACGGAGCTGTGAGGGGAACGGCACCTCAGTACCTCCAGGCTCTGATCAGGCCCTACACCCAAACAAGGGCACTGCGTTCATCCACCTCTGGCCTGCTCGCCTCCCTACCACTGAGGAAGTACAGTTCCCGCTCAGCCCAGTCAAAACTGTTCGCTGCTCTGGCCCCCCAATGGTGGAACAAACTCCCTCACGACGCCAGGACAGCGGAGTCAATCACCACCTTCCGGAGACACCTGAAACCCCACCTCTTTAAGGAATACCTAGGATAGGATAAAGTAATCCCTCTCACCCCCCCTCCCCCTGAAAAGATTTAGATGCACTACTGTTCCACTGGAGGTCATAAGGTGAATGCACCAATTTGTAAGTCGCTCTGGATAAGAGCGTCTGCTAAATGACTTAAATGCATTAGAGGGTAATTTATTGAACAGGACAGTGTTCCCACACCACCACCATACATCTGCTCTGGATATTGGCCTGAAACTCCCTGCAACACTAAATGTATCAAGACACCAATCCCCTGGAACATGTCCCACATTTGTACCTCCCCCGTCATATTAACACAGGTAAAATTTGCAACTTCGTTGGAAAACATTGGTTTCCTAGCGGTAGATCTAGTTATGGGATAGATAACATCCCATGCAGTACAATTAAAACTGGGGTTATCTTTAGTCATTAATGGGATTAGGCATGTCAAAGCCACTACAGCAGGGACATTGCGAAGCAATGGACGAGCTCCCATACACACCACACAACTCTGTCGAGTGCTATTAGCAGCTTCCTCTGTCCATAATAGCCAATTATTAGTTAAGCCTGAAATCCCTGTTGTAGTCAGGATAGCATCATCCATTGTGGCTGGGGTGGTGGTCATGGTGACAGGGCTCCATCTAGGGTCATTTGTATTTACCGGTTCTCGTTTTGAAAGTACCGCAAGGGGTGTGGTTATGTTAGTAAAGCATATCTTTAGGTGCCAATAGAGTCTCTGCTCTTCCCACGGTGCCAATAAGAAGGGAGTACACCCAGTACCACCTACCCCATGTTTAATTACCAGTTTCAAACCAATTTCAACTTTAGTTAACGTCAACCTTCTCCGCCACAGGAGTGCATTCTGATGCCCTGTCCAATTAGACCAGTCAGGACCAGTTTCTGCCACTAGATTTTTCCATGTCCATTTAGAGTACCCCCCTTCCGTCATGTACCACACTGATCTAGACCAACTAAGGGCGTGGGTACCGTATCCCTCCCCAGGGCTTCCCAGTACTCCCCATGGTAGGGTGACAGTGGTGGTAGTATTGAGAGGTATGCATAGGGTGGTGCTTCTAATCTGCTTTGCGGTGCACTCTGTCTCTACAGCCTGAATGTTGCGCCTGTGAATTATGTATTTGTCTGTAGATGTAGTGGAGTTGGATGACACATTAGTTTGTCCTATGTTTGTTTCTGATGGATATGTATGGTGCTCTATTACCCACAGGAGGATTCCCATGGAAACTCCTGTGACTATGATAAAAATAACAAACATGGGGCCTGATATCCCCAGTCTCGTCCAGGGATAACCCTTATCCCTGGGAGATCGGTTAGTTTGTGGGTTTGGGATTCGCTCCCACATCCTCACGAACTAACGGTTCTGTGGTTGGGATCAAATTTAGGTCGCTCAAATCGATCCTGACTTCAGTCAAAGTTCTGGAAGGAGTTGGTGCTGGAGTGCAATGTGTGAGGTGGTGCCAAGGTGCGCCTGATTTACCTTTGACCTGGACTGAGTGTGAAGTAACCTCCTTCACTTCGTACGGTCCAGTCCACTTGGGTTCCAGCCACTTACTTTCGTGGACTCTTACCCTCACTCAGTCACCAACCTTGACCTTCAGTGGATCTGGGTCTTCCGTCAGTTCTCTCTCCTGGACCTTGCGAACCTGAACAGAGAGAGCTGCAGAAAGTTCTGTTAGTTTTTTCACATAATTATACATTACAATTTGTTGTACATCAAGAGCGGGCATATGACCTCCCTCCCTTGGTGGACCAGGCATGACTCTACCAGTCATTACCTCATGAGGAGAGAGATGGGTGCCTGACCCTGGTGAGGCTCTCATGGCCATCAACGCCAGGGGCAGGGCTTCGACCCATTTCAACTTCGACCCGGCACATATTTTAGCTATTTTGAATTTTAGCGTTTGACCTGCACGTTTCCACGAGACCTTGGGATTGTGGCCTATAAACAGACCCAAATTTAATGCCTTATTTCGCATCCTCTCCCGCTGTTGGAATTGCCTCTACCCACTTGGAAAACCTATCCACCATCACTAATAGGTATCGTTTCCCATTAACCATTAACCACACTATCCGCCCCCATGTCTGTGTAATCTATGCTAATGTCCTGAAAACATGCGCTGGGTACTGGGTATGAGCCCATGGGTGTCTGATAGGGTTTCTTAGGATTGTAGCTACCATAAATGCTGCACTCGTCTCAAAATAAATCATCGTCATGAAATAAGTCAGTCATATATTTATGTGTGGATGCCAGCATATGTGTGAGACCCTTTGCAGGGTCTTTAGTTTGCCTTCGTGTGTGTGGCTATGTGCTTCTCGTAAAAGTTCTGGGTCCATCAGTGTGGACTACTCCATGGGCATAGGCTGAGTCTGTATAGATATTCACAGTCTTTCCTTTTCCTCTGATGAGGGCCTGCGTCAATCCGATGATTTCATCTAATTGGGCAGGTGCTGGTTGAAGGATGTTGGCTGATTCAAGGGTAACGTGTGAGCCGTCTGGGCCTGCTGCACCACTTGGAGTAGTCAGGGGAGGTGAGAGAGGCAGCCGTAGAGAGGTCAGTTCCTTCTCTCGTGGTGATGATGGGCAGCTTCATTGCCAAGGGGGGTATTCTCCTGACATACCCTGGGACGGTGCCTGTTGTGGTGGGTAGGAGGCAAATGGCACTGGGTGGTTGTATGCAGGTTGTTCACTCTGAATTCTTGATTGCGGCTGTGGTTGTGGCTGAGGGGATATCCTGTAGCCACCCCTCCCTCTAGGTGGACTGTAGAAGGGCCTTCCTCCCCTGGGTGGGCGCTGAGGTTGAGACAGTGGATATGGGCAGTCCCTAGCGTAGTGACCGGGTGTCCTACAGTTGTAGCAAAACCCCCCTCTAGGCAGTCCTGGAATCCATTGTGGCTGGAATGCAACCTGTGGCCCCCCTTCATCATCCGGGTGACTGTCTTAGTGACTATATCAGCAATGTCTGTAGATGCCTCGGCCACCATCTGTTTCTTTGGTTTGTCTCCCCCCTGCGCTTCTTTCAGCTGAAGTTTCAGAATGGATTTTGAGAATAGGGAGGTGGCGCTGCAGCCTTCTCTTCCAGTGGTATTGGCAGGGCCGGGTATAGAGAGGGCGGGGCTGATGGGGTGGTGGTGGTTGCCATGGGTGTTTTGTGTCCGGTGTTCGTGCCTTCTCTGACGTCAGCTGAGTTCTCAGTTACCACACCCACGATGTATTCTCGGTGCCAACACAGCCTTATCTCTTGTGTCTCACCCTCGTGCACAAAGAGTTTTGTAGAATTACTGTACTAAAATATAATTATTATAATAATAATGAAGAGATATTCGTAAGGTATTAAGCGTCTGGGGCAGTTTGTTAGAGTAATTCTACAGCTACACCCACTTTTACTGCCTGGCTAAATGTTTTCATCTCCCTAACGTCTACCTTTTGGTTAATGACAGTGTATGCAAATGCCTTCTATTAATGATTGTCAAATTAGTTCTATGCAATACCAACAGCACAAAAGGAATTGTTACTCGACACGGCGGTCGAAAAACTTCGCCCAAACTTTTGACTCGGCGGTCACTTCAGTACAGTTACACCACAGAGTCCCCAATCGATATTACCCGGTCTCACGAAACGGCCAATCAGTCACATCAATCTGGAGAGATCGGGTTTAATTCCTTTACTCCTAGTCCAATCTTTAATCTATCAACTGATTCTCCTAGTGGGATGTCGACTCCACTAGTCCTAGTCCTGGTTATACTTTATCAATTAACAAAACATTTCATCATCACATACACATTAATTAACAAAACATTTCACTAAGTCATCAAATCCTCACTGTACACCTAGCTGAGCGCCACATCGACTAGTGTCAGGCTATATGGATAAGATTTTAACACTATATCACCAATTCATCAAATCCTCACTGTACACCTAGTAGATTCATATCTACTATTGCCAGACTATCTGAATAAGATTCAACACTATATCTCAGAGTCATCAAATTCCTCACTGTACACCTAGTAGATTCATATCTACTATTGCCAGACTATCTGAATAAGAAATGACAGTATATATGCACAGATATCTTTACACGATGCCTTTCATTATTGGACAATTTGCATAATTTAACAGAGGTTCATACTCACAATTCAGTACTACTGATCATAATTTGGATTTTGACTATAATACAATATGCAGATTTTGATTTAACAGGTCCTGCCCACCTTATATTGTCGAGCTCTTTGATCAGTTTCCTGAGGTGAGTTGAACCCCCGATGGCTCCTTTGACAGGTCACCCGTCCGTCCGGAATCTGTGTCAACTCGTCTCTTTTCTCATCAACTCTCTATGGACCGAATTCATGGGTTGAAACCATCCTCATGCTACCAATTTGTTGATGAATCGATACAGGAGACAAGTTGAAACACTGGACAAGGTGGATCAGATATAGTAAAGACAGTTTATTTTATAGTGTAGAGATATCTGGCATAGCGTGCACGGACTCTCGTTCGTCCAGTCCTTAGGGAACCTTCAGACAAGAGCCCCGAATACATTGTGTGCAGTCATTTTATTCATGGGTATGACGTAGGTAGATTCTGGTAGATCTGGCCTCTGGTAGGTTGCTGGTAGTTGATTGGCAGTTCCCTCCAGAATGGTGTCGACGTCTCATTGGCAGTTTGGAAGAGTTCTTTGTCTTTGGAGTCCATCCCCAGGAGAGGGAATGAGTGTGTGTCCTTTGACAGGTCACCCGTCCGTCCGGAATCTGTGTCAACTCGTCTCTTTTCTCATCAACTCTCTATGGACCGAATTCATGGGTTGAAACCATCCTCATGCTACCAATTTGTTGATGAATCGATACAGGAGACAAGTTGAAACACTGGACAAGGTGGATCAGATATAGTAAAGACAGTTTATTTTATAGTGTAGAGATATCTGGCATAGCGTGCACGGACTCTCGTTCGTCCAGTCCTTAGGGAACCTTCAGACAAGAGCCCCGAATACATTGTGTGCAGTCATTTTATTCATGGGTATGACGTAGGTAGATTCTGGTAGATCTGGCCTCTGGTAGGTTGCTGGTAGTTGATTGGCAGTTCCCTCCAGACTGGTGTCGACGTCTCATTGGCAGTTTGGAAGAGTTCTTTGTCTTTGGAGTCCATCCCCAGGAGAGGGAATGAGTGTGTGTCCTTTGACAGGTCACCCGTCCGTCCGGAATCTGTGTCAACTCGTCTCTTTTCTCATCAACTCTCTATGGACCGAATTCATGGGTTGAAACCATCCTCATGCTACCAATTTGTTGATGAATCGATACAGGAGACAAGTTGAAACACTGGACAAGGTGGATCAGATATAGTAAAGACAGTTTATTTTATAGTGTAGAGATATCTGGCATAGCGTGCACGGACTCTCGTTCGTCCAGTCCTTAGGGAACCTTCAGACAAGAGCCCCGAATACATTGTGTGCAGTCATTTTATTCATGGGTATGACGTAGGTAGATTCTGGTAGATCTGGCCTCTGGTAGGTTGCTGGTAGTTGATTGGCAGTTCCCTCCAGACTGGTGTCGACGTCTCATTGGCAGTTTGGAAGAGTTCTTTGTCTTTGGAGTCCATCCCCAGGAGAGGGAATGAGTGTGTGTATGTGTCTTGGCAAGTTTGTGTGTCCTCGCAATGCGTGTGTGTATGTGTGTGCGTTCTTGTCTCGGCAAGTCAAGGCTGTGTCTCCTCGCAATGTGTGGGTGTATGTCTTATCTGTGTGTCCTCGGCAGTTAGTGTGTGTATGTGTGTGTGCTGTGTGTGTGGGTGTGGGAGCTATCCTGTATGGGACCTAACATGTTTTACTGTGAAAATACGTTGTCTCAGTTATAGCAATGTAATAGCAGTAAGCTGGTCATTTGCATAAGAAATAGCACTTCCTTACATGTCTTACATTTGGAAATTTGTGGAGATAGCCTGCATAACACTGTATCTCTTATTTTACCCAATGGTGAAGCAGACCTTGAACAATTTACAGCCCTGCTGGAACGACTTGTTCAGTCAAATGTATCCGTCATAGCCGATAGGACCCTCGAGCTTGTAGTGCAAATAATACGTCAACCCCAGGGTGGTGGGGGTCAGAAAAGGAAGCTAGATAGCCTAATGCAATCAGAAAACAGAAGCAATAAAAGAGCCTACCTCATAAACGTTCACAATCCTGGTAATAAGCTATGCTTCGCAATAGGCCTAGCACATTTACTCAACCCTGGGTGTTGTCGTGTCTTTACTATCATTAACTGAAGACTGATAGTTTTTATCAAAGATTCTTTGTAATTAGTTATTATGCGATTAGACTGATTAATCATGTAACCATAATTACTAGGAATTCGGGGCACCAAGGAAAAATATTCAGATTACAAAGTTATCATTTCCTAAAATAGCTTTTCAGATATTTTATCTGATCAATTAGTCTTTGAATTCATGAATTATTTACTTTACCTCAAGTTAGTCTCATTCCAAACGTCGTAAATTGTTGGTTATCTGCACGAACCCAGTAATCCCGATCTCTCAGGGTGGTTAGACTTTTGAATGACTATGATTAAATTCAATTTAACATTTGTGGCATTCTTGAAACATTTGACTTGAGCATAGGCCTTGATTACACGGTCTTAAAGGACACATATCTTGCACTTGTTTGATGCTGTAGTATATCTTTGATCCGTTTTTGGTCATTTTTGGGCAAAAAATCTTTAATAGATTTTGGGAAATGTGAAAAACCGGGGGGAACGCCGTAGGAATAAAAAAAAAAAGATATTTTTCTTCCTCCTTCGTCTTCTAATGTCACAGCTAGCCAATGTTCACCCGGCATGTGTTTAGGATGGGTATTGACAATAAGCATGGCCGGCCGCTCCGGCTATTTCTCAATAAGCAATTCATCACAAGCCAACACTGTCACGCCCTGACCTTAGAGATCCTATTTATGTCTCTATTTGGTTTGGTCAGGGTGTGATTTGGGGTGGTTATTCCATGTTCTATTATTTGTATTTCTATGTTTTGGCCGGGTAGGGTTCTCAATCAGGGACAGCTGTCTGTCGTTGTCTCTGATTGAGAACCATACTTAGGTATCCCTTTCCCCACCTGTCTTTGAGGGAAGTTGACTTTTGTTTATGGCACATAACATGTAGCGTCACGGTTTTGTTTGGCGTATTTTCTAAATAAAATCATATGTAAGCTCACAACGCTGCACCTTGGTCCAGTTCCTTCAACAGCCGTGACAAACACTCCACAAAATAGTTTTCCAATCAATCGGTTCATGAGCCCTTCCAACTCTTGGGTATTCATGTCTTTGCTCAACGATCCTTAATAATAATCCACTAAAACCTGTCTTCGGGCATTCACTTCCAAGATTGAATCAGAGCATGCATAAACAATCATGCTCACGGTACAGGCTAAAGGTGTACGGAAACGCATTTCCAGCCTGAGGTTACCTTGGGACACCACAGAAAGATTTCCTGAGGTGTCATCATCAGGTGATAAATTGAAAGCATACAATGTGTAACCCTCTGAAAAATCATTTCTGTCAATAGCTAAATAGATCTTTTAGATGCCTCCCGGTAGCCAGGAATAGATTGTAAAATTCTTGCACAGATATGTTGTTATTAAATTGCAGTTGGAAAGCCTTAGCAGGGACCTGACAGAGAGCTACATACTCTGCATTGAAATGTTGAAAATTAAATGGGTTTTTATGTAACCCGCCCGTATTAGAGGCGTTATCCCCCAATCCTATAATAATGTATCAGGGTAAAGGGCCCAGAAAAAGGTTTTCTTGACTGCAGATTCTACTGGCCACAGGTATGCTAAATGTTTTCATGGTAATTATTTGAAGGGTTAAATGGCCTTTCCTTTCATCAAAGCCTGTGAGTGACCCAGACGAACTGCTGGAGATACAGACACTTTTTAAATAAAAAGCGTTGCTCCCAACACGTTTAAACTAAAGTCCCCGTCCTGGGCAGACATCAGGCAAAACTCATAATTGGCCCTGGTTAGTTTTAGTCTTAAATCAACTGAATTTAAGAGTAAACGTTCTTGAAAGAAAATGTCAGAGTGTATAGGCCCTAGCAGATGAAACTCTCGAGATTCGGCACAGTAGAGTATTCTTTTTGTCGTTTTTGGTCCAGACCTCCTCACTTTACCACGTCTTTGACTTACTGAGTTTCTTTTAATGGTTAACCTCTGCTTTTTAGGGGCAGGCCTTATACCCGGAGGTCTCTTTTTTGGTCTTCGAGACAACATAAGCCCCGAGCCTTCTTGATGCTCGACATCTGGTGACGCCCTTCTGGTCATAGCATTGGCTACAACCTCACTATATTTTTAGCTGCTGATTTTAACTGTGGTTTGGCTATGCTGAGGCCTCTCTTCATAAACGGTAAAACCACCCTAAAGAGGTTACGAAATATACCTCCTATCCCCGAACCGTACATCGTCGGGGATCCATAATAGCCGGGTAACCCATTACCCAATTGAGCAACATAGTATGAGACATAGCGGTTAGGGTCGAGATGTTGGTGGTCCATAACCCTTTAAATATATTTGAATTATGTATATAAAAAATATATAATACTAATATTATATATGTAGAGAGGTTTTTGTGGATCTAAAGTGGAGTTTTACCATAAGTAAATTCAATAATTTCGTTCTGATCCGTTTTAAGCTCAATCAGAATGTTTTCAATATATTTCTTGCTTACAGGTATGTAGTGTCGTAGTTGACAGTGACTATATCACCATCCTTTCTGTCTATATGAACTGTTCTCAGGAGGGGCACACAACTGTCTCCGACCCTTTGATAGGATATGATGTCAGTATAAACAAATATGTTGTAAAAGAATTACAGCTGGTCTTTATACCCCCACCAGCATCCCCTGAGATTTGTAGACTTTTATGTATAGGGTTGTAGAGCAAGAGTATTTCCATATGGTTCTGGGTTAGGAGTTCATTAAACTCTGAGACGATCCTGTCGACGGTTCTATAGAACCCTTTTTTAAGCTTAATAAGTTTGGCAGGTTCCGATATCCTTTTGCAAAAAAAATCGCGGTCCTTATCTTTGATATTATACCAACTATGGGGGTATGTAAACTCGCTGAGACCTACTTCCCAGGCCTCTGATAACGCTATAGGCTTTGGAAAATTGGTTGTATAATTCAAACTTTGGTTATTACGATATATATGTGAAAACGCATTACTGGGGAGAGTCAGGTAGAAGCCGCTGTGTTCCATGATGCACTCCTGTGTACACGCGAATTATGTTGTATTTATCATGCATGAGAGTTTAAATTAACCCCTGATGCCTCCACCACATCGTGCTCTAATACCCAACTGTTGAACTTTTGGGGCCAGTTTTTCCAGCGGACCAACACCCATTTTTTACCCCTTTCTCTCTTTTGATCTAGAATCTCCTCTACGTGAAAGACTTTGTCTTTACCCAACTGTACCTTCTGTAATTCCTTCTCATAAAAAGATCCATCTATAAGCTTCCCGTCATAATCTTTAAACGTGTAGACTTGTATGCGCGGTAGACATTCGGTAACGGTGGACACCTCGTCGCTGTAACCTTGCTCATATATTTTGCCGAAAAAACACCCCTCAACTTGGATATACACACCAAGTCCCCCACTATGAATTTAAAATGTAAAAAAAATCTTACGACGAAGGGGGAACAAACCATACAGATTTTTAAAGACTTGAAAAGAGTTTTCAGAAGAGACCTCGGAGGGCTTCATCATATACTCTTATGGTAGCTGTTGTTGTACCCCTTTACTAAATCTTGAACTATATCGATATATCTATGCGTGTTGTGAGCTGTAAAATATCGCCACATCCGCTCCTTCAGAGTTCTGTTAAAGCGTTCAACAACTGAAGCTTTCAAATCCGAGCCTGTAGCAAAATGTACTATATTGTGCTTCTTCATGAGTTTCTGAAAAGTATTATTAAAAAATTATTTTCCGCAATCAGTCTGCACTTTCTGGGGGCTCCTCCTTCCTTCAAGATAGAGTCGAAGGCCAGGGTCACCTCTGACCCTCTCTTATTTTTTAAGCCCCTTACAAATGCTATTTTAGAGAAAATATCTATAACCGTTAGCATATAGCGATTTCCATCATTTCTATCTGCAAGGGCCTGCATGTCACATAGATCCACCTGAAACTGGGACAAGGGATGAGTAAAAAAACTATTTATTGGAAAAAAATCGTCCAGGTTTATGTAGAGCATCCTGCTCGGCCAACCACTCATTCACTTTAGCAGCTACCTGTTTCTTTGGTTATAGCTCTCTGTAAACGCTTCTTACCCCCATAAGACCCGGGGTTAGAGGGGTTATAATAAATGTTTTCAACATCTGCTCCGCCATCCTTCTTGCCGCTCTGAGGTACAATAACGTTAATGAGCCACATTCAAATAACGACAACATTTCATTTTCATTTTGAATTTAGATTTTTTTTTTGCAAACATCAGGTATTACATATACAGACAATTCAGGATTCGTTGCAGGATACTTGTCCCCGTTTTCTCAACGATCCCAGCATGCAACACCCTGTATATTTGGTATAGATTTACAGGCTTGTGTCGCTGAATTTTTAAAACACACACATCCCCTATATAAGTATATAAACAACAAATATGATACGTTACAATTAAATGGTGTTTCAAACAAAAAGTAAAATCTTAGACAAAGTTGTTTCTAGTTCTTTAGAATCATCCACAAGACGGGATACCAGTTGTGTCCAAAGTAGACTCTCGCCCGTATGTCGTACATGATTCATGATTTGCTCCATTTTTAGCACACGCTCCACATTAGCCCAGGCATTGTGTGTTGTGTAGAACGATACAATGTTCACTTTATTTTCAATACTTTGATGCATAACATTTGTAAGTTCTCTCAAAAGAAAAAATGTATTTATTCTCTCTAACATCGTATGCATATAGTTGCCCATTGCTTTACATCTAAATAACAAATATGTATTGTCACTCGGTCTCTTGGGGTTTATTGAGCCAGAAAGTCATCACATCAGTCACCACAGCTTCCCTGTATTTGTTGTCGTCCACCAGGGTGTGTCGTATTTCTTTGAGTTTCTCGTGGATGTAGATCGCCTCCTTCAGTTCATGTAGGAAAGCCTCGGTTACCCGGAAACCCTGGGAATAGACGGCACAAGACCCATAGACTCCAGGGTTCTGACCAGCGAAGGTATAAACCTGCAGGACCACAGTCTTTTCACCAGCTCCTCAAAATGGTTGAAGTAGTAGTATCTTGGGGGTTCGTATAGGCACGGATGACGGCGCTGGCTGGGGTGATTGATCTCACAACTGATGCATTTATCTCTTATATACTCTCAAATCACCGCATCTAAAAGTGTGGCTACAGATGCCTTGATGGTGTCCACAAAAATAGTACTGACCACCCCATCAAACACATCCTCAGGGGGTGTACATCTAGGGGGTGTCGTGGGTCTTGCCTGGGGGGAGTAGAATGGTGGGCTGCGAGGCATAGAGTCCTTAGGGTCTGGCCCCCATGACGTTTCGGAGTCCTGGTATGTTGTATGAATATCCATGGTATATGCTGAAATGAAGAACTGGAGGCTTTAAGGGCCCTCCTTTTATTGTTGAACCAGTCCTTTGGGTAATCAGGGCGTGGTTAACGCAGCCGCGTACTTAGTTTTCTTCGGGGGCTGACCCTTTTGAGGATGTACCTTCTTGGGGTTCCTGTGAATCATAATCCTCAGGATTTGTATATATTATGCACTTCCTTAGAATGAACAATGCTCTGCCGCTGTTGGCTCTGTACAAAAAGAGCTTTCAACAACTCTAACATTTTCAATTCCATTAGATCCCAACTTTTAAAGGAATAAGCATGCGCAACATAAAATCCCCACCATCACGAATGTTTTGGTTGCGGGTTTCCTCGTTGCTGATATAGAGCTCCACGCATCCACATGGAAGTCAATTCTTTCTTTTTATTTTCACCCTGTGAAATATTCTTCCCGAGGAGTCAAGGGCACCTTCCTAACGGGTCTCGTAGCCCGTGATCAAGCTATGCCCCTTTGTGTTAACTCTCTGTTCGGGACACACAACCTTGCGAAAAACCGGCCAGTCTTCAAGCCCGTAGTTCACTCCTAAAGTCTGGTCGTATATTCTTCTCCTTCCGCTACCGTATAGAGCTTCACTCTAAAGGCCAGGTAATCAAAATGATACCCCCATTGCTGTCCATTAGACATCATCACTTGATCTCTCAGCGCAGTTGCGGGTGGTATTTGGGTTCTATACACACTTAGAAACCACTTTTTGGTGCATCATATATTGTGGCTTTATACTTGGCCCTTTCTCTATGTTTCAGCCGCGGCCCTGCTTCCGTTGTTACAGTCATCACAGCTTTGCCACTGATCACAAAATCCATGTTTATTTTTAAAATCTTGTTTAGTGTTCTGGGGCCACATGTCTTGTTCTGGGCTTTATTTATAATGCATCTGCCGCAAATACAACCCCCCCGGACATTCCTACTTCATAGACAACAACCCTAAGGGCAATACAATAGGGTGGGTGTGGGGTCACACTCTTTGAAATGTTCAAACACCCGCCCTACCAGTTCAACCAGGTCCCTACACATCAATCATCATAACAACTTCAAATGAATAGATGCAATATAGATATAAAATAACACACCCTCTAACACGTGACAACAGGAACAGGATGTCCTGGCCGGATGCCCATATTTGACGCATGTACGCTCATCCGGACATAGGGTTAAAAAACAACATTTTGACCTGTGTAAACATTATTTAAAACAGTGATAGCATGTGTCCTATTAAAATAATTACCTCTGCATTCCATTGGGAGGGAGTAAGGGGAGTGAACAGGGAAAAAATATGTGTTTAGTTATGTAACAGACAATAAAATACATATATTATCTTATTGTATCATACAACATCAGTGTTGCAACAGCGTAGCTGTTTCAACTCTTTTTTCACTTTCATTCTGATGATGACTGACCCCTCTGAGATAAGCTACACAGAGTCTCCCACCCATCTATCTAATATATACAACAATCCCTAATATATACAAGACAATCCGGTCCTCTGGCAGTCTCTATGGGGGTGCCACAGGGTTCAATTCTCGGGCCGACTCTTTTCTCTGTATATATCAATGATGTTGCTCTTGCTGCGGGCGATTCCCTGATCCACCTCTACGCAGACGACACCATTCTATATACTTCCGGCCCGTCCTTGGACACTGTGCTATCTAACCTCCAAACGAGCTTCAATGCCATACAACACTCCTTCCTTGCCTCCAACTGCTCTTAAACGCTAGTAAAACCAAATGCATGCTTTTCAACCGTTCGCTGCCTGCACCCGCACGCCTGACCAGCATCACCACCCTGGATGGTTCCGACCTTGAATATGTGGACATCTATAAGTACCTAGGTGTCTGGCTAGACTGTAAACTCTCCTTCCAGACTCATATCAAACATCTCCAATCGAAAATCAAGTCAAGAGTCGGCTTTCTATTCTGCAACAAAGCCTCCTTCACTCACACCGCCAAACTTACCCTAGTAAAACTGACTATCCTACCGATCCTCGACTTCGGCGATGTCATCTACAAAATTGCTTCCAACACTCTACTCAGCAAACTGGATGCAGTTTATCACAGTGCCATCCGTTTTGTCACTAAAGCACCTTATACCACCCACCACTGCGACCTGTATGCTCTAGTCGGCTGGCCCTCGCTACATATTCGTCGCCAGACCCACTGGCTCCAGGTCATCTACAAGTCCATGCTAGGTAAAGCTCCGCCTTATCTCAGTTCACTGGTCACGATGGCAACACCCATCCGTAGCACGCGCTCCAGCAGGTGTATCTCACTGATCATCCCTAAAGCCAACACCTCATTTGGCCGCCTTTCGTTCCAGTTCTCTGCTGCCTGTGACTGGAACGAATTGCAAAAATCGCTGAAGTTGGAGACTTTTATCTCCCTCACCAACTTCAAACATCTGCTATCTGAGCAGCTAACCGATCGCTGCAGCTGTACATAGTCTATCGGTAAATAGCCCACCCATTTTCACCTACCTCATCCCCATACTGTTTTTATTTATTTACTTTTCTGCTCTTTTGCACACCAATATCTCTACCTGTACATGACCATCTGATCATTTATCACTCCAGTGTTAATCTGCAAAATTGTAATTATTCGCCTACCTCCTCATGCCTTTTGCACACAATGTATATAGACTCCCCTTTTTTCTACTGTGTTATTGACTTGTTAATTGTTTACTCCATGTGTAACTCTGTGTTGTCTGTTCACACTGCTATGCTTTGTTGGCCAGGTCGCAGTTGCAAATGAGAACCTGTTCTCAACTAGCCGACCTGGTTAAATAAAGGTGAAAAAAAACAAAAAAAAACAAATCCATTTTACACAATATAAAGCACAGGTGGCACCAGAAGCCTGTCTGCACCAGTCTCACCTATAAGGTCGTCAATAGTTACCACAGCCACAAAGTCATAAACCCCGCCTATTTCTATAATTTATCTTCTTAAAATGTGATTTTAAACCTAACCCTAACTTTAAACCTAACCTTGACCACACTGATAACCTTATGCCTAACCCTAACCTTAAATTAAGACCAAAAAACGAATTTTAGTTTTCATTATTTTTTTTGCCTACATCCAGCTGCTATGTCTGGATCAGGTAGAGTACTACTAGGAGGCGGAGCCATCGTAAGGTAATATGAAGACATAACTGATCTGGAATCTGTTTTGCGTTCTGCTCAACAAAACCTGTTCGTACTGGATGGCTGTAAGTAACCGCCCCTTTTACAGTGGTGGTGAATGAGATGGGAATCTCATTTGTTGTCTCCACAAAGAGGGCGTTTCGGGAATGAAGTAATCTCAAAGAGGGTATGCAATATGGATAATTGATACTATAGGTTTTGTCGGAGCATTATTTTTAATTAGATATCTTCTTGAACATTTCAGCATGGCCATTTGATGGTCGTTCTATTCAAATAACCGAATCCAACGAGTGGTTAAGGCGGATCGTTGTCGGGAGGAAATGACAGAGGGGGACTGAAACAGGAAGGAATGGCAGCTAACCTTGCTAAGGAGTGTGCGGTACGGGTAGACGTTTCACAATGTAACGTTAAGTGTATCAAACAATTAAATTAGTAGGTGGCTACATTGTAGCCAAGTTGTTTGAGCGCGTGTAGTGCAACGGTTAGGACGTTTACATTATATCAGCATCCAGAGTGTAGATTTGCTGCAACGTCACTGCAAAGCAAGCGTTCCCCTTTTTTTGTGTGGCTATTCGTGGAAAATGATGGTGGCTGTGGCTCTAGAAACACTGCTACTGCAACACTGCTCGAGTAAGGTACACTGCTGCACTGAACAAAACAGAACCAACGAGTTCATATTAGGCCTACCTTTGTATTCACACGGGCTCATCCTGCGTTTACATAAGGGTTGGTATGCCACGTGATTCTTCTTAATGTGGACATCAAATTAATAACAGAATAGATGTTCCCCAGAAGAAGTCATATTAAAGCCCTTTTATCAATTATGTGACAGTGAAGATGTCTATTGATGGACTATGTAATAGAATAATTCAGGCCTGGTGTTGTTTTGCAGTACTGATCGGTCAGGTCAACTGCAATCATGGATCATCATCAACTTCATCATCACACACAAGGAAGCATGTCACCATCATATGTGCCAAGGAAGAGGAAGGCTTCACAACCAAAACAAAAAAGTGGTGTTCCACTACCAGGTAAATGTCACTAAACCGTCACTGTCACTAGATGATTGACAAATTGTCAGTTTACTCAGCAAACTTTAGAGTATTGATAAATTACATTATGTCCAAATTTGCATCTGGCCAGTTGCAATTGCAGATGTCTTGAATCATTATGATTCATGTTTGGTCTCCATTTATGTATTTCATGCAGACTGTCTTGGAAACGCTCCTTCACTAGTGTTTTGTAAGGAAAAGGATTAACTAATGAAAATGTGACCATAATCCAACAGCTATCCAGAAGATGCCAGATATGAGTGTGATGAGCATGATTGGTGTTCCACCTAAGGTAAGAATAAAAACATAGTAACAGTATTTTCTTTCAGTTCTACTTGGCCATTATGAGTGTTCCTACCAAAGCATGGGTGCACTATTCCAGTCCTCAACATGAAAACTAAAATAACAACCATCATGAGGATCTAGAAATGATTTAGCATTAAGCACTTCTACATCAACATATGATGGTCCTTAGTGCAGTGTTCACAATAAACCTTGTAAGATCCTGTGGGACCCTGGATCTCTTCTTAACAGTTATGTACTTGAATATTATAGAATGATGACCCCCATGCCCAGGCGACCCAAAAGATGAAAAGATCATATGGCAGAAAAAGGTCAATGGGCCCACTGTGAGTTTCCTTTATTTTAATTGCCGATTGCTGTATGTTTTCCTTCCCATCACTGACTCCTACCTGTCCAATATTCTCAGATCTCCACAAGTTCAAAGTGTGTAGGTGATAGAGGCATTTGATCTGTGAAATAGTCTATGCTTGTGCACGGTTTTCACTGTGCAAAAGCTGACCAGAGTAGTTGTTGTCATGTGAGTTTGGTGCTGTGTGTCACTGTCTAGGTATGAGGATCTGCAGAATGTCTCTCTGGGTTCTGGTGTGGAGGATTCAACCAGCGAGACATCCTGCTGCTCCGTGGTGTCTTCCAGCCTGGCTGTAGCCAACGGTGAGCTGCCTCCTCCTCCACCACTCTCTGCCAGACTGCCTCACAAGCTGGTGGCTAAAGACTGCTGGCCTAACCAGGCCCCAGACACAAGCAGGGCCCAGGGCCGGGGTCAGGAACCACACCTGCCCTCCGATTTTGCGATTAAGAAAATGCGGAGAGTGGAGGTGGACAACAACAGCACACCTTCTGCTACAAATTTCCCTCAAGAAGTGAGACAGTCAGGTAGTTATGTTGCAACCATCACTTTATTGTCTTCTGACCCTTTCTCTCTCAAGTTTTAGTTCATGTTAAATGTTTCCTTTGATGCAGTTCCAGTTCCTGTTGGAGGTGGGCATGTTCATAGCCATGTCCATAGCGGTCACTCAGTGGGAGGTGGGCATAGCAATATCTACAGCAGTCTCTCGGTTGGAGGTGGACATGCCCATAACCATGTCGACAGCGGTCACTTGGTAGGAGGTGGACATGCCCATAACCATGTCGACAGCAGTCACTTGGTAGGAGGTGGACATGCCCATAACCATGTCGACAGCAGTCACTTGGTAGGAGGTGGACATGTCCATAGCCATGTCGACAGTGGTCACTTGGTAGGAGGTGGACATGTCCATAGCCATGTCGACAGCGGTCACTTGGTAGGAGGTGGACATGCCCATAGCCATTTTGACAGCGGTCACTCGGTTGGAGGTCGGCATGTCCATAGCCATTTTGACAGCAGTCACTTGGTAGGAGGTGGACATGCCCATAGCCATGTCCAAAGTGGTCACTTGCTTGGAGGTGGGCATCTCCAGAGCAGTTACCCTATTGGAGGTGAACTTGTCCAGAGCAGTTACTCTGTTGTAGGTGGACATGTTCATAGAAGTCACACTATTGGAGGTGTGACTATCCAGAGCAGTCACAGTCACCCAGCAGAGCCTACCGAGGAAGAGAAATCTAAAGTCTTCACCTTCACAACCAAGAAGGAACCCCCAGTCTACCCCCCAGGTGAGAGGACTCCCCAGGTGAAAGGATTAGCAAATAAAATATCACCATAGATTCAATCCCTGGCAACACTTTACATTAGTTCATCCTATACCTGTGTAATAACACAAATTATTTTAGGAACCATGTTGTATTAACAATGTTACGTAATACTTTGGTAATTGCATTGTAATGGTAGGTATGGTTCCTTATTCCACTTGTACAATAACAAAAAACACTCCACTTCCTGTGTGGAACAGGAAGTCAAGAAGAGAGGTGGCAGCTGATGATCCTGGGCAAAGGCCGAGTCACGTGCCCCAAGTGTAAAAGTGTGAGCAGGAAGACCGTGGATGGCCTGAAAAAACATATGGAGAGCTGCCGATTGGTGTGTGTGTGTGCCGTACTTACAATAACAGCCTCCCATGTTGCACTTGGTACAACTGAATCTCAAAAACAAAACGAATGTGTTCCTTGTAGAATCCCTTCACGTGTCAGCAATGCGGGAAACAACTGAAGTCTTCCACGGGAATGAAGTACCACATCATGGCAGACCACAATAACCTGGTAAGGCCATTCTCCCATCTGACGCTGGTTTTGGTGTGTTCCATGTTGACATTGGTGTTAACTATCTTGTTTTTCCAGCCCTCACCAGATGACATAAATGGCCTGGATGACCAGTCCATGAAGGAAAAATTGAGGAAGGTGCTGAAAAGGATGGGAAAATTAAAATGCTCGAAAGAGGTATGATTCCATGATGGTGTCTGTATCTGAAATTCCAGTACAGATGTCACATTAACCATTGTTGGTAGTCTCCCTAGGCAGTCTGGTTGCCTCTCACATTAACAATGTTCTGACATACAGTACCAGTCAAAAGTTTGGATACACCTACTAATTCAAGATTTTTTCTTTAACTTTACTATTTTCTACATTGTAGAATAATAGTGAAGACATTACATCTATGTAATAACACATATGGAATAATTTAGTTACCAAAAAAGTGTTAAACAAATATATTTTCTCGATGACAGCTTTGCACTCTCTTGGCATTCTCTCAACCAGCTTCACCTGGAATGCTTTTCAAACAATCTTGAAGGAGTTCCCGCATATACTGAGCACTTGTTGGCTACTTTTCCTTCACTCTGCGTTCTAACTCATCCCTAACCATCTCAATTGGGTTGAGGTCGGGTGATTGTGGAGGCCAGGTCATCTGATGCAGCACTCCATCACTCTCCTTCTTGGTCAAATAGCCCTTACACAGCCTGGAGGTGTGTTTGGTCATTGCCCTGTTGAAACACAAATGATAGTCCCACTAAGCGCAAACCAGATAGGATGGCATATCGCTGCAGAAGGCTGTGGTAGCCATGCTGGTTAAATGTGCCTTGAATTATAAATAAATCACAGATAGTGTCATGAGCAAAGCACCGTCACACCTCCTCCTCCAAGCTTCATGATGGGAACAACGCATGCGGAGATCATCCGTTCACCTACTCTGCGTCTCACAAAGACATGCCGGTTGCAACCAAAAATCTAAAATTAGTACTCGTCAGACCAAAGGATAGATTTCCACCGGTCTAATGTCCATTACTCGTGTTTCTAGGCCCAAGCAAGTCTTCTTCTTATTGGTGTCCTTTAGTGGTGGTTTCTATGCGGCAATTCGACTATGAAGGACTGATTCACGCAGTCTCCTCTGAACAGTTGATGTTGAGATGTGTCTGTTGAAGTCTGTGAAGCATTTATTTGGACTGCAATTTCTGAGGCTGGTAACTCTAATGAACTTACCCTCTGCAGCAGAGGTAACTATCGGTCTTCCTTTCCTGTGGCGGTCCTCGTGAGAGCCAGTTTCATCATAGCGCTTGATGGTTTTTGCGACTGCACTTTTCCACATTAACTGACCTTTATTTCTTAAAGTAATGATGGACTGTTGTTTCTCTTTGCTTATTTGAGCTGTTCTTGCCATAATATGGACTTGGTCTTTTACCAAAATAGGCTTATTTTCTGTATACACCCCTACCTTGTCACAACACAACAGATTGGCGCAAAAGCATTCAGTTAACTTATTAACAAGGCACACCTGTTTTAATTTAATTGCATTCCAGGTGACTTCCTCATTAAGTTGGTTGAGAGAATGCCAAGTGTGTGCAAAGCTGTCATCAAAGCAAAGTGTGGCTACTTTGAAGAATCTAATATACAAAATATATTTTTATTTGTTTAACACTTTTTTTTGGTTGCCACATGATTCCATATGTGTTATTTCATAGTTTTTATGTCTTCACTTTTACTCTACAATGTAGAAAATAGTAAAAATAAGGAAGAACCCTGGAATGAGTAGGTGTGTCCAAACTTTTGACTGGTGCTGTAAGTCTGGGACTTCATAGTCGACATCGTTGGCACATGGGAACTATAGATGTGTTTCACTCTAAAGGACTGTGTTACATTACAGGGCTGCACTGGTAGTTTCACCAGCATCATGGGTTACCTGTACCACACGAAGAAATGTGGGAAAGAGGAGTCTGAGCTGGAGAAGCTGCTTCTCAACTGCCAACACTGTGGCAAGGTCTACAAGTCCAAGGCAGGCCTGGAGTACCACCTCAAGTCGGAGCACGCACCAGTGAGTTCGCTAAATTGCACTGCCTTTACAACAGGGATCTTCAACTAGATTCAGGTGTGGGGGGAGGGGGCACAAAATTGCAAATCATTTGTAGAACGCAAATTGACCACAATAATTAGAAACGGATATAATATTTGAATAAAACAATCATTTTAAACCTTGCTTACATTTGTATATGATCACATCTCTCTATTTTGCGTGGGAATACTTGGGAGCAGATTTCCAAAATTATAATCAATTGGAGCTGATTTCCTGGTGTTTTTACTGTAACGGCGTTCTTCGTTTGTAGAAAGAGAGTCGGACCGAAATGCAGCGTGTTTGTTACTCATGTACTTTAATAAAGAAAAAAGGAACGATACATGAAATAACGTACTACTATGAAAACAACAAACGGAACGTGAAACTTATTACAGCCTATCTGGTGAATACAACACAAAGACAGGAACAAACACCCACGAAATACCAAGCGAAACTCAGGCTGCCTAAATACGGTTCCCAATCCGAGACAACGAGAAGCACCTGACTCCAATTGAGAACCGCCTCAGGCAGCCAAGCCTAACTAGACACACCCCTAAACAGCCGCGATCCCAAATATTACAAACCCCAATACGAAAACAACATATAAACCCCATGTCACACCCTGGCCTGACCAAACATATAACGAAAACACAAAATATATTGACCAAGGCGTGACATTTACGGTGTTTTATTTATTTTATTTTACCTTTATTTATACAGGTTTTTTCTCGTTGAGATAAAATCTCTTTTCCAAGAGAGACCTGGTCCAATAGCAGCAGGGGGAACAACGTTTCAGACAAAACAACTTACATACACTAACACAACATTAAACAAAACTATAAATGCACATACAGTACAACAATTACATATTACATTAAAAACACAAACATCTTGACTAAAAACAGCTGGCCTGAAAACAATTACACTCTTCTATGATATATACATCGATCAAGTGTTTAAACTCCACCAACGAAACTAGATCATCACATTTTCAAATGTTCAGGAGAGGATTCCAGGACCACGGTGCTAAGTAACTAAAACTATTTCTACCATGACCTGTTCTAATTTTTGGTACTGTTAGAAGCAAATCAGAATGGGACCATAATTCATATTTATTTACTGACCTGACTAAAAAAATAACAGAGGTAAAATGTCATTTTACCCAATAAGGCCTTACAAATCAGTGTATACCAGTGTTTAAGCTTACGCGAGGTCAATGACGACCAGCCAACAGTGCTGTAGAGATCACAATGATGTGTTAGACGTTTCTGATTTGTAATGAACCTGAGGGCTGCATGATACACTGAATCAAGTGCTCTCAGGGTAGTGGCTGAGGCCTGCACATTTATAACATCACTAAAATCTAAAACCGTCCGTAATGTACATCGTACCAGCTCCTTCCTGGCCTCAAAAGAAAAACAAGCCTTATGCCGGTAATGAAATCCTATTTTCTGCTTGAGCTTCCTTATCAGGTTCTCTGCATGCACAGTGAAGCTCAGCTTATCATCAACCCACACACCCAAATATTTGTACACTTTAACTTGCTCTATAGTACGTCCAGCCAATGTAGCAATGACATGATTTGTAACATGCCTGGCATTTATGTCCAACAATCCAGAACTTGGTGAGGTCAAATATAACCACCTGTGCGCCAAATTCGTCCTGGGAGCTACCAGTTGGGGAATCCTGTTTTACACTATACACTTGTCCACTAACTAATAAGACAGTCTTTCAAGGTTACAATTCACTGGGTGACATTCCATCGCACAACATGCCATTGTGCTCACAATCTGTAGCAGTTACATTCTGGCAACTTCAATGTCACAAACATTTCTCAGTATATCCACCCACCCATTTCCCAGAGCACCCCATTCCTTGGTCTCTTTTTTAAATGTATTTTTAGCTAATTTCTCCTCTCTAAATTATTTGAGCTTCTCTTGAATGGGTGATGATAGACAGCTGTCTCCCTCTCCCCCACAGGTGCCTGAGAATGCAGAGGAGGAGGTGGAGGTGAAGGCTCAGAGAGAGCCCAACCCTGAGAGGACACCCAGCGGCCGGGTCAAACGCATGTCAGCCCAGGTGGCCTTTTTCCACCTACAGGAGATTGCTAATGACGAGCTGGCCAAGGAGTGGCCCAAGAGGAAGGTCATCGGAGACCTTGTCCCAGACGATAAGAAGGTGAGGACACTTCAACACTAAGATAGTCCTAGATGTGTGCTCATGTACTATATCTATTCCCGTGGGTACATTGACCTCCAGATGTACCATTCTTTTTCTGTTGGGTTCCACAGCTGAGATATGCCCGGCCAGGGCTGCCTGCCTTCAGTCAGGAGGTCCTTCGGAAGTGGAAAAACGAAGTGAAGCTGCAAAAAAAAGTTCAGTGCCCAAACCTGGTACGACCCATCATTTTTTTAAATGATCTTTTATCCCATATTGCGTATAGTTGAGATGTTGCTCACTGTACTATACTTATAATGTGACTAGGAAACTTTCTGGTTTCCCTCAGGGCTGCGGCTCAGTCTACACCAGTGTGTCTGGACTGAAGGCTCACCTTGGGCTCTGTGGAAGGGTATGGAATAGATTTACTCTCACTGCTCTGCTGTCTTTCACTTCCAAGTACTGCAACGTATCCAGAAGACGGGGAAAGTTATTCAGCTGAAACTGAGTCAATTCCTCAGCATAAAAATCTGATGTATGCACAGGAATTTAAATCCATTATTAAGCATCTATTTCAACCAAATCTTTTCTCTCATTATGCAGGGGGACTTTGAAGCAGGGAAATACAAATGCCTAATCTGTAAGAAAGAGTTCAACTCAGAGAGTGGGGTGAAGTACCACATCAATTCTGTCCACTCCCAGGTCAGAAATGTATTTGTTTTAGACTTTTAACCTCCATGATGACATACTGTATCATATTAATGTATAGTGTTTTGCCATATGAATAAAGTACTGCAAAAATTCATGTTGTAGTGCTTTTTGGTGGCATACTATACTAATTTCCTTTGTCCTGTGCTTTCTTAGGACTGGTTTGTGGTGACCTCAAAATCCAAGAACTTTGATAAGGTCCTGAAGACCAAGCCCAAGGTGCACAGCACTGTGAATGACCCCACTGACCAGCTCCAGCAGCAGACCCTCCATGTCTTCACCCCCATCCTAGAGCCCTGGCAGGACATGCAGATGGGACCCCCACCAGCGGTGCCTGAGTCAGCCTTGCAGGTCAACCCTGAGGCAGCAGAGGGGAAGAGGAGGGGGAAGGGGAGAGGGAAGGAGAAGGACTGCTATGACTTCACTGGCAGTGATCATTCCAGCAGTGGCAGCAGTGGCAGCTCCAGCAGCGGATCAGAGACAGAGGAGCCTGAGGGCCAGAGACACAATGTTGACCAATGGGCACTGCAGAGACCCAGTATCATCGAGACCCACCCTGAAGCCGCCAAGCGACCCAGAAGCAACCTCTAGTTGGGTTTGATCACCTGACTTCAGATCAGGGGTCTGTTCAGGAGGGTGCAACGTTACAGAACGTTCAAATAGAAATGCATTCTGCATTGGTCCTGGGATGTGTAGTCTGTGTTTCAACTGTAACTATGAGATCATCTTAGACAACTTTTAATGTGTCTTATTTTAATAAGATTTATAACTTTTTTGTTTTCTGACATGTTTACTTAGACTTTTTTTTACCCCCTATTATCGGTAGACTTGTGTTCCTCTACAGATTGTGCCTAGTGTATGGATGTATTATTTCATACAACTCCTCATTATAACTGAACTGTTATCAGACCTCTTTTTACAATGGATATTTAACCATAGCATGTGGTGTTAATGTAGCCTGCATTTTATATCATGGATTGTGAAATGTTACCGCAGGATGAATTTGATATACGGTGGTTGTCGGTTATAGTTGTCCGTGATGTGTTAGCGCTGCATTGTTTGTGGATGTACGGGCCAGATGGAAATAGGTGCATTTGTCATTTTATTTACTCTCTTTGTGCCCCTCTGCTGTAAGATTGTATTTAGTTTATTCTTCTCCTGTTGAGATTTGTCAGTGCGCTTCTGTTTAAGGTTTTGAATAGATTAATCTGTTTTACTTAGTTTTGAATAATGAAGCTGCCCTTAATTTTTTTAACGATCCCTAACACATTGATTGTTAACAATTGGGTTTCCCTATTTGATGGCTTTGAAAATGTTACAAAGACAACCAATGTCTTTCAGATCAAAGATTCTGCTTGCGTCCGTGATCCCTGTAACAGAAACGGGCATAGTGCATGCACTTTTATATTGACTGAAATGAACTGTTCAGTCTAATCATAGGCATATTCCCGTAACCCAACCTTGTGAAAGTTGACAAGTGTGCCATCATTTTTGTCTGGCATTAGACACTGCTTCTTGAGATGTTCTGTGTTTAATGAACCAACTGTTGTTAGTCAAATGAAAGGGAACACATTTCAATTCACCATTTGTGTACATTTGTATTCATGGAAAAACTATTGTTTCAAGATTAGAAAACTGCATTATACCTTTTTTTAGAAGTACTGTAATGTACTCCTTTTTTAAACTACCAGCAGTGTTAGCTATATCAACAGGTGAAATAAAAATATCTACATAATTCTACTAATTTTCCATTCTCATTTTGCCATTGTTTACACAGTAAACAAACCGTATTCTACTAATAACTGCAGGTGTTAAATTAAAGATAAGTGATGCGTCGCCTGAACAAACTCTGGTTCTATTCACTTCAGTACTTTGGCCTCCACCTGTGGCAGAAATGTGTGTCACAGCCATGCAGCGAGGCAATATATTACTGAACAAAAATATAAACAGAAATGTGAGGTGTTGGTTTCATGAGCTGACATAAAAGATCCCAGAAATGTTCCATGTGCACAAAAAGCTTATTTCCCTCAAATTTTGTGCACAATTTTGTTTACATCCCTGTTAGTGAGCATTTCTCCTTTGCCAAGATAATCCATTCACCAGACAGGTGTGACATATCAAGAAGCTGGTTAAACTGCATGATCATTACACAGGTGCAGCTTGTGCTGGGGGCAATAAAAGGCCACTCTAAAATGTACATTTTTGTCACACAACACAATGCCACAGATGTCTCAAATTTTGAGGCAGTGTGCAATTGGCATGCTGATTGCAGGAATGTCAAACAGAGCTGTTGCCAGATAATTTGATGTTAACTTCTCCACCACCAATATCATTTTAGAGAATTTGGCAGTACATCCAACTGGGGGGGGGGGTACTTCTGTCTGTAATAAAGCCCCTTTATGGGGAAAACTAATTCTGATTGGCTAGGCCTGGCTCTGCAGTGGGTTTGCCTATATCCTCCCAGGCCCACCCATGGCTTCGCCCCTGCCGAGTCATGTGAAATACATAGATAAGGGCCTAATCAAAGTTGCTGTCGGCAGCAAATGGGACTTGAAAGAAGGCGTTATCGGTAACTATAATTTGTAAATTATGTGACTGTGGCTCTGTAATTTAACCATATTTGTCACGAGCATGGGGAATCAAACCGGGAGTTAGTGAATAGGCGCGAGTCAACTGGGGAACGATAACACTGGACACTTCCTATAAAAACTTGCTGTTGCAAGTATGTAAGTATACATTTTTTTGTTATAACATAAAAATCCAGTTTGCCAGGTTTGTTAGCTATAAGTCTAAATGTTTCAGTTTTTACGACTGATAACGTTATTTGATTTATCGATTGTGAATCAATCAATCAGGCGATGCAAATCAGTCAGTGCCTCTTGCTTCCAAATGGAGGTACGCTAGCTAACTACATACATTTCCCCTTAGGTCACCTGCCAAAGATGAGTGATGTGAACTGTAAAGAATTGCTATTATGCAGGAGACCAATCTACTGCTAAATACATGGCTATGGCATTGTTATAACTGAGACAACACATAGCAACGTATTTTCACAGTAAAGCCTGTGGGGTCCCCTACAGGATAGCTCCCACATTACACACATAATCTCCCTTTTAACCGAACACTGTGTGCCCGAAGAAGATTCTACGATGACGGACAGACAACTGAGCCAATGGCGGAAGACTACAGACTACAACTGTAGTGGCCAATCAGTTCAAAAACATGACACGACCAGAGAACTTTTGAATTCAATGATAGACTTTTAATACACCCTCGTATCAGAAAGCCGGCGAGCTCCGCAGGACCCAAAAGGGACCCACAGAACACACACTTTTTTCCAGAGCCCTGGCCCCAGTATTTATCCACATATGAGCCCATCCCATATGTAAATTACGTTACATTCCAATCTGTGCGCCCTGCTTGTTCAGCTCAATAACCCCCACATCTGCTTCCGGTCAGATTATATGATGTCAAGACCTTTCCCTTGACCTAAAGATAATAATTTACATCCCCCCTTCCTGTGGCCTGTGCTCAGACCCTGTAATTAACTCTGTGACCCTATTGTATGTGTCCTTCATCTCATATAGCTTTAGGGTTCCCATCTGTTCTGGTCCCCTGCTCTTCATATGGTTTGTCCAAAGACAAACAGACTTGTGTTTCCCCAGTGATGTGACCTATGCCTGCAATCCATCAGTTAGTCATTTGGCTGACCCCGTCCTTAGGCAACCTCTTTGATCCTTGTATGCCCAGCATCTATGTGTCTGCATTCTTAGTGTCCCCTATGACCTTTAACTTCTTCCTGCCCTATACAACAGAAAAATGCATTTTACCAGAACAGAATTAACCCATAGCTGTACCTTTTCTCTTTTGTTATCAAATCATGTATATAATTCTACCACACAACCAGCTGAACCAATCCGGAGATCCGATCTTCCTAGAGTCAACCTACTTTCTGTGACGTATATAAGGGCTGTGCTGACTGTTTACTCGCTCTCTGCCTGCTGTTCCAACACGAACTAACGGAAGAGCCGTATTTACGTGTACCAGATATTCTCACTCTGAAATAAACTGTCGCTTGTCGTACAATTTTAACACCTGGTCTGAATCGATCCTTAACCGGCTCACCCTTCTAATATCCTTTTATCAACAGAACTTGGTAGCGAGAGGATGGTTTAATAACGGTCCGGTCGAAGTGAGTTGATTGGGTGTGAGAAGGAGAGTGACGGAAGGACGGTTCCAAAAAAGACGGGTGAAAGAAATTCGGGGGGAGGACAATAATTCTGCTCAACTCGGGAAACTGATCTAAAAGGTGCACCATAAACAAGGTAAGCAAAACCTGTTAAATCAAACTTTGCATATTGTCGTATAGTCTGTCTAAATTCTGATCAGTATTTCCGAGTAAGTATGAATTCTTGTGTAAATTTATAATTTGCTGACGAGTCAAAGAACAGTAGAGTGAACATATGTGGTACAAACCGGCGACGGCCGGGTGATTAAATCATTGATGAGATATCAGTAAGGGGATAGCTAATTACTATTCATTAAATCTGGCGCCGAGGGGATAAATTGTAATTTTGTCCCGTGACCCGGTCAGCGCAGTCTGATAGCTTTCAATGATGAGGGATCACTTTTGAGGCCTGTAGTTCCGATAGGGGTCAAAGATAATTCTGATAGGGGTCGGACATGTGTAATTATTAGTTCCGATAGGGGTCAGAGATAATTTTGATAGGGGTCGGACATGTGTGTATTAATTCTGATAGGGGTCAGCACGATAGAGATTAGGGATAGATATCAGTAAGGGGATAGCTAATTACTATTCATTAAACCTGGCCCCGAGGGAAAAAATTGTAATTTTGTCCCGCGACTCGGTCGAAGTCCAGTCTGATAAGAGGTCCAATGATAAAGATAAGCTGATAGGGGTCAGAGAGATAACGTGTATTTGTAACTGTTCATATTAAAATGTAATGTGGAGGTAATCGTCTCCATTAAGATTGTTGATGGTTGGAGAGACAGAGAGAGAGAGAGAGAGAACTCAAGAAGGGTTATTGGATAAATCCGAAAATTCTGTGTTGTATGTAAACTTCCATGTTGTATGTATCTATAACTTCTGTGTAAAATGTATAATCAGGAACAAAATGACTGATGTATAATTGAAATAAGATCTGAATATAATATTTAATATTGCGACTATATAGTCGAATAGATCCCTTGGTTGCGCGCTCCACGAAAGCTATACCAACCCAATCGTTTTTCTCGAACTGAATATACAAGGAAAAGCTCAGAGATAAGACAGAGCACGTGCAGCAGTGTCTCTTCGAGTACATCGTGGGTATTAATCAACGTCGGGCGAAGTATATGCTAACTATATTCAGATAGAAGGAGAGAATTCCGATTAAAACTACGATTAAATTCCGATTGAATTAAATAAAATCACGATTAAAAATTCACAATGGCGACCCCCAATACTCCAAAGCTGAGGTTTAATGAGTTCCTAGAACAAAAAATAGAATATAGATCAGGGGGAAAGAAACAATGGAAGCACATGAAGAAAGTTTGGGAGGGATTAAAGCTAAAATGGACACAGGAAGGTCATTTAGGAGGGGAACCGCCATCCGCAGTTCAGCTGAAAACAATGGAATGTGGGTTAAGAGAGAAAGAGGCAGAAAATAACAAAATTCACGTATTTAAGAAAGAAGGGTCAGATACGAAGGGAGCGAGATTAATGAGAATCCTAATTGAGGGAAAACTTTGGGCGTTTAAATTAGTGCTATTTGCTGTTGTTCAGATGCCGGAGTAACAAATACAGATAACTGTAAATTGGGTCTATTTGCAGAGAATCTCAGTTCCATAGCATTGGTGGTTCAGTGGTGGAGTTCTCGCCTGCCACGTGGGAGGCCGGGGTTCGGTTCCCAGCTGAGGTGTAAAGAGTAGTTATATATGTCTGAGTTTTTGGTTTTAATTAAACTAATTGTTTTGCAGAGAAAGTTATAGTCACTAGTATTGGTATAAGATATAAACTGAACGTTTTAAATAGTTTGTTTGGTTCAAATTGAAAGACTAATTCATTCAACTTAATATAAGAACGGAGATTTTGATGCAAGGCGATGTCTGTTCACTAAATAATTTGTTGGGAATAATACATTGGGAAAAGAGTCGTAATTAAAATGCTAATTCAAAGACGAGACAGTAACTTAAATCAAATTAATTCTGAATAATAACGGGGGAACAATTACGATAGATTTGTGTCCATCGAAATGTTTTTATAAGATTAGCGAATTGAGAGATGTTGATTGATGTTGTAAACTCTAATTCAGGATTCAACAGATGTGATAAATTAGGTTTGGTTTATCGAACCCGAAATACTGTTGTTGCAGACAGCCAACCATTATTTACAATGAGTTGAAAATCGTTGCGAAATGAGTCAAGATTGAGCGCTTGTTGATGACATCACTCGCGAGGTTTCCGTCGCCACGGAAATGATGTCTTGACTGGGGGTGACAGAGAAAATGGTTAGTGTCCTTTAGAAGGAGGTGCGGACATTAATGTTGAGTCACTTTTCAGAAGTTGATAAACATTTCGAAATACATTTTTTTAAAAAGGAGTATGTAAATCGTCAGGAAAGATGCTAAAAAACTAGCAGCTGATTCGCTGGGTGGGTATCATTGATTTGTGGCGTTTATTTGGACTGTAATTGGGCGGTGAGAGAGAGGGATTGGATGTCTGAGTCATAAAACATCGTGATGGTGGATTCTGATGGTTGTTGATTCTTGGTTTGATCGTTTGAATAGCACCAGTGAATTTGAGCACTGTTTCCATTATGTGGAACGGTGTCAGGGTATTAATGGTGAAAAGCAACCTCTATGGTAAAACATAATTGTACATGTTTCGGTAAACTAGCGAGGTTGAATTTGGTTATTTGAACATTTCCCTTGATACGTAGACGTAACAAGGGGCAAGTTGTTTTTCCTTGAGGAACACGCAGATGGTGTTTTGTTTTATTGAGATGTAAATGTGAGTTGAAGAAGCCAAGGGAAAATACGTTATTTTTTATTAAATATCAGGGATTATAATCTTGGGGAGAATGAGGCCATAAACGACCAAATTGGAAAGGCCTGGAAGTTTTGATTAATCATTAAGGTTTGCAAATATATACACATAAAACATTTGTTAGGACTATTTGTTTTGGTGGAAAGGTATTTTAAAGAGACACGCTCAAATATGGAACTTTATGAGTTTTTATTTTATGATTTTTAAATTACACAAGTGAATTTGGATTTTAAGGATAAAGGGTTCTTTAATATGTCTAGTGTAGTATAGAACTTGACTATAAAAGGGTGGGTTGACTCATGGACCTTATCATGACTGTCTTCTAGGGTCTGATCAGCCTTAGGGGAGAGTCATTGGTATAATGAATGTGGTAATATTGAGTTACTAGTTTTAAGGTAAATTCATTATAAAGGAGTTTAGGTTAGGAGGTTAGGATAGGAGATATATTAAGCCAATAGGGCAGGGAATTACATAGAAAAATAAGTTTCAGTTCTTAGGGGTGATAAATTACTGTAGATAAGGAATTCTGCACTCTGCAACATATATTAAATTCATGTTATTGTCAGATAGAATACTGAGGGTCCTTGAAGGAAGGATTTTGATATGATAAGCATTTGTTTTGATTTTTTTTTTTTGACCATTAGGGGTTTAAAAAAATAAATAAAAAATAGTATTAAATTTAACAGGTATATAGGACATCTGTGATGATTTAGGATTATTGTTAGGTTGATTAAGGAAATGTAAGGACTTTAGAGATTGACACTCATAGACATGATTTTAGATAAAGTCAAACAGTTAGAAGCTTAGTGGTATTTGAGAAATATGAGAGAAAGGGTTTAAATTGGTAAATATATATTTAAGAAAATATATAAGTAGCACAGATAGTTCTTAAGTAGATAAGAAACTTGACAGGGAATTGGTACTGGATTGACGCCCAAGGGAGAATTGGACATGTGGAAAACTAAAAGGGGCTCCTTCATGATGATGTCAGACATAAGGATAATATACTAATCTTACCTAAGTCATTATTTAGAGTAGGTAAGGTTGATACCTGGGCAGAGTCAGGTATCAAAAGGGGGATGGGTAAATTGTGGTCTAGGATAGGATGGGGCTTATTGGATAAGAAACTAATAAAAAAATAATAATATGTAAGCTAACAATTGGGAATAGAAGTTTAAAGATAAAATCAGATAAAACATATGAGAAATTGTTTGTTAACCAAGCCTGTATGTCCAGGATTTTATGCATTACAGGTGAACTACAGGTGAAGTCACTCAATCCAGTCCCCAGAGGCTTGGGGACCATAGAAGACCCCTGGTGACAGCTAGCTGAAAGAGCTACCCAGATTCATATCGCACGGCGGAAGGGTAAGACACTTTTTTCACTGTCGGACAATAAACAGAGTTTGGGAGAAGAACTGGAATTAACAGAATTCCGGGGGCCAACTCTCGAATGAAGCAACCCTACCTGTCCTATCACCCCTGTTTTTGTTCATAGAAGTGAAGATGTGTCTGGCTCTGGCTAAGCGATGTGTATTTTGTTCCAAAATAAGCATAAGAGATCCCTAGATCTGGGTAGACAAGAAGTTAGAGTAGAGATTACATGATAACCGACTTCGGACAGTTTTAGGATTGGAGAAGAGGGTATCCTTATAGCATGGGGGATCCCACAAGGGTGGATAGGTTTTCCATGATATGGGGAAACCTGGGAGCAATGGTGAACTTTGTAAAGGTGATGAAATCCTACTAACCATCAAAACTATTAAGCTCTCTGATGCAGGAACTCACACCCTCGGACTACAAAGGACGAGGACAGACATGATGGGTGTGTTTTCTATTAAGGTACTGCCAAGACCAGAGGTAACCGGACACACTCCTCTACCACCACTGTGTTAAAAATACCATTCAGGTAATTAATGTTAGAGACTATTCGGCTATGGATCAATTAGGAACTGAGACTGGTTTTGATAGTAGGGACAAGTTGTGGCTGTCTTATATGAGGTACACAGCTAAAACCCTGAGAAGAAAGGACTGCATTATTTGTAGTTATGCTAGACCTGTTCTGGCTACACACCCATTTGCAGTAGGAGAAGGAGAGGGGTGGTTGTGTATTCTGAGAAGTTTTTACCAGGTTAAGCCCAATTCAACCCTCTGTTCCTCTTTGAGCCTTGTGTTTCATGCAGTACCTCCTCATCGGGCCTCTTGGGGTGTTGAGGCATATGGGGGCAATTACGAGTGCATCACGGGTACAGGTAATGGCATTGATTATGGGAGATTGCCTGAAGCTGATTGCAGGAGTAACATAACCATTAATTCCACTTGGCCAGTTACAGGCCTAAACCAAACTAGTGATGTGGGTTGGATGTGTGGAGCCAAAAGAGTGCTGAGACCCATTCTTAGAGGAGAATGGCAAGGTACGTGTGGTCTGACCAGTTTGATAATTCCACTGACCATTGTTGATGTTGTTGCTGAACAGCTGCTGAGTTCTGTAACCAGGGGACCTGAAAACATTCCATCCCATGGGAGACATAGATGTAGTGCTCCATGGACAGAGGATGTAGTTGACATACACACTAACCTGTTGGGAGTGCCAGTGCGGATTCCTCATGAGTTTCAGGCCTTGGGTAGGAATGATGGACTCTGGCACTTACTACCTACTATGGGTCTAGCCATAGTGGATGCTAGACAGACTGCATGGATTAATTATATCTACTATAATCAACAGCGTTTTGTGAATTACTCCCGTGATGCACTCACTAGTATGTCTGAACAGCTTGAGGCCACATTTGGGGTTTCCAGACAGAATAGACTTGCCTTGGATATGCTTCTTGCCAGTCAGGGGGACGTCTGCAAGATGTTCGGTAAACAATGTTGCACGTATATTCCTAATACCAGTCCAGATGGTGGTATGTCTAAGGCGTGGTTGATGCACTATCTGCTAAGATGAGGTCCACAGGGGGGGTGGAGGAGTCTGTTCTCTTGGCCTGGTTTGGTAAGTGCACTGGTAGGATGGTTACTGGATTTCTGACCCTAATTCTTGTATTATTTGTTATTGATGTGATGTGCTGCTTGCATCATACCGTGTTTTGAGAAGTCTGTTACAGATGTGGTGAGGGCTTCAGGCATATGCCTTTGCTTGATGCTCCAGTTGGCGATGCCGATACGGAAGCATGCTTTCAGGGGAGGATGGGACTGACTGATGATTTACATTTACATTTAAGTCATTTAGCAGACGCTCTTATCCAGAGCGACTTACAAATTGGTGCATTCACCTTATGACCTCCAGTGGAACAGTAGTGCATCTATGATGATGACACATGGTTTGGAGTCCCTGGGTGGCAAGGAGCCCACCTGGTACAGGATAGGAGTAGCTGAGAGGACCAGATGGTTTCTAATAATTCTTTACTCTGTTATCCATGACCAAAGTTTTATCCTACATCTTACATGTCAATAACAATAAAGTTTTATCCTGTTTTTGATAAGTGACACCCTTGGGGGGAACAAAAGCATACAACAAAGGCATATATAACTTGTTATTAGTAATAAACTTTTTATTATTTTCATGAAATGCTATGACTGCTGAAATAAAGGATAATTGAGTGACACCCTAGCAGGAGTCAAAAGGGGGACCTAAATTTCACACTATTTTCTTTTGTTCTGTTTTTGAATGAGCTATTCTCTTTTGACATGAAGGTAGTTTAAACTTTGTAACTGTTATATGATTCATTGCTGAGTTTTTGTTCACACCCTTGGGGTTATTTTACATTATAGCCATTACCATATATATGATTGAATATTATCTGCTGTTGCCTTGTGTGGATGTATGTATGTGTTATGCTACCTAGCTGATTTGAAACATTGTTAAAAGTATCAGGGCCATGGAACTTTCTCATGCTGGAAAAATACAGAAGGAAGGGCACATTCAGAGCGTGGGGTTGCGAGAACAAGCGGTCTTTTTGGTTAGATAACAGGAGCCAGGTGCGAGATAACGGTATGGAGCATGAGACCCATCTCAGTTTTTGCAGCAATTTTAGGAGGGGGATCCAGTTGCTTTTATTGATTAAGCTTCTCCATTGTATGTCGTGTCCCATCTGGGATGGGAAGAGGGGGAAATTATTTTTCTTTGTGGGCCATTTCCGGATAGACATACCTAGTTTAGGATATTTTTCCTTTTTGGATTATGTCTTCGTTTTTGCTTGGAGTAATGTATCTGGACTATATCACATCTCTTAGGAGATGTGAAGAGAGGGTATCACAACTTTTTCCTGCTGGAAAAAGTTGGCTAATGTGGACAATAATTTTTACTTTTATTTTGAGCTGTTCTCCGCTCTGTTAAATGAGGGTTGTAAGTTCCTAGGTGGCTGGTAGCCAACTTAGTACATAGTGGGATTGAATGGAGAACATGATGGTAATACATAAATATCTATTTCTGTTTAATACCGTGCCTTATTTCATAGTCCTTTTGGGAGAAGTTTCTCTTTGTGTCTGGATCTAGTTAGGTTGTGTCACGTCTCTGGTGAGACGTGAAGAGAGGGTTTTGTAAAGAATTGCTATTATGCAGGAGACCAATCTACTGCTAAATACATGGCTATTGCATTGTTATAACTGAGACAACACATAGCAACGTATTTTCACAGTAAAGCCTGTGGGGTCCCCTACAGGATAGCTCCCACATTACACACATAATCTCCCTTTTAACCGAACACTGTGTGCCCGAAGAAGATTCTACGATGACGGACAGACAACTGAGCCAATGGCGGAAGACTACAGACTACAACCAGCTGAACCAATCCGGAGATCCGATCTTCCTAAAGTCAACCTACTTTCTGTGACGTATATAAGGGCTGTGCTGACTGTTTACTCGCTCTCTGCCTGCTGTTCCAACACGAACTAACGGAAGAGCCGTATTTACGTGTACCAGATATTCTCACTCTGAAATAAACTGTCGCTTGTCGTACAATTTTAACACCTGGTCTGAATCGATCCTTAACCGGCTCACCCTTCTAATATCCTTTTATCAACAGAACTAGCCAATAGCCATAGTTAGTAAGCAACCCAGCTAGCAATGAGGAATCGGCCCAGAAGCGGCCCTCTTCCGGGGGGCCGGAACTGATTGAATCAGGTTGTTGAACTCGACCCGGAATCAAAATGAATGACTGCCCAGAATCGGCCCCAGAATTATGCATACAAATTATACCCATCCACCAAAAAAAAAAAATTATGTCGGAGGAAACACCGTACAACTGGTGACCGTGTCAGCGTGCATGCGCCTGGTCCGCCACAGGAGTCAATACAGCGCGATGGGACAAGGACATCCCCTAACTCGGACGTCGCTGGACCAATTGTGCGTCGATTCATGGGTGTCCCAGAAGCGGCCGGCACGAGTATCGACCTAGCATATGAAGCAACATGTAGTGTCTTAGACTGCTGCACCACTCGGGAGGCTCCATCCACAAAGTGTTTAATGCTTATCAATGCACAAAGTACCAAAATACTCAAATACAACTTAAACAGGAGTCTTAAATCATTTAATTTAAATGTTAATTGTATTTTTTGATCACAGAAACGATGAGAAAATATGGAAGAATAAATAACGAAGTGTTAATTATATAAAGCAGCCCATGTAATCATTTGCCAGAGAGTAGCCCCATTCAGCCCAAGATCCAAGTAATAGATTTGGGCCAGATAACTCAGACCGGAATCGGCCGAGCTCAATCCCTGCTTCCAAGCCATAAGTAATACTGCCTAAGGCCACATGACATCGGCCGGGTCTGACTCTCAGCCGAGTGCCCCGACTCTCACCCGGAATCGGCCCAGATCCACTGTGCTAGTTGGGAAGCTTATTATCCAATCTGCATTGCACAGTCATGTTGTGAAATGTACAAATGATCTATCCACTGTCCCATGTTTCAATTGGTGAAGTCTGACTCACACACACACACTCTCTCTCAAGTGTGCAGTAGGACTGTATGCCTGTGACAGAGTTTCACAGGCTGTTGAGGCTGCCTCTCACCAAGAAGATTGCTCAGAGACGTTGTCTAGGCTTTCTGTGATAAAGAAGAGGTGCTCCGTAAGGTTGTCTAGGAAGTTAATGGCAACCATTGCCCAGAAGTTGAGCAAACAGGGTAGTGATTCCGAGGCCATGGGGGTACCCAACCAAATCAAACATTGTCTTCACATTTAAAACAATTTTAACATTTACGAGTTTTCAAAACGTCATGCTACATTGACCCATTGTTTTATGCCTCTGTTCTGTTTCAGTGCATTGCAGTACCTTCACACCCAGACCAAGGAGGTTTACAAGCAACCTAACAATGCTACTCAGAATGACTGGGATCAGAGTCCCTGGGTTCGCGCCCAGGCTCTGTCGTAACCGGCCGCGACCGGGAGGTCCGTGGGGCGACGCACAATTGGCCTAGCGTCGTCCGGGTTAGGGAGGGCTTGGTCGGTAGGGATGCCCTTGTCTCATCGCGCACCAGCGACTCCTGTGGCGGGCCGGGCGCAGTGCGCGCTAACCAAGGTTGCCAGGTGCACGGTGTAGCCTCCAACACATTGATGCGGCTGGCTTCCGGGTTGGATGCGCACTGTGTTAAGAAGCAGTGCGGCTGGTTGGGTTGTGTATCGGAGGACGCATGACTTTCATGACTTTCAACCTTCGTCTCTCTTTGGATACCACGAAATTGGGGAGAAAAAGGGGTAAAAAAAAAAAAAAAAAAAGAATGACTGGGAGTCTAGCACAGGCCCCAGCCCCAGCTCAACCCAGCCCCAGAATCTAAGACCTTAGATTCAACGCATTTCCTGAGGTCAAGTGTGTACAGTTTTTTTTAGCAGTAGATTGTGATACATAGACTTGCAGACAAACAGAGATATAGGGAGAGATTTTGCCATCTAGATCAAATCAAATCACATTTTATTGGTCACGTACACATGGTTAGCAGATGTTATTGCTAGTGTAGTGAAATGCTTGTGCTTCTAGTTCTGACAGATACAGATACCTAAGGATGGGGAACAATCCACACAATCCACACTAACTACTAGCAGTTATAAAAAATTGTTTTCAAACCTCCCCTGATTCAGAATATACCATTTTCATTGTCAAGGCATGCTTGGTTCAATGGCTATTGACGAGATATCTGAATATCCAGTATAAAACTAACTTTACATACAAATCTAAGTAAATCTAAGTAAAGGAAAATAATAAGAATATATACATATATGGATGAGCAATAACAAAGCGTCATAGGCTAAGATGCAATACTGTATAATATGCAGTATATACATATGGGATGAGTAATGCAAGATATGTAAACATTATTGAAGTTGCATTATTAAAGTGGCCAATGATTTTAAGTCTGTATGTAGGTAGCAGCCTCTCTGTTCTAGTGATGGCTGTTTAACAGTCTGATGGCCTTGAGATAGAAGATGTTTTTGCATCTCTTGATCCCAGCTTGGATGCACCTGTACTGACCTCGCCTTCTGGATGTTAGTGTGGTGAACAGGCAGTGGCTCGGGTGGTTGTTGCCCTTGATGATCTTTTTGGCCTTCCTGTGACATTGGGTGCTGTAGGTGTCCTGGAGGACAGGTAGTTTACACCCGGTGATGTGTTGTGCAGACCGCACCACCCTCTGGAAAGCCCTGCGGTTGTGGGCAGTGCAGTTGCTGTACCAGGCGGTGATACAGCCCGACAGGATGCTTTTAATTGTGCAACTGTAAAAGTTTGACGGTTGTAGGTGACAAGCCACATTTCTTCAGCCTCCAGTTTGTCCGTGATGTGTACGCAGAGGAACTTAAAACTTTCTACCTTCTCCAATCCACTGCTATCCCGTCAATGTGGATAGGAGGGTGCTCCCTCTGCTGTTTCCTGGAGTTCACGATCATCTCCTTTGTTTTGTTGAAGTTGAGTGAGAGGTTATTTTCCTCACACCACACTCCGAGAGCCCTCAGCTCCTCCCTGTAGGATGTCTCATCGTTGTTGGTAATCAAACCTACTACTGTTGTGTCGTCTGCAAACTTGATGATTGAGTTGGAGGTGTGCATGGCTACGCAGTCATGGATGAACAGGGAGTACAGTAGAGGGCTGAGCACACACCCTTGCGGGGTCCCAGTGTTGAGGATCAGCAAAGTGGAGATTGTTGTTTCCTACCTTCACCACCTGGGGGCGGCCTGTCAGGAAGTCCAGGACCCAATTGCACAGGGTGGGGTTGAAACCCAGGGCCTCAAGCTTAATGATGAGCTTGGAGGGAACTATGGTGTTGACTGCTGAGCTATAGTCAATGAACAGCATTTTTACATAGGTATTCCTCTTGTCCAGATGGGATAGGGCAGTGTGCAGTGTGATGGCGATTGCATCGTCTGTGGACCTATTGGGGCGGTAAGTAAATTGAAGTGGGTCTAGGGTGTGTTGTGTCTTGGACTATCATTAATGTGAATACTGTTATATTATCAAATCAATTCTCTATGTGAAAATATTACATGATTAAACAAATCATGTAAACATTAATTAATTAACTAGGAATTCAGAGCACTATGGGAAAATGTTGTTTAAAGAGTTACTATTTCCTTAATTGAACTCTGTTCAGATTGTTCAGATAGTTTCATATCTTATCGATTAGTCACTTATTCATGTATTATTACCTCATCCGTCATATACTGAATGTCACAAACTTTTGGATATCTGCACGAACCCTAGCATAAATGATGAATCAGTGATATACCAATTGGATGAATTATTTATTTATTAACTAACTGAATAATTACACAGAAGTACATATACGCACACAGGATAGGTTATACATTGGTTACTAACATGATAAAATTAAAAGTCCCTAGTGGACTAAACCGATATGACGGCTTGTTACACCAAATGAAAAGGGAGGGGCAGGTAAGAAAGAGCAGGAGAAAAGACAAAGGACTCCACTATCGTACACACAGCTAATAACTATGCTTATGGAAATGCTAATACTTTGCATATGAACAGCTGCTCATTCGGGAAAAAATACAATTTACATATTTACGTGTGTCTGACTTTGCTGTCTCTCTGTTGAAAATACTTGATCCACCTGGGGAGTTTATTCGAACAGAAAGTCTCTGGTTTGTCCACCAGAGATCAAAGTATTTCGTAGTTTCTGTCTGTTGTAATGGATACGTCAGGCGTACCAATGGTCGTTCGATAGGGAAATGTTCTCCAGAATGGATCTTTCAGAGTATCATTCGGTTGTTCGATAGGGAAGTGTTCTCGTCCTCGGGCGAGTTTACTAAACTATTTCACATATACAGCTGCAGACTGTAAATGTGTACTCTTGTAGTTTTCTTAACCAGCTCCATGCTCTCTGGTCTATAGAGTAGTAGCCATTTCAACGTGGGGACTACCGTCCCTGCGCTTTCTTGACTAAATGTAAATTTTGTCATGAGTGCTATTTAAGCTATGCTATTTAAGCACTCAGGGGAAAAAGGGGCGTTCCCTCCTTTTTTCGTAATGTCTGTTCATGTGGGCGTGGCCACTGACTTGGTTAAACCTTCATATGAAAAATAATTATCTCATTTAGAAGGCAAACATTACATATCATATCAGTTCCCAACATTTGGGTGTGACCCTGATCACTGGGAAATATACATATTCAGAGATGGATATGTTGTTATACTGTCCTTCATGGGATCCCAAAACACAACTTATCTGACATAATTGTTCTTTAAACCACTCAAGCTGTTTGGACGAAGGGAAATGTTTAATTCCCAAATCTGTTGATGTTGGAGTTTCGGGCAGGAGGACTTCCTTTGTTCCTCAAAGGTTTCTTTCCCTCAATATTGCGTGACAAGGAAGAGAACGTTTCTGTAATGTATTTACGACCGTCACAAAACGGCCAACTTGACCCCTATTCCCCTCTGTGGTGGAGAGAGGGTTCTGTAGAGCAGACCCACTGTAACCTGGTCCTGGTGGAGGTGATATGATCCTTCACTAGTCTCTCAAAGCACTTCATGATGACAGAAGTGAGTGCTACAGGGCGATAGTCATTTAGTTCAGTTACCTTTACCTTCTTGGGTACAGGAAAAATGTCGGGACAGCAGACTGGGATAGGGAGAGATTGAATATGCCCATAAACACACCAGCCAGCTGGTCTGCGCATGCTCTGAGGAGGCGGTTAGGGATGCCGTGTAGGCTGGCAGCCTTGCGAGGGTTACCCAAGTCTTACCCATGTTGGCCATGGAGAAGGAGAGCCCACAGTTCTTGGTAGTGGGCCGCGTCGGTGGCACTGTATTATCCTCAGAGGGCAAAGAAGGTGTTTATTTGTCTGGAAGCAAGACGTCGGTGTCCATGACGTGGCTGGTTTTCCTTTTGTAGTCTGTGACTGTAGACCCTGCCACATACAGTGAATTTGCCACATACAGATGAGAATTAGCAAATAAATTCATAAAAAACCCTACAATGTGATTTTCTGGATTTTTTTTCACATTTTGTCTATCATAGTTGAAGTGTACCTATGATGAAAATTACAGGCCTCTCATCTTTTTAAGTGGGAGAACTTGCACAATTGGTGGCTGACTAAATACTTTTTTGCCCTACTGTATACATAAACCCAAAATGGTTCTCCAGTAGATTTTTAAGAAAGGCTCATCCTTTGTTCAAAAATGTCCTTTTTGCCTTTATACAGATTACTTCTCATTACCGACTAATTGAAAAGTATCGCCCTTTCTTCAACAAGCCATACAAAGCTGGTTACAATTTCAGTTTTATCCTCCAGAAAATATAGAACAAATATTACAACAAATGTTATGGATAAACTACAATTGTAACGGTTTTCTAGGTGTGAAGGAGAGTCGGACCAAAATGCAGCGTGTAGATTGCGATCCATGTTTAATGAAAACGTAAAACACAAAATCAATACAAATACTATAAAACAAAAAGAACGTAACGAAAACCGAAACAGCCTATACTAGTGTAAACTAACATAGAGACAGGAACAAGGACACTAAGGACAATCACCCACAAAACAACCAAAGAATATGGCTGCCTAAATATGGTTCCCAATCAGAGACAACGATAAACACCTGCCTCTGATTGAGAACCACTCCAGACAGCCATAGACTTTGCTAGATCACCCCACTAGCTACAATCCCGATACATACCAAAACCCCAAGACAAAACACACCACAATACAAAAACCCCATGCCACACCCTGGCCTGAACCAAACATGAAGATAAACACAAAATACTTCGACCAGGGCGTGACAACAATATACTGATTTAATAAGAAAATATGTTTCTAAATGTTATTATTTTTAAATAAATAGAAAAATATACCAGTTTCATTTGAGTACAAAAATGTTGACAGCTGCGCCATACATGTTGCAAAATAAATGGGAAGAGATTTTCGATGTACCGATTCCATGGCATATGGTTTATGAACTGGTACAAAAAATGACACTTGTAGATTTTTCTGTGAAGAGACAGAATCAACAGATAATTTATTCTGGTATTGCCCTTATGTAGCTTGTTTCCGGTCACAGGTTCAGGATTGGTTAAAAAAATAACAACATAAACTTAAAATGAACTTTACAAATAGCAGTGTTTGGCGATTTGGAAAGCCATAGTCGATAAATAATATAATAATACTCGTAGGAAAGGTTTTCATCTTTAGCTCACAATCTGTGGATACTATTCAATTAGAAAGGTTCAAAAGGTACTTAAAACGCCTCCAGGGTGGTGCAGTGGTTAAGGGCGCTGTACTGCAGCGCCAGCTGTGCCACCAGAGACCCTGGGTCCGCGCCCAGGCTCTGTCGCAACCGGCCGCGACCGGGAGGTCCGTGGGACGACGCACAATTGGCCTAGCGTCGTCCGGGTTAGGGAGGGCTTGGCCGGTAGGGATATCCTTGTCTCATCATTAAAAATGAAAAGGTATGTAAAACATCACAGCACAATTGAAAAATATATGGCACATGGAAACCTAACGAGGGTGGTCTATGGTGATAGGTGGGATGGGCTGAGAGTGGCTGAGGACTGTGATTAAAGAGCTTATGTTTAGTAATGTATTGTTATGTGACTGCTTTATATAAAAGTACCATGTACTGTATGTCAAATGTGTATGCAAAATGTATATGTAAAATGTAAACTGAGCAAAAAAAGGACCCTGTCTTTCAAAGATGATTCGTAAAAATCCAAATAACTTCACATTGTAAAGGGTTTAAACACTGTTTCCCATGCTTGTTCAATGAACCATAAATCATTAATGAACATGTACCTGGGGAACGGTTAAGGTCAAAGTTATGAAAACTTAGGACACTAAAGAGGCCTTTCTACTGACTCTGAGAAACACCAAAAGAAAGATGCCCAGGGTCCCTGCTCATCTGCGTGAACGTGCCTTAGGCATGCTGCAAGGAGGCATGAGGACTGCAGATGTGGCCGGGGCAATAAATTGCAATGTCCGTACTGTGAGACGCCTAAGACAGTGCTACAGGGAGACAGGATGGACAGCTGATCGTCCTCACAGTGGCAGACCACATGTAACAACACCTGCACAGGATCATTGCATCCAAACATCACACCTGCGGGACAGGTACAGGATGGCAACAACTGCCCGAGTTACACCAGGAATGCACAATCCCTCCATCAGTGCTCAGACTGTCTGCAATAGGCTAAGAGAGTCTTGACTGTGGGCTTGTAAGTCTGTTGTAAGGCAGGTCCTCACCAGACATCACTGGCAACAACGTCATCTATGGGCACAAACCCACCGTCGCTGGACCAGACAGGACTGGCAAAAAGGGCTCTTGGTCGGATTCGTGTTTACTGTCGAAGGAATGGGCATTACACCAAGGCCTATATTCTGGAGCGGGATCGATTTGGGGGTGCAGGGTCCGTCATGGTCTGGGGTGGTGTGTTACAGCATCATCGGACTGAGCTGTGCGTTACAGGGGAGACATCCTCCTCCCTCATGTGTTTATCATCCTTCAGGCTCATCCTGACATGACCCTCCAGCATGACAATGCCACCAGCCATACTGCTCGTTCTGTGCGTGATTTCCCGCAAGACAGGAATGTCAGTGTTCTGCCATGGCCAGCAAAGAGCCTGGATCTCAATCCCATTGAGCACGTCCGGGACCTGTTTGATCGGAGGGTGAGGGCAAGGGCCATTCCCCCCAGAAATGTCTGGGAACTTGCAGGTGCCTTGGTGGAAGAGTGGGGTAACATCTCACAGCAAGAACTGGCAAATCTGGTGCAGTCCATGAGAAGGAGATGCACTGCAGTACTTAATGCAGCTGGTGGCCACACCAGATACTGACTGTTACTTTTGATGCATCATTCCATTTCTGTTAGTCACATGTCTGTGGAACTTATTCAGTTTATGTCTCAGTTGTTGAGTCTTGTTATGTTCATACAAATATAAACCCAGTTGACAGTGAGAGGACGTTTATTTTTTTGCTGAGTTTATATGTAAAATGTATATGTAAAATGTATGTATATGTAGCAGAAAAGCTGTACCCCCCCCCAAAAAAAATTGAAATATTTGTTATCCGACGAGGGGTTAAAATAATTGTGGAACGCTTTCGACACCTTGTAGAGTCCATGCCCTGACAAATTAAAGCTGTCCTGAGGGCAAAAGCGGGTGCAACTCAATATAAGGAAGGTGATCCTAATGTTTTGTGCACTCAGTGTAGAAGTGGGGTTTATTGCTCACTGCCAGTAGGGGGTGCTCAATGTAATTACATTATTCATATACTTTGGCAATGATGTATAATCTAGATGACTGATAGGGGTGCTGTGTTGAAGCCTCGGTGCCTCCATCTTGGCACTCTCTCACCATTGTAAAAAATACACTGCTCAAAAAAATAAAGGGAACACTTAAACAACACAATGTAACTCCAAGTCAATCACACTTCTGTGAAATCAAACTGTCCACTTAGGAAGCAACACTGATTGACAATAAATTTCACATGCTGTTGTGCAAATGGAATAGACAACAGGTGGAAATTATAGGCAATTAGCAAGACACCCACAATAAAGGAGTGGTTCTGCATGTGGTGACAACAGACCACTTCTCAGTTCCTATGCTTCCTGGTTGGTGTTTTGGTCACTTTTGAATGCTGGCGGTGCTTTCACTCTAGTGGTAGCATGAGACGGAGTCTACAACCCACACTCAGATAGTGCAGCTCATCCAGGATGGCACATCAATGCGAGCTGTGGCAAGTAGGTTTGCTGTGTCTGTCAGCGTAGTGTCCAGAGCATGGAGGCGCTACCAGGAGACAGGCCAGTACATCAGGAGACGTGGAGGAGGCCGTAGGAGGGCAACAACCCAGCAGCAGGACCGCTACCTTTGCCTTTGTGCAAGGAGGAGCAGGAGGAGCACTGCCAGAGCCCTGCAAAATGACCTCCAGCAGGCCACAAATGTGCATGTGTCTGCTCAAACTGTCAGAAACAGACTCCATGAGGGTGGTATGAGGGCCCGACGTCCACAGGTGGGTGTTGTGCTTACAGCCCAACACCGTGCAGGACGTTTTGCATTTGCCAGAGAACACCAAGATTGGCAAATTTGCCACTGGCGCCCTGTGCTCTTCACAGATGAAAGCAGGTTCACACTGAGCACATGTGACAGACATGACAGAGTCTGGAGACGCCGTGGAGAACGTTCTGCTGCCTGCAACATCCTCCAGCATGACCGGTTTGGCGGTGGGTCAGTCATGGTGTGGGGTGGCATTTCTTTGGGGGGCCGCACAGCCCTCCCTGTGCTCGCCAGAGGTAGCCTAACTGCCATTAGGTACCGAGATGAGATCCTCAGACCCCTTGTGAGACCATATGCTGGTGCGGTTGGCCCTGGGTTCCTCCTAATGCAACACAATGCTAGACCTCATGTGGCTTTAGTGTGTCAGCAGTTCCTGCAAGAGGAAGGCATTGATGCTATGGACTGGCCCGCCCGTTCCCCAGACCTGAATCCAATTGAGCACATCTGGACATCATGTCTCGCTCCATCCACCATGCTTTAGTCCAGGTCTGGGAGGAGATCCCTCAGGAGACCATCCGCCTCCTCTTCAGGAGCATGCCCATGCGTTGTAGGGAGGTCATACAGGCACGTGGAGGCCACACACACTACTGAGCCTCATTTTGACTTGTTTTAAGGACATTACATTACAAAGTTGGATCAGCCTGTAGTGTGGTTTTCCACTTTAATTTTGAGTGTGACTTCAAATCCAGACCTCCATGGGTTGATAAATTTGATTTCCATTGATAATTTTTGTGTGATTTTGTTGTCAGCACATTCAACTATGTAAAGAAAAAAGTATCTAATAAGAATATATGTGTTATTTTAGTGTTCCCTTTATTTTTTTGAGCAGTGTATTTTGAAACTTATAGAAATTCATTTATTAATGCCGCAATTATTCGATTAGATATAGTAACACATACTTTTGAATTATATTATGTGAGCTAAACATAAAAAAAATAGAAATTAAAATCCTTAAAGTATCATTTTTAGAGATGGCTAATGATACTTCCCCACTTCAGCAACATTTTTTTTTAAATACATGTACTTTTGTCCTTGAAACATTGAATTGAAATACTGTATAATAGCATTCATTCCTATGGAGGACTGCTCCTACTGAGGAGTGCCAATATGGCCGACCAATGGCTTCAAAGCCTCTCAATGGCCAATACATAGCATCAGCAATCCAGGGTTTATATACATACTTTGTATTTGGTCTTGGCTCTTTCTGATTGTCATTTGCAGCTGTGATGAACACAGCAAAGACCCATTCATTGCAAAGTGGATATCTTCAGAGAAGGTTTGGCATTGCTTGTCGGACAGGAAGAAATATCAATACACATTTGATTATTACATTATACTTGATCTTCTGGGGGAAAAATCTGAATCTAACTCACGAAATATCAAGTAACCCAAGAATACATCAAATGTTTGGTATGTGTTTCCCCTCCCAGTGAGGCTGAGAAGTACCTGCCGCAGGAAATGGTGTCTACAGCCTTCACCTTCTTCAGAGAGACAACTCCTCTGCACAAACTGAAGAGGTAGGTCCTGTGTAGCTCAACTTGTAATAGTGTGGTGCTAGTAACACCACGGTCTTGGTGTGTCTAACTGATGTTTACTGTTCAGGTTTGAGTGCCTTCCCGCCCACCCTAAGCGCTGGGACATGCTGTTCTATATGGGTGTTCCGGTGTGGGCCATGGACTTGTGCCCCACCCCCGATGGCACCCCTGTCAGCCAGTACGCTGCCATCTACTGTTACAGAAACCTGGACTACCAGTACAGGTTGAACACCCTGATTTGGGACAACTCCAGTACAACACCAGGTAGGAACCAGACAGGTAATAGGGGATCAGTGTAATATCATTATGTCTCTTTTTCACTCCCAGTTCTCTAGATTTACTCTCTTTCTCTCTTTACTCTCTTTCTCCATCTACTATCTTCTTGGTCTTTCTCTCCCTTTTCTCTGAGCTATTTCCCCCCCATCTCTCTGTCTCCATCCCTATTCTCTCCCCAGTCCACTCCAATGTTGGCCAGGATAAAGGCTTTGTGTGGAATGTGAAGTGGTGCCCAGGAGGAGCCTGGGAGCTGCTCACAACTAACAGGAAGGTAGGAACAGAAGCACACAGAGACGCAGGGACATGTTACCCACATCATTAATACCTGTTTGGCACTGCATGATGGCAGCTAAAGCCTCAACATGACTGTGAAAGAAAACCTCAAGACACTGAGCAAAATAAGAAATAATTAACTTTCTCTCCTCCCTCTCTGTCAGGCCCCTCACATGCCCAGACTGTGTCTCCTGGCTGCCTCCACGTCAGGTCACATCACCATCGACAGCCTGCCTCAACCCAACACACTGCAGGCCCGCAGGAAACACACCGCTAAAGGTTGGCATGCTCATTTAACACACGATAGAACCTAAAGCAACTTAAAATTAACACTCATATTAGTCATTTGTGACAGAATATTTACATGTAACAGATATATTAGCCATATCATTATGCCTGAATCAAACCTTATACTCTGGTGTTGTAGTTGCAATGTATGTGCTGCTCCAGAAGGGAGCAGTATTGTCATTCAACAGCCTGAGCTTGGTCCTGCAAAAAAGCTGGAAGTCTTTTTAAAATCAGTTTTCATGCTGCTCATTGAAGTCGCAATTGTAAAACAAATTCAAGTCAAATAAATTCATATTTGCTTCGTCTTTGTGTTTCATGCAAGGGCACATCAAAATCATGTGTTATTATTATTACATCATATATAGACGGGTTAGCGGAGAACATCACAAAAACGATGCGCACGCTTCAATGGGGCAGAAGGCCATGTGTTGTTGTGATTCTGGATGGCCAGATAGTTACCAATAATGTCAAGAAACTGCCATGTGGGGAATCGTAAGTGGTTCGTTTCGCTTAGTTTTATCTTGTTCTTGATACCATGCTTTGTTTTGAGGTATTTTGACTGCTGTCACGTCGATGCTACAATTTGCTAGCTAGCTAATCAATAACTGTAATGATGTATTTGAGAGGCAACAAATGCTCATTGCGCAACTTTATTTATGTTGTCAATAAACATTGGAGACAAAATATAGTTTACATGTCAATAATCTAAGCCTGTTTTGCCCCATTTCGGTTTTGTTGCTAAACAACCAACCCATGTATGCCTTAGGCTATTTACTAGCGGAATATTTGTATGATCCATATTCCATATCCTCTCCCTTGGGATCACATGATCTGTAACCAAGGGAATAGTCACTGGGCTTTCCCCCCCCACTGCATTGTTCTGCTGGTGCAGGGACTCTCCACACCACGAACAGTGTATCCTCACACATCTATCAGTGTGTGTGCGCGCATGCTCATCCTCCTATGACTTTCTATTCATCTCTGCAGAAGAGAGACGGATGGAGGGAGGTGATACAAAGAGTGGATGGTAGGATAAATAGATGGAGGCAGAGAGAGAGAGAGAGAAGAGAAAGAAAAAGAGACAATTGCTCGCCTGAAGTCATCCCTCACTGATTCTGCTCTCCAACCACATTCTGTCATCCCAAGCGGTCTGTAAGGGCTCCCATTTCCCCCATTTACTGGAGCGTTCAAATCTGTCTACAAGACAATACACTCCAGAGTTCCATCCACATGTACTCCATAGCAGTATCAAACTCTGCATTACAGCGTGTTTATCATGAGGCACATATGTTTTACGAGACATCGATCTTCAGCCTGTGATCATTAATGCATTAAGCCCTAGGGTAGCCATTCCCTCCATCGTAATGGATTCACGGGGTTTTAAAGGTGACAGTACTTGGCAGTACCAACAGTCATAATAGATAGATTAGGAATGTAATATGATGCCACCGCTCTTTTCTACAGTCTACTACTCCCTTATGAGACTCATCAGCCTCGGGGCAGTGTAATAAAGACTTCGGTCATTGGGTTGATGACATGTTTATCTGGTCCATCCATCATTTACACTAGAAAATTCTTGCTGCATCCCTCACAGTTTTGGCAACTTAAAGTCAGTTTGAATGCATATTCTAATTAGACTATTCAAACAACAACAACAAAAATGAACCATTTCAGCAGGAAACAGTCAAACTACACACACTGGTACACACACACAAAGGGCGGACTCGCTCCAGGAGATAAGAGCAGCACTGCAGAGAGAGTCTGATTCATGAACTTGGAGGTTCTTTTGTGCAGATCCTTTTTAGCCTTTTTTCTCTCTCTATAACATCAGTCGTTATTATCGATCCGCATCAAAGGTTTTAGGTCTGTAGGATCACAGCTTTAGGTGTTTGTCAGCCTTATACAGACAGCTCAGAGAGTTGCAGACATCTTTTGACCATGGGTTTAGAATGCTCCCTTCAGTATATCAGGTTGGGGTAAACCTTTATGGTGCGCTTTTTGAGCAGTTTGTGGATGCAGCATTGCGTTTTTTCTTTTTTCACAGCCTACAATTCCTGACTGTTCTTTTCCTCTTTTAGTGCCCTTTCTATCCAGTTAATAGTTTTCTGCCTCATTGTACACAGTTCCTTTCACAGCAGCCTCCCCTTCGCCCAGGCTCAGAGCTGGGGGATGGAGAGATTACAGTACATGCCATGGTCAGTGCCCTGGGAAGTTACATTGAGGTTTTGGACCGTTGAGGGAACATTGGGCTCTGTCTAGCCATCCTTCATGTCCTGCCAAGACCTCGTCTGGGAGAGCCTAGCTGGGTCACTAAGCTGAACTATGACCCCCTCCCCTTTAGATTCACAGCGGTCAGGGCAGCCACACCTGAGGGACGAGTGACATGTAGGGCCCCTGGTGCTGCCTGTATGGAGGTCCAGGTGTGAGGCTAAAAGAGAAATCGGGAGAGGGAATGTGGAGAATTTACTCTACATGGAGCTAGAGAGAGAGGGGAGAAATGGGGGCTTTTAACAGACTGATAGGAAACCTACCACGGTGGCTGGATGAAATGCAAATGAGTTCATCAAAATCCCATTCTGTAATGCCATCACTGTAATTTACTAATGATGTGAGCCAGCCTTGTCTCTGTGCAGAAGTGAGATGGTTAAGGGTTCAGATGTGTGTGCACGTGAGTGTGTGCTCTCCGTCTGATAAACTGTTTTGGGCAGATAATTATAAATAGCTTTTGGTGTGCGTGAGAGTACGAGCCAAAAAAAAAAAACCTGGTGGGTGAAAACAAAGAACCTGTCTCCTTCTCGCTCAATGGAGATAATTTAGTTTCCATTAGACAAGGATCTATAATTGAAATGACAAAGAAGATGCATCGCGACGCAGTTATTAGTGTTGGAAGGCATACATTTCAGTCTAGTACCTGACACCGTTCTCCCTCAGACCTGTCACTCACATTGGCCTAAATCAGCCTATGGGGAAGGGAGGATGCTGGGATTGGGGAGGTGTGGGTGGAGGGGGCGATGGTGGGGTTGCAGGGACAGTGAGGCACGATGCTTTATCGACCTCATCGACCTGTAGGGGGGGTGGGTGCAGAGGTGGACTGCTCAATGTGGAGACCAATGGAAGACCTGAAATCCCCCAGAGATTAACACTACTCTGTCAGACACCCATCCATGGCCGTATTCCTCCTGTTAGCTATGAAGTGCTATTAGCATTTCTCCAGTATTGTACATAGTGTCCATGTCCTTGTATCTATCTAACCCCATGCTTTTATTACAGATGGACAAGTAGGGCCACGTTTTCTCTGTGATTGAACAGCCCTGGGCCCTGACTTTGCACATCCATATCACAGAGTGGTCAGACACGGCCTGGGATTCTGACGGCTAGCCGATTCCATCTTAAACGACAGACTGGCTTTGGAGAGGGACTGTGATTCCTCAGCTCCATGTCTCTCTCTCCCTGTCTCAGTGCTATCTGACAGCACTGACTGCAGGGTGAATAAGAGTTGAATTAGATGGTGTGTGTGTGTCTGTTCGCATGCCAAATAGCCAAGTTTGTTTAATTACAGTCAGTAATAAATCTGTGTTCATGTATTGAGTTATAATCTTCCCATCAATAATCATAAAGAGTTAATAAAGACTATTTATGTGTTTCCCAATAGGTGGAGCCAGACCAGCACTGATGATCTGCCAGGTAGGCTAATATCTGTTCTCTCATCCTCACACAAAAGACTACAGCTGTATGGAAAGTTGAACTGTCATCTTCAACTCTCAGCAATTCTGAGAAAGAGAAAACACTGTCCAGCCACATGCACACAATGTTTTATTTTAATCTTATGACATGCTTGTCCTGCTGATCTGCTGATCTCATGATTATCCTTCCATGTGTGTCTGTAGGTGCATGGTGTGATCACCCTGAAGAGAGGCTCCCTCCAGGCCAACCATGATGAAAAGAATAACCAGGTCCCCTCCACGGACTGGCTGCTGGCTTCTATGATGGTACTCAACAACACCGCAGCCTTCTGTACATCTGTGGCTCATTGATTGATTGTTATTCATTTAATCAAGGATTGGTAGCGATTTGGTGGGGTTACATGTAGTCTAGAAGTACTAGTCTGATTCTGTTCAAACTAAATTTGGCACTCACTTGAGTAAACATTGGGTTATGAGCCCCATTCTTATAGTCAGTGTGGTTGACAGACATGTCTGGGTTTTTGTGTACATTATACATTGTTCTAATCTTTCAGCTGTAGTACATGTCCTGTTGTCTTTACCCTGCAGGTACAGTGGCCCTGTGGGACCACTCCTTTGCCCTCTACCCCTACCACTGCTTTGTCGCCCACGACAACGCCACCTGCGCCCTCAGGTTCTGCCACGCATCCAGGTAAATGGCCAATCACAACGAAGGACTCAAGGACCTGTCTCAAACCACTAGTTGAGGCTCAAAGTCACCCTAGGATCACAACCAACTGCACTGCAGTTGTAGCAATAAGCCCATATGCGGTATGACTTACATTATCAGACTGAGACCCAGGGAGGTAGGCTACATTACTGCCTGCATCGGAGCAACCAACCAACTATTGTCATTCTGAACATGTAGCCTTGTTTTCATCTCCAACAATCCAATATGGCTGTGGACTGTAAAAAGCAGTGACCATCCGTCTGTGAGCGCCACGCTGCACCTAGCAGCTGTCTGCGTCTGCTGTAGAGCAGACACACACCTTCACGCACACATCTTTAATTAAACACTTATTTACCCCTGTAGTAAAGTCTAAAAGAACTGTAGCCTCCCGGGCCATGCATCTCCTGTGTAACAGAGCAGATAAATCTAATTAGCTAGAAGAGTTAAAGGCTCTGTGATCCCCATCTCATCTCACTCCTCAGTCTGCTGCATACTGAACAACCACCAGCAGCTTAAAGCACCAGGGTTATGTGTGAGGTTCATCTTTATTAGAAAGCTGTAAAGATATCAGGAGTCACGGGTTAGAGTATAACATTGATAGGCCATAACAGCAGGTTATTTTCCAGTCTATGGGCTGGTGTTGTCGAGGCACTTGGGGCCCCGCTCTGGGGTGTTTGGCAAGGGGCAGGCATCCATCTTATCTGTCTGGGTTTTAAGGAGGGCCGGGAAGATACCAGTTTCGCGATACTCATTAGTATCGTGGCAGGGAAACAAAACGCGAAGTGGATTTAACTTCTTGAGGGAAAACAGCCCTAATGTTGGAAATATACATCATTATGTTGTCATCCAGAGTCGCGTGTATTTATTTTCCACAATATTTGACAAACAGCAGGTTTTTAAATGACCAAACAGTATGATCTGCTTCGTGTTTTCATTTTTGCCATGGAAAAAAATATTGCGACAATGGTATCGTCCCTGGGTAGGCAGACTGGAACGGTCCACTCCCACCTTTTCATCCTCCTTCATTTCCCTCCATCTTATATCCGCCCTTTTCTACTCTCCATCAGCTCCCCTGTCCTCAATCCTGTTCTATTACTTTTTCTTTCCTCTCCTCCCCTGTCCTCCCTCCTGTTCTATGACTTTTTCTTTCCTCTCCTCCCCTGTCCTCTCCTTATCCCCTCATATATTCTCCCCTCTCCTCTGCCCATCCCTCTCTAGAGACCTCATGGTGATGGTGGGGGATGATAGGAGGGTGAAGATGTGGGACCTGAGGAGGACCTGGGAGCCCTGACAGTCCTTCAAGCTCTTCTTCTCTACTGAGAGGGCCTGGCCCCTGCACTGGCCTGGGGTCTCCATCTCTCAGGAGAGTACCTAGGCTACTGGCCTGGGGGTCTCCATCTCTCTGGAGAGTACCTATGCTACTGGCCTGGGGTCTCCATCTCTCAGGAGAGTACCTAGGCTACTGGCCTGGGGTCTCCATTTCTCAGGAGAGTACCTACAGTGCCTTGCAAAACTATTCACCCCCTTGGCATTTTTCATATTTTGTTACATTACCACCTGTAATTTACATAGATTTTTATTTGGATTTCATGTAATGGACATACACAAAGTAGTCCAAATTGGTGAAGTGAAATTTAAAAAATAACTTGTTTCAAAAAATGCAACAATTTATTTTTACAGAAAAGTGGTGCATGCATATGTATTCACCCGCTTTGCTATGAAGCCCCTAAATAAGATCTGGTGCAACAAATTACCTTCAGAAGTTACATAATTAGTTAAATAAAGTGCACCTGTGTGCAATCTTAGTGTCACATGATCTGTCACATGATCTCAGTATATATACACCTGTTCTGAAAGGCCCCAGAGTTTGCAACACTACTAAGCAAGGGGCACCACCAAGCAAGAGGCACCATGAAGATCAAGAAGCTCTCCAAACAGGTCAGGGACAAAGTTCAGATCAGGGTTGGGTTATAAATAAATATCTGAAACTTTGAACATCCCATGGAGCGCCATTAAATCCATTATAAGAAAATGTAAAGAATATGGCACCACAACAAACCTGTCAAGACAGGGCCGCCCACGGAGGTTCACCTTCCAGCAGGACAATGACCCTAAGCATACTGCTAAAGCAAAACTCGAGTGGTTTAAGGGAAACATTTTAATATCTTGGAATGGCCTAGTCAAAACCACCTTTCTTGTGTTGATCGGTCTACCTTGGTATTTCTGCAGAGCCTGTCTATATCTGATTGGCTAAACAGCTGTGACTGCAGACATGGTGGGAGTTTGATCATGATCCTACTACCCAACCTATTCAACAACCCTTGCTACATCAAACAATTCATTGAGAGCAGATTTGTTTGTACCTTTTCCGCCCCTGCCTCACACCACACACCGATATCTTCCAAAATACACTGACTTGCACAACAATGAATACAGTATGAATGCTAATCAAAATGGGTACATGTCAGTGGAGGCTCCTTAGAGGAAGGGGAGGACCATCCTCCTCAGTAAATTGAATAAAAATAAAAATTGTGAAACATTAAAGTGATCCTTTTTAGATAAAACTATACTAAATACATTCACATGTAATCAGATAATTGATTAAAAGACACTGTTTTGCAATGAAGGTCTGCAGTAGCCTCAACAGCACTCTGTAAGGTAGTGTCCGTCCTCCTCTGGGTACATTGACTTCAATACAAAACCTATGAGGCTCATGGTTCTCACCCCCTTCCATAGATGTACACAGTAATTATGACAGCTTCCGGAGGACATCCTCCACACTGTCAGAGCTCTTGCAGCATGAACTGACATGTTGTCCACACAATCAAAGGATCAGAGAATGAATCTAGTCCTGAAAGCATAAGCTACAGCCAGTTAGCACTGCAGTGCATAAAATGTGGTGAGTGTTTAACTCAGAGAGAGTGAGAGACAATAGTTGAACAGTTTTGAACAAACATATTTTTTTTTACTTAGCTAGCGAATGCAGCTAGCTAGTTTAGCCTACTCAAACACCCGGCTCAAACAGAAAGGGATGCTATGTTACCTAAGTGGCTATGGCTATCCAACACTGGAACTCTTACAAGTTAAGCTTTTGGTTTTATTAATTTATTGCCATGGGAGCCCGCCGGTGTAACTGCTAAACTGCTTGCTTACAGATTACTCAAATTTGACTCTCTACCTGTGTAGCTACTTTGTAATTTTTCATTTGTAGGCTAGGTTGTAGCAACCTCATGATGGGTATAGGGAAAATTTGAGTATCACGTAGTAGCCTAAACCTAGCCATGTTATATTGAGCTGTGTGAATGGCAAATGAATAACGGAAGTACTACTTCCACTAACATGACATTGACATGGTGGGACAGAGTTAGAACAGAGGGAGTAAGGGAAAGGGGGATACCTAGTCAGTTGTACAACTGAATGTCTTCAACTGAAATGTATTGTCCGCATTCAACCCAACCCCTCTGAATCAGAAAGGTCCGAGGGGGCTGTCTTAATTGACATCCACGTCTTCGGGCTCCCGGGGAACAGTGGGGTAACTGCCTTGCTCAGGGGCTAAACGACAGATTTTTACCTTGTCAGCTCGGGTATTCAATCCAGCAACGCTCTAACCACTAGGCTATCTGCAGTTAATGAAAATACTTTCTATAGGGGGGGGAACACTCACCGCCTGTCTTAATCTCACTCTCACAGCTGCTTTGGATCTGCTATGGTGAGTGTGCATGCTCATGTGTGTGTGGGGGGGGGGGGGGGGGGGGGGAGTACTCCATTCAATGTCTTTTAGAGAGCAACATTTAGAGAGCACTGAGATGAGATCAGTGAGTGGCTGACTGACTGAGGGGACAGTATTTTTGCCATGCTTATTGTTAACCTATGACTCTCTCACTTTGTGATTGTCTCAGCTGTCTGTTCCTGCTACATCACAGCACAAACATATTTGGCTGCTTGTGTGTGTTATACCATGGAGTATTACAAATGTGTTGCAAAATGTTTTTGCTTTTTCGAGATATGTGCACACAACTGCCTAAACTCTGCATTGTAGCGAATTATATGTGTTTTTATGTGTGTCAGGACCCACCTGCAGTCCCTGAGCAACCGATGCCACACACCAATACACGCACCCAGTGTGTTTGTATACGCAGCGTGGCTTGCTAGGCCGACAGATTTATTCGATTAGTCTCAGACACACCTGAGTAAACTGGAGGGTCCAGGGAGCATCTGCAAACACTCTCCCTGCTCACAATTGTGGCGTTGGTTTCCACGACAACTCAGCAGTGCACCCAGCAGTGGCCCCTAGTGACAGCAGGCTCCCGGGTTAGGACTTTAAGTGTTGCACCCTTCATTCATTCATTCATTTAAGAACCACCATACATCCTTCCCCTTTTCCCTCTCCAGCCCTCCTCTCTCTAGGGCTCCTCCATCTGTTACCCTGCCTTCCGCTCCACCGACCCTGTCACTGCCCCACACACACACACACACACACACCACTCATGAGTCTCCCAACGCAGCATAGCCATGGAGCCATGGCCTTCTAAGCACAACCATTACCCACAGCTCACCTGGCTAGGGCCCCCTTACCTCTGGTGTGTCACCTCACTGGGACAGTAAGGGATTAAGGTGAGGGCAGGAAGCTCTTTATTCCTATTAACTTAAAGCTCCTCTCACTCAACCCCAGAGAGGAGAACTACCCTAGCCTCAATCTGTCTCCCCTTCTCTCCAGTGTGGGAAACATTTTTATTTTTTATTTCACCTTTATTTAACCAGGTAGGCTAGTTGAGAACAAGTTCTCATTTGCAACTGCGACCTGGCCAAGATAAAGCATAGCAGTGTGAACAGACAACACAGAGTTACACATGGAGTAAACAATTAACAAGTCAATAACACAGTAGAAAAAAATGGGCAGTCTATATACAATGTGTGCAAAAGGCATGAGGAGGTAGGGTAAGGTTCACTATTTCACAACGTTCAGAGGTATAGGCCAGGGAAGATGAGGTGTATTCATGCTGAGAGAGAAGAAAATTAATCTTACTTTTAGTTTATGATACAGTAGTATATAATAGCTTTTTTTATTTTGTGATGTTTTAGCCTGTAATCAGACTCGATTGAACTCTTTTTCTTCCAGAGGACGTTTAAGAATGTCCAGAACCAAGCTCCTTTTGAAACACATGCAGGCTGCAGAGACCACATGGAGACTAAGCCTGGACCTGATGCCTTTGGCTTCACTAACCAAGGTGAATCTAATACTGCCTAATATCACAAAACCAAACGACTCTTCCATAGTAATGTTCTTCATTGCTGGAGCGGCCAGGCTGAAAGCTGTGTGAATGTGATCTATGTGACTGAAGTTATCATCAGAAGACCCCCCCCCCCTGGTCTGCATTAGGCTCAGCTGGGATATAGGGAGGAGAGGAGGAGATACTCTCAGATGACCAGGCAGAAATAAAGATGGACACAAAGTAATGAGCTGTAAAATGAGGAAAATGTCACCCTGGGCCTCAGTGGAGAGATGGGGGGGATGAGAGGACAATAGAGTGCTATAGTCATGATGCGCGGTGTCTGGGTCGTGACAGATAGAGTGATGGAGATGAGCGGTGCTCTCCCAAGTGACACAGGGGAGGGGAGCGGATGGGGACACTAGTCATCGAGGCACAGTCATATCTTAAACTAGCTCGTTGTACCACTGAGCCTTCTGTCTTAGTTTAAATACAATAATTGTCATGTGTGCTCCCTCTCCGGCCTCTAGGTCACCAGGCTGCTCGTTATTGCGCACACCTGTCGACATCGGTACACTTGCATCAGCGCATAATGACACTCACCTGGACTCCATCACCTCCTTGATTACCTGCCCTAGATATGCCACTCCCTTTGGTTCCTTCCCCAGGTGTCATTGCTTCTGTTTCACTTTCCCGTCTGTACGTTGCTCGTGTTTCTTGTTTTGTACTATGTTTCGTTATTAAATGATTCACTACCTGAACTTGCTTCCCGACTTACAATAATGTAGGCCTAGTGCTATAACAGTGATAGCAACCCATAGATCGGTCATGGAGCCAGTCACTCTAGATTAGTGTTAGATCTTGACCATGTAGGGAAGCAGAGACTGTGGATTAAGCAAATATTCTGATTGTAATCGATCGGCTGGGTAAAGAGTTGCACTGGAGCTCAACACTGTCAGGATGTGTTAGCCCTCTGGCTAAACTCTGACAGTCATGCCTTCTGAGACCATGCCTTCAGAGACCATACTTTCAGAGACCACAGCTGGCAATTTGGTTGCATTAACGGGATAGACTCAATCTCTACTGTGTCTCAAGCACTGTTCTTTATTGGTACTGTATAGAGCAGTTAGATTCAGCTGCGGGACCATTTTTTTCCTTGAGCGAATGGTCGTGGGCCAAAACAACATAATTACAAATAATTTGTAGACTGCAAATTGACTGCAAGAAGCCCAAACATGTATCATATTTGACTAAAACATAATAATTTACAACTTCGCTTACATTTGTATACGATCACGTGTCTGTCTTATGTGTGGGAATACTTGAGTACAGATTTCTTAAATTAAAATCACTTAGAGCTGATTTTCTGGTGTTTTTACAGTATTTTATGTCCAACAATGATAATTAAACAAAAAAAAAAAAAATTTTAACTTAGAGGGCCAAATAAAACCACTGCCAGTTGGGGAAGCCTGGTATTGAGGTTGACAGGTTTTCCCTTAATCCCTCATCTCTGTGTACATGTTTGGTATGTTTTAGCCCGTGAGGGATATTTCTAGTTGTGGATGTGTGACTGTTGAATTGAGGACATAATTTCTCCTTGAAAGGACAAATATAATATGGTCATTTTTATCCAGTTGACTTAGTCGCCCATGCAGGAATAAAACCTACAGGTCTGGTGTTGCAACCATATAACTGAGCCATCTCTTAATCAACATAAATCATCATCCCAGTGTGCGTTGACTGTTCTCACCCTGTTCTTCTCTGTAGATCAGTATCAACCCCAGCCTGTGTGCCTGAAGCTGGGTGTTGTCTGGGGGCCAGGCAGACCTGGTGAGAGACCACTGCCTCAGGGCCTTGAACAGTTCCCACATTAACTTGATGGTGCAGGAGACCCAGGCCCAGTTCAGCACCATGTTCAGCCTGGAAGCCACAGACAGCCAGGGGGATGCCAGCACCATCAGACACACCACAGAGAAGCTATAGGTTCCTGGAGTTCTGCTCCTTGTAACTCCCCCTCATTACTGAAATGTGCTCCTCTCTCCACTTCCTAAAGAATAATATTAGGGCTGTATTCTAAATTGGAATTCACACATGTCAAAATAAGATTTGCATGGAAGTTTGAGTTACAGGAGAGGATCTCAAGGTAGGATCCAGTCCCCAAGGAATATATTATATTTGTTTGGACAGTAAGCCCATTATAATTTATAATAGTATATGCCATTTAGAAGATTATTTTATCCAAAGTGACTTAGTCATGCATGCATGCATTTTACGTATGGTTGGTCCCGGGAATTGAACCCACTACCCTGACGTTACAAGCACCATGCTCTTCCAACTGAGCTACAAAGGACCACAATTGTTTTATATTGAACTTTTTTTGAGAAGGAAAAATAAATGCTATTTTACTAGAACTTTTATTTGTATATAAATACATTGTAAACTGAGGACTCACTTGAAGGTTCTTATAGAACCCATACACTGCGTCATTGCAACACTATGGCACTTTAGGGTTTTTCTGGTCATTCATTCTTATCTTCTGCCTTTCTTGCCACCGTTCCTTTTCTATACTTTCAGGTGCACCGTTTCTGTTTATCGGGCATACACCATGTTTTATATTTGTCTCTGAGCCAATGAGTTAATACTTTGTCTGAGGGTTTGTCTGTCAATCTAATTTTATAAAAATATATATTTTCTGTCCTTTCTAAATCTCCGAGCCCTTTTTCCTCGTATTCCCATTTCCCCTATAGTGTAGTACCAGGGACCTAGGTCAAGGCCTCCGGGAGTTAGTGATTCTAATTAAAGTCTGTAGTTAAGCCTGTAGTTACCTCTGTAGTGAGTAACTGTAATGAACGCCTAATGTGTGTAATCGTGGGCTATCTGCAGTGATCCATCCCTGTCTGATTGAATGTAGCCACTATTTGACTTCTACCCCAGAGATATTAGGGACATTTTCAGAAATTGCAATGCTTGTTTTGATATAATCATGTGTAGCACCTTTAAGTGACCGTCTGTCTTATGCAATCAGCAGATTGAATCGAAACTCAATGTTTTACTTTATGTCCATTATTCAGCATGGAAGACAAAAACACTGACAGTGATCAACCAAATGGACATTGGTGATCGGGGTGAGAAATAGGGTTGGAAACATGTTTATTTCAACATTACTAAGAAATACTCTTATAAACAATGACAACACTGTCATGTTGCACTGAGCCTCGCTGTTTGAAAACCACATCAGTTGCGTAGATACACCTTCCCGACTTCACTTCTCCACTTCCGTCTGCAGTCAGTTGCTTCAGTCTTACCACTCAAACTAGCCCAATGATAGGCCTACTCTTAAAATGGAAGTTTCTATACTGTTGGATTACCTCATGGGGGAAACATATATTTCATTTAGGGCTAAAGCAGGAGCATTGCCTTTAAATTTCAAACACACTGTGAAGCTGAACATCCGCGATGCGGATTGAATAGAGCCCTTAGTGACGGAGCCTTTTTTTTAATTCCAAAGTTCCATCTGAAACTAGTGATAGTAGTTGAGAAGACAATGGTAACTTCCAAGTTGAGAATTAAGTATCACCCAAAACATTTTAGTTGAAAAATTGCTGCCGGCGCTTTACACTAGCTAAGGTGTAATGATAGTATGAAAGCATTCACATCAGTGGAGGCTCCTCAGAGGAGGAATAGGAGAACCATACTATACTATACTAAATATATTCACGTCACCAAATAATTGATTAAAATATTGTTTTGCAATGAATATTTACAGTAGCCACAGAGGCACTCTGTCAGGTAGCACCATGGTGTAGCTAGCTTCTGTCCTCCTCTGGGTACATTGACTTCAATACAAAATCTAAGAGGCTCATGGTTCTCACCCCCTTCCATAGATGTACCCAGTAATTATAACAACTTCCAGACGTCCTCCAACCTATCATAGCTCTTTCAGCATGAACTGACATATTGTTCACCCAATCAAGGATCAGAGAATGAATCTAGTACTGAAAGCATAGGCTACAGCTAGCTAGTACTGCAGAGCATGAAATGTGGTGAGTTGTTGACTCAAAGAGAGAGAAATAGTTGAACAGTTTTGAACAAATGAATTCCTTCTGAATTTAAGGAGAAGCATGAGGGAAAGAGCTAGCTATATTTGGTTGTATTATTATTTACATTCACTTAGCTAGCAAATATCACATCTCCAAGATGGCATAGCAGTCAGACATCTTTTATCCTCGTCTTGTCGTGTCCCGTATATATATATTTACAACTTTCTTCGCATACCTTTTTTTATATATTTTATTTTATTTTACATAAACTCATCTTCAAAATATTCTCCTGCAACCCGCCACACCAATTTATATATAAAAAAAGAAAGTATTATTTACCTCAAATCTGTAATCCTCCATAGAAGCTAGCCAGAAGCTATCCAGAAGCTAATCAGAAGCTAGTTAGCTTCTTTACTGGCTAATCGTTAGTATTCAGCTAACCACGGTTTGTGGTCATCAGCTATCCTTTAGCTCGAAAATCTATTGCCAGTTTTGTACGTCGCGGCTCGGAACATACCGGACCTATTTTTCTCTCCATGTCCCCGGATTTCAACCGCTAACTCTGGACATTTATACCTGGATCTCGCAGCTAGCTAGCTGCTATCCGTGTGACTATCGGCTTACGTCGATTCCGGAGCAAACATCAATTATTCCGGAGCTAGCCAGCTGAATAGTTCCATCAGTCACTCCTGGGCTACAATCACCTATCCGGGCCCGTTTTACTGCCAACGCGGAGCCCCACCGGGCCTTCACAACTGGACTACCGACGTTATCTGCTCGAGGGAGTTATCCGGCTGGCTCCTCCGTCGCGACGTTACCTGAACGCCCATCTGCGGTCCGCTAATCGTTAGGTCTATTCAGATAGCAGCCGATAAGACAGCTAACCCCACTAATCCTACTGACGGAAAAACAGACCTCCATCCTATGCTAGCTTGCTACCGATGGCCCGGCTAGCTGTCTGAATCGCCGTGACCCCAACCAACCTCACTACTCATTGGACCCTTTTGATCACTCGACTAAGCATGCCTCTCCTTAATGTCAATATGCCTTGTCCATTACTGTTCTGGTTAGTGTTTATTGCCTTATTTCACTGTAGAGCCTCTAGTCCTGCTCACTATACCTTATCCAACCTATTAGTTCCACCACTCACACATGCGATGACATCTCCTGGTTTCAATGATGTTTCTAGAGACAATATCTCTCTCATCATCACTCAATACCTAGGTTTACCTCCACTGTATTCACATCCTACCATACCTTTGTCTGTACATTAAACCTTGAAGCTATTTTATCGCCCCCAGGAACCTCCTTTTACTCTCGGTTCCAGACGTTCTAGACTACCAATTCTTATTGCTTTTAGCAGTACCCTTATCCTACTCCTCCTCTGTTCCTCTGGCGATGTAGAGGTGAATCCAGGCCCTGCAGTGCCTAGCTCCACTCCTATTCCCCAGGCGCTCTCTTTTGATGACTTCTGTAACCGTAATAGCCTTGGTTTCATGCATGTTAACATTAGAAGCCTCCTCCCTAAGTTTGTTTTATTCACTGCTTTAGCACACTCTGCCAACCCGGATGTTCTAGCTATGTCTGAATCCTGGCTTAGGAAGACCACCAAAAATTCTGGCATTTTCATCCCAAACTACAATATTTTCAGACAAGATAGAACTGCCAAAGGGGTCGATGTTGCAATCTACTGCAAAGATAGCCTGCAGAGTTCTGTCCTACTATCCAGGTCTGTACCCAAACAATTTGAACTTCTACTTTTAAAAATCCACCTCTCTAAAAACAAGTCTCTTTAAAAAAAAATACAGCTAGCAAATTTAGTCTACTGAAACACCCAGCTCAAACAGAGAGGGATGCTATGTTAGCTAGCTGGCTATGGCTATCCAACACTGGAACCCTTCCAAGTCTTGGTAAGCTTTTGGTTTTATTAATGTATTGCCACTGGGGTCTGCTAAACTGCTTTATGACTGTACACTGTACTGCATGATTGTAGCGGGTTTGCTAATGTGTTAGTTCTAGTAGTTCCGGTTGACTATGACGTGACAATGATGTGTAGCGGTTAGCGGTCATGATATGAAAGTTTGGCTTGCCTGGTCACGGACAGCTGTTGTGTTGTGCACTGAAGTCCACAAACAAAGTGAAAAGGTGAGAGGAGGAGAGCACGTAGATAGTTGCGAGAAGGAATTATATATACAATAAGCAAAGTGATCATTCTGCTTTTATGTGGCTACTATGAAAGTGAACTGTTTGCATGTGATCAGGGGTGTATTCATTCCACCGATACGGTTAAAAAACATTTCTTAAATGGAAGTAAACGGGCATAAACATTGTCCAATAGATACGCTCATTTGCAACTGATGGACTAATGATTACACCCTAGAGAGGCTAGATGCAGGCCAGAGTGTTCAAGGCGGTATTGAATGTGTAACTGTCGGTCACCATTAAATTAAATCAAATCGTATGTCACATGCGCCGAATACAACAGGTATAGATAGTGAAATGCTTACTTACATGCCTTTAACCAACAATGCAGTTTTAAGAAAAATAAGTGTAAAGTAAAAAATAAATATTTTTTTTAAATAAAAGTATCTAACAAATAATGAAACAAAAACAACAATAGTGAGGCTATATACAAGGGGTACCGGTACAGATTACTCAAAATTCCCTCGAACTGTGCACCCTCGAACTTTCATTCATAGGCTAGGTTGTAGCAACCTCATGGTAGGTGCAGGGAAAATGTGATTATCATGTAGTAGCCTTAACCTTTCGATGTTACATTGAACTGGGTGAATGGAATATGACTGACAGTTCTATTATAGCATATTGGATGACTAAGGCCATGCTCATTAAAAAAATATCAACCTCCCTCATCTTAAATGGCACCGACCGCCACTGAGTCTCATATCACCATTACTACGGCCATGTTCGAGAGGATCAAAACCACAATGTATCATGAGTCAATTCTGACTGACTGATCAACAAATAATAATGAGTCGTGATTTGTAGATCAGTCAGTCGGCAGTCGCCTTGATGCTCTCGAACACGGCCAAAGTGTAGGTAGGTGAGGAAGTGATAGCCACCTCTGGCCTTGTTCGACATTGCAACTGACCAACTCATTACTATTTGCAAATCAGTCAGTCACAATTTACCCACGATACATCATTGATTTGATGCTCTCGAACAAAGCCATAGTAATGGTGATATGTAAATATTTCCTGCTGCTGCTCTGTACAGTAAACTACAGTAATCGATGTAATTAGTTGTCCTGATTATGACTGGAGATTTATGACTGCATTATCTGGATCACACTAATGAAGAATAGTATTAGCCTGTAAAGTTTACAGCTCTGCAAATAATGAAATAATTCATAGCCACCAGTTATCATCTGCACACTTATTTTAAGTTTTACAAAAATCTCACCAATAATAAATAAAATATCAAACTGCAACCACTCATTTTAATATAATATCACCAAACATTTACACACAAGACTTGACTGATTTTATACAATAAATCAAATTCATTTACACTTTTAAACAATACTGATATTTGCCATTTTCATACAATACAAGACAGCATTCTGAAACATTACACTTAGTTGGTGAACTAATAATGTTATTTATTTTGAATTTGAGTAGACTTGCCTGGGTGAAAGATGCTTTATAACCACTTTCTGGTCCAAAAGTAATACACTGGCAGTTGGTTCCTGTTTTGACCTCCTGTTGCTTTGTTCCATTTCCATATGGTTCACAAATGAAAATAAAATATTTACATTTGATTTAATATATATTTTCCTTTTATCAAAAGTGATCCAAATAGATTTGCGGATAGTTCAGTGACATTTAGAAGTGTAATCCCTACCAAAGTGTCATATGAGCAGTCTTATGAAGATATCCTTATTAAACAATCTGAATGATAAACACTCATGCAAGTGTTCGGTGAAGAATGTGTGTCCATTTCTGTTAATTTTCAGTGCAGGTTACAATATTGACACTTGGCTGCAGGCATCAAAGTACAACAAGAATGGCGAGTGCCATTTATATTTCAAAGTGTCAGCGTGTCACAGGTTGGCCTTTTTTGTACAATACACTTATCACTGTACATTTTCTGAAGAGATGCACTATTATTTGCTGGTTTGTTTTTATGATGCTGACAGGTGTGCGTGCATGCATGTGGTGGGAGTGTATAGGTACGGAGTAGAAAGCTGACTGACCCTCTCTGGAATGTAGGAAGGTTGTTGAGGCAGTGTGGAGGCACTGGAACTACAAACAAAAACCCTGTGCAAAGCTCCATGGCATGTAGGCCTATGACAGCGTGGGAGTGGGTGAGGACTGTGTATGGGTACGCTTTTTGAGAATGTGGATAGGTGGGAGTATAGAGATGGGATTCGTTCATTTGACCTCTCGCTTGTGTCATCCCAAACCACTGAAAGAAAACGTCCAGGCGTGGCTATGATGTCAACGAAACTGCACAACTGGAGGGGTAATTTAACACATTCCAATGTAGCCTACCTCCAGCGAGTTTCAAATGAGGAATATAGCACTGTCTGAGTATCAGCCATTCTATTTGCTATATCTGCCTAGGGCATATCCCGGAGCATAGATAAACACAGCCCACAATGCTAAAACTAAATCGACCAACTCCGTTTGTAAATTGGTCTGTCTTAAGGATTCCTCCTCTGAGGGAGATGAGTGAGCTTGTAGGATGCTTTCTCACACTGACATAATCCATTTTCTAATTTGAACCAGACCTCTTTACCATTGTGAACAATATAAATGCTACCATTTGGCAGACACCCTCAACTGAAGCACAGATAAAGGCCTGGGTAAGACAGAAATCTCATTGGTTTCAGGGTTCTTATGTCAATATCAATGTACTACTCCAAAGAACTCAGAGACAAGCTATTACACTGTGCTGTTGCCCTAATGCACCATGCCAATGAGGGATTGCTGAAGCCAAATGGCTAAGTCTAAAAATGCACGACATCAGCACAGACTGGTGAAGCAATGGCATACAGTACTAGAAATATGTGCTGATACATTCAGAATATTTTCCTATTTAACATGTCTCCCTCGCCGAGATGCAGTTTCTTGGCATGAAATTCATTTTCTGGAATATCAATAGCTCCTGAATGGATGGTATTTATATTGCAATATTTGGCATGATATGGTGCACATACCACACAGTATGTCCTGTAACCCTGATGGATCAGAAAAGGTTTTTTTTTGGTCTCATGATGGTGCACAGTGTTTCCATTCCTAGCTTACATTGACAGTTCGTGCCTTAAAAGTATTCACACCCCTGGACTTTCTCCGGATTTTGTTATAGCCTGGATTTCAAATGGATTAAATTAAGATTTTGTTACTGATAAAATAATTTGTTGAAAGATTATAAAATTATGAAAGATTAAACAATGCAGATTAAACAATGTATCTATGTAGTGGAAAAACAGACTGTCTAAGCAAGGTGTAGCTTAAGATTTGAAGATTTGTTATAAAGACTGGGTTTGCATTTTTTATGTTAGGACGTCCTCATGAATAAACATTTTGACTATTGTAAGCTGAGAAATCTGCGTTTCATTTAAACCAGAATCTTACAAACTCTGGGTTGCGGAGTAGATTATTTGAAGTTTATGAACATTGATAACAAAATTCTCATAACAATTTAGTCCTTCGAGCCAGATTCCAATACCAGTCCCTGTCGTCCGAAGGTGACATGTCGAAAACCGTGCACGGGCAGGTCGTTCACCAGTAAATTAAAGACCTTTCCCCTGACATTGGGGTTCCATAACAGGCCGGTATATACACTGCTCAAAAAAATAAAGGGAACACTAAAATAACACCTCCTAGATCTGAATGAATTAAATATTCTTGTTAAATACTTTTTTCTTTACATAGTTGAATGTGCTGACAACAAAAATCACACAAATTATCAATGGAAATCAAATTTATCAACCCATGGAGGTCTGGATTTGGAGTCACACTCAAATTTAAAGTGGAAAACCACACTACAGGCTGATCCAACTTTGATGTAATGTCCTTAAAACAAGTCCAAATGAGGCTCATTAGTGTGTGTGGCCTCCACGTGCCTGTATGACCTCCCTACAACGCCTGGGCATGCTCCTGATGAAGTGGCGGATGGTCTCCTGAGGGATCTCCTCCCAGACCTGGACTAAAGCATCCGCCAAGTCCTGGACAGTCTGTGGTGCAACGTGGCATTGGTGGATGGAGCGAGACATGATGTCCCAGATGTGCTCAATTGGATTCAGGTCTGGGGAACGGGCGGGCCAGTCCATAGCATCAATGCCTTCCTCTTGCAGGAACTGCTGACACACTCCAGCCACATGTGGTCTAGCATTGTGTTGCATTAGGAGGAACCCAGGGCCAACCGCACCAGCATATGGTCTCACGAGGGGTCTAAGGATCTAATCTCGGTACCTAATGGCAGTCAGGCTACCTCTGGTGAGCACATGGAGGGCTGTGCGGCCTCCCAAAGAAATGCCACCCCACACCATGACTGACCCACTGCCAAACCGGTCATGCTGGAGGATGTTGCAGGCAGCAGAACGTTCTCCAAGGCGTCTCCAGACTCTGTCACGTCTGTCACATGTGCTCAGTGTGAACCTGCTTTCATCTGTGAAGAGCACAGGGCGCCAGTGGCGAATTTTCCGATCTTGGTGTTCTCTGGCAAATGCCAAACGTCCTGCACGGTGTTGGGCTGTAGTAAGCACAAACCCCACCTGTGGACGTCGGGCCCTCATACCACCCTCATGGAGTCTGTTCTGACCGTTTGAGCAGATACATGCACATTTGTGGCCTGCTGGAGGTCATTTTGCAGGGCTCTGGCAGTGCTCCTCCTTGCACGAAGGCAGAGGTAGCGGTCCTGCTGCTGGGTTGTTGCCCTCCTACGGCCTCCTCCACGTCTCCTGATGTACTGGCCTGTCTCCTGGTAGCGCCTCCATGCTCTGGACACTACGCTGACAGACACAGCACACCTTGCCACAGCTCGAAATTAATGTGTCATCCTGGGTGAGCTGGACTACCTGAGCCACTTGTGTGGGTTGTAGACTCAGTCTCATGCTACCACTAGAGTGAAAGCACCGCCAGCATTCAAGTGACCAAAACATCAGCCAGGAAGCATAGGAACTGAGAAGTGGTCTGTTGTCACCACCTGCAGAACCACTCCTTTATTGGGGGTGTCTTGCTAATTGCCTATAATTTCCACCTGTTGTCTATTCCATTTGCACAACAGCATGTGAAATTTATTGTCAATCAGTGTTGCTTCCTAAGTGGACAGTTTGATTTCACATAAGTGTGATTGACTTGGAGTTACATTGTTGTTTAAGTGTTCCCTTTTTTTATCAGTTTATATTTATTCCATTTTGAATCCAGGATGTGACAACAATGTGGAATAAGTCAAGGGGTATGAATACTTTCCGAAGGCACTGTATGCTTTTGTATGTATACAGTACCCACTCCCTTTCAAAATGACAGCTCTCTCCTGTCTCCATGGTAGTTGTGAGTCTTAGTCACAGGAGGTTGGTGGCACCTTAATTGGGGAGGACGGGCTCATGGTAATGGCTGGAGCGGAATGAGTGGACTGGTATCAAATACATCAAACATGGTTTCCATGTGTTTGATGCCATGCCATTTGCTCTGTTCCAGATATTATTATGAGCCGTCCTCCCCTCAGCAGCCTCCACTGCGGTTAGTCCATGGGATCCTGGCAGTGTGTGCAGTAGGCCATGTCATCAGAGTAGGGCTCCACCTGGATGGTGGTTCTGTAGAAACCAAACTTGGTTTGGAGGATCTCTGTAGCCTCCTTAAGGACACTCTGGGGATCTGCATTCTCCTCTGGGAAACAACAATGGCCATAACAGATGTCAACAAGCGTGCTTTTTGGGCTGTAATGTCTAATAGTTTAGTTGCTTGTGTCAACTGGTTTCTTTTGGCGACTACTGGCAGCATGTGAATCAACATGGTAGATTGTGCGTGCACAATCTAAATGGAGTGATGTCATGTGTCAGACTAAGGGAGGCTGGGTCTCACCGATGGCTACATGGACGGAGACCAGGGTCTGTCCCGCGGTCAAGGCCCACAGGCGCAGGTTGTGCATAGACTTCACCATCTTCAGAGACAGCAACACCTCCTTCACCGAGTTAAACTCTATTCCCTTAGGAGCCCCTGTAGAATGAGGACAGAGGCCTAGCCCGTTCAAAAAAGCTCATGGAACACGAGGCAATGCTTTATTGTGCATTTTTATATAAATAAATGAATTGACAAACTGAGGAAACAATTTTATTGTTTTGAATTCACCTTGGCTCACTTCAGAGCAGGAGAAACAGAAAAGCCTGTTGAGTTTACCTTCCATGAGTATCCTGAAAACATCCCTGAGTATGGTGATGGTGGTCCCAAGGACAAACACAGAGAAGAGGAAGGTACAAATGGGATCTGCTACTTTGTATTCAGGCTGCAACAGAAGGTCCACAGGAGAGAGAATGACACAAGCAGAAGACATTGGCATCAGAGGGTGATGGGGTGCTGCTCTACTGATGCCATAACACATTAGGCCACTTTAATCACAGGGAGGGTTTCTAATGGAAGAGCAACATCTTGCAGGGTGACGAGACGTTAACCTCTTCCTACTGAGACTGAGCGACATCAATAGCACAACAGTTGCATCTCTCCAAATGGTATATTGTTAGATGTCAATTTATGACTTTTTGCCCAAGAACCTGACATTTTCAGTGAACATGAATATGTTCCACTGTAAAAAAAATACAGTATGGGCCTCCCAAGTGGTGCAGTGCTAGCTGTGCCACTAGAGACCCTGGTTCGAATCCAGGCTCTATCGCAGCCGGCCACGACAGGGAGACCCATGGGGCGGCGCACAATTTGCCCAGCGTCGTCTGGGTTAGGAGAGGGTTTGGCCGGCAGGGATGTTCTTGTCCCATCGCCCACTAGCGATTCCTGTGGCCGGACGGGTACAATGCACGCTGACACGGTTGCCAGGTGTACGGCGTTTCACAGACACATTGGTGCGGCTGGCTTCCGGGTTAAGCGGGCATTGTGTCAAGAAGCAGTGCGGCTTGGCTGGGTTGTGTTTCGGAGGACGCATGGCTCTCGACCTTCGCCTCCCCCGAGTCCGTACAGGAGTTACAGCGATGGGACAAGACTAACTACCAATTGGATACCATGAAAACAGGGAGTAAAAGGGTTCCAAAAATGTTGTTATACTGTAAAATAAATACAGTATAACATAATGTAAGTGTACTGTAAGGTGTAAACACTAGTATTTGTTACTGACCCTGTAGAAGATGACGATGGCAGCCACTAGGACCCCAACACTCTGTAGGAGATCTCCCAACACGTGAATGAAGGCTGCTCTCACACTGGTGTTGCCATGGCCATGACCCAGCAGGGTGTGGGAGTGGCCCACATGAGAGTGCCTGTGACCCAAAGGGCTCTGCCCGTTCTCGTCTATTTGCTGGTAGCCTGAGCCCTGGAAGGTGGTGGAGTGGTGGAGGATGTACGCCATGCTAAAGGAGGGAGGGAATAGAGGATGATACATGTCCATAGTCTAAAGTTCCTTTGTCTTTATCCTTCAGTTTATATGCGCTGATGAACATTAAAACAGACAACATAGCTGAATGGCTTACCCCAGCTAAGGTATTTATTTCACTATGTGCATTTTGTTCCCCAATCAAGTGCAGATGATTATAACTAAGCTATAAAGCCGTGAGAATGAACCACTCACATGATGTTTACTATGACGGCACAACCGGAGGTGATGAGCATCGCTTGACTGTTGATCTCAAAGTCGTTCTTGACTATCCTCTCAATGGCCAGGTAAACCAGCACCCCAGTCACTATCCAGATGGACATCACTGACACCAGCGCTCCTAGGATCTCTGTGGGGGTTGGAGACAGTGACAATCAGTACCACACATCTGTTGATCCATCATTTTAGAGAATTGAGACCCTGGCTATTACTATTCAGCTATGACAACATTCACCATGTGTTCTGGGGACTAAATGGGAAAGTATCTTCAAAGATGTTTTAAGCTGGTACGTCATGGGCCTAACCTGAGCGGTGCCATCCAAAGGTCATGGTTTTGGTGGGTGGTCTAGAGGAGATCCACAGGGAGAACAGGCTGACCATCATGCTGCCGAAGTCAGTCAGGAGGTGAGCTGCATCTGTCATAATAGCCAAACTGTGGGCCAGGTAGCCACCTGTAGATACACAGACAATGGAGATGTCTCAGAGAGACATAATGTTCATGTTTGTCAGGCTTCGACCCCTGGTATCATATAAACACGTAAGATATGGAAAGATGTGTAGAATTGCAGGAAAATAGCTTTAAAACGGCAAAACAAATCTCATCCCCATAAAACATGTAGAATTGGGCGAAAGTTGCTTGAATTTTTTTGTTGTCCGTCAACAAGAGGGGTGTGAACAGTTTGGGGGTCACATGGGTTAATAGGTGGGGGTTTATTACTACGCCGATAAACGACAATATCCAGCCGGACCTTTACCACCTTGGAAATGTATAACCGGACCTTCTCAAATGGTACTTGAGTACCCCTGTTTTAGATGCTATTGATGATGAATGAGTCTCATGAATGAAAGTACAGGCTGTGTTTAAAATTAAAATACGTTTTGATTCCCATTACAGCTAAATAAAAATCTACTGATAACATAATGCAAAAACAACGCTTGAAAGAATCTGAGTCATCAGCTAAACTCTGAAATTGCCTCTTGAAATTAAATTGAGTAGTACTGTACAAAAGACAGCATGGTTTCAGTCACGTTCATTCCAAATGTCAAGGGAAAGAATTATAGAAACAATTCTGGAGTTTCAGTTTCTCCCACAGTAATAGTCGCTGACTAGGAGATAAACGTTGAATATCTTTTTACAACAGTCAGTGTGAAGAAAGTGGATGACTCCAAGCCCCGGAAGGAAGTCTAGACATTAAATATAGAATATAAAATGTCACCGTCATGCTTTCCTCACTTTTACCTCCTCTCCATTGTGCTTTGGGCTGACAGGACATTTGTCTTTTTTCCAGGGGAGGACTTCGACATTCACATTTACATTTAACATTTAAGTCATTTAGCAGACGCTCTTATCCAGAGCGACTTACAAATGAAAGGCTGGACGCATTTCTAGTAGCCTCTAAAACGTCATTACAGAGAACTGCCCACGGTGCTACTGACTCAGATGGCCTTAAACCCAGTGATCACCAAAAAACTTCACCTTGACTTCAAAGTTTAAGGAACCTACTCATAATTTGTATAGATTACAGTTTATGGCCAATAGTTTTTCCTATATGTGACCAGGAATTTAAAAAAAAACATTACTCTGATCTCAGTAGTCAATAGCTTCTATTAAGGGGCCTTAGTTTTTTCTGGTTAGGAAAAGCTCCTGGCCCTAGGTATGAAAGAGCATTTTAGACTGAGGAATATTATCACCCAGCCTTACCTATGATCTCTCCGATCATGAAGATGAGGCACACAATGGAGGCGATGTACAGCTTCTTCTTAGCCAGCAGCGTGTCATGGTTCTCCTCACTCACTGCTTTGTTATCGTGGCAATGGGCGCCAACAGGCTGCTTCAGCTTAATGGCACCAGCCACATCTTCCTTCTCAAGTGGGATGTTGGGATAGTCTTCTTTGGAGTCTGAAGAGGAACTGGGATGGGAAAGGAAATGACAACGTCATTTATGAAACATACATACAGTAGGTCTGCCCTGTCTTATGATCTTTTCATAAGAGGATACTGGATAACAACCTAAAGTATATTGAATGGACTTGGATGTTTTCATATGTATGCATTGTAAAAATACACATGTTTTGTTGGGGTTGATGTTCAGCCCCTGTCTGCTTGTATCATCAGACTGTAGCGCACTCCCACAGAGATCTGATTACATCTCAATCAGCAAATCTCTCTCAATTCAATAAAATGCTTTATTGGCATGAAGGGGTGGTTGCCACCGTTGCCAAAGCAATGTATATCAAGTATTACATAAATGAACAATATGTTTGAGTATCTATAATAATATATATATAAACAAAAATAATTATACATGGAAAATAATACACAAAAAATAAAACATACGGCAACTATTATCTCCCCATGTGCAATGAGGATGATGAGACTAAATGAAGTGGAAAAACTCTAATTTTGGCTTCCAGGAGATAACCCAGCTCTGGGCCCCGACTCCATCAGTCCAGCGACACGCAGGTTAAAAGGAGCCGGCCGAGTGGAAAACAGCTTCTGTTTAATCACACCATGGGGACATGAGAACAAATACACCCCCTCACATCCTAACCCAACGCATGGAGGCTATTCAAATGTCCGTCTGTCATACATAAGTGGCAATGGCTGGAGCGGAATAAGTTGAATGGTATCAAACACATGGTTTGATACCACTCCATTCCAGCCATTATGTTGCGCCGTCCTCCCCTCAGCAGCCTCCACTGGTTCATCAGAATTCTAAGATGGATATTTGACAAAGCCGCAACATAGGTTCATTACAGTTTTACACAGGGATGTCTTACCCACAGTAAATATTTTACATCTTGTCCAATCTGGATGAATTCTAGAGCATAGATTTAGAATCAAACATGAATGCAAATTAGTTCAATGTTGTACAATGGTTCTGCAGCAGTGTCTTGTAGACTACTGGGCTCTCTTCTCCCTCCCAAACTGGAACACACTGCATGATGTTATTTCCTTCAACTGTCTTGCTACTGTAGATTTAAAACAAAAAATACAATTGTTTTTTAAAACAAGTAAAGATACACATAATGTATTTGGTGTAGACTATGATAGAGCAAATGTATTTCCAGGTTTCTGTGCTCAAGACAAGCAGACTAAAGAGCCTAAGGAGAGACTCGGCGTATTCACACCCCTCGACTTTTTCCACATTTTGTTGGGTTACAGCCTGCATTTACTCCACAATACTAACCTAAATTAGAGTGAAAAGGAGGAAGTCTATCCAGAATATAAATATTCCAAAGCATGCATCCTGTTTGCAATAAGGTACTAAAGTAATCATGCAAAAAACGTGGCAAAGAAATACAGTTTTGTCCTGAATATAAAGCATTATGTTTGGGGCAAATCCAACACATTAGTAAGTACCACTCTTCATATTTTCAGGCATGGTGGTGGCTGCATCATGATATGCTGGTCATCGGGAATGACTATGGAATTTTTTTAGGATAAAAGAATCGGAATAGAGCTAAGCACAGGCAAAATCCTAGAGGAAAACTTTGTTCAGTCTGCCTTCCATCTGACAGAGACAAATTCACATTTCAGCAGGACAATAACCTAAAACATAAGACCAAATATACACTGGAATTGCTTACCAAGACGACATAATGTTCCTGAGTGGCCTGCTTAAAGTTGTCTTTAAAAAAAAAAAAAAAATCGGCATGAAAACCTATGGCAGCACTTGATAATGGATGTCGAGCAATGATCAAAAACCAACTCGACAGAGCTTGAAGAGTCACATTTTAAATGTCAAAAAAGAAAAAAAGGCAAATATTGTACAATCCAGGTGTGCAAAGCTCTTCGAGAAAGTCAAGGGGTGTGAATACTTTCTGAAGGCATTGTATGGTTTTAAACACTGGAAAATCACATGACTGCACTAGGCCTTTAAGAAATACATTTGAAAAGACCGCCTGAAGACTTAGTTTATTTGTTTAGGCCTGCTGTTTAAATGATTAGTCAGCAAACGATTAATTAGCTGGAAAATGAAATTCTGTTTGCTTTGCTCATCCTGGAGAGCCATTGGTACTGTAGATACTTTGGCATAGGCCTATCACATGCCATGTTGGATCATTTAGGGGCATTTTGGGAAATGTAATACATGATGGTGCTGTGTTGTTCAAAGGGCTGGTCAAAATATGATGAATCCACTGAAGTCTGATGAACTACTGTTTTCATGGCCCATTTTACTATCATCTTCAATAATCGAGAGAGACGGGCGGGAGCAGGGATTCTTGAGGTCATTTGGTACAAAAGATCTTGACAGCAATCTGAAATGTGACGCCAGAGCACCATTACCTTGGTGCCTTTTATTGAGTGGGACGTCTGGAAATAGGTCTGTCATAAGGCTAATAGCCATTCATGTTAGCCAGACTGACAAGGCCCCAAATTCAAGCATGATTAATCAAAGAGTTTCAGATTTTCAGACACAAGGGAACTGGCCTGCTCAGCCTGTCTACAGAACCTGACACTGATGCTGGACAGCAGCCAGTAGACCTTGCACTGCTGTCTGCAATTATGATCTTAGAAGAAGCTCTGCAGTTGCATCCACATTGTAGCCTATAACATTTTCTCTCCTAATTCAATTCTTAAATCTGTCATTTCATCTTTATTCCATCCATTTAAAAAAAAAGGTTCAATGCAGATGTTTTACCTCAATATTAAATCACTTCTGGGTAACAATTAGGTTAAGTACCTTGCATTCAATTAAAATGGTCAAAAATAAACAAAAATAGCTTCTTAGCAAAGAGCAATTTCTCAAGCAAGGATTTTGCTAGGACTGTCTGGGAGTGGTCTGAGTGGGGAGGGGAAAACTGAAAATTTGCTGTCATTGGCAGAGAGGTTTCAAACTCACTTTCTTATTGGTCTATTAACTAATTTACCGCCTGATGATGTCACCAGGCAGTCCAAGACGCCATCCCACCAAAACAGGCAGAAATGTAAGGTGTTTATTCCCCAACAGCTCTTACACTAAAAGGGCATTATCATGACTTCCACAGTATTATTCTAACCTCAGTGGGAATATACACTTCATGACAAAAAGTATGTGGACACCTGCTCGTCGAACATCTCATTCCAAAATCATGGGCATTAATATGGAGTTGGTCCCAGTTTGCTGCTATAACAGCCTCCACTCTTCTGGGAAGGCTTTCCACTAGTTGTTGGAACATTGCTAAGGGGACTTGCTTCCATTCAGTCACAAGAGCATTGGTGAAGCCGGGCAATGATGTTGGGCGATTACTCCTGGCTCTTAGTCGGCATTCCAATTCATCCCTAAAGGTGTTCGACGGGGTTGAGGTCAGGGCTCTTTTAAAGAAAAAAAAAATTGTACCTTTATTTTACTAGGCAAGTCAGTTAAGAACAAATTCTTATTTTCAATGACGGCCTAGGAACAGTGCAGGCCAGTCAGGTTCTTCCACACAGCCGACACTTGGCATTGTGCATAGTGATCTTAAGCTTTTGTGCAGCTGCTCAGCCATGGAAACCCATTTTATGAAGCTCCCGACGTACAGTTATTGTGCTGGCATTGCTTCCAGAGGCAGTTTGGAACTCGTTAGTGAGTGTTGCAACCGAGGACAGACGTGTTACATGCTTCAGCACTCGGTGGTCCCATTCTGTGAGCTTGTGTGGCCTACCACTTCATGGCTGAGCCGTTGTTGCTCCTAGATGTTTCCACTTCACAATAACAGCACTTACAGTTGACCAGGGCAGCTCTGGGAGGGCAGAAATTGTACGAACTGACTTGTAGGAAAGGTGTCATCCTATGATGATGCCACATTGAAAGTCTCTGAGCTCTTCAGTAAGGCCAGTCTACTGTTAATGTTTGTCTATGGAGATTGCATGGCGGTGTGCTCAATTTTATAAAACTGTCAGCAACGGGCGTGGCTGAAACAGCCAAATCCACTAATTTGAAGAGGTGTCCACATACTTTTGTCTATATAGTGTTTATAAAACACAGGGAAATCATGTTTTTGACGGCACTGGGCCTTTAAAAACACATAGGCTATATTGACTCCATCCTCTCCCAAATGGTAATCTTGTCTTAAAGAACACATGCACAGCTTGCAGCAAAGATTTCTCAGGCATGGGTGACTGACAGTAAAGACCATCCTACTTTGCTGATCTGAAGACTCGGGGACACTGCAACACCCTCATCCCCACACATTGTGTGCACACTTAAAACATGCCATACATTTCACGCTGAAATACTTCCAGGTTTGGTGTTACCTGTTGCAACATCAGTCTCGCTCTCATAATTATTGTCCCAGACTTGGAATGCATGGGGCTGTCAAGCAACCCATTTCATTTCTACTTCTGTTTTACAATATCAAAGCTCAGATTGTATCAAAGTCCTATTGTCATTGCTGAACGCACACTGATCTCACTGGCACCGTTTACATACAATGGGGCAAAAAAGTATTTAGTCAGCCACCAATTGTGCAAGTTCTCCCACTTAAAAAGATGAGAGAGGCCTGTAATTTTCATCATAGGTACACTTCAACTATGACAGACAAAATGAGAAAAACAAATCCAGAAAATCACATTGTAGGATTTTTTATGAATTTATTTGCAAATTGTGGTGGAAAATAATATTTGGTCAATAACAAAAGTTTCTCAATACTTTGTTATATACCCTTTGTTGGCAATGACAGAGGTCGAACATTTTCTGTAAGTCTTCACAAGGTTTTCACACACTGTTGCTGTTATTTTGGCCCATTCCTCCATGCAGATCTCCTCTAGATCAGTGATGTTTTGGGGCTGTTGCTCGGCACACAGACTTTCAACTCCCTCCAAAGATTTTCTGGGGTTGGGGTTGAGATCTGGAGACTGGCAAGGCCACTCCAGGACCTTGAAATGCTTCTTACGAAGCCACTCCTTCGTTGCCTGGGCGGTGTATTTGGGATCATTGTCATGCTGAAAGACCCAGCCACGTTTCATCTTCAATGCCCTTGCTGATGGAAGGAGGTTTTCACTCAATCTCACGATACATGGCCCCATTCATTCTTTCCTTTACACGGATCAGTCGTCCTGGTCCCTTTGCAGAAAAACAGCCCCAAAGCATGATGTTTCCACCCCCATGCTTCACAGTAGGTATGGTGTTCTTTGGATGCAACTCTGCATTCTTTGTCCTCCAAACACGACGAGTTGAGTTTTTACCAAAAAGTTATATTTTGGTTTCATCTGACCATATGACATTCTCCCAACCTTCTTCTGGATCATCCAAATGCTCTCTAGCAAACTTCAGACGGGCCTGGACATGTACTGGCTTAAGCAGGGGGACACGTCTGGCACTGCAGGTTTGAGTCCTTGGCGGCGTAGTATGTTACTGATGGTAGGCTTTGTTACTTTGGTCCCAGCTCTCTGCAGGTCATTCACTAGGTACCCCCGTGTGGTTCTGGGATTTTTGCTCGCTGTTCTTGTGATCATTTTGACCCCACGGGGTGAGATCTTGCGTGGAGCCCCAGATCGAGGGAGATTATCAGTGGTCTTGTCTTGGATGTCTTCCATTTCCTAGTAATTGCTCCCACAGTTGATTTCTTCAAACCAAGCTGCTTACCTATTGCAGATTCCTTCTTCCCAGCCTGGTGCAGGTCTACAATTTTGTTTCTGGTGTCCTTTGACAGCTCTTTGGTCTTGGCCATAGTGGAGTTTGGAGTGTGACTGTTTGAGGTTGTGGACAGGTGTCTTTTATACTGACAACAAGTTCAAACAGGTGCCATTAATACAGGTAACGAGTGGAGGACAGAGGAGCCTCTTAAAGAAGAAGTTACAAGTCTGTGAGAGCCAGAAATCTTGCTTGTTTGTAGGTGACCAAATACTTATTTTCCACCATAATTTGCAAATAAATTCATTAAAAATCCTACAATGTGATTTTCTGGAGAAAAAAAAATCTCATTTTGTCTGTCATAGTTGAAGTGTACCTATGATGAAAATTACAGTTCCCTCATCTTTTTAAGTGGGAGAACTTGCCCGATTGGTGGCTGACTAAATACTTTTTTGCCTTACTGTAATAGAACCCAATTAGCTGTAAAAAAAAAAGTATCACATTAGTTTAGTTAGGTATGTAAGGGTAAGTAGAATAGCGTTAGAAAATAACTATTGTGTTGGTGCTTATGGAGGGTCAAAATCCGTGAGAGAGTTATCCAAAAGGTCATGAACAGTCAAAATCATATTTTACATTAAATTGGATGATATTTCGATGAAACCAGATCAAAGTATGACCAAAGTATAAACAATGACTGTTGCTTCTACACTGAAAGTTTGATCATAAAGTTACTGGTCCCCCCTCCAAATTAAAGTTTGCACCATTCATCTATGACAAAGATACTTATATGTTTCTGGTGTTATCTAGTTACTGGCTAGCTAGGTCTTCAGCCAGCATGGAACAAAAGGAGTTATCATGTCAACACATCCTTCAGTGCTGCTGTGAAGTGCATCACAAGAGACATGGAAAACGGGAGATTAAAAATTATTGATTCAATTTCAATGTTGTTTGAGTTGCATTGATTATCACCAAATTAGCTTGAGATGATTTTACTGCTACCCTGCTCACTATATCGAAGTTTCTTGACATGGCACTTCGAAGAGCTATCAGTCAGGGAGAGCTCGTGAATATAAGCCTGGTAGTTAGCAGTGAGAGAAAAAGTACTTCAAAAAATTGTGAGCATTTCTATCACAAACAAATATTATGTGAATCAGAATAACTGTTCAGAATCTTTAACTAAAAATGAAATTATGTTATTAAAATCTAACAGCATTCTCGGATCATTTGATTAAAGACATTTAAAACCGTTCTTAGGCTCTATACAAATGTCTCTATACGTATAACACACACCTCGTATAACACGTGTTTGCTGATGCTAATATGTACAATTAGTTTAGCAATTATTCCATTTTGGGGGGGTTATATGGAGGGGTTGACTAAGCAAATCATACTGCAATTTAAAAACAAAGGACAAATATGTGACTCCACTTAACCCCAACACAAGGCAAATAAATAAATATAATATCGTGGGGCATTTCCTATAGGCCTATTAATGCCGTTAACTAAACACACTTTTGGCTTCCTACTGGGCACAGACATCAGTTCAACGTCTAGTTTTGATTTACATTTGGTTCAGTTGTCAACTAACGTGAAATCAACAAAACATGTCACCATGTCATTGGTTTTAGGTGGGTGAGAAAAAAAAAGACAAATCCCTTAGATTAAAGACTTTTTGCAATTGCAAACAGTTTCACGTTGATTCAACGTCATCATACATATACTTTTTTTGTATCTGTTGAAATGACCTGGAAACAATGTTTATTCAACCAGTTTTTGCCGAATGGGTTATGACTTTTCCTTGGAGATTTTTCCTTGGACTTTTCCTTGGAGCCAGGTCTCGCCAGCACTCTGAATCCATTGTAGGCCCAATTCCCATATGATGATCCACATGTACTTCCCTAAGGATAGGGTATTAGCTATTCATATTTTAATACATTCCCAAAATCAATGGATCATGGATTCTATAGTTTATTTGTTGCAATATAAGTTTATTATTTCTATTCACGTCAATAACCAACTTGAGTGGCAAAAAAACGAGCATTTGTCAAATGTTTTTTAAATTTATTTAGCCTTTGTTTAATTAGGAAAGTCAGTTAAAGGACAAATTATTATTTAGAGTCTTTAAACGCGACTGCTGTCCATGGTGCTGAAATCAAATCATCTTCATTCAACCTTTTGTTTTTGCGATTACAATTGCTATACCATTGGGAATCAAATATTAAACCCATAGGCTACTAAAATAGAGTAATAGTTTTCGTTTAGGTTAGACTATTTTGTATTTAGCATTTTTTTTACACAAATAGGTAGACCTAATAATCTATTTAGCTTGTCTATTTTTTTTATAAACATGACTTTCCCCCCATGCACATTTTAAATAGATAATTATTTCAAGGATTTTCTTAAATCTATTGGCAGCACATTGTAATTTTACAAAAATATAGCTCACTAAATAAAATTGTCTACAATTTTGTATCTGAACATTTTAAAAGTGATGGATAAAAATCTGCAAACGCCCAGTGAAAATCACTTATTTTTACTATTACTTAAAAATGAGTTAATATAATTGCTAAGGTCTCAGGGTGTTTCGCCATTCTCCCATCAGATCTCGTAATGAGAGATTCGTTTTTACCAGTGATCATGATACTTCCCTCGGGCCATCCGTCAAATAATGTCCAAAACGAAGCCAAGCATGGAAATGATTTGTTCATTCAGACAAAACATTTCACACACTGCCTGCTTATTGGCAGCACCCGGACAGGTTAAGAATAGGCTCAGCGTGAATAAAGCTAAATTCGGCAACTACGGTTATTACACTGGACCCTTGGAAATTATAGGCTACAAATGTGAATGTCTTCTATGTGCAGCGTGAGCTATCCCCGCATGGGATGTGTAGCCTACTTCGCGGAAACATACATTTTCGTTGCATTACCGCATGTTTTCAGAAACAGGACTATCAGTTTGGTTTTGGTTGCCTATGTCTCCAATAATTACGCTACACTAACTGCAGTTTAAAACAATCAACACAAGATAAAGTGTACACCTACAGTACTGCCCTGCACCGTAGCCTAAATATTTTCAGTTTAATAAACCCTTAAAATTACTGCATACAAGAAAATAGACCAGTCTACTGTGTTTGTATAATTGTACAAATATATTCTCCCTCTTTGTAGGCTAATGCGCAACCTAAATATCGGAATATGGCATGTAGAATGAACCAAATACCACAACATCTATATTATTTTGGCTTCATATGAAATAATCACAGCTCAAACATGAAGGGAAAAAAATGTCATTACCTTTTCAGTGAATACATTTTGGCATTCATCTCGTGCACGAGGTGAGATTTCTCGGAATTTCTTCCTGAATTCACAGTTGTATCCATGTTCATGTCTTGTCACCCGTTGTATCTAACAAATTAAGTAGAATCTGAAGATGTGGAGTTTCACGGCGATCTTTCCGACCGTATCTTAAATGGCACTGAGAAAAGTCGTCCAAGCCATACCAACTGTGCTAATAAAACGAATTAAATCCTTCATGGCAATAAGTATCACCAGTTGCAAATATCGGACCCGATACAAACTAGTAGCCTACTCTCAATTCCACTGCTGCAGTAGCCTATAGCCCAAGTGGTGAAATTGGCTGTGAATGTGCAGGCGTTTGCTTTGGTGCAGCTACAAGTCACAACTGACTGGAAACAGCCAAGCCCTTAAAAAAGGTATCGACAGCGTGTGTCGACGTCAAAAAAGTGCAAGATATTTCGGCGGCTAACCTAGCAAATTGAGAGGAATAGCAAGTTTAGAATTGTGATTGTGTCCTTCGTTACAGTGCAAAAGCCTGTATCTACAAGTAGGCTGCTACCTATTACTGAAAGCTTCATTAACGTCGTGGACATTGACCATAGCCTATAGTTTATTCAATGACCATTTCCAAATGAAACGGCATTGTCATGACATGCAAATAGCATCAGACATTCAGAGGTAAAACAACTTTTCAGCATGTCCAAATTCAATATCAGGTTGCACCTATGCCAATGAGTAGAACCAGCCAGGATTTTCTTCGAATGCTGTGTGCATTAAAAAAAATCTGAGTCAAATTCGCGGAATACCTTTGGCACACATCAAGCGGTAAGGATGGAGCAGAGAGATCGATTGAGGACTTGAGTGCCCCAAATCCTTTTTTAGCATGGGCAGCGCCATTGAGGACTTTCAACATTTGGAAGTTGTCAACTGGGTGGGACTTCCTATGGGATTTTAAGGAAGGATCACATGATTCCATCTGGGTCATCAGGAGAGCTCAGCCAATTAATTATACTCCTGAGAAAACCTTCCATAATTACAGGTGGCAGTATGCACCCTTTTCAGTTTATTTGCCAACTCAGAAGTAGTAGAAGAAGAAAATGGACAACTTCAAAATGTAGATGGCTTTAATGGCGCTGCCACAGATAAAACAATGAGCCAGGGCCTCATTTCCCAGTTGCGATATAACTTAAGCATTATAATGATTGTACCAGATGCATCGTTATTTATGAGCCTTTTTTAAAGTATTTCCTAACAAACATGTAGTGAACCTGTAAGAGCGACAGCTAAGAGTTTCATTTGGGGCGTGTTCGGTTTTTCACATGATCCAGTTAGGGGAGCTGTCCTGTTCACTGGTTCTGAAATCGATGCTGTTTGCGTCGTAAGCAAACACGACTAATAGCCTTGTTTCATGTGAAACGTAGGCTAGGCCTATACATTTCGCAGACTAGTTTTATGAATAAAGATAAAAAACATAATCTACAAATTAACCATTTTCGTAATGTAATGTTAATTGATTTCAAGATTTGTACCCCAGTCGTCTTCTTTCCTCCTCAGTGCTTTAGCACACTGCGCCACAATACACCAAGTGTACAAAACATTAGGAACACCTCTTTCCATGACATAGATTGACCAGGTGAATCCAGGTGAAAGCTATGATCCCTTATTGACATCACTTGTTAAATCCACTTCTATCAGTGTAGATGAAGGGGAGGAAACAGGTTAAATAAGGTTTTTTAAGCCTGGAGATAATTGAGACATGGATTGTGTATGTGTGCCAATCAGAGGGTGAATGGACAAGACAAAATATTTAAGTGCCTTTAAACGAGTGGTGGTAGTTGTTGACAGGCACAGCAGTTTTAAGTGTGTCAGCATGGGCCAGCATCTTTGTATTCCACATAAGCATTTTGATAATGATTTTTTTTTTAAAATCAATTTCACCCCCCTACTTACTTTCAGTTACTTTTGGATTACTTTGCCCTTAAAAGGGATTATAAGAAGAGACAAATTATCCATTAAACACATTTGGTGTTTGTCATCATAGAGGTCTCTGATTTGTGGTCAGATTTGCAGGCGGAACAAATTTAAACTTGCGCCATTTTTCAATGCTGAATTGAATGTCAGAGAAAACAGAAAGATGACAATGTATTTTTCTCAAACATTCTTTCTGAATGTAAAAGTAATCCAAAAAGTAATCATCAACAAAAAAAGTAAAGTAGCTGTAATCTGATTACAATAGTTTTGATGGTAACGTAACGGATTACAGCTAGGTTTTTTTGTAATCAGATTACATGCAGTTACTCACCAACCCTGATTAGTGTTGTTCTGCTGAACTCTGACAATGGCTTGGTGTTTATAGTGTTGCATGTATTTCCAATTCCATCATTTGTACTGGATAAGATTAATCTTTGGATAAAGCTTGCCAAAATACATTTTTCAAATATTACATTAGATCCTATACATTACCTAAATTAAACATTTAATATCGTATGATCATGCCCATTCACACAAAACGCGTAGAAATGGTTTTAGAATGATATATTGTGAGCTGTGACGTGTATTCATGGTTGCCAAGGGAAGCCAGGCTTACCCAAATATTTGACTAATAAAAAATTCTCTCCCTTGTGTTTTCGTAATTTTCAATTAGTTTGCAAGTGGCTGAATCTCACAGGGGAAATCATCCGAGCGAGGGACACGTGCCCCCCTGTCTCAGTATGTGTAGCCCATGTATCGGGTGCTGTCTGGACCAAAAGAGTATGACATGTTGTGGTCGTAGCAGTTGGCCTCCCTTGATAAAACAATTATAAAATAATTAGCCAATCAGTGTACAGCTGAGCTCGACTGTGGGTTGTCCTGGTGCAGGAAAACACAGCCCAAGGGAGGCCAGTTTGGATTTGGCTTCACACCAATCCAATCACATCATCAGCAAAACCTCATTTTCATTTGTGGTCTGCTTGTGTTGAAGTCTTGCAATAGCTTCCTTTCAAAATCGTCCCTTTCCTAAGCCATGGATGGAGATGGGGATTTTGAATTTATGGTCTTGACTTAATTCTCTTTACAGGCAAATGATTATGGCAGCGATTCTGATCTAAGCATAAATATTTTTTTGCCACTGGCCTGAGATGATTGAAGTTCTAGATGTAGACTAGCCCTTTTAGGCTCACGTTAACTAGGTAGCTAATTTAGCTGGTGAATTGTTGCCCATGCGAGGAAGTTAGGCTAGCAAGCATTTTAACTAGGTAGCACATGACAACAAAAAATAAAAGCATACTCTATGATGGAGAGTTGGATGCTAAGTGTACTTAATGTTTTGTCATGCGATCGATAAACTTACACAAACGCTTGGATTGCTATCGCTGTAAAGCATCATTTCAAAATCTGAGATGACAGGTGGATTAACAAAAGGTTAAGCTGTGTTTTGCAATATTGAATATTTTTTAGTAATATCATTTGACTGTGACGCTATGCTATTCAGTGGTTGCTGATGACAATTATCCCGCTTAAGGGATGCGTAGCGTCAAATTAACGCTACGGAGGCTCTGGGTAACTAGGCCCAGATCTCATAGGACTTATACATCTAAGCAGCGGTTTAGAACTTCTCAAAACCAAATATGGCGGGAAGTGGGAGAGGCTGGAGCTAGGTGAAACTGGGCCAACATACTGCTAATTTTGAAACATTCGATCTCAGTACAGTTTTCTGTTCCCAAAACTACAATCGGTTACGAACAGAGTGGACTAAGTTTTGTAGACGTATATTTTAAATGACATTGTTTAGAAGGAATGCCAGGGCGAATTGAGTTATTGCACATGCGCACAGAGTAGGGACCAGTTCTGTCTGTGATATAATGCTGCGTTCAAGTACTAGTCTTAACTAGGAGATGTCCAATTTGCTAACTGGTTGTAGTTACACACAACGAATCAGAAAGTTTGACATTTCCGAGTTTCCTATTTCCAACTAGCATTTGAACGCGGCATAAATCTATGGGATGAGGGAGGGAGTATGGACATAATGGAGCGCTCTCCACGCACTCACATGACATGTACACAAAAAGTGATGTTACACGCTCCTTCCAGTGTTTACGCGCCGCCCGCGTTGTGTACGAGATGGAAGGAAACATGACAATAACAATTAACCAAAACGATGTCCTGATGCCGGAGAAAGAAGACATGTCCGTGTCTAGATCAGACAGGTATATATAAATAGTTGATCTATGTTTCAGGCTAACACAGAGCAGTACAGAGGCCGAATATATATCTCATTGGCAAACGATATTTCTTAGGAACTTGTTTTCAGTTCCAACCGCTTCCACTGGATGTCACCAGTCTTTGGAATTTGGTTGAGGTTATTCATTTGTGCAATGAAGAAGTAGGGCCATCCTGGAAAAGGGTAACGCTGCTGAGAGTTGGCCAAGACTTGAAAGTAGCGTTAGTTTCCTCTCGTCCTCCATTGAAAACAGATAGACCCGTCTTGAATTTGATCGATTATTAACGTTTAAATGCAAAAGTAGTTTGAAATATTTTGGCAAAGTTTATAAGCAACTTTTGAAATATTTTGTAGTGACGTTGCGCATTTTGGAAGCTGTTTTTTTCTAGATCAAACGCGTCAAATAAATTGACATTTTGGATATATATGGACGAAATTAATCTAACAAAATGACCAATTGTGATGTTTATGGGACATATTGGAGTGCCAACAAAAGAAGCTCGTCAAAGGTAAGGCATGTTTTATATTTTATTTCTGCGTTTTGTGTAGCGCCTGCAGGGTTGAAATATGCTACTCTCTTTGTTTACTGGTTGTGCTATCATCAGATAATAGCTTCTTATGCTTTCGCCAAAAAGCCTTTTTAAAATCTGACATGTTGGCTGGATTCACAACGAGTGTAGCGTTTATTTGAGTATCTTACATGTGTGATTTAATGAAAGTTTGATTTTTATATCAATTTATTTGAATTTGCCGAGCTGCATTTTCCCTGTTTTTTGGCCAAGTGGGACGCTACCGTCCCCTATACCATAAGAAGTTAAAGGTCTTACTCACATCGGCTACAGAGAGCGGGATCACAGTCATCCTGAACTACTGGTGCTCTCACTCATGTTTAAAAATATATATATATTTCACCTTTATTTAACCAGGTAGGCTAGTTGAGAACAAGTTCTCATTTGCAACTGCGACCTGGCCAAGATAAAGCATAGCAGTGTGAATAGACAACACAGAGTTACACATGGAGTAAACAATTAACAAGTCAATAACACAGTAGGAAAAAAAGAGAGTCTATATACATTGTGTGCAAAAGGCATGAGGAGGTAGGCGAATAATTACAATTTTGCAGATTAACACTGGAGTGATAAATGATCAGATGGTCATGTACAGGTAGAGATATTGGTGTGCAAAAGAGCAGAAAAGTAAATAAATATAAACAGTATGGGGATGAGGTAGGTAAAATTGGGTGGGCTATTTACCGATAGACTATGTACAGCTGCAGCGATTGGTTAGCTGCTCAGATAGCAGATGTTTGAAGTTGGTGAGGGAGATAAAAGTCTCCAACTTCAGCGATTTTTGCAATTCGTTCCAGTCACAGGCAACACAGAACTGGAACAAAAGGCAGCCAAATGAGGTGTTGGCTTTAGGGATGATCAGTGAGATACACCTGCTGGAGCGCGTGCTACGGGTGGGTGTTGCCATCGTGACCAGTGAACTGAGATAAGGCGGAGCTTTACCTAGCATGAACTTGTAGATGACCTGGAGCCAGTGGGTCTGGCGACGAATATGTAGCGAGGGCCAGCCGACTAGAGCATACAGGTCGCAGTGGTGGGTGGTAATAAGGTGCTTTAGTAACAAAACGGATGGCACTGTGATAAACTGCATCCAGTTTGCTGAGTAGAGTATTGGAAGCTATTTTGTAGATGACATTGCCGAAGTCGAGGATCGGTAGGATAGTCAGTTTTACTAGGGTAAGTTTGGCGGCATGAGTGAAGGAGGCTTTGTTGCGGAATAGAAAGCCGACTCTAGATTTGATTTTAGATTGAAGATGTTTGATATGAGTCTGGAAGGATAGTTTACATACTTATAGATGTCCACATATTCTAGGTCGGAACCATCCAGGGTGGTGATGCTAGTCGGGCGTGCGGGTGCCGGCAGCGAACGGTTGAAAAGCATGCATTTGGTTTTATTAGCGTTTAAGAGCAGTTGGAGGCCACGGAAGGAGTGTTGTATGGCATTGAAGCTCATTTGGAGGTTAGATAGCACAGTTTCCAAGGACGGGCCGGAAGTATACAGAATGGTGTCGTCTGCGTAGAGGTGGATCAGGGAATCGCCCGCAGCAAGAGCAACATCATTGATATATACAGAGAAAAGAGTCGGCCCGAGAATTGAACCCTGTGGCACCCCCATAGAGACTGCCAGAGGACAGGACAGCATGCCCTCCAGATTTGACACACTGAACTCTGTCTGCAAAGTAGTTGGTGAACCAGGCAAGGCAGTCATTAGAAAAACCGAGGCTACTGAGTCTGCCGATAACAATATGGTGATTGACAGAGTCGAAAGCCTTGGCAAGGTCGATGAAGATGGCTGCACAGTACTGTCTTTTATCGATGGCGGTTATGATATCGTTTAGTACCTTGAGCGTGGCTGAGGTGCACCCGTGACCGGCTCGGAAACCAGATTGCACAGCGGAGAAGGTACGGTGGGATTCGAGATGGTCAGTGACCTGTTTGTTGACTTGGCTTTCGGTTCAGTGTTGCTTGCCTCAAAGTGAGCATATAAGGCATATAGAGCTCATCTAGTAGGCTTGCATCACTGGGCAGCTCGCGCTTGGGTTTCCCTTTGTAATCCGCGATAGTTTGCAATTAAACAGGGTGATATATCGAATGAATTTGATTAATTTGAATGTGTTTTTAAGCTATATTCCAAATGCCTGTATTGCAAAATCATTTTTTTTGTTTCATTTTTCATTTTTGAGCATTTATGTCTGCTTGTTCTCATGTTGTCTATTTGGTCTCGTCTCATTTGCTCTCTCTGTACTGTGCACCTTCCCATTACATTACATTACATTTAAGTCATTTAGCAGACGCTCTTATCCAGAGCGACTTACAAATTGCTTCCCATTTACACTAGAGATCTGTATATCATGACGAGATGCTCATGTCTCCTCCCTAACAATTGGAGTTGTTGTCCCAAAGGCGGGAAGGCAGGCAACAAGCTTGGGTTCAAAATAAGTGCATAGAAACGCATTGGGATTATTTTGGATAGATTTTGGTGAGATTGAAACCTCTCGCTTCGCCTCTTTCTCACAAGCCCCTCCCCCTACCATTCACAACAACAAAGATGAGAGATCACTTCTTCCTCTCTGTCAAACGGTTTCAACTCGCTATTTGCATTTGAGGTTTGGTCCTAGAGAATCTGTTAAATGGACACCGAAACACGTGGAGACATTATTTTACTGTAATACAGGAGAAGTTAACCTTTGGAACCATACCATGTTTATGTTACAACTCTTCAAATTTCAAGCAGAGCAGACACTGCTAAAACAGATGTACTAATGACCGTTCATTCTAGCCTTAAACTCACTGTATGTGTTGCTTGTAATCCATGGCTTCTGGTTGGGATATGTACGTATGGTCACTTCCACATTGAGCGAGTCACTGGTACTTCCTGTTGGAGTTTTTCTTTGTAAGCAGGAATCAGGAGGATAGAGTTATGCAGTGGTGGAAAAAGTACCCAATTGTCATACTTGAGTAAAAGTACAGATGCCTTAATATAAAATGACTCAAGTAAATGTCACAGAGTAAAATACTACTTGAGTAAAAGTCTAAAAGTATTGGGTCTTAAATAAACTTAAGTATCAAAAATAAATGTAATCGCTTAAATATACTTAAGTTTCAAATTCCTTAAGCAAACCATATGGTGACAGTGTTTTTATTTTATTTACAGATATCCTGGAGCACACTCCAACACTCAGACATCATTTACAAACTAAGCATGTGTTTAGTGAGTCTGCCAGATCAGAGGCAGTAGGGATGACCAGGGATGTTCTCTTGATAAGTATGTGAATTAGACCACATGAACGTGCCCTGCTAAGTATTCAAAATGTAAAGAGTACTTTTGGGTGTCAGGGAAAATGTATGGAGTAAAAAGTACATATTATTTTCTTTATGAATATAGTGAAGTAAAAGTTGTCCAAAATACAAATAGTAAAGTACAGATACCCCTAAAAATTACTTACGTAGTACTTTAAAGTATTTTTACTGAAGTACTTAACACCACTGGGGTTATGGTCAGATTTGCCAAATGGAGGGCGAGCTTTATATGCGTCTCTTTGTGTGGAGTAAAGGTGATCTCAAGGTTTGTTGCCTCTAGTTTCACAGGTGACATTCTGGTAGAAATGAGATTAAAATGGATTCCATTTTTTTACTGGATTAAAATCACTGACCATTAGGAGCACCGACACTGGATGAGCATTTTCTTGTTTGCTTATGGCCTTATACAGCTCTTAGTGCCAACATCTGTTTGTGGTGGTAAATAGACTGCTTTGAAAAATATAGATAAACTCTCTTGGTAAATAGTATGGTTTACAGCTTATCATGTGGTATTCTAACTCGGGCGAGCAGAACCTCGAGTCTTCCTTAATATTAGAGATCGCGCACCAGCTTTTGTTAAGGGAGAAATAAACACCGCCCCCCTTGAGCTTACCCTACGCTGCCGTTCTGTCCTAGAAAAAACTGCTAGAATATTATCCATGTCCTTGTTTAGCCAAGTGTCCGAAAAACATAGGATATTACATTTCTTCGGCCTCTAGATCGTCGTGTCTTTCTCTTCTGAGTGTCTGGGAGTAGGGCCTGGTCAGGGTTGAGCAATGTGTCCTTTGCTGCCGAAATTGTTCATCCAAATTGAGGTCAGTGATCACTGTTCTGATGCCCAGAAGCTCTTTTAGGTCGTAGGAAACGATGGTGGAAATATGTAAAAACCAAAGTTAAGATGAGCTCTAAAAAAAACACACAATAGCAGAATTGGTCTGGAGCCATAAAACGGCCGCTATACATTCCAGCGCCCTTCTTCTGAAGATGCCCTGGTCGACGATTCCCATGAAAGGGCCACCCTGCTGGGCTGCTCTGGCCAGCACTCTGCTACTGATGGAAATAGTTGGAAGTCCACTGGGGTGGAATAATCAACCTGCCTCAGAGGTCAAAGAGGAGAAAGAAAGAGGGCACATAAAAGGAGTTTGACATTTTCTCTGGTTAATAATTCCAGACAGATGCAATGTAATTTACCGGATGGATTGCTTCATGGTCTATCAGTCAGTCTGATGGCTGGGTTTCATTGTGACAACAAAGCTAAATTCGAAGTGCAATCCATTTTATTTGGACTATTTTGAAAAACAGCTTATCCAGGCAGTTTTCAGTTCCATTTTGTTGTCTTAAATATTCTTTCTGTGCAAGTTTGAAGGCTAACTCAGCAGTTTTGAACTTCACCCTGTGTTATCTGAACCATTGCACCTCTCTGGTTATGTATTCACTACTTAATAGGGGTTCCACTGCCAGTGCAGCAGCAGACACTACAACCACTGCATTCTGTTTTTCACAACCACTGCATTCTGTGTTTCACAACCACTGCGTTCTGTGTTTCACAACCACTGCATTCTGTGTTTCACAACCACTGCATTCTGTGTTTCACAACCACTGCATTCTGTGTTTCACAACCACTGCATTCTGTGTTTCACAACCACTGCATCCTGTTTTTCACAACCACTGCATCCTGTTTTTCACAACCACTGCATCCTGTTTTTCACAACCACTGCATCCTGTTTTTCACAACCACTGCATCCTGTTTTTCACAACCACTGCATCCTGTTTTTCACAACCACAGCATGTATTGTTGGATTCACTCCTGCCGTTGTTGTTTTAGATTCCTAGTGTACGTTTGTCGGGAGTCCCGCTTTACCCCCGTTTCCTCCTGCAGGCCTGTGTGGAGGAAGTGCCTCTGGGAAAACTACAGTGGCCAGTAAGATAACTGAGGCTCTGGATGTTCCCTGGGTGGTCCTCCTCTCCATTGACTCTTTCTATAAGGTATACTACAGGACTATTTCTAGAAGGTTAACTTAGTTTTCTAGAATCTTTCTACTAAAAGAGTATCATGTAAATGCTATAAGGAGGACACCAAGGTAAACTATAAGAAGATATGCTTAGCCCCAGGACTTTATCCTTGGTAAGATCCTGGCTTTATTTATAATGAAGGCTCTAAAGGTAAACTCACCAAACTAGTCCCCTGTGATTTTGTATAGGAGTAGTACAGAACTATCAATACCCTCTGCAGCAGAGATAGGCAACTACCGGCCAGCCTGCAGCCCCGCTTTTGTGGGGGGGTGTCCATGTCAGTCCATGTCTCTTACTTTTTCCAAGTTACTTTTGAGAGTTAGAATACAAAAGGTGCAATATTTTTACATGTGGTTATGCATCAGCAGTTTTTCTCTTATGTCAGTCACTGACAGTCACTCAATTAGCCCATGTAGGCTAACATTTATTAGATTGGTAGGTTAGTCTAGCCAGATATCTAAACTTCTAACTTCACTTGGGGCCTCCAAAATGCTAGTCCCTGCAATGTATTGTGGGTACGCAGACTCGCGAGCCACTGCGGCCCCTCATGAGAAGTTCCGATTTTTTTATGATCCTCCCCCATCAAAGTTGCCCATACCTGCTCTAGAGGCATGCTCATCCTACCCAGGAAGACCCACTAAACTCAATAGCATTCTGAGACTGCTGCTTGCATTGTTTCCCTGTTGTTAAAGAAAGTTTAACAGAACCTGGTTGTGGTGTGTTTACCTTGATTTGTCCTCAACCCTCCAAACGGTCGGCCATTTTAATCCTGATTTGAGCTTTTTAATTGTGTAAACCTCTAACTTGAATAATTCATATCAATTTACTGTAGCAGCCATGTCCTCATTTGAGGTGACAAAGGAATGGCTTTAACAACTCATATTTTGTTGCCCCAATAGGCTTGTGTGAATTTAAAACATCTCTATATATTGACTATCACAAAGGGCATTTCGTTATAGTAATTCCATTCGGTGTTTAAAGTCGATGGCAAAAATAAAATCTTGGTCGACCTAGAGTCTGTTCTTTCGACCAGAAATTCAAAAATGTGTATTTTTCCCTATATAGACACACCCTTTGCTACTGAGCTTGTCTGATGCTTTAAGCACACTGTGTTTAAATAATGAAGACACTAATTATTTAGCCTAACCAGAAGAAAAAAATGTGTTCCTGACCCTCTTCCTCACGCTGCTGCTGGCCTTCGCAGATTCTACTGTTACGCTCCTGCTGCTCCACCAGGGGTCGGCAACCTTTTCCATTTGTAGTGCCAATTCATCCTAACATTTCTACTGATCTGCTTGCCAGTTGTGATTTTAAATGCTCATTTTCATGGAACAGTTGCATTTCATTTATAATAGTCTTCAAATCTCAATCATTGTGGTTAATCAAAATTCTAAAAGTAACTTCTATTGGCATTGCCAACTATGTAAAAAATAGTTTACACAAAGCCAACAAATAAAAACATTACAGCCTTAAGGTAGAACATATCCTGATTTAAAAATAAATATCCTATAAATCATATTGGCTACGCATGGCCTGTTTGCAAGGAACTTGAAATATTTGGTAAACTATTAATTTAGGTCCGGCCTGAAAATCGCACTAGCAAACTTATAACATTGTATAAATATTCTGGGCCCTCAGTTTCCCTCTATGAAATAACACATATGGAATCATGTAGTAACCAAACAAGTGACAGCTTTGCACACTCTTGGCATTCTCTTGGCTTCACCTGGAAAGCTTTTCCAACAGTCTTAAAGGAGTTCCCACCTATGTTGAGCACTTGTTGGCTGCTTTTTCTTCACTCTGTGCTTTTCCCAAAACATCTCAATTTGGTTGAGGTCGGGAGGCCAGGTCATCTGATGCTGCACTCATCACTGTCCTTCTTGGTAAAATAGCCGTTACACAGCCTGGAGGTGTGTTGGGTCATTGTTCTGTTAAAAAACAAATGATAGTCCCACTAAGCGCAAACCAGATAGCATTCTGCAGCGATACGCCATCCTGTGGTAGCCATGCTGGTTAAGTGTGCCTTGAATTCTAAATATATCAGTGTCACCAGCAAACCAACTCCACACCATAACACTGCCTCCTCCATGCTTTACGGGGGTAAATACACCTGCGGAGATCATTCATTCACCCACACCGTGTCTCACAAAGACACGGCAGTTGGATCCAAAAATCTCCAATTCGGACTCCAGACTAAAGGACAAATTTCCACCTGTCCATTGCTCGTGTTTCTTGGCCCAAGTAAGTCTCTTATTATTGGTGTCCTTGATTCCATATGCTTTTTCATAGGTTTGATGTCTTCACTATCATTCTACAATGTAGAAAATAGTACAAATACAATAAAACCCTCGAATGAGTAGGTATGTCCAAACTTTTGACTTGTACTGTGTGTGTGCACACACAGTTGAAGTCAGAAGTTTACATACACTTAGGTTGGAGTCATTAAAACTTGTTTTTCAACCACTCCACAAATTTCTTGTTAACAAACTATAGTTTTGACAAGTCGGTTAGGACATCTACTTTGTGCATGACACGGCATAATGGCATAATTTTTTCAACAATTGTTTACAGACAGATTATTTCACTTATAATTCACTGTATAACAATTCCTGTGGGCCAGAAGTTTACATACACTAAGTTGACTGTGCCTTTAAACAGCTTGGAAAATTCCAGAAAATGATGTCATGGCTAGAGAAGCTTCTGATAGGCTAATTGACATAATTTGAGTCAATTGGAGTTAGGCCTTGAAATACATCTTCAAACCCAGTGCCTCTTTGCTTGACATCATAGGAAAATCAAAAGAAATCAGCCAAGACCTCAGAAAAAACTTGTAGACCTCCACAAGTCTGGTTCATCCTTGGGAGCAATTTCCAAATGCCTGAAGGTACCACGTTCATCTGTACAAACAATAGTACACAAGTATAAACACCATGGGACCACGCAGCCGTCCAACCGCTCAGGAAAGAGACACGTTCTGTCTCCTAGAGATGAATGCACTTTGGTGCAAAAAGTGCAAATCAATCCCAGAAAAACAGCACAGGACCTTGTGAAGATGCTGGAGGAAACAGGTACAAAAGTATCTCTAACCACAAACAAGTCCTATATCGACATAACCTGAAAGGCCGCTCAGCAAGGAAGAAGCCACTGCTCCAAAACTGCCATAAAAAAGCCTGACTACAGTTTTGCAACTGCACATGGGGACAGAGATCGTACTATTTGGAGAAATGTCCTCTGGTCTGATGAAACAAAAATAGAACTGTTTGGCCATAATGACCATTGTTATGTTTGGAGGAAAAAGGGGGAGGCTTGCAAGCCGAAGAACACCATCACAACCGTGAAGCACGGGGGTGCCAGCATCATGTTGTGGGGGTGCTTTGCTGCAGGAGGGACTGGTGCACTTCACAAAATAGATGGCTTCATGAGGGAGGAAAATTATGTGGATATATTGAAGCAACATCTCAGACATCAGTAAGGAAGTTAAAGCTTGGTTGCAAATGGGTCTTCCAAATGGACAATGACCCCAAGCATACTTCCAAAGTTGTGGCAAAATGGCTTAAGGACATCAAAGTCAAGTTATTGGAGTGGTCATCACAAAGCCCTGACCTCAATCCTATAAAAAATGTGCATGCAGAACTGAAAAAGCATGTGCGAGCAAGGATGCCTACAAACCTGACTCCGTCACACCAGCTCGGTCAGGAGGAATGGGCCAAAATTCGCCCAACTTATTGTGGGAAGCTTGAGGAAGGCTACCCAAAATGTTTGACCCAAGTTAAACAATTCAAAGGCAATGCTACCAAATACTAATTGAGTGTATGTAAACTTCTGACCCACTGGGAATGTGATGAAAGAAATAAAATCTGAAATAAATAATTCTCTCTACTATTATTCTGACATTTAAAATTCTTAAAATAAAGTGGTGATCCTAACTGACCGAAGACAGGGACTTTTTGCTAGGATTAAATATTAGGAATTGTGAAAAGACCAGTTTAAATGTATTTGGTTAAGGTGCATGTAAACTTCTGACTTCAACTGTGTGTGTATATATATACTTGTTTTTGTTTTTTTGACTGCCTGACCAAAAAAATCTTGATCGACCGACCAGTCGACTAAATAAGGACAGCTCTAGTTTAGTTGTTGCTTTCATGTCCTCAAGACGCAATACATTTTCATGGCTGAAAGAAGCACAGCTATCCAGAGAAACAATGACATTACTTGTAACTCTAAACTTGTTTTATGAAGGGAGTGTTGATGTAATTAAGCCATAGAACCCTAGGGAAGCACGAGTCTATCTGTACATATAGCCAGCATTCGTGATGGACTTTATAACACATTATCAATAAAGAATGACTATTTTGCCTGACTACTAGGGAACTTAGAGGTCACTTGGCTCCCTCCCTATGAGCTGTTGCCTCTATTATTTTAAAGCCATTTTAAATCACCAGGGGGTAGTAATGTGGTAAATTAATGAAACCATGAACACTTTTTCTCTCTGTGTGAGATCCACTCCCCTCTTTCTGATCAATATGAGTTATCCTGGTCATTCACTGCAGCTCTGTAATGGGGTCTGGACACTCTGTAGCTCTGATCACATCTGATCGTAACAAGCTGGCCTGCACTGTTCTGCTCAGCCACCTCTGACATTACTTCCAATGGTTAAAAAATCACATTACCCATTATCGGAGCTACAGTGGGAGGTAATTACAGCAAACAAACTGGGGCGGCAGGTAGCCTAGTGGTTCGAGTGTTGGGCCAGTAACTGAAAGATCAATCCCCGAGCTGACATGGTAAAAATCTGTCATTCTGCACCTGAACAAGGCAGTTAACCCACTGTTCCTTGGTAGGCCGTTGTTGTAAATAAGAATTTGTTATTAACTGACTTACCTAGTAGTTAAATAAAGGTTACATTTAAAAACGATATATATATATTTTTTAACTGCTTCGTTTAGGGCCTTAAATCAGAGAGGGATTGGCCGGAGGATTATGGGGTAGAGAGCAAGGGATGAGCGGGTATAGGTCAGAGGAACAGAGGGAAGAGGGGGGATTTGGAGCGTCTCTTAACCATTTGGTTTTACTGTAAACATGGAGACAGGACTGCAGAGGGGAGCTGCCAGGAGCTGTGTCCTTTGGACCTCGCCAACCCACCTGTCTCCCTCTGCCAGCCACACTCACACGCTCTTACCTGGCACACCTGGTGGGCACATCCTTCATAATGCTTGAGAAACCTGGTCCAGTCCCTGTTCTGCCATATGCTGTCTGCCTAATTATGTACAGTCAGTGTACACCATCTGCTTTGTGTGGTAATAATCTCTCTTTATGGTGTGTCCTCTTTTTTGCAGAAAACTGTGTATGGTGCCAATGTTGTCATATTTGAAGGGATTCTAGCATTTGGGCCGTATTGGGCCGTACTCACCACCAATGTTCTCTCAAATGATTTCCGGGCACTGAGCAAATTTCAGGTTTGCTGAGCGCAAACGTGAACATTGACAATTCTGTGCAACTTCCGACGCACATTTACTGTGAACTCTGAGGCTGTACCCGCTTTAAGTTAGTTTTAACAGAGGTCAAGTAGGCTACTGTGGCTATTTGATCAATGTTGGTCTACCAGAGTGGCCTATCATCAAAAACAATGGAGAAAATGCATCCCATAACATTTTATCATGGAAATAGCTGTTCTATCATTCAGCCTACAATAGTAGCCAATGTGTGGTGTTCAATGTAGGCCTGCATTCCATGAGACGTTTGGAAAAAAACATGCAGGGCTTAACATTAACCTGTTCCACATGTCCTTCAAACAAGGAAGTGACTGAAAATGTTGTCTGATGCAAGAAACAACTTTACAAAAACAAAAATACATAATTATTCCCATACCATTATTACAGAGAATCAGACAAATCATGCAACCCTCAGCCTATTAGCTATTTAGCTTATTCAAGCCTTCCCCATTAAGAAAAGGAAAAAAAGCTTGGACTCATTTTTCAAAAGGTGGCTAGAAATGCACACATTTTGTGCTCTTTTAGGAAGCAATAACTCCCCCATTGGTGACTACAAATTATCTATAACTGGGATAATAACTCACTAACTACCAAAAGATATGAACAAATGTGCCCACGTGGCTACATGCAGCTCTCGCTTTGATCTCAAAACAAGCATATTTACTCTCATGCTGTAAACACAGTCCAGTTCAAATGGAATCTCACAAATCCATATATGGCAATGGTTGGTTTGCGTATAGGCCTACTGCAGCTCTGATTGGTTATGGTGCACCGGTCTGTGAGTACGCGCCTGAGTTGTGCCTGTCAATGCATTAGAATCCTATTCCGATGCGTTCTGCCTACAACAAAATCTCTTGCATAGTTAGTTTTGCATACTAATAAGTTTTGCATAGTTTGTTGCATTGAAAGTGGCTAATATTGCATTGATTCGATCACAATTCCATCAGTAAAGGGAAACGTTGATAGTGTTATCTAACGTGGAAAACTCTAGAAAGTTGAGAAGTTCAATCTCTTGCTTCTCTACAAAAGCTGATATTTCTTCTGCGTGGCAGTCCTGCGGCAGTGCCCTCTTCAGATCTGTGTGGGTGTGTGGACCATGTTAATTCCTTAGTGATGTGAACACAGAGGAACTTGAGGCTCTCGACCCGCTCCACTACAGCCCCATCGAAGTGGATGGGGGCATGCTCACTCCTCCATTTCCTGTAGTCCACAATCAGCTTCTTTGTCTTGCTGATGTTGAGGGAGAGGTTGTTGTCCTGGCACCACACTCCAGGTCTCTGACCTCCCTATACGCTGCCTCGTCATCGGTGATCAGTCCTACTGCCAATGTGTCATCAGCAAACTTGATGATGATGTTGTTGGAGTCGTGCGCAGCAACGCAAATGTAGGTGAACAGGGAGTACAGGAGGGGACTAAGCACACAACCGTGAGGGGCACCCGTATCGGTCAGCATGGGGGATGTGTTGTTGCCTACCCTCACCACCTGGCTGCGGCCCGTCAAACTCCAGGATTCAGTTGCAGAGGGAGGTGTTCAGTCCCAGGGTTCTGAGTTTGGTGTAGACCACTGAGTTGTCATCAGTGAACTGTTGATCTGTTGGGGCAGTATGCAAATTGGAGTGGGTTCAGGGTGTCTGGGATGATGGTGTTGTGAGCCATGACCAGCCTTTCAAAGTATTTCATGGCTATAGATGTGAGTGCTATGGGGCGATAGTCATTTAGGCAGGTCAGCCCTTGCTCTGAGTAGGCGTCCTGGTATTCCGTCTGGCTCCCTGGCCTTGCAAATATTAACCTGTTTAAAGGTCTTACTCACATCGGCTACGGAGAGCAAGAAGTCGTCATGGACAGCTGGTGCTCTCATGCATGTTCAGGGTTGCTTGCCTCGAAGCGAGCGTGTCTGTTAGGGTCGCGTCGCTGGGCAGCTCGCGGCTGGGTTTCCCTTTGTAATCCGTGATAGTTTGTAAGCCCTGCCACATCCGTTGAGAGTCAGAGCTGGCATAGTAAGATTCGATCTTAGACCTTTATTGATACTTTGCCTGTTTGATGTCTCGTCTGAGGTCAAGTGTTTGGATTAATGTCCCGCTCCTTGAAAACGTCAGTTCTAGCTTTTAGCTAAGTGCAGATGTTGCCTATAATCCATGCCTTCTGTTTGGGGTATGTAAAGTGCCTTTAAGTATTCACAACCCTTGACTTTTTCCACATTTTGTTGTTACTGCCTGTAAATTAACTTAACTTTGTCCTGAATTCAATCTTTATGTTGGAGGCAAATACAACACAATGCATCACTGAGTACCACTCTTCATATTTTCAAGCATGGTGGTGGTGGCTGTATTATGTTATGGATATGCGTGTCATCTCAAGGAACGGGAGTTTTTTTAGGATGAAAAGAAATGTAATAGATCTAAGTACAAGCAAAATCCTAGAGGAAAACGTGGTTGTCTGCTTTGTGGCCTAGTTACAGTTTTGACTTAAATCTGTTTGAAAATCTATGGCAAGACATGAAAATGTCTGTGTCTCAACAACCAACTTAAAGAATGTGCAAATATTGTACAATCCAGGTGTGCAAAGCTCAGAAATACTCACAGATGTAATCACTGCCAAAGGTGACTCTAAAGGGTGTGAATACTTATGTAAATTTGATATTTCTGTATTTCCTTTTAAATACATATGCAAAAAAAATATAATACATGTTTTCACTTTATTCTGGTGTATTTTGTGTAAATTGGAATCCATTTTGAATTCAGGCTTTAACACAACAAAATGTGGAATAAGTCAAAGGGTATGAGTACTTTCTGAAGACACTGTACGTAGGGTCACTGTGTGGATGACGTCAATGGACTTATTAATGAAGCTGGTGACTGATGTGGTAAACTCAACTCAACTCAATGTTGTCTGATGAATCCCGAAACATATTCCAATCTGTGCTAGTGAAACAGTCCTGTAGCTTAGCATCCGCTTCATCAGACCACTTCCGTATTGGGCGTGTCACTGGTTTGAGTTTTTGCTTGGAAGCAGGAGGATAGAGTTATGGTCTGATTTGCCAAAGGGAGGGCCTTGTATGTGTGTGGAGTAAATGTGATTTAGAGTTGACACAAGTAACATGCTGTTAAAAACGAGTTATGGAGAAGCCACGAGAAATGCTGCCTCTTAATGTGCATTTTCTTGATCGCTGATTAGGGTCTTTGTGTCATAGAAAAAATATAGATGAAAAGTCTCTTGGTAAATAGTATGGTCTGCTGCTTATCATGAGGTATTCTAACTCAGGCGAGCAAAATCTTGAGACTTCCTTATAACATTAGAAATCACACACCAGCTGTTCTTAAGACACACACTCTTCCTCCCTTTGTCTTGTCCGAGTCTGCTGTCGGGTCTTTGCGATGCATAGAAAAACCAGTGAGACTTACAGCCATGTCCTCGTTCAGCCATGACTGCGAGAAACATAGGATATCACAGTTTTTCAGGTCCCGTTGATAGGACAGTCTCAAACGGAGTTCATCCAGTTTGTTCTCCAGTGACTAAACGTTCGCCAATAGAACAGAGGGCAATGGCGGTCTATTTGCTCGCCGACCTAGTCTCGTCAGGGTGCCGGCTCGCCTGCCTCTCTTTCTCCACTGCTTCCTCTTTCGAGTCCTGGGGATTAAGGCCTGGTTCGGCGTAAGCAGAACGTCCAGGATTGCTGACTCGTTTAAGTAGTCATTTCCATCCAAATTGAGCTTAGGGATCGCTTTTCTGATGTCCAGAAGCTGTTTCCGGTCAAAAGAAATGATGGCGGCGACATTATGTACAAAACAAGTTAAGATCAGCATCATCATCGATTTAATGGAGAGCCGCTACCATCCTCAAGCAGATTCAAGGAAATAAGAGGGATTCTCTCTCTGTATTCACTGTTTTACCTTTCTCCTGCTCACTGCTCTCTGCCTGGGCCTGCTTGGGTTGCAGGCTGGGGCTGGGGCTGGCCCTGGGTGACTGGGCTGGGGACTGGCTGATAGAAATGGAGGAGCACTGGGTAGGGTGAAGTGTGGGGCTGTGTGTCTTGTTGGGGATCCATTCCAGCAGCAGGCTTGGCTAAAGTTACACTTGCTAACACAAAGCCCAGTTCTCTTCAAGGAAGAAATGCATGAAAAATGTCCCTTAAGATTAAAACAAAGGAACGTGTAAATTAGTACTCTTTTAGTACAATTGATGGCAGTTCTTCAGGCAACCCTTGTCAGCTATCTTGGTCCTCTTTATTTCAACAGATAGATCAACAACTTTTCACAAAGACTACGTTGGCTCATCTAAATCCATGAAGTAGAGTCTAGACTTGCAGCCTGCCTAGGACTCTCCTTCCCTCCATTATATCTAGAGGTTGTGTTTGGCCAGTGTGTCAGTGAATGGACTAGACTGTGTTTTATTGATGGTGCTGTTGATGGGTCCCTTAGTTCTCTTCGATCCGCCAGTGCTGTGTGTACAGAAATCCATACAAATTAAACTCTGAGCACATGGGTTTGCATTGGCAAAGCACTTCTGTTCCTGGTGATTTATCAGTTCAGCCATTGTAGAGTGAGGTTGGGCTACGCTTGGCAAGGATGAGAAGCCAAACAATGCAGATAATTGGATGTACTTTCATTTACATGTTTTCTATAAAAGTGTTGTTGTTTTTCTTTTAAGATGTACGACTTTAAATCACTGTAATTGTGGCTCACTTAGTACTAAACATTTCTAATCAACCACTTTATTTATTTTCCTATAAATTGGTTCCCTCTCAACCCTTTGCCATGACTCCAACAGGCCTTACCCTGCTGGCTGCGCCAAGTGTCCAGTCCGTTCTGGCCCGACAATGAGTAGCCATCTTTAATGCTGTAAAATGTTCCTAAACTGCCCTGCTCATTTCCCCAAATAACAGAGGTCCTGAGAGAGATTCTAAGCCTCAGCCTAGAGAGATGGAGAGGCCAGGTTGATCTACTGCCAAGCCCCTTCTCCCTGTCCTATCATAGCCCGTCATGTGGAGAAGCTGGAGCCCTTCTCCTCATCCCTTCCTATACACTGACAGCTCTACTGGCGTGGCGCTTTGGGTTCGACTGGTTGGTCAGGAAGCATATTTACTGCGCAATGACTGACCGTCTCATTGTCTGTCTGAGTTACACTCCAACACTCAATGGCCAATGAGTCATCAATAGCTCTTTTTGGGTTGTTGCGGTCTTTTTGCGTCTCCATCGCATACAGTGGTTCTGCTGGACCATTACTTCTACTAACGTTTGTTTTGCTGAGGTTAGAGCTTTGAGCACTGCATTTAGTTACCCCTGACTGGCTGATGATGGCTGTTTCAATTGATGTGTGTTCAGGAAAAGAGCATTAAAGACCCAATAGGCAATCTTTACAGTAGATCCGATTTAACTTCTTTCAACCCTGGGACATTGATTTCCCAACCATCATGTATGTGGGGTGTCCCACCCCTGAAGGAATTTAGTTTTTACCCAGCACCCCGCCATGAAATTATATCTTGGGTTAACACTGCCCTATGAATTGATTATATACATGACCTCTCTTAACCCTCTCTTTCTCTCCTTCTCGCTCTCCCCCAGCTGCTGGACATGAAAGTGTTTGTGGACACAGACTCAGACATCCGTCTGCTCAGGTGTCTGAAGAGGGACATATCGGAGCGCGGCCGTGACATCAGTGGAGTCATTAAGCAGTACAACAAGTTTGTCAAGCCTAGCTTTGAGCAGTGCATCGAGCCCACTGTACAGGTGGCTGATATTGTGGTCCCCAGGGGTGAGTGGTTTGTAGATAGCTACTACCACAGTAGTTTCTTTAGATTCAATTCAGAATAATACAAGTATTGTACAAATACTTCTGAAAACTATAGCGAATCTGCTATAAAAGTGCAATGTGTGTGTTGGCCACTTCAGGGGGTGAAAACTTTGTTACATTGGATCTGATTGTTCAGCATGTTCAGTCAGCTTGAAAATGTATGTGTGAATCGTGCTCTATCTCCAATACCTCTTCCCATAGACCCTAACGTGAAAGCATGGAGGAGTCCTTCCTATGTCTGTACATGTTGTCATCTCTCTGGCCCACACCATGCCCAGAGTTTGTGCATGCCAGCCCGACATGACCCCTATCCCATGGTTCAGGACTAGGATAAGGAGTTTTTCCTGACCACCTTCCCTATCAAGAAAAACACTTGGTGCTACCCATGACCTCTGAACCCTGTCCTATCCCTCAACATGGGTGGGTCATTTCTGGATTAATGAAATGATTGATGATGATTCTCATTCTCTAGGAGTGCTCAAGACTACGTCCTATTGTACTATGTCCTACTACGTCCTATTGTACTATGTCCTACTACGTCCTATTGTACTATGTCCTACTACGTCCTATTGTACTACGTCCTATTGTACTATGTCCTATTGTACTATGTCCTACTATGTCCTATTGTACTATGTCCTACTACGTCCTATTGTACTATGTCCTACTATGTCCTGTTGTAGTATGTCCTACTACATCCTATTATACTATGTCATATTATGTCCTATTGTATTATGTCCTACTACGTCCTATTGTACTATGTCCTACTACGTCCTATTGTACTACGTCCTATTGTACTATGTCCTATTGTACTATGTCCTACTATGTCCTATTGTACTATGTCCTACTACGTCCTATTGTACTATGTCCTACTATGTCCTGTTGTAGTATGTCCTACTACATCCTATTATACTATGTCCTATTATGTCCTATTGTACTATGTCCTATTGTACTATGTCCTACTATGTCCTATTGAAACCAGCCGACTCAAACTCAGTTGTCCTGTATATTCACTGTTTCAATCTGGTATCCAAAAGTAATCCTGAAATCTCAGAGGCTAGTCTCCAAGTAGAAGTTGACCCAACCAGTTGCCCATTCCACTTCTGCCCTCTAGTGGTCAGGATTCACCAACACACGTTATGAATTTGTCATGTAGATTGTCTGTCTGGTATCGGGCTGAACTAAACTCAACGCTTTCTCTTCACCAAGGGCCTCCTAATGAGTGGATTTATAACTGAGGGGCTATTCCTCATACTTTACATGCGTGTGTGTCAAGGGCCTCCTAATGAGTGGATTTATAACTGAGGGGCTATTCCTCATACTTTACATGCGTGTGTGTCAAGGGCATCCTAATGAGTGGATTTATAACTGAGGGGCTATTCATCATACTTTACATGCGTGTGTGTCAAGGGCATCCTAATGAGTGGATTTATAACTGAGGGGCTATTCCTCATACTTTACATGCGTGTGTGTCAAGGGCATCCTAATGAGTGGATTTATAACTGAGGGGCTATTCCTCATACTTTACATGCGTGTGTGTCAAGGGCCTCCTAATGAGTGGATTTATAACTGAGGGGCTATTCCTCATACTTTACATGCATGTGTGTCAAGGGCCTCCTAATGAGTGGATTTATAACTGAGGGGCTATTCCTCATACTTTACATGCGTGTGTGTCAAGGGCATCCTAATGAGTGGATTTATAACTGAGGGGCTATTCCTCATACTTTACATGCGTGTGTGTCAAGGGCCTCCTAATGAGTGGATTTATAACTGAGGGGCTATTCCTCATACTTTACATGCGTGTGTGTCAAGGGCATCCTAATGAGTGGATTTATAACTGAGGGGCTATTCCTCATATTTTACATGCGTGTGTGTCAAGGGCATCCTAATGAGTGGATTTATAACTGAGGGGCTATTCCTCATACTTTACATGCGTGTGTGTCAAGGGCATCCTAATGAGTGGATTTATAACTGAGGGGCTATTCCTCATACTTTACATGCGTGTGTGTCAAGGGCCTCCTAATGAGTGGATTTATAACTGAGGGGCTATTCCTCATACTTTACATGCGTGTGTGTCAAGGGCCTCCTAATGAGTGGATTTATAACTGAGGGGCTATTCCTCATACTTTACATGCGTGTGTGTCAAGGGCATCCTAATGAGTGGATTTATAACTGAGGGGCTATTCCTCATACTTTACATGCGTGTGTGTCAAGGGCATCCTAATGAGTGGATTTATAACTGAGGGGCTATTCCTCATACTTTACATGCGTGTGTCAAGGGCATCCTAATGAGTGGATTTATAACTGAGGGGCTATTCCTCATACTTTACATGCGTGTGTGTCAAGGGCCTCCCATTTATCTGTCAGCGCCATGACCCATATGCTCCGACTCCCATCTGCTGTTAGACTCCTTTTATGGTCCCTACAAACTATGATCTACACTGAGTGTACAAAACATTCAGAACACCTGCTCTTTCCATGACAGACTGACCAAGTGAATCTAGGTGAAAGCTATGATCCCTTATTGATGTCACCTGTTAAATCCGGTTAGATCAGTGTAGATGAAGGAGAAAGGTTAAAGAAGGATTTTTAAGCCTTTAGACAATTGTGACATGGATTGTGTATGTGGGCCATTCAGAGAGTGAATGCCTTTGAACGGGGTATGGTAGTAGGTGCCAGATGCACCGGTTTTAGTGTACCAAGAACTGCAAAGTTGCTGGGTTTTTCACGCTGAACAGTTAGTTTCCCTTTGTATCAAGAATGTCCACCACCCAAAGGACATCCAGCCAGCTTGACAAAACTGTGGAAAGCATTGGAGTCAACATGGGTCAACATCCCTGTGGGTTTCGACACCTTGTAGAGTCCATGCCCCAATGAATTGAGGCTGTGCTGAGGGCCAAAGGGGGTGCAACTCAATATTTTTGGTTACTGTACCACCAACTCAATTTTGCTCTGCCCGGAGTACCCCTGAAGTACCTCCTTGTGCATTTTACCAGTAGGCCTATGGTCTCTGGAGTCGTACACCCATACACCCGTACACCCGTACACCCGTCGGCGTGTGGGTAAAAGAGCAAGAGATCAAGAGACAGCATGTGCTAAAGAGAAAGCAAAAAGTGTGTGTGCACGTGCCTGCGTTTGTGAGGATTTGTGGATTAAGGGATCTCTGTAGTAAAATACCATTGTGTCTGGTGTGGATCAAGTAATGAACGGTGTCCAGTGGACAGAGACGGAGGCCGCTCGTCCTCCATACATCACTGTGAGTGTCTGATGATGATGAGGACAGGGCCTGTTGTAGCCTAATGGACCATAACACCCTCCACTAAGAGACATCATATAGCAAGACTGCTGAGCCCACTATAGTACTTCTGTTCAGGAAAGCCCCAAAAGTAATGTAAATGTTTGGGGGGCATTCTGTTTGACATGTACTACAAAAAAAATATATATTGCCCAGAAAAATTTACATTTCAAATTAAATTCACTCGGCTGTTCACTGGGCCTTGCTGTGAGATCAGCGCACCAGAACGTAACCTGATCTGATGCATGATTATACCTTCATGGAGAGAGAGCTACCGGTTCATTTGAAATTATGGAAATACACGCTGCATTACATGGAAACGGGAAACCAGTAAAGATACCCAGAGCTTATCAGATGACACGCTGAATGTCTGTGTGATTCATGGAAAAATGGAGGGGAATGTAATATCATTGCAAGTCATCAACGGGAAGGATGTTTGTGTTGATTTAAAAGGGTGGTGGGGGACTGGGGACATTTGGCTTTGGAAGGTTGGAATGGCTTGTCTCATTTCATGAGTTATGTTTTGTTTTTATATCTCTCCTCCCTGTGTCTGTAATGAAATACTTGCTAAACCCTGGCCGAATGCACTCTGACCATCTCAGCGTGAAGTCACAATGAGGTATGACTGCCACGCCCCCCTCCCCATCCATCTACCCCCCCCCCCTTCCTTGTGGTACCTGTCTTTTATTCTGTTTCCTGTCAGCAGAAGCTCAGAGAGCACATCAAAGAAAAAATATGTGCCCAGTCTGAAGGATTACTGACTTAGACCAAACAACTTATCTTACCAAATATTGTTGACATGGTCAATTAATGAAAATACCAACAGAAATGTTTGTGTAAACTAAATGAAAGGCTGTCCACCTCCTTTCTTCCACACTGTCAGTCATGAAAACTATCGCTAACTCCATGAGGATGAGCTGTGGTTAAGACCTTAATAGACAGTTGGAAGATGTCATGGATAGATCACTTTGCGGTAGCTGCAAGTAGATGTAAGGAATTCCTTGTTATCGAAAAAGATCAGAAGCTTCGGGTTATCCCTCCATGTTTATCAGATGACCTCACACTAAGGCCATTGAAAATATTGTCAAACAACTCCTCCCAGTCAGACATGAACCATTGAAATGTCGTCTGGTCCTGAAGCCGTCCCCTTGCTGAACAGGGGCCCTAACTCTCCCCCCCCCCCCCCCCCCCCAGGGCCCCCTCTCAGCCTGCTCTCACACCACCTCCCTGCCCTATCAGCTTCTCCACAGAGATCATATGGCATCTACTCTGTCCTGCTGCCGTCTAAGTGATGTATTTTCTTTCTTCTCTTTGTCATCTCTCTTGTTCTTGCAAAATGAATATTTATCACCTTCTGCAGAGAACTCCGCTGGGATATGTGAGGATAAACTCTTGCATCTTCATCTTTTTTGGGGGGGAGATCCTCTCCCCCTCATTTCCATGTATTTAATGATCTGTTGTTAACATTTCATCCAGAATCAAAGCCAAACCTTTGTTTGCTGTCATTGCTGTTTTTCATTTATCTCTGAACCAACTGCTTGATTCTTTGTTTTCTTTCTGCTTTCTACACCCTAACTGGCCTGTATTTTGGTTCCAGATACATAAATAGAAAAAATACAGTACTAAAGTATTTAGAGGGAGTTGTCTTGGCTTCTTTAATTGGCAACAACATTGCAGAACATATAGCAAAGTGTTAAATTGCTTTATGGCATTTCTATTTCAAAATAGAACCACTGTTTAGTACTGTACAACGCAAGTTATTTTCTAGATTCTAAATGGTCCTAGTTTTCCATTGTCTGCCAGTAAAGCACCATATACTCCAGACTGGACCAGAGGAGCCTGTTCAAGCATGGCTGTTGCCAGGATCTGCGCACAAATACCCCTCACCCCACTTTGCCTGGCTGTGCAGCCGTGACCTCCAAACATGTTCACGAGGAGGAAAGTAAAATATCCCAGTGGTATCTTACTTTTGTCTCCCTGGCTTGACTGCTGTCTCTGTGTGTTGTTGTAGTACTGTGAACTCCCCAGCAGTGGTCTGTAGGTGTTGTAGTACTGTGAACTCCCCAACAGAGGGCAGTGTCTCTGTGTTGTGTAGGTCTGTTCTGGCCTCAGCCCACCAGGGACAGCCCCTACCCAAGACCCTCAGCGTCATGGAGGGCACCCCACAGGTCCACGGCATGCACACCATCATCAGGTAAGACCATAGAGGTTTGGAAGAGCGCTGGGGCCCGGTTTCTCACCCTGTCAACACTGTCTCTGCACTGTCACGAGTTTATAATGAATATACACTCAGTGGCAAGGTTATTAGGTTCTCGAAAATGTTTTGCTCCCTCAGACAGTGTGTCACGTGGCTTGCTATATATGGCAGGCAGACAGGCATTGTTACTGTTTTGAACGTTAGAATGGGCAAAACGAGTGACCTAAGCAACTTTGAGCGTGGTATGATCGTCAGTGCCAGGCACGCCGGTTCCAGTATGTCAGAAATGTCCAGCCTCCTGGGCTTTTCACGCACGATAGTGTCTATGATTTACCGAGAATGGTGCGACAAACAAAAAACATGCAGTCCAGTGGGTGAAAACAGCTTGTTAATGAGAGAGGTCAAATGAGAATGGCAAGAATCGTGCAAGCTAAAACTGGCAAATAACAACTGTGGTTTGCAGAACGGCAACTCGGAATTCACAACTCGTCGGTCCTTGTCGCGGATGGGTTATTGCAGCAGACGACCAAACTTTTCCACTCCTATCAACTAAAAACAGGAAGAAGCGGCTCCAGTCGGCAAGCAATCACCAACACTGGACAATTGAGTAGTGGAAAAAGATCACCTGGTCCGACGAATCCCGGTTCCTGTTGCGTCTTGCTGAAAGCGGAGTCAGGATTTGACGTTAGCAGCATGTGTCCATGGCCCCATCCTGCCTGGTGTCAAAGGTACAGGCTGGTGGTCTAATGGTGTGGGGAATGTTTTCCTGGCTCACGTTAGGTACCTTGATACCAATTGAGGTACGTTTGAATGCCACATCTTGTACAATCAATGCCCTGAAGAATTCAGGCTGTTCTGGAGGCAAAGTTGGGCCCGAACCCATACTAGATGGGTCTACCTAATTAACTGGCCACTGAGTGTACATGCACACACCCTCACTCCCAGGCCTTGTGTGTGTGTGTGTGTGTGTGCTAATCGTGACAAGTTCATCTTCTACTCCAAGAGATTAATGAGGCTCCTGATAGAACATGCCCTCTCCTTCCTGCCCCTCAAGGTGAGTGGCCCTGCAAATGCATGGCCAATTCTATATCGCCCCTTGTGCACAACCATACACTAATGTAGGTCTCTACTTTGCCTCTCATCCTCTCTAGCCTGTGCAAGTGGAGACTCCCCAAGGTTCCATCTATGAAGGCAAGAGACTCAGTGGTAAAAGGGTAAGGCTCTGTGCTGATACCTCTCCACTTTCACACAGTGTTTTGGGCCCTAAACTGCAATAAAGTATCAATGTACTCCCTGATACTACATTACAGCAAAATTGTTACGATCATGCTGATTGCTAATTGTCATTCTTGGCCAGAGATTTTGCAGTGGTTAAACTAGTGTTATCTCTCTCCAGTCCTTGTCTTCATCACCATTGAATCTGCTTTGTTAACGTGTGTTTTTACTAGACGCCTGCATTGAAAATGTCTCGTCACAAAATGTGTGGCAGTGTGGATGGGCCAGAGAAAATCATTAATTTCACTCACGTTATGGGGATGTGTTTGCTTGGCTCTCAGTGGGAGCAGCTCGGTTAGACAGCAGGGTTATTATGACTATATTACTCTACTGCAGATGTCTATCTCCTGACATCAGGCTCTGTAACATTGAACGCTCACCATGCTGATCCTTCTGCTCAATGGACGTTTACTTGCAAACTAACTGTGAGGGAGTGTAAAGCCTAAAAAGCTATTTAATTGTGTGTGTGTGTGTGTGGATCACAGGCGTGTCCATACTGAGAGCAGGGGAGACCATGGAGCAGGCTCTAATGGTTGTGCGTAAAGACAATCGCCTGAGAAAGATCCTCATCCAGACCAACCATGACACTGGAGAGCCAGAGGTAGCACACAAATACATCAGTCCTGTAGTTCACCAAGGCTTCTGTATGTTTTGCGTGGCCCTCTGTCTGTGATGCAAGGCTTCACGCACACCCAGACATTAACCTTTCAACTCTGAGACCCTAAAGCAGGAGTGTACGATTGTATCGGTCGTCTGTTTTGTCTGTGGCTTCATTCAAGGCTAGGTGTCAGTCTCATTGCTAACTAGCCTCATTGACCTCAGGTTCACTTCATCATCAGGGTCACAGACTATCCATATCTTTGAGATAATACCGTATGATGTCAGATGTAGTCTTCACGCTTTGGCCGTTTCTTCTTCAGCTGTACTGGTTTCATTCACAACAGATGCTCAAATCGTGACATTTTAAGTTAACACAATCCACAAATTAAGATATTGTATAAAATGTTATTTGACCACTGCTGTCCTGTGTTCCCTGTCTAGTTCCACTACCTGCGTTTCCATAAGGACATCAGTGAGGACTATGTCATCTTGATGGACATCACTCTGTCCACTGGGGCTGCTGCTCTAATGGCCGTCTGAGTGCTGCTGGTCAGTTCTACTTTATTCTACCTCATTCTACTCCTCTTGTCTAGTCGAATATTCTCGTGTTAGTCTTCTCTACCCTGCCACACACATGTTGAGGAGAAGTTGGGGCTTGGGGGTTTATCATCCAGATAATGTTGGTTATGCCTGAGACATGGCCTGGTGTTGAGGTAACAGGAGAGCAGCTCTGCTGGTGGAGACTGGACGACCACAGCGGCAGGAGATGGAGGAAAGATTTGGATGCTTGTTGGCTGTCATGAAACATTGTTTTAGTTCAGTAAGTTCGAGGCTCTGTCTCATTTGTGATAAGGCTGCAGAGCTAAAGGTACAGCTCTTGTGCTTTAGCCCTCGCCCCCTTGTGAAATGGAAACATTTGGGGTCAATAATTGCCATCCACCATGGTGGCCAAAGTCCATGGTTCTGTTTGCCCTCAGAGAGCAAACTTCACTGCATCCAGGTCAATCCAATACTTTTCTCCCATGTCAATCTCTGCGAAAGATATTCATGGTCGTGTGTGTTTGTCACTAGAAGCATTGGTTGTAGTATGTATGTTATATTTGACAATAAGGCGCCGAAGACATCAGACTAACCCCATTAAGGAGCACGTTTTGAAAGGTAGTGGGAACTGGGAAGAGCTTGAGATCTCCACAAGTCTGGCTATGGTTGCCACCCATGTGTATGTCTGACACCCTGAAGGACCATGATGTCCAGGAGGATAAGATCATCCTGCTGTCTCTATTGATGGCAGAGATGGGCGTCCACTCTGTGGCCTATGCCTTCCCCAAGGTCCTCATCACCACCGCCATCGACAAGAATGTCAACGACGAGTACCACATAATCCCTGGCATTGGTGGGTGTCTCTCTCACACTCTCACATACACACAAATATCCACATTTTCCTTCATAACTTTGGCCTCATGCTAATCCAGTGAGTAAGCTGTTTGACTGATTTGAAGTGATATGACATTGTGTGATGACCTAATCACAAATTGAAAACATCCAGATTGTCAAATGTAGCTGGTTCCACAGCTCTGTTGTGAATCAACCCAAACTCCGACCCACGTGTTCCATCAGCAGGGTCACTGACACACCCCTCATTGTCACTAGTCCAAGTCAACATGACTGACTCTCCTCTCTCTTCCTCCAGGTAATTTCGGGGATCGTTATTTAGGGACGGACGCTCCCTCGGACTGGTATGAGAGTGATGAAGGAATGGATTACTGAACTGTTTTGGAAGAGGAGGGAGGGGCGGTCAGCACACGAGCACGTAGACATGCATGCCCTTGTCCTGCTCCTAAGAGCTCTGGACCCCCACTCAGCACCCCGCTACTGCCCACCGCCCTGTGCCAACTCCTCCCCTCTGAGCGAGGTGGAAGGTCATGAGGCTACCTACCCTCCTGAGGAGGAAATGTGATATTAGCTTAGCTAGTGACACCCAGAGCCATGTATTTTTAGAGCTGGGCCATTACGGTTTCTGCATTATGACTCATTTTTACATGACACTACAACATTTTTAACTTTTTTTTTTGTCCCCAATTTTGTGATATCCAATTGGTAGCTACGACCTTGTCTCATCGCTGCAACTCCCCAATAGGCTCGGGAGAGGCGAAAGTCGATACATGCATCCTCCAAAACATGACCCGCCGACTTACGCTGCCTCTTAACACACTGTTCGCTTAACCCGGAAGTCAGACGCACCAATGTCGTAGGGAACGCTGCTTGCAGGCACCCGGACACAAGGAGTTTCTATGGAAAGGAAAGCTCCCCGGCCAAACCCTCCCCTGACCCGGATGGCTCCTGACATGACCGGGAGCCCCATAGGATCGAACCCCAGGCTGTAGTGGGTCATCAGCACTGTGAAGCAGTGCCTTAGATGACTTTGTCACTCGGGAGGCCCAACACTACAGCATTCTATAGCGGCCATGTTATTGCCCCATTAACATTACATGAGGAATATGTAAGGAATAATCGAGGGGCTATGCATTCTATGTAAAATAATGAACGGCGTGGAAGGTGTGTTCCAAGTGGCACTAACCTTCCATGGAGTTGCATTATTTTCCAGTGAACGCATAGAGCCCCAAATTGATTATCCCTTTTATACCATGGCTATAATTTAACACATTTGCCACTAAAAATGTGCATCTGCAGAAAGAACTGTTTATCCACTTAAAGATACAGTAGTTGCATTAGTAACCAAACCAACAAACTTGCTAGTTTAGCTAACCAAACCATCAATGCTAGCTTGCTATTATGAAAATCAAATTCAACAATACCAATAATGTTTTCAACTTGACTTTTTCTTTCAAAAGCAGCTCAAACATTGAACATGTAAGAATGAACTATAACCATTGAATTCTACCGCGCTGATATGCCGTGTTATAGGGAAATAATGCACACTCTAGAAAGACCTTTAAACCAATCAGAAACAAGTATTCAACAATGCCATGGTATAAAATGTCTAGAATGAGCATTATGATGCATTTACATGACACTTTCCAATTACATGGCAGCATCCCATTAACATGACGTGGGGAATATGTAAATAATGCTATGTAACTGAATGTCTGAAATTAGAACAATTAGTCAACATTCTAAAATTTGGCCCAAATCTCTATATACATGGCTCTGGTGATACCTATAAACCCATACACATCTATTCACTGATGAGAATACTTGACATCAGGGAAGGAGAGAGAAAACCAAATGCATCTGTTAGTGCCATATCTTAACTGTGCTTCAATAACATGAAGATTAATATTATATGGTGATGGCCGTTGTTATTTATAGGGGAGTCTTTGTCTTATAGCTGAGAAGAACATGTTAATGGTCTGAGGGTACAATGGACCAGGTAGGTAGTGAACATATAAGGTAGTATAGCTAATAGGTAGCTTTAAGCTCAATATAGCCTAAATATTAGTTAACAGTCCGCTTCTATGGACATTCTGTACTGTCCTCTCTTTGGAGATAATTTACAGTTCTCTTAGCTGTGACAAAGGTCTTAGGCAATTGTTCACCAAAAACATAATAATTTGCTTCATTGTGGTTTAAGATGATTCACTTGAATTAGGGAAAGTATTTATTATTTGAGGCCATTTTGGTTTCCTTCCATCACCGATATGGAGCGTACCAAAGGGCCCGTTAGTAGGGAAGTCCGTTGATTACGCCGAACATCGTCCCGTTCATCTAAGGCTGGGTTAAAGCTAGATATGAGGAGTAGTATGGGAACTTTGAAGCCCAAAAGTGTGTTGCATTGCGGGGAGTAAATTAAAGGCCCAGTTTAGTCAACAACTTGATTTCCCTGTGTTTTATATTTCCACACTGAGGTTGGAATAGTACTGTGAAATTGAAAATGATGACAATGCACTTGTGTAAGAGCTGTTTGAAAAGACCCCCTTGAAATTTCACCCTGTTTTGGTGAGATGAAGTTTTGATATGTGAACGATTGCCAGTATATTAGTTAATAGACCAATAAGAAAGTGTTCCAAACCTAATTTTCTGTTTTTCCATCCACACTCGGACCACTTCCAGACGGTCCTAGTAACATTATTGCTTGAGAAATGGCTCTTTGCTATTTTTGCTTATTTTTGACCATTTTGATTTAAAAACAATCACATTACCCAGAAATTATTTAATATTGAGATAAAAGCAGCTGCATTTGACCTTAAAGGATTTTATTAGATTTCCCCTCATTTATATATCATAGGTTGTAGTTGATGCAGAAAAATGTTTTTTACTTTGCATCCATTTCTCTGTGTAATATACTTGAATAATACTAATATTTAATATTTTCTCATTTAAATTGATACCCCTGCTTGGTTCACAAAGGCAGTATAATAGAGAGAATTTACCACAGGATGCTTTATCTTGGATGTAACCATCATGAATGATGTTTTTATGGCCTGACCAGCTCTTGCCAATTTACATTTATTGTGTTTTCTGGACTTCATAGTTACAATATTGCAAGACAGAACCTTGAGGATTCAATGGCTATATCAGCGTTAAAATACAGTGTCTTAAAAATAAGGTTCCAAAATATGGTGCCTCAGGCATTTTTTGCCTAATCAATGACATAATGCAATGCATATGGGTAGCTTAGACATTTGGATAGTAAAGGTACAGTGTAACCTATTTATCCAGATAGAAAAAAAAAAATAGGAAGACCGTCTGTATCACCATGCGTCAGACAGTGCTTCTGTATAGGACTTCTAATGCAGCTTTCGCTACAGTATTTGCCTATTCAGTTACCTCACCTGCATTTCTGTTTTGTATGGCTTGAACTGTTGATGGGTCTTTGGTTACTTTATCGGCTTGTGTGGTTCACTCCGCTTGGTTACATTTTTATGCTAAACAATTTGCCATGAATCTTGTTTCTTTTTTCTTTTTTTTTGCCTTTTGTTGTTTTAAAATAGGAAAACGCATCATGTATGAACAGGCCTTGATTGAAAAAGACAATTAGTTTCCTGTTTTAAGTGTGTTAACTTAAGTGGTGTAAAGTACTTAAGTAAAATGACTTTATTAAAGTACCACTTAAGTTGTTTTTTGTTGTATCTGTACTTTACTTTATTTATATTTTTGACAACTTTATCTTCAATACATTTGTAAAGAAAATAATGTACTTTTTACTCCATATATTTTCTCATGACACCCAAAAGTACTAGTTAAATTTGGAATGCTTAGCAGGACAGGAAAATGGTCCAATTCACTCACTTATCAAGAGAACATCCCTGGTCATCCCTACTGCCTCTGATCTGGAGGACTCGCGAAACACACGTGCTTCATTTGTAAATTATGTCTGTGATGTTGTAGTGTGCCACTGGCTATCCATTAATAAATATAAAACAATACAATTGTGCCATCTGATTTGCTTAATATAAGCCATTTGAAATGATTTATACTTTTGCTTTGATATTTACATATATTTAAAACCAAATACTTTGACTTTTACTCAAATAGTATTTTATTGGGTGTCTTTTACTTGAGTCATTTTATATTAAGGTTACTTTTTACTTTTTTACTGAAGTATGGCAATTAGGTACTTTTTCCACCACTGGTTAATTTAGCAAATAGGAAAATGGTGTTATTATTTCATGTTCAAAGAAACAGTGCGCGTGTGCAGGAGTTGTCACTTCATATTGGTGACGTCTTGATGAAGTGGGGTTAGCTTCGTTTGCACCGCCTGAGGGCGACATTCCATCGATCTGATCCTAGCTTCATTGTGGAAGTGACGTATGTTACAGTCGTGATCATCTGTGTATGTCAATTGGATCTGTAAAGGAGGAATGTATAGCAAACCGTTTTGGTAGTGTGTGTGTATATACTGTATATATATTATTATATGGTGTTATTATTTCATGTTCAATATATATGGGGTTTACAATTGGTTCAGTAATGTTAGGGTTGTATGACAAAGGTTGGTGACAGATCTTTTGCTACTGAGGTTGCAAGGCTAGGATGGAATGCTTTCTTCTGGTTGACTAGCAACCAGGGTTTTTATGGTGAATAAAGAAAGGATATACACACTATTAGGATTACATTAAGTACGGTTCATATGACACGCTGACAATTAATTTTACACTTCATATTGATATTTCTAGCAGCTTGCTTTCTCGGGTAATGGGGAACGTTACGTGGGCCCGTGTCATTCGACGGCATGGTCTGCGGAGTAAGCTAGTTACGTTGTCCATTATGGCAAAAGTTGTCTTTATTTTGTGACCTCAATAAACGATTACCGATATCACCCGACCATTGAAGTCGACTATATTTAAGTCATATTGTGAAGTTATGTCTTGTATTAAATTTAAAGTTATAATAAACTACCAATGTCGACACGCAATATTCGGGATGCCAAGGCATATGATTCCGGTTATAAGCAGTTCTGACAAGTTTGTCTGTGTTCCTGCAGAGCAGGGTTAGGGTCAATTTCAATTTTTATTTGAAATTCCAATTCATATATTGAATTAACTTGTGAAGTGGAGACTTTAATTTGAATTGAATTTAAATTTGTGGAATTGTTGGGGATAATATTGAATTATTCGAACATACCTAACATTGGAATAGAGAGGAATTCAATTATCTGAATTCAAAGACTGACCTGGAATTTAATTTGAATTAAATTGAATTTACAGGGTAAGCGAATTGACATAGGCTTGAATTTGGGGAATTAAATCCATCCCTGCTGCAGAAAGCGGAGAATGGTGGGCCTGTGGAGATCCTACCGGGCTCTGGTGACAAGGCATCCATGGACTGTCCAGATAATCACAGCCAGTAAGAAAACACCAATGATGTATACAAACCCTGGATTGCTGATGTTATGTTTTGGCCAATGAGAGGCTTTGAAGCCACTGGTCGGCCATATTGGCACTCCTCAGAACAACAGTCATATTCATAGGAATGAATGGATTTATACTGTATTTCATTTAATTGTTTCAAGATCAAAATGTATTTTTGTTGTAGTGGGGAGAGTAACATAACTATATATATATGTGAATGTATATATATATATATTTGTGTGTATGTGTTTCGCTTGCTTAATATAAATTAAAAGTATGCATTAAGGTGTCTGCAATAGAATAAACGTGGCAAAACCAAATATAGTATTAGTAAATGCCTTTCTGTAGCTTCCAAAATATTTTTACACTGGTGGTGGAGTGGCAAGATGGAGACACAGTGGCTTCAAAACAGTGACTCATCTAGTGTGTGTATATATACATTTTAAAATACCCACTACACTAAGCTACACTACAGTAACTACACTATGTCCATTATGCTCCTCTACAGCAAAGCCCCTGGCAAGAGTCCCTGAAATTCCCTCAAAAAGAGAGGGCGACGGAGACAATTTACCCCAGCATTTTCTCTGAAGCTTTCACCTGATCAGCTTAAACTTTTACAGGTCAAATCAATCAGACTTTTTCTGTCCAAATGTTTACAAATGCAACCCCGTATTCCATGGCTCACGGATGAGAGCTGCAGTCTGAATGGGGTTGTTCAATTTGTGCTGTACCTTAAAATGGAACCATATCTGTGTTTTGTAAATATTTGACATATTCCCTGTTGATTCAGTGACAGTGTTGCTTGTGGTGGCAAACATGTTGGTTTTTGACACATACCCTTATGAAAAAAGATTGCAGTCAGAGTGCAGTATAACTATAGTTAGAGTATAGTTATTCTGCAGTATGCTCTAAATAGTAATTTAGCAGTCATTTAGCTGTGTAACTGCAGTTAGAGTGCAGTATAACTGCAGTTATTCTGCATTTACTGTGTCTCTTTTACTGCAGTTTCAAAACAGCATTTTTTTTGTAAGGGTAGCATTCATCAGAAGAGGAAGCACTGACTACTCAGGGTATCCAGGTAAATATTACTTAATTGATCTTTTGCTGAAGTTTTTCTTTTCATAAAGGAGTGAACATTTCCTTGCCGACATAGGCGAACCATAATGTTGTCCTTTTATGCAGTTTTATTATGTAGGTTACTCTTGTAGAATAGAGGCGTTTTTCCTATGATGCTGATGTGACTCATTAACCAACATCTACATGCCCACACGGTCTGTTTTGTCCGTTAACCAACACAAGATGGCAATGAAGAAGTATTTTCGCTACACGGTCTTTACTACCCTCACTAGCTGACAGGTCATTGCGGCGATGAATATGTCAGGGTTAGGTGCCAGCTTTGTTTTGATAGCTAATTAAATCCAATCAATATTTGGTCAGATATTTCACCCTGATTTGACTTGAATATTTGTCTGACTTAGTCCTCTCTATAACCTGTAGTTCAGGGGTAGCTAGTGCTGAGAAGTTAAGGGATTTTTTATTTTATTATTATTTTTAAACTTATTTGACCGATGTGTGTTCAATTATTTGAATTCCATTTTGTTCGTTTTTTTCTGTGAGCTCAATGCGCACATTGCACAGCTTTTCAAGCGATAAATCAGATCCTACCTGAACTGTGTGATGTAGTAGGGATTTGTAGTTTCCAACAGGCCAACATTCTACATTGTTTATCGCATAATTAACTACAATAACCATAATCCATTGCGCATCTACTTGTCCAGTCTGTGTTTCTTTTATGCCTGCTATGGAGAATGTGCGATTGTGAGGGGATAGCAGCTGTTGCTTTGGGAGGTAGCTCTACCTGAAAATACATTATCAAAATGATGGATAGTTGGTAGTCAGCAGTCATAAGTATGCCTTATTTACTTTGAAAATAGGTATTTTGTCAGACAGCATAGGCAGCAGCTCTATAGAGATGAGATGATAAATAATAGTTATCAAATAAAACAAATGTCATATACACAACAACTTAAATATTTTATTAAAGTAATGTGAATAAATTATGTTTAATAAGTGAATCGCAGTAATGGGCAGTCACTACCATCATGGGAATTTATTTGTATTATTTTTTCATATAAACGAACTGAAACCGAACCGACCTCAAAAAGCACTAATCCGTCAACACTAGGGGTAGCCAAAGTCTATATTGTCCCCACAGGCAATTACCTGGGTGTTTCTCCTCTCAGAAGCAAAACTTTGTCTGTGTGACCAATAACAATGCAAAGAGGAAACGTCAACTGGGTTGTGTAACCTTTACTTAACTAGGCAAGTCAGTTGAGAACAAATTCTTATTTACAATGACGGCCTAAACCGGCCAAACCTAGACGATGCTGGGCCAATTGTGTGCCGCCCTATGGGGTGTGGGTTAAAGGGTTGCAGGCAGTTAAACATTTATGTAATCAAGATGTCTGACTTGAGTGACTCATCATCTTTGTTTTCAATGGGAAGAGAGATAGGAGCCACTGGCGTTTGTATGTACTGTAATGCACATGAGACATTCAGAAGACAGAGAGAGGGCACCAGATAAGGATATAACGAGTGTGTGTGAATGTGTGTGTGTTCAAATTAATGTCTGCTCTGAAAAGGCAGAGACACTGCAAGCACACCTACATTTTACTGACCTCTGTTTGGCTTAGCTCCAGGTCTGCTTACCTAGCCTGTATGATACATGGAATTCAGTACCTGGCATCAGTCAGTCAATGGAAGGATGGATGAATTAACAAATAACGAACAAACAACTGAATGAGAAAAGAGAGATATCAGGACACCAGTGAGCCACGGTAGCAGTAGCTGATACCCAAAGTCAAATTGTGAGTATGAATCTTAAGAAGTACTCCTCTTCCCCTCCTATGTGGGTGAGACAGGTCCGGCTGGGCTGGCTTCATCAGCTAAATACCTCTGAGGGCTCAGTGGGTCCACTCCCTCCCCAGTGGAACAACCATCAGGCCCCAGGGGGAATGCCTGCCAACTCTTCCCCGGATCACTTCACTTAAGCCTGGGCCACGTCAATCACCATCTACCCCATTAGCCTCCAGAGGCCCTGGCTCTCCCTCAAGGACGGGCCCTGGAGCCGCCGCCAGCCACCCGCCAAGCTAGCTGGTGCTGACATCAGCACTCTCACTTAGGCATGGGGAGAAGAAGCTTGTTACCACCTCTTGACTAGCTACCATGTCTTGCCTCAGTGGGCATCAGATGGATGCTAGATCTAGATAGGGTATTAAAGTTTGGAGGAAATATATATATTTTTTTCACCTTTCCTGTGTGTTTTATCACTGGACACATACTGTAGGACCTTACAAAAGTGAAATGGTAAATGTAAGTGTCGACCTAGGGGCTGGCTGTGTTTAAGGATGAGCTCATATACTGTAGCCAAGCCTCAAGTTTCTCAAGATTTATGCTTGGTTTGTTCTGTTCTTAAAGGGACAGTTATTAGAAATAAAGGTTTACAATTTATTTTTATTTATTTGACCTTTATTTAACTAGGCATGTCAGTTAAGAACAAATTCTTATTTATAATGACAGTCTGGCAAAAGGCCTCCTGTGGGGACGGGGGCTGGGATAAAAAAATATATATACACTACCGTTCAAAAGTTTGGGGTCACTTAGAACAGTAAAGAGGCGACTCCGGGGTGCTGGCTTTCTAGGCAGAGTTGCAAAGAAAATACATATCTCAGACTGGCCAATAAGAAGAAAAGATTAAGATGGGCAAAAGAACACAGACACTGGACAGAGGATCTCTGCCTAGAAGGCCAGCATCCCGGAGTCGCCTCTTCACTGTTGACGTTGAGACTGGTGTTTTGCGGGTACTATTTAATAAAGCTGCCAGTTGAGGACTTGTGAGGCGTCTGTTTCTCAAACTAGACACTCTAATGTACTTGTCCTCTTGCTCAGTTGCGCCACGGGGCCTCCCACTCCTCTTTCTATTCTGGTTAGAGCCAGTTTGCGCTGTTCTGTGAAGGGAGTAGTACACAGCGTTGTACAAGATCTTCAGTTTCTTGCCAATTTCTCGCATGGAATAGCCTTCATTTCTCAGAACAAGAATAGACTGACGAGTTTCAGAAGAAAGTTATTTGTTTCTGACCATTTTGAGCCTGTAATCGAACCCACAAATGCTGATGCTCCTGATACTCAACTACTCTAAAGAAGCCAGTTTTTTATTTATTTTATCAGGACAACAGTTTTGAGCTATGCTAACATAATTGCAAATGGGTTTTCTAATGATCAATTAGCCTTTTAAAATGATAAACTTAGATTAGCTAGCACAACGTGTCATTGGAACACAGGATTGATGGTTGCTGATAATGTGCCTCTACACCTATGTAGATATTCCATACAAAAATCTACAACATTAACAATTTCTACACTGTATTTCTGATCAATTTGATGTTATTTTAAAGGACAAAACATTTGCTTTTCTTTCAAAAACAAGGACATTTCAAAGTAACCCCAAACTTTTGAACGGTAGTGTATATAGGGCAAAACACACATCACGACAAGAGACACCACAACACTACATAAAGAGAGACCTAAGACAACAACATAGCATGGAAGCAACACATGACAACACAGCATGGAAGCAACACAACATGACAACAACATGGTAGCAACACAACATGGCAACAGCGCAACATGGTAGCAGCACAAAACATGGTACAAACATTATTGGGCACAGACAACAGCACAAAGGGCAAAAAGGTAGAGACAACAATTCATCACACAAAGCAGCCACAACTGTCAGTAAGAGTGTCCATGATTGAGTCCTGGAATGAAAAGATGGAGATATAACTGTCCAGTTTGAGTATTTTTTGCAGCTCATTCCAGTCGCTAGCTGCAACAAACTGAAAAGAGGAGCAATCCAGGAATGTGTGTGCTTTGAGAACCTTTGACAAAATGTGACTGGCAGAATGAGTGTTATACTGGAGGATGAGGGCTGCAGTAGGTATCTGAGATCGGGGGGAGTGAGGCCTAAGAGGGTTTTATAAATAAGCATCAACCAGTGGGTCTTGCGACGGGTTTACAGAGATGACCAGTTTACAGAGGAGTATAGAGTGCAGTATTGTGTCCTATAAGGAGCATTGGTGGCAAATCTGATGGCCGAATGGTAAAGAACATCTAACCGCCCGAGAGCACCCTTACCTGCTGATCTATAAATTACATCTCCGTAATCTAACATGGGTAGGATGGTCATCTGAATCAGGGTTAGTTTGGCAGCTGGGGTGAAAGAGGAGCGATTATAATAGAGGAAACCACATCTAGATTTAACCTTAGCCTGCAGCTTTGATATGTAAAGAGAGAAGGACAGTGTACCGTCTAGCCATACTCCCAAGTAATTGTATGAGGTGATTAACTCAAGCTCTAAACCCTCAGAGGTAGTAATCACACCAGTGGGGAGGGGCGTTCTTCTTACCAAACCATATTACCTTTGTTTTGGAGGTTAAGGGCAGAGAAAGCTTGTTAGACACTAAAAAAGTTTGTTATAGAGAGTATAAGATTGTATCATCTGCATATACATGGATGAGAGAGCTTCCTACTGCCTGAGTTATGTTGTTGATGTAAATTGAGAAGAGCGTGGGGCCTAGGATCGAGTCCTTGGGTACTCCATGGTGATACAGACAGCAGATGTTCTGACTTTATACACAGCACTCCTCGAGAGAGGTAGTTAGCAAACCAGGCCAAAGACCCCTCAGAGACACCAATACTCCTTAGCCGGCCCACAAGAATGGAATGGTCTACCATATCAAAAGCTTTGGCCAAGTCAATAAAATAAAACAGGCCGATAACAGTTGGGATAGGCTTGATCTCCCCCTTTAAAAAAAGGACTAACCATGGCTCCCTTCCAAGCAATGGGAACCTCCCTAGAAAGGAGCGACAGGTTAAAAAGGTCTGAGATTGGCTTGGCAATGATAGGGGCAGCAACCTTAAAGAAGAAAGGGTCTAAATCATCTGACCCATATGTTTTTTGGGGTCAAGTTTAAGGAGCTCCTTTAGCACCTTGGACTCAGTGACCGCCTGCAGGGAGAAACTTTGTAGCGTGCAGGGGAAAAAGATGGACAAGCATCGGGGCTAGTCACATTAGAAGGGTTAAGAGATGGATACAATGAAGGACAGACACCACTCAGATATATATAGGTTCATCTGACTTTTAAGTAGTTTGTGTGTGTGTGTGTGTGTGTGTGTGTGCTTGCCTTATGTCTCATAATACTGTTAAAGGTTAGTTGTAGAGGCTCCAGTAAAAGCACAGAAAGGTTCAACTCTCTTCACAGATGTTTTTGCCGGATCGAACTGCCTTTATTAGTTCTACCCTGACATTTTAAGAAAAGGTTAGATCACTGAAAACAGGCTCCTCTGCCTGTCAAAGCAATATTATTAAGGCCCAATGTCCTTTTTAAAAAATTATTTGGGTGCTAGAGGTAGAGTCTGCCCTGTCAGGTCTGAGTTGACTTCAATTGAAGTTCTCTGCTGAGTGTGCCATGCAGGAGCACCATAACACCTCATCTTCCTGTATTTGGACCTGGAGGTCCGTAGGCTGGGGCTCCACCATGGCCTCATTCCAAACCAATCTTGCCGATTTCACAACTCCCTCCCTGCAGATCTGAGTGCATAGGGTCCACCGGGTTTTCTCCATGGTTTGATAGTGTGGGGTTTGGAATCAGGCCAAGCTTTTCTCTAATGAGTCTAATGTCTATCCATTTCCCACTGAAGTTGTGTCCTTTTGTCTCTCTGTCCCTCCCCAGTGTGTGTCCCTCCATTACTTTTCTCCCAAAAGAGGTGAGGGCCATCTGCCCAAGGCCAGTCAGGTCCACACCGCCCAGAACAAATCATTTGAAATAAACCAGGACCGTTCTCTCTCTTCACACCTTAGCCCCCGCCACGCAGCATCATATTATCACTATGACCAGCCAAGCTAAAAACAGAAGCACCCTAATTCTGTAGCTCTGCCATCAGTTGTTGGGTGAGCTGTCAGTGTCTCAGCCATGGTCTCCACTCTGTCATGCATCTCTACCATATAGCCCGGTCATCCTCCATCTCTACCACATAGCCTGGTCATCCTGCATCTCTACCACATAGCCTGGTCATCCTCCATCTCTACCACATAGCCTGGTCATCCTCCATTTGTACCACATTGCAGACAGAGTTCAGTGTGTCAAATCGGAGGGCATGTTGTCCGGTCCTCTGGCAGTCTCTATGGGGGTGCCACAGGGTTCAATTCTCGGGCTGACTCTTTTCTCTGTATATATCAATGATGTTGCTCTTGCTGCGGGTGATTCCCTGATCCACCTCTACGCAGACGACACCATTCTGTATACTTCTGGCTCTTCCTTGGACACTGTGCTGTCTAACCTCCAAAAGAGCTTCAATGCCATATAACACTCCTTCCGTGGCCTCCAACTGCTCTTAAACGCTAGTAAAACCAAATGCATGCTTTTCAACCGTTCGCTGCCTGCACCCGCACGCCCGACTAGCATCACCACCCTGGATGGTTCCGACCTAGAATATGTGGACATCTATAAGTACCTAGGTGTCTGGCTAGACTGTAAACTCTCCTTCCAGACTCATATCAAACATCTCCAATCCAAAATCAAATCTAGAATCGGCTTTCTATTTCGCCACAAAGCCTCCTTCACTCACGTGGCCAAACTTACCCTAGTAAAACTGACTATCCTACCGATCTTCGACTTCGGCGATGTCATCTACAAAATAGCTTCCAATACTCTACTCAGCAAACTGGATGCAGTTTATCACAATGCCATCCGTTTTGTTACTAAAGCAGCTTATACCTCCCACCACTGCGACCTGTATGCTCTAGTCGGCTGGCACTCGCTACATATTAGTCGCCAGACCCACTGGCTCCAGGTCATCTACAAGTCCATGCTAGGTAAAGCTCCGCCTTATCTCAGTTCACTGGTCACGATGGCAACACCCACCCATAGCATGCGCTCCAGCAGGTGTATCTCACTGATCATCCATAAAGCCAACACCTCATTTGGCCGGCTTTCGTTCCATTTCTCTACTGACTGTGACTGGAACGAATTGCAAAAATCGTTGAAGTTGGAGACTTTTATCTCCCTCACCAACTTTAAACATCTGCTATCTGAGCAGCTAACCAATCGCTGCAGCTGTACATAGTCCATCGGTAAATAGCCCACCCAATTTACTTACCTCATCCCCATACTGTTTTTATTTATTTACTTTTCTGCTCTTTTGCCCACCAGTATCTCTACCTGCACATGACCATCTGATTATTTATCACTCCAGTGTTAATCTGCTAAATTGTAATTATTCGCCTTCCTCCTCATGCCTTTTGCACACAATGTATATAGACTCTTTTTTTTATCTTTTTTATATTTTTTCTACTGTGTTATTGACTTGTTTATTGTTTACTCCATGTGTAACTCTGTGTTGTTGTCTGTTCACACTGCTATGCTTTATCTTGGCCAGGTCGCAGTTGTAAATGAGAACTTGTTCTCAACCAACCTACCTGGTTAAATAAAGGTGAAATAAAAAAATAAAAAATAATTGCCTAGTCATCCTGCATCTCTACCACATAGCCTGGCCATCCTCCATCTCTACCACATAGCCTGGTCATCCTCCATCTCTACCACATAGCCTGGTCCCTGGCCATCCTCCATCTCTCCTCCATCCACCACATAGCCTGGCCATCCTCCATCTCTACCACATAGCCTGGTCATCCTCCATCTCTACCACATAGCCTGGTCATCCTGCATCTCTACCACATAGCCCAGTCATCCTCCATCACTACCACATAGACTGGCCATCCTCCATCTCTACCACATAGCCTGGTCATCCTCCATCTCTACCACATAGCCCGGTCATCCTCCATCTCTACCACATAGCCCGGTCATCCTCCATCTCTACCACATAGCCTGGTTGTTCTGCATCTCTACCACCTAGCCTGTTTGTCTTGCATCTCTACCACCTAGCCTGGTTGTTCTGCATCTCTACCACATAGCCTGGTTGTCCAGCATCTCTACCACATAGCCTGGTTGTTCTGCATCTCTACCACCAAGCCTGGTTGTTCTGCATCTCTACCACCAAGCCTGGTTGTTCTGCATCTCTACCACATAGCCTGGTTGTTCTGCATCTCTACCACATAGCCTGGTTGTTCTGCATCTCTACCACCAAGCCTGGTTGTTCTGCATCTCTACCACATAGCCTGGTTGTTCTGCATCTCTACCACATAGCCTGGTCGTCCTGCATCTGTACCACATAGCCTGGTTGTCCTGCATCTCTACCACATAGCCTGGTTGTCCTGCATCTCTACCACCAAGCCTGGTCGTCCTGCATCTCTACCAGCTAGCAGGGTCGTCCTGCATCTCTACCACCTAGCAGGGTCACCCCGCATCTTGAACAGAATGCTAACACCTTGACTGGTCACGTCACTCTGACCTTCACACAGGCCATTCCCTGGACCAGTAGAGGGGTGAGGGAAAGCAGATGAGGCGTGACTAGTGAGAGTATCTGTTTTAGAGTTTGGAGCTCCCTAGAGGCAGTGATCCGTGATCTAAGCTCCCATCTCTCCCTCTCTGTAGGGAACAAGAATCACTCTCTCTCTCCATGGTGTCTCTCATCAGAATTTCTGCCCCATTGTTCACAGAGAGGGCTTCTCAGCTCTATTCTTCTTGACAGGTAGCAGCAGTCTACCACACACTCACACACTCTCTCTCTCCTACACACACACACACTCTCTCACACTCACACACTCTCTCACACACACACTCTATCTCTCACTCACTGAAACACACACACACTGCTCTCCCTCCTTTACCTTGGACTCTTCCAAACGTTGTTTACAAGAATCCCCAACTTCCTTTGACAGGAGCCACCATGAAACCCACCTTTTCCCCAGGTGCGTAGCCTCTCTCTCTAGTGGTGTATCTGTTTGACTGTTCATTAACTGCTGTGTGATAAATGGCATCTATCTGACTCCAGACCTGCCCGGTGAGAGTGTCACAAAGAGGAATGCTTTGATCCTGAAATGGGCTTGTGTTTATATCTAACGAGATACTGACTTGCATTTGTTCAAGCAGAGAGAAGTCATTTGAGTTGCTTTGTCCCTTTTCATGATTTCAACAAAGGCAGTACATATTGATCTCTGTCTGTATTGTTAGTTGTACAGAGAATTGATGGAAAAGTTTTTCCGCTCAGAAGTTTTCTAGCCAGCAACATTGTGGAGAGAGAGTCATCGTTTTCAGCTTAATTTAGACCAAGTTTGGAGTCACCGTTTTCACAACTCACACCCCGCAAAGAAACCACACCGTTTAGCCTGGAAACACTTTCAGCTGTTGCCTGTGTAATTCACATGTCAATGGGTTTCTCTTCATCATCAATCAATCTCGCGCAGTCATATTCATCAATGCATCTCCTAAATCAGATGTTTGCATCCTCTGCTGTAGATTTCCCATCGAAGTCGATCTCCGCAGAGACACGAGAGTCTGTTTTTTTGATCACGCACATATAAATAATGCATGTGTATGTTTGTCCCCCCCTCCTGTCTGAGGTTGAGGCGAGGTGATCGATGCCCCCAGGCCCAGCCTCTGGGCAGCGGAAGGGAAGGGAACCCGTGACATTTCCAACACATTGGTGGAGACTGCTCCGTCAACCAGATTGGCACTCTCTGTGTGTGTTAACAGGAGGGCACGCACACACACCGTATACACACAGGACACTGTGATGTCCCACTGAGGCCTTTCTGGCAATGAAATCAGTTTCCACCAGTCGCTATGGCCAGTGTCCATAGACTCCTCTCTCTTGTGCGCGCTCTCTCTCTCTCACCAATTGATAAATGACACTGTACTCTTGAAACCTTTCACTCTCTCTACGAGCTCTCTCTCTCCCTCCCCTCTCTCTTTCCCTCCCCCTCTCTCTCTCTCTCTCTCTCTGCCCCCCCCCCTTCTCTCTCTTTCTAGTGAGGAGATATTTACAGAGCATAGAGCTACTGAATGGTTGACCTATCCTGTGTGACCGGGGCATGCACACTTCCAGTCAGTCAGTGTGTCAGTCACACCTGTGGCATTAAGGTCTCCAAAGACAATGGCCTACAGTACTGTACTAGTGTGTTTTAGGATGACTCGGTCAGAACTTTGGGGATGAGTCCAGAGGAGAAAGGTTCAGTGTTTTCTTTTATTACTTGCGACACTAAATCATGATAATCAGGCCTTGCTAAATCACCTCAATGGATTTGGAGTGATTATACATTTTTAAGATTCACATCAGTTAAGTCACACATCTCTTGTGTTCTGAATGTCTATGCTAATTGGATCTGAGTGCTTTTATAGAAATAATCTATATTAGTGGCTGTATTGGTTACATTGGTTTGGTGCCTCTATCTAATGATATTAGCATGTTGGTGACAACTAGGGTTGCAAAAATCCTGTAACTTTTCCAAAATTCCCAGGTTTTCCAGAATTCCTGGTTGGAGGATGCCTCTTTTTCCCCCTTATTCCCCTGATTCCAGGAATGTTAAATCCAATATTTCTAAGAAACTTTGGAATTTTGAGTAAGTTGCTGGAATTTTTAACCTTATTGACAAATCATTTAAACCGTAAGACACTTGTTCACATGAATCTACACAGTGTCACAAAGATATTAGTAATACAATGTACTACAACTGTGTAACAGTTGAGTGGGCATGTGTAGAATAGGACAAATGCCCAGTCAACCATTCCTCTGCTACATTGTAACTACAGTCTAACTAATCAGTTTATGTAGTGTTTATGAATCGTATATTTTCCTTTATTATATTTACAGTTGAAGTCTGAAGTCCACTTAGGTTGGAGTCATTAAAACTAGTTTTTCAACCAATCCACACATTTCTTGTAAACAAACTAATGTTTTGGCAAGTCAGTTAGGACATCTACTTTGTGCATGACACAAGTAATTTTTCCAACAATTGTTGACAGACAGATTATTCATCATATAATTCACTGTAAAATCAAAAGAAATCAGCCAAGACCTCAGAAAAAAATGTAGACCGCCACAAGTCTGGTTCCAAGGTACCACGTTCATCTGTACAAACAATAGTATGCCAGTATAAACACCATGGGACCACGCAGCCGTCATAGCGCTCAGGAAGGAGACGCGTTCTGTCTCCTAGAGATGAACGTACTTTGGTGCGAAAAGTGCAAATCAATCCCAGAACAACAACAAAGGACCTTGTGAAGATGCTGAAGGAAACAGGTACAAAAGTATCTCTATCCACAGTAAAACGAGTCCTATATTGACATAACCTGAAAGGCCGCTCAGCAGTTTGCAACTGCACATGGGGACAAAGATCATACCTTTTGGAGAAATGTCCTCTGGTCTGATGAAATAAAAATAGAACTGTTTGGCCGTAATGACCATCATTATGTTTGGAGGAAAAATGGGGGGCTTGCAAGCCGAAGAACACCATCCCAACCGTGAAGCACGGGGATGGCAGCATTATCAAATCAAATGTATTTATATAGACCTTCTTACATCAGCTGATATCTCAAAGTGATGTACAGCAACCCAGCCTAAAATCCCAAACAGCAAGCAATGCAGGTGTAGAAGCACGGTGGCTAGGAAAAACTCCCTAGACAGGCCAAAACCTAGGAAGAAACCTAGAGAGGAACCAGGCTATGAGGGGTGGCCAGTCCTCTTCTGACTGTGCCGGGTGGAGATAATAACAGAATATGGCCAAGATGTTCATAAATGACCAGCATGGTCAAATAATAATAATCACAGTAGTTGTCGAGGGTGCAGCAAGTCAGCACCTCAGGAGTAAATGTCAGTTGGCTTTTCATAGCCGATCATTAAGAGTATCTCTACCGCTCCTGCTGTCTCTAGAGAGTTGAAAACAGCAGGTCTGGGACAGGTAGCACGTCCGGTGAACAGGTCAGGGTTCCATAGCCGCAGGCAGAACAGTTGAAACTGGAGCAGCAGCACGGCCAGGTGGACTGGGGACAGCAAGGAGTCATCATGCCAGGTAGTCCTGAGGCATGGTCCTAGGGCTCAGGTCCTCCGAGAGAGAGAGAGAAAGAAAGAAAGAGAGAAAGAAAGAAAGAATTAGAGAGATTCACACCGGATAAGACAGGAGAAGTACTCCAGATATAACAAACTGACCCTAGCCCCCCGACATATAAACTACTGCAGTATGAATATTGGAGGCTGAGACAGGAGGGGTCAGGAGACACTGTGGCCCCATCCGATGATACCCCAGGACAGGGCCAAACAGGAAGGATATAACCCCACCCACTTTGCCAAAGCACAGCCCCCACACCACTAGAGGGATATCTTCAACCACCAACTTACCATCCTGAGACAAGGCTGAGTATAGCCCACAAAGATCTCCGCCACGGCACAACCCAAGGGGGTGCGCCAACCCAGACAGGAAGATCATGTCAGTGACTCAACTCACTCAAGTGACACAACCCTCCTAGGGACGGTATGAAAGAGCCCTAGTAAGCCAGTGACTCAGCCCCTTTAATAGGGTTAGAGGCAGAGAATCCCAGTGGAGAGAGGGGAACCGGCCAGCCAGAGACAGCAAGGGTGGTTGGTTGCTCCAGAGCCTTTCCGTTCACCTTCACACTCCTGGGCCAGACTACACTCAATCATATGACCCACTGAAGAGATGAGTCTTCAGTAAAGACTTAAAGGTTGAGACCGAGTGTGCGTCTCTCACATGGGTAGGCAGACCATTTCATAAAAATGGAGCTCTATAGGAGAAAGCCCTGCCTCCAGCTGTTTGCTTAGAAATTCTAGGGACAATTAGGAGGCCTGCGTCTTGTGACCGTAGCGTACGTGTAGGTATGTACGGCAGGACCAAATCGGAAAGATAGGTAGGAGCAAGCCCATGTAATGCTTTGTAGGTTAGCAGTAAAACCTTGAAATCAGCCCTTGCCTTAACAGGAAGCCAGTGTAGGGAGGCTAGCACTGGAGTAATATGATCAATTTTTTTGGTTCTAGTCAGGATTCTAGCAGCCATATTTAGCACTGACTGAAGTTTATTTAGTGCTTTATCCGGGAAGCCGGAAAGTAGAGCATTGCTGTAGTCTAACCTAGAAGTAACAAAAGCATGGATACATTTTTCTGCATCATTTTTGGACAGGAAGTTTCTGATTTTTACAATGTTAAGTAGATGGAAAAAAGCTGTCCTTGAAACAGTCTTGATATGTTCGTCAAAAGAGAGATCAGGGTCCAGAGTAATGCCGAGGTCCTTCACAGTTTTATTTGAGACGAATGTACAACCATCAAGATTAATTGTCAGATTCAACAGAAGATCTCTTTGTTTCTTGGGACCTAGAACAAGCAGCTATGTTTTGTCTGAGTTTAAAAGTAGAACGTTTGCAGCCATCCACTTCCTTATGTCTGAAACACAGGCTTCTAGCGAGGGCATTTGTGTTGTGGGGGTTCTTTGCTGCAGGAGGGACTGGTGCACTTCACAAAATAGATGGCATCATGAGGTAGGAAAATTAATTAGTGGGTATATTGAAGCAACATCTCAGACATCAGTCAGGAAGTTCAAGCTTGGTCGCAAATGGGTTTTCCAAATGGACAATGACCCCAAGCATACTTCCAGATTTGTGGCAAAATGGCTTAAGGACGACAAGGTCAAGGTATTTGAGTAGCCATCACAAAGCCCTGACCTCAACCCTATAGAAAATTTGTGGGCAGAACTGAAAAAACATGTGCGAGCAAGGATGCCTACAAACCCGACTCAATTACACCAGCTCTGTCAGGAGGAATGGGCCAAAATTCACCCAACTTATTGTGGGAAGCCTGTGGAAGGCTACAAAATACTAATTGAGTGTATGTAAACTTCTGACCCACTGGCAATGTGATGAAAGAGATAAAAGCTGAAATAAATAATTCTCTCTACTATTATTCTGACATTTCACATTCTTAAAATAACGTGATGATCCTAACTGACCTAAAACAGGGAATTTTTACTAGGATTAAATTACAGGAATTGTGAAAAACCGAGTTTAAATGTAGTTGGCTAAGGTGTATGTAAACTTCCGACTTCAACTGTATGTACAGTGGGGCAAAAAAGTATATGGTGGGCCACCAATTGTGCAAGTTCTCCCACTTAAAAAGATGAGAGAGGCCTGTAATTTTCATCATAGGTACACTTCAACTATGACAGACAAAATGAGAAAAAAAATCCAGAAAATCACATTGTAGGATTTTTTATGAATTTATTTGCAAATTATGGTGGAAAATAAGTATTTGGACAATAACAAAAGTTTATCTCAATACTTTGTTATATACCCTTTGTTGGCAATGACAGAGGTCAAACGTTTTCTGTAAGTCTTCACAAGGTTTTCACACACTGTTGCTGGTATTTTGGCCCATTCCTCCATGCAGATCTCCTCTAGAGCAGTGATGTTTTGGGGCTGTTGCTGGGCAACATGGACTTTCAACTCCCTCCAAAGATTTTCTATGGGGTTGAGATCTGGAGACTGGCTAGGCCACTCCAGGACCTTGAAATGCTTCTTACGAAGCCACTCCTTCGTTGCCCGGGTGGTGTGTTTGGGATCATTGTCATGCTGAAAGACCCAGTCACGTTTCATCTTCAATGCCCTTGCTGATGGAAGGAAGTTGTCACTCAAAATCTCACGATACATGGCCCCATTCATTCTTTCCTTTACACAGATCAGTCGTCCTGGTCCCTTTGCAGAAAAACAGCCCCAAAGCATGATGTTTCCACCCCCATGCTTCACAGTAGGTATGGTGTTCTTTGGATGCAACTCTGCATTCTTTGTCCTCCAAACACGACGAGTTGAGTTTTTACCAAAAAGTTATATTTTGGTTTCATCTGACCATATGACATTCTCCCAATCTTCTTCTGGATCATCCAAATGCTCTCTAGCAAACTTCAGACGGGCCTGGACATGTACTGGCTTAAGCAAGGGGACACGTCTGGCACTGCAGGAATTTGAGCCCCTGGCGGCGTAGTGTGTTACTGATGGTAGGCTTTGTTACTTTGGTCCCAGCTCTCTGCAGGTCATTCACTAGGTCCCCCCGTGTGGTTCTGAGATTTTTGCTCACCGTTCTTGTGATCATTTTGACCCCACGGGGTGAGATCTTGAGTGGAGCCCCAGATCGGGGGAGATTATCAGTGGTCTTGTATGTCTTCCATTTCCTAATAATTGCTCCCACAGTTGATTTCTTCAAACCAAGCTGATTACCTATTGCAGATTCAGTCTTCCCAGCCTGGTGCAGGTCTAAAATGTTGTTTCTGGTGGCCTTTGACAGCTCTTTGGTCTTGGCCATAGTAGAGTTTGGAGTGTGACTGTTTGAGGTTGTGGACAGGTGTCTTTTATACTGATAACAAGTTCAAACAGGTGCCATTAATACAAGTAACGAGTGGAAGACAATGAGCCTCTTAAAGAAGAAGTTACAGGTCTGTGAGAGCCAGAAATCTTGCTTGTTTGTAGGTGACCAAATTCTTATTTTCCACCATAATTTGCATTAAAAATCCTACCATGTGATTTTCTGGATTTTTTTTCTCCATTTTGTCTGTCATAGTTGAAGTGTACCTATGATGAAAATTACAGGCCTCTCTCATCTTTTTAAGTGGGAGAACTTGCACAATTGGTGGCTGACTAAATACTTTTTTGCCCCACTGTATGTCTTACACCCATAGAGATGTATTATTGAATATTGTGTTCTAATTATATTACTATGGGACCCCCATTAAAATTATTATAACAAGACAAGTGGTGTATGGTGAGTGATTATTTTTGTATGGTGAGTGATTATGTATAATAATCATCAGTAGTGACTGATGTTATCAGTAAAGCAGAAGCAGGTGTACAGGGGATTAATGGTGAATGGGGGTTGATGTCTTTGAATGGTCTTCTCCTGCTTTTTCTGTCGTTGGCACCGTTTCAGGTTGGCATGTGTCTAAGCACGTGCCCGCTGTGCGCTGGCACAGAGCGGCAGATGCCCGCATCCCAATGATCTTCCTGTTACTCTCTCTTTCTCCACCCCTTCTTTCTTACTTCCTCTAACCTCTCCCTCCCTCTTTTCTCTTCCTCTCTCTCGTCCGGGCACGCTGGTGGGGGTGGGTGATGTCATCTCCCAGCAGGTGCTTGAGAGGCGGGGTCTAGCCAATCACAACGTGACACGGACGGCCAAGATGATGAGAATCGGATTCTTCTTCGTCGTGAGTCCTCCTTCCTCGCTCTTTCTGTCTTTTATCTCACTGTCTCACCTCAAATGACTGGTTAGTGTCAGTATATCAGTCTGTACCACACATGCACATTGGGTTGCTCTCTCACACACAAGGGAGAGGAGGTTTGCAGGGACGGGTTCATGTGCTGTCACAAACACTCCATCGGCCAGCTGTTAAAGGGAAACAGCTCTGCGACTGTGCGTCAATAGCAGCCACATGTAGGTATGAGTAGGTCTCTGAAGGAGTGAGAGAACAGCTGGGCAGCGTGGGCTGGCCACCCAAGGCCAGGCCACAGCACCAAGGCTCCTGGACACGCCACACACAGATGTTCCCTCTGACACACTCCTTCTCACAGACTCTGTGAGATGCCGTTGGCAGTGACACTCTACAGAGAGCTGAGAAACTCTGTTGTCGTGACTCACCACAGTGTGCGCTTGTGTGTGTTTGTATGTGGCCATCAGCCCAGTCACGGACCACCCTCTGTGTGACATCACTGGACAGAGCAGGGAGAGTGAGTGCAGAGCGTCACCTAGAAATATTATGTTTTTGTTACGAAGGCAAAGATTATTTATAATTGTGTTCATTCATTAAATATTCTATTGTTTTTGTGCAGTGCCACTGAGAGGAGACCAACACTGTCTACACAGTTATGTAAAAGTAAAGCTCTAACACAAGATGACTTACAGATCTGAAAGAGGTGCTGTGGTAGACTATGTTGTCTCACATATTTGTTTCTAGAATGTTCCCGAAAGCAATAACATTTTCCATGTTTATTTCCTGCTGTTACCCAATCAGTTTTTTTATGATGAATCTGTGTGAAGAATCCTGGTGGTCCTGTTTCCATCCCCAGGGCACTGTATTAGGTGGATGGTACAAGGTTTTGGACAAGCTGGTCACTGGGGGGACCAAAAGTGCCTCCATCAAAAAAATGCTTGCCACTAAGATGAGAGGGGCATCTGGGTGGCTGCATTTTACGTGTTAATTTTCAATAAAAAACTAAAACAACTTCAGTACCACCAGCCATTTGACATGAATAGATCAATTAACATGGTTCATATTACTTTAGATAAATTCTCTAATGGGCTGGTCATTATCCCTTGCATGACTCCTTTACTTACAAGCCAAATAACAACAAACATTCTAAATATGAATGGACCCCAGGTGAAGGTGCCCTCAGAAGTGCCTGTCACTGTGGTGCCAGCCAGAGCTGAGTGAATAGGTGTAACACACATCAGAGAAATCTATTTCTGCCTGTTCCCACGTTTACCCCTGGAGGGTGAAGCCCCCCTCAGCGCGTGTCAACTAATCCTTGCATTGACAGGTGGGGAACAAGGCCTGCTTGTATAATACACCGCTAACATGATTTGGGGTCTGTGAATGCACAGGAAGAGAGAGGACAATGAGAGGCGAGCGCAGCATGGCCCTCTCCTGGAGGAGGGATTAGTGTACACTCTGAAGGATGCATGCTCTCCTTTCACAGCATTGCTATTTTCACACACAACTACCACAAAACAGGGACTCCAGGGCTAAATTTAGATCTTAAAGACCCATTTCTGTTTCAATGTCCTGTCAATGTTACCATATATAACACATTGTGGAGGGAGGGGGAGTTGATGCTGGTGGTCCCTGTCTAAATGAAGTTCAATAGTAGTTGTACGTCAGGTGGTGAAATTGGCCAAAGCTTTACCTGGTGAGTCCTAACCACAGTGATGATTCTCCCTTTATTACAGTCACTGAGCTGTAAAGATGCTTCATGTTAAGAAACAGGATCTTCCCAGACTTAGATGATTTTCAGTGACCTGAAAGAAGGGTAAGATTAGCACAGTTGGTCTGAGCAGCCTGACTTGCCTAGTTAAATAAAGGTAAAACAAATAATACAAATAAATCAATAACTCCTGCCTCAGTGACCATAATGTTGGTGATTTGATCAATGTTGCATCAAATATCAATAACAATCTACAGAGTGAGGGTCCGTGTTTTAGTAACGACACAGCAACAGGTAAATTGCTATTTTTACTTCTGTAAAATTATATGTTTTATAACACAATTTGGCTTTTATGTACAACCCTTTAGAGGTAACAAGAAGCTCTACTTTCAGGGCCCAACTCGACTCATCATAATCACCGCAATTATCCAATTTTCTTTTGAAACCTTTTAAAAGTGGCCAGTGTGCATCATTATATCTGTACCCCATGCCCATGCAAAAGCCACTGACCGTTTTTCCCACAAATTTTTCAGACACGTCCACATTTATATCAACATGTATATTCACACACACAGACCCCACGCACACACACACACACACACACACATGCACACACACACACAGAGACAGATAAAACAGTGTTTGTTCTTGTCATGTATCAACAGGTGGGCTTTGCTCCGTGTTTCCTGGGTGCCTTCCTGGGGATCTCTAGAACCTTGAATGGACTGACTGTGGAAGGAGAACATTGCCAAGCTCAAGAGGGTAAGGCTCATCTCAGCATGACTTTACCCCACAGTTGTCAATTAAACGTACAGTACATTGAACCTCAAAGAATAATATGATTAAAAAACATACAGTACTAGTCAAAAGTTTGGATACACCTACTCATTCCAGGGTTTTTCTTTTACAATTTTCTACATTGTAGAACAATAGTGAAAACTATGAAATAGTAAAAACTATGAAAAAACACATATGGAATCATTTAGTAAGCAAAAAAGTCTTAAACAAAGGAAAATATATTTTATATTTGAGATTCTTCAAAGTAGCCAAACTTTGCCTTGATGACAGATTTGCACACTCTTGGCATTCTTCAACCAGCTTCATGAGGTATGAACTGGAATGCATTTCAATTAACAGGTGTGCCTTATTAAAATGACATTTGTGGAATTTCTTTCCTCCTTAATGTGTTTGAGCCAATCAGTTGTGTTTGGGCTCCCGAGTGGTGCAGCGGTCTAAGGCACTGCATCTGAGAGCTAGAGGCGTCACTACAGACCCTGGTTCGATTCCAGGCTGTATCACAACTGGCCGTGATTGGGAGTCCCATAGGGTGGCGCACAATTGGCCCAACGTCGTCCAGGTTAGGGTTTGGCCGGGGTAGGCAGTCATTGTAAATAAGAATTTGTTCTTAACTGACTTGCCTAGTTAAATAAAGGTTAAATAAAATTAAATGTAAGGGTGATATACAGAAGATAGCCCTATTTGGTAAAATACAAAGTCCATATTATGGCAAGAACAGCTCAAATAAGTAAAAATAAATGACAGTCCATCATTACTTGAAGACATGAAGGTAAGTCAATCCGGAAAATTTCAATCCGTTTCTTCAAGTGCAGTCGCAAAAACCATCAACCATTATGATGAAACTGGCTCTCATGAGGACCGCCACAGGAAAGGAAGACCCAGAGTTACCTCTGCTACAGAGGATAAGTTCATTAGAGTTACCAGCCTCAGCAATTGCAGCCCAAATAAATAAGTAACAGACACATCTCAACATCAACTGTGCAGAGGAGACAGTGAATCAGGCCTTCATATTTTAGTTGCTGCAAAGAAACCACTACTAAAGGACACCAATAATAAGAAGATACTTGCTCGGTCCAAGAAACACGAGCAATGGACATTAGACCGGTGGAAATCTGTCGTTTTTTGGTTCCAACCGCCGTGTCTTTTTGAGACGCAGAATAGGTGAACGGATGATCGCCATATGTGTGGTTCCCACCGTGAAGCGTGAAGGAGGAGGTGTGATGGTGTGGGGGTGCTTTGCTGGTGACACTGTCTGTAATTGATTTAGAATTCAAGGCACACCTAACCAGCATGGCTACCACAGCATTCTGCAGTGATACGCCATCCATCTGGTTTGCCCATAGTGGGACTATCATTTGTTTTTCAGCAGGACAATAAACCAACACACCTCCAGGCTTTGTAAGGGCTATTTGACAAAGAAGGAGAGTGATGGAGTGCTACATCAGATGGCCTGGCCTCCACAATCCCCTGACCTCAACGCAACTGAGATGGTTTGGGATGAGTTAGACCGCAGAGTGAAGGAAAAGTAGCCAACAAGTGCTCAGCAAATGTGGAAACTCATTCAAGACTGAAAATAATTCCAGTTGAAGCTGGTTTAGAGAATGCCAAGAGAGTGCAAAGCTGTCATCAAGCTGTCAGGCAAAGGGTGGCTATTTTGAAGAATCTAAGTACTTTATTGGTTACTACATGATTCCATATGTGTTATTTCATAGTTCTACAATGTAGAAAATAGTCCAAATAAAGAAAAACCATTGAATGAGTAGGTGTGTCCAAACTTTTGACTGGTACTGTATATTAAGTATGAGTCACAACTCCAGATATTATAGAAATGTACACATGCTGATTTTTGTCATCTTTAAAAATCAACATGTTGTCTTAAAAGATAAGTGTTTAGTGTTGGCCTTGTAGCCAGTACCTCCTGTAGTACCCTCTGTAGTACCCTCTGTTGTACCTCCTGTGGTACCTTCTTTAGTACTTCTTTAGAGGTACTACTAGTCCCCTTGTAGTACCCTCTGTAGGACCCTCTGTAGGTCCTTCTGTAGGACCCCTGTAGTACCTCTGTTAGGACCCCCTGTAGGTCCTTCTATAGGACCCCTGTAGTACCTCCGTTATGAACTCCTGTAGGTCCTTCTGTAGGACCCCCTGTAGGTCATTTTGTAAGACCCCTGTAGGACCCCCTGTAGTACCTCCTGTAGGACCCCTTGAATCACCTCCTGTAGGACCTGAGCTGAGGCTTCCTGTGGAACTCCTTTCCTCTCCTCCCCTGTGTTCTCCAGGAAGCTAACAGAGTGACCCCCATCTCTGACCCAGTTTAATTAGAAGCTATTTCCTCCCATGGAGGGACATAATGGAGAGAAGGAGGGTTGAAATAGCGGCGGGTGACTCATGTCTTAGATAAGGGGTGTGTGTGTGTAACAGGGGTGTTCTTCCACCGCTCCCTTCCTCTCGCTCGGCGGACCATAAATTATTTATGCAAGGAAGGCACTTGAGCTAAAATGAGGCCGAAAGGGCAGTCACCAAAATGTCAGAAGAGACAGAAAACAAATGGCAAATGTGCTCATTAGGCAAGACTGTGATGTAAAATATATGTGAGGTGAAAGACAATAACATGACCACACCTCCCTCATCTAAAGCGAGGTGAAACTTGGTCTGGAGCCACAGACCGACGTTACTAGTTTGAATGGACATTAGTGACACGTGAGAATGTTGACAGACACATGCAGCATCATCCTCAGTCCTCAGCACTGCTCTTCATTAGCTAGTGGCAGTCCGCTCGCGTGTCAATCACAACACAAGCCCAGCTATGACTTCCCTTCATCTCATTTTAGATTGTGGGTCAAGCTTTCCCCCGAAACCACTTGGTTATTCATGTGTCTCATTATAACAATCACTCTGATGCTACAGGACCTCCCTCCTTTATGAGAGGATGAATGAGATAGAGACGTGGGGGTCGGAGACGTCCATTTCGAGAGCTGCCATTCTCCTACATTCTCCATTCTCCCTTATTGGTCAGTCACTTCACTCAACTCTGCAAAGATTAGTGCTAGCGACTTGTCTACCTATTAGCGTTTTCATTACGCAACAGTTTGATGCCGTTATGACATTCTAAAGCTCAGTGTGTCATAATTAAGGGAGGAGATGGTGAGCGTTGGGCAAACTGTTGCATGACCACAGGACTGTAGCCTCGTGAGCTCAAATAAGTTGGTTGTCTCTTCAGCCCTAGACCACGAACGAAAGACGTTGCTCTCCAAAGGAGGATGGATTTTGGTGAGGTCATCGTGTGTCTCTGACGTTGTATCCCTGCAGTGTTTTAACCCCAGGTGGCCAACGCCTTGTTTGCTAGAAATTAGAAACTGTTACGCCCCAGAAAATCAACAAAGACAGGCAACATTTCTGAGAACATTGCCTTATTTTATACATCCAGTCTTGCCCAATAAAGACATTATTACAAAAAAAAGAATGAAATCCAGCCAATCTTGTTGCCTGTTGACCTTTAGTGAGATGGGCCAGGCTAAGTGAGGGTACAGGCAGTTCCAGATGTCTGGTTGTTTTATATGCCATGTGATGTAGCAGGACAGGGCACTGACCCACAGTTATTAAATTGAGACTATGGTGTTGAGCTGGTATTGAGTGTCACCTGTCATTGTCTGTGACTGACTCAGAGGGGGGCCAAAGCATACTGTAACGTCTCACAGCCTGAGTGACAGCCCCTACCCACCTGGTCAGGGTCAGAGGTCAACACAGGTTTGAACTGAAGGTAGACACCCCTGTGAGGGAGAGCTAGTGTCAGAAGTTAAATGTTTCTACCAGAAATTCACCATCGTTTCAACATAAAGATCTCTATGTCTCTTATTCTCTGCAGGACTACATGGATGCTTTGATCTCAAATTACTACCTAAGTTCTCCATGTGGAAAGATTCACATACTTACGGTATGAACCACTCTATGCTTCATCAATGTGTTCCGCTCTTTTTCAGCTATGGCCTCCAGTCCAGATTGCCAACTTCTTTTCATCCCACTGCACCATAGGTAAGGCCCAGGGATGGTTAGTGACGTCAATGTTATCCATATGATCACTCTGACAGAGCTCTAGAGTTCCTCCAGAAGGACAACCATCTCTGCAACACTGCACCAATCAGGCCTTTATGGTAGAGTGGCCAGACGGAAGCCACTCCTCAGTAAAAGGCACATGACAGCCAGCTTGGAGTTTGCCAAAAGGCACCTAAAGGACTCCCAGACCATGAGAAACAAGATTCTCTAGTCTGATGAAACCAAGCTTTAACTATATCCCCATCCAACCTGACAGAGCTTGAGAGGATCTGCAGATAATAATGGGAGAAACTCCCCAAACACAGGTGTGCCAAGCTTGTAGCGTCATACCCAAGAAGACTCAAGGATGTAAATCCCTGCCAAAGGTGCTTCAACACAGTACTGAGTTATGGGTCTGAGTACTTAAGTAAATGTGATATATATATATTTTATAAAAAATGATTTATAATTATTATTATTTATAAAATTATTTATAAAATATATATTTTCTTTTATAAATTAGCAAAAAATTCTAAAACCCTGGTTTGGCTATGTCATTATGGGGTGTTGTGTGTAGATTGAGGGTGGAAAAACAATTTTATCAATTTTAGATTAACGATGTAATATAACAAAATGTGGAAAAGGTCAAGGTGTCACACCCTGATCAGTTTCACCTGTCCTCGTTATTGTCTCCACCCCCTCCAGGTGTCGCTTGTTTTCCCCAGTGTATTTATCCCTGTGTTTCCTGTCTCTCAGTGCCAGTTCGTCTTGCATGTTAGTCAAGTCAAACAGTGTTTTTCCCGTACTCCTTTTACTATTCTCCTTTGATAGTCTTCCTGGTTTTGACCCCTGCCTGACTCTGGACTACTTTCCAGCCTGCCTGATCATCTTGCCTGCCCTGACCTTTATTCTGCCTGCCCTTCGGTACCTTTTGGATTCTGAACTGGTTTTGACCTTTTTGCCTGTCCACGACCATTCTCTTGTCTTACCCTATTGGATTAATAAATATTGTAAGATTCCAACAATCTGCCTCCTGTGTCGGCATCTGGGTCTCGCCTTGTGTCACAAGGGGTCTGAATACTTTCTGAATGCACTGTAATTGTTAGCATTAATACATTATAAAGTTGAAAGTCAGTCAGAGTGTAGTTGACATATGCATATGCAATGACTTACTCTGCTGTTAAACAGTACTCATCCAGATAATATTGAGATGTCTGGATGTGTTCTCATTTCAAATGATGACATTACCAGTAATATACTTTTATGTTATTATTTTGTATTAAGCTTAAATTGTATACACTATACTTTTAAACTGTACGTGGAATTTCAGTATTGAAGACGTATTTCCCTGTTCTTTTATATCTAACTTCTGTTTCAAAGATGACGTCATGGGTGGCTTTACTCCAACTTTGCACCGTTGTTGTTTGGGATAGTTGGGAAATGCTGCTTTGTCTGTCAACAAAATTCTGTCTGCAAACTTCTCCCAACCAAGAAAAGTGTGTTAGAGAATTGTTTGGACCAAACAAACAAATCCATTATCCTATTTCTGTAAAGAGGAATATTTTCTTCAACAAACTATGTAACGACTACATGGGGGGTGCCTTAGTTTTTCAATGCATAGTCATTATATTCAGTCAGGTGTGAAAGTATAGTTAATTTCTTACCGGTACTGGACACCCAAATGTGCACAATTATTTTTGTAATACTACAAAATTACAGGGTAGCCTATTCTGCCGACACAGACAAACAGTTGAATAAAAACGATGTTGCGGGAGACACTACAAAAACGGGAGACACAAATAGAATATGACGTCTATCTAAGCTGGAGGAGGAAATTATTGTCCAAAAACAAACAAAAGTGCCACTGCTCCAATAATAAAGACAGTGAATATGCACACTCACCGGGGATATAGCCGATGTTCTCTGCTGTCAGGATTTGGCAAGGATTGTTCCGGTTTTGGCCACTAGATGCCCCAATTCTGCTTTTTGACCCTTTTGTTTTCCCTTGTTTCCAGTTATTATTTGCACCTGTGCCTCGTTTCCCTTGAATGTATTTAAACCCTTAGTTTTCCTCAGTTCTTTGCTTTGTGTTTGAATGTTAGCACCCAGCCCCAGCGATGCGGTGAACATTTGTTACTCCAGTTGGACTCTCTTGTGGTACTCTGTTTTTGTTCTCGTTTATTCATTTTTTATTATCTTTTGAGGCTTTTTTCTGCTGTGGTAGCCTTGTGGATTTACCTTTTGACTTGGAGGATTACCTTTTTCTCTTGGAATTACTTTTGACGTTGTGGATTTATATTTTTGCCTGAAGAACTTTCCTTTTTACTTTATTAAAACACCATCTCAAGTACTGCTGTGTCTGCCTCATCTTCTGGGTTCTGCCGACTATTAGTGGCTCAGTTTGCTAAGTGACTCTTTCTCACACCGGAGACCCGAGTTCGTTACCGGGTCTTGACACTCTGCTAGTGCCAGTTAAGTTATGTTCCCTCAATTAAGTTTAGCTAACTAAAATAAAGATTGGAGTCTTTTCATTGTCATCTCTTTACAGTCAGTGGTTATTTTAGCATGTAAATCTTCGTGGGGCAAAAAAAGAAGAAGAAAGTGGGATACATGCCAAAAAAGCCATTACACAACACTAAACAATACATTAAGTGCACTATAACGGTGACAAACGGTGCCCACAAACTGTTAGGGCCTACATAAAGCTACCCCAACAGCAGTCCCAACATCTTACCACTGCTAAACCTGGCTATCAGCGGAAGCTTGTCTAGCGGCAAAACAGTTCATTAAGCCTGCCTTTTAAAATAACATAGCTGATATGGCTGACTTGCTTAAACAAATGTGGTTTCTAATGACAATTGAGATGTACCAACTATGGCATAAGGGTACGACAAGTGAATAAGAGGCCATCCGTAATTTCGATTGAGACATTAAAACCTGTTAAGGAGGCTGCAAATTTTTTCAGCTTTTTGTTAAAATTCACGCAGAATTTCAACGTCCTGCTACTCATGCCAGGAATATAGTATATGCATATGATTAGTATGTGTGGATAGAAAACCCTCTGAAGTCTCTAAAACTGGTTAAATCATGTCTGTGACTATAACAGAACGTGTGTAGGAGGCAAAATCCCAAGGAAAACTGTTCACAAAAACCACCAAAAAAATATCCCTCCGCCAGTGTCTGTATTGTCTATGGCAAGGGGAAATAGATAGCGTCCAGTTTACAATGCCTACAGCTTCCACACGATGTCGCCAGTACTGGCAATTGGCCTGAAGTTTATCCTTGGTTAGATGAGGAATAGGCACTTCCTGTCTTCGGGTACACCAGAGGAAGTTATGAAAGGGAGAAAATGGACCATGATTTCAAGACTTGCTGCTATCGAATACAGATCGCCCCGTGATCAATTTGATTGATTATTAACGTTTACTAATACCTAAAGTTGGATTACAAAAGTAGTTTGAAGTGTTTTGTCAAAGTTTATAGGCAACTTTTTTAATTTAAAAAAATGACGTTGCGTTTTTGAAAGCAGTTTTTTCCTGATCAGACGGGCTTCATAAAAGCACAAATCATGCTTCATTGACAGCATGCCCAATATTGAATGGTTATCATTTTAAACTTGGAAAAGAGACACTTAATCCCATATTTGGGACCACACAGCCACTCCACTGAATAGCAGGCTAGTGATTGCTTTGAATTGCTTGCAGTTAGCCACTGTCACTGATTCCTTCCAAACACCTCCTTGTTGAATTTGCGATTTCCAACTTGTTGTCCAATGTTTATGTCCAATGGCCGATGAGCACTGATACGTTTTATCTATAAATTCTCTTCATTATTTCTCATCATATGACAAGAATTAAAAAGGATTTGCCAGTAGATTGTCGACTTGATTCATAACTGCTAGCTAAGATTTTTGAAGTATAATGTTGACATGATCAGTCCAATCAAAGCTATTGTCAATGTAACGTGATTTGACATACTTTTATCTGTGGCCAATGACCTTGAGCCTTCTTTGATGGTCACTTGAAATGTAACTCTATGGCAGCACCCAAGAGGCTTGAATTTTCACCCTTGGCGGTGACGTACTGTCCCCACGAGTGACAGAACACTGAGCTAATCATGGCGCAACTGGAGAACATTGCAAACAGCTATGCTCTGTATTTTCCGCTGGCTGCCCCACCACCACAGAAAGCACTGAGCTAGGCTGAAACACCTGCATTTTGGAGCTGCCTTACTCAAGAATGCAAAAAAGAGACACTGTTTTTATGCGGCTTTATCAACTAATTTATTACTATATATTTTTTTACATTGTTTGCAAATTGATATGTGACACGTATAAATGCCAAAATAACATGCAAAACAGGTAAGCCCCCCCCAAAAATGAATAACAAGTAAGCCCCACCTGCCCTGAATGACGGGTCGCCACTGTTTACAGCAATAGCCATTCGTTTTTTTTTTTTTAAATATTGCGATATGCCTGGCTGGGTCTTTTCACTGACAGTTGTAATTTAACAATAATCTATTTGGTATTTGCACCGTGGCTACTCAAATTCTGGGCTCTTCTGGCTCTAGGCTATGATATTTTAAACAATCCACATATTTTTTAAAGAAGCTAATGATGCTCTGTGGCCAAATCATGCTTTCTGGTGTAGTAGCCTATTTTGAATGATTGTATTTATTTCTGTATAGACAAGAGTAAGCTAATTAGGTTATATAATTGTGGCAATTTAATTCAATTTACTTTAGGGAAACCTTAGCTTCACATAGCCTTATGGAGACGCCGCCTCTACCCTTTAAAGTGGCATTAACACAACCAGTCATGACGTTTTCATCTGACTGTCAAACAATCACTTAACAAAGCCGGTCCTGTACGCTACTCGCGCACATTCCTTCATTCGAAATGATTTTACCATCCAAACCTCAACAGTGCACTGTGCACCCGAAATTGGATGAATGGAAAGAGACATCAGTTACAAAACACTTACGTGTAGTGTAATGAAATTCTGCGATTGAATTGATGCATCCACTGTTATCCACGCCGCCTCGGTCTCGGCCACTCATCACCGCCTTGACAAAATGTAAGCGTTCTCCTCAAACCACAACTCAATTTGGAGCGTGTACCACCTGGTTTCCAGTCAATTCACTGTTTCATGCGGCTGACATGCAGTAATGTTAAATAATGGTCTAATAGCCTTTCGTTTTTTGGGCATGTTGTATTCATTGTGATAGGCTCACGTTTCACCAGTACAGTTTACCCCCACTATTTATTTTTACCTGGACGCAGTACAAAGGTATGTCTATTGGTATGTTATGCAGATCACATGTAGCATCTTCCTATCTTACCTCTTCAATGAAAGTCCCATAGGCCTCTACATTATGGACAAGGTATGAAAACCATCATCAAAACAGTTTTTTTTCATTTGCATTTTCCACGAAAACCAAGGTATGAATACTGTCGTGTGCATTTTTTGTTAAACATCTGTATAATTACTATTTTTGGGATTCACAGACTTCACAGACTTCACTCTCGTCACACCTCTGATGAATATAACAGGAAACCTGTTCTATCACCGTGCACTGCAAAATCATTCTGGCCATCAACACATTAACATCAACATGCTAGAGGATATACCCATTGGACTTGTGGCTCTGCTGGGAGTTTACCTCAAATTTGGATTTTTTAAAATTTTGCTTTGCCACTAAAATCATAATAAACACAGACAAATAAAATATTGTGTTATTGATGTGCATATTATTAATAATAATAATAGGGGAGGGGGGTAGTTCAGTTATTAACCCCAAAAGGTTATTCAAAAGGTTATTCGAGGATCCATTTAAAGGGGTTCTTTGAAGAACTCATAGGGGTTCCCCCACAGTTTCAATTTGAAGAACTACTAATGGATACTCCAGGAACCTTTTATTTCTAGAGTGTACCGGACCGTACCGCCTTACTTTCACCCCTGTATTCAGTGCAGTATATACATCTTGCGGGTTTTATCAGCTAAATATGACATATTCCTATATTTTGTATTTTCTGTCGTTTTAATTAAGAATCCACTTGCATCGCGTGCATTACAAGCGGAAACCTTTTCAGCACCATGGACAGGTTTCTCTGCGCCCTCTGCACGTTTCCCCACTGTGCGCTTCTGCTCTGCCTCGCCAATATGTTAAACCATGCATAAAGGCATCACGACAACAGCTCATCGTTTCTAGACTACTTTATTCAGAGACCAGATTCATAGTAGCATTGTGCAGATTTACACCTTAACGAATCACTTAGTTTTAACTTCCACAATTGTTTTGTTTTTAGTAAGTAAATGTTTTTTTTTTGCGGTGTTCTGTCATTCCAGTTTCACTAGAGGCATAGCAACACCTTGTGAAACAATAACTGGTTTTGCTTTGTGGACTTAATTAGGACTAATGTGACAGGTTGAGGTAGGTAACTTAAGAGTTGAATATCAGACACTGTCATGCCTTTTCTATCCAGTAGACCTTGGTCAGCAGCATCAGCTGTGAGCTGTCCTCCAAAACACTTGCCTTTACTTAAAAAGGAGTCGCCTCATTTACAAGCAGTTTATGCACTTGCACTGACGTCAATTGAGCTATCTTGGATGTATATAACAGTTCAGACAGAGGCGGTCTACTACAATCGCCATTTAGCGGGACTTTTCGTACCGGGTTCTCCATTGACACTTTTCTAGACTTTCTCGGCACCAGGAGGCGATCAAGTAAGTGGTTCATTTCGCTTTCTTTTGTTGCACATTTTTAGTTTGAGGTGCTGAGAGCTCTGGTGCTGAGTTGATATTATCAAGGACACAGGAATTAGTTGGTAATTTTTGTATCATGAAAACAATGATTAGGTTCATGTATTTATTTACAAAGCTAAAGAAACCTGTGCATGCTTGTTTCAGTAACGATTTATGTATATTGTGTGCCAATTAACCTCGTATATGATCTACTTTGTGTATTGCAAGTTTCAATAGGCTACAACAGCCTACTGTTGTTTATTACTGTTTAAGTTTGCCTTTAAGCATTTAGTAAGAATGAGCCTATTTGTATTTGCGTTAGACACAATAGCCACATAAGGGCAATTTGATGTTTTAGCGTACTTAGTTCAGTGCTTGTTCCTAATATTTCTACACCTCTCTCCATAACAGGGCACCGTTTTGTTTGTCTGTCCAGCACTATGAAGCCTGTCCCCCTGGTCCTGCTCCTTGCCACTGTTCTCCTCACCTCTCACATCCCCCCCAGTGTTAGTCGACCACAGGACCTAGCCATGTTCAACGGCCACGGCTACAAGAGTCAGCTGGACGAGGTGTTCCAGAAGGCTGGCGACGCAGTTTCCTACCTTATCGGAGAAAATATACTGCGTTATTTGCAGAGAAATCCCCGGTTGCAAACAGGTTTCCCGCAACAGTTTCCCTTTGAGGTGACGCCCCTAGGCTCGAGGGGTCTTGGTCAGCTGGCGCGCAGTTTTCCGCCCTTTGAGCAGCAGCGCGCGCCTGAGGAGGTTAACAGCCTGGAAGACTTCGTGGAATTGACCAAGAGAAACGACGATCCACCGATCTCCATCGACCTCACTTTCCACCTGCTGAGAAATATGATCGAAATGGCGCGGATCGAGAGCCAGAAGGAGCAAGCAGAGTTGAACCGCAAGTATCTAGATGAAGTTGGAAAGTGATACCAAGTGTAATCTACGAGGGAGAAAATATCTCACGTAAAAAAAGCCCCTGGTACTCTCCCACGAAATAGTTTCGATGTTTCTTTGCATTTAACCTTTGGTTTCTCTGTCATTCCTCATGCTTCAACCTGTGCGTAAAAGGAACTTAACCACCTATCCAAAAAGTATTTCAAAATCAACGGGCTATAAAACGATTGACTACCAGTCTACCAAGACCACAGATACAGTGTACTCATAGTGGACGACTGGAATACTATTCTTTGAGATATGGCATAGTGTGTGAATACTTCGCATTTCACAACTCTATTCTCACCTTTGAATGTCCGGAACATTGTAGTAGGCCTAAAACAATAATATTGTCAGAATCAAATCGGGTTATAAATTGCCCTAATGTGGAATAAGTGCAATATGTTTATTAGTCAAAGTAGGGAGCTAACTAAGATTTGATGTCAACAGTAGCATAAATGGTTACTACAAAGTTAATAACAATCACAGATAGCCTAATCATTGAAGTCTCCAGAAATAAATATAAAAATGTTGACAATCTCTATAGCCCTATAACACATTACCAAAGAAAAATGATGCTGTGTAAATTGTTATTAGCTATCCTCTTATGATCTTTAATGGTCAGTTGTTTGATGGCAGGTAGCCGAGTGGTTAAGAGGTCACTGGTTTGAATCCCTGAGCCGACTAGGTGAACAATCTGTCGATGTGCCCTTGAGCAAGGCACTTAACCCTAATTGCTCCTGTAAGTCGCTCAGAATAAGAGAGTCTGCTAAATGACTAAAATGTAAAATGTTGATCATTGCTATATTTACATTATGCCACATATTTTGTTTATGGTTATTTTCAATTTGCCCTTGTTTTGTTAGCTCACTTGGCAGACAGCCATCCAGCCAGGAGAAGAAGCCTTTTCACATTAATCCAGGTATGGCAGCGTTTCCCAAACCCGGTCCTGGGGATCCAAAGGGGTGCGCATTTGAGTTTTTGCCCTGCACTACAAAGCTGATTCAAATGATCAAAGCTTGATGATGAGTTCATTATTTAAATCAGCTGTGTGGTGTTAGGGCAAAAACCAAAACGTGCAACCCCTGGGAAAAGTTTGGGAAATGCTGATGTATGGGGTCTGCCAGTGCCCAAGCTTTTTTGTGATACAACTAATATCCAATTTTATCTGGGACTAGGTGAACATATCCTATACTTTACACCCCCCCCCCTTATTATATGTTTGTCTGAGTGAACTGTCCTCTGTAGTACAGCATGCTTACCTTAAAGAATAAAAAAAGAAAATGCTTAATTTTATGTAGACTGCTTTGTCAAACCCTAATCATCTGGACATATCTTATGATCCCATGGTTTAGCAGTAAAGAAAAGCTTTTTTGCCATTTATATTTTGTAATAAAAAAGTTCTGGAAAAAAATGATATTGACTCTGTCATAGTCTCTTACAGTAGTGAATGTAGTAAAGGAAACTATTCTGCTGACTTGTAAGACGTTATAGTCATGCTGCTGAGGTTCCTCTTGCCCATTCAAATACAAAACCTGAGTAGTAAACTCTGGCTGAACACTCATTGCAAAACCTCTATGACCTAACATTCATTGCAGTCTTCACCTTTAACTCTCATTAAACAGTTACCTTTACAGCAGTTTCCTGCCTTCCTTTTAAATGCATAACGTGGAAGCCTACGTAATAGTGTAATGCTTGCTGTGAACTTGTAAGAGGCCGTCAAAATGGCCCCCGACATGGTGTTTCTACTATACGGCTCAGCTCTGTCAGACAGCTCTGTCAGACTGTCAGTATGGTGGAATTCTGCTGCCTTGTTCCTCGTTGTGTTAACACCATAAAGATACATTCAATTACTGATCCCTCTGGAATCAAAGTAGCAGCCGTAGCTCTGGGTCAGGGTTGGTAGTGCAAACATTTCCTCAGAAAAGGAGAGGGAAGATATCACAATGAAATGTATGTTTATTTCTATAAAATGATGTAAACTGAGACTAAAAAGTGCATATACTATACCATCGGAGCATTCAGTTCTCCTCATAACCTTTTAGAAGTGCAGCTTACAGTTGCTTCGGTCTCTATAATATTAGTCCTACTTTTGTCTTCAAGGCACTTGTGGAACTCTTGTCAAAGTAAAGTCTGTTGAAGAGGAAGTAGCAGGTTAATCACAAGCACTAGAAGGAGTGTTAGGTGAGGAAAAACAACAATATTCTTCCTACTTCACAACATGCACAATTCAAACCAACAGTGGGATACATTTCAGTGGATTATACTTAGCTTATCAAATGTACACACAATACACAGGCTTTTGTACATATATCTGATGTGGGTGGCGAGGGAGGCCTTCAACTGTGTGATGTTTGAGCTTTATTCTCTATTGTAGATCTGTAATTCACTCAATGTAAATACTGTGGACAGCAAAACCAGTTGACAGCCGAATGGTAAAGGCAAACATCAATACTCTGGATGGATGTGCGCAGGGGATTACCATAAACCCTCTTAAGTAGTCCTTTCTTGACTGGAAAAACCTTGATTAAAACAAAAGAGGAGATTGATTAATGTGAGTTGAGCATGACAATCTCATACCATCACCACTGTCTTCATTTCCTGTTGGACTGGGTTTATTTTTTGAAGTCAAACATTAAACGGGGGCACCAAGTGGGAGAAGAGAGGACACTGTGTTTTGTCTCTTGACATGAATATACTATGACTCTCCTCATTACATAGTGGAGGGAGATTCTCTGCTTCCGGCTGTTAGAGATTCTGTGTAATTGTGTTAATGTCCTTCGGAAATGTTACATTTGCTCCATAGTTTTAAGCAATGTCTACTATAGTTTCCCCTTAGATTCTATGAGTCAGAGATATGAAAACCCCACTCAGTTAACCCCTTCCAGTACTGTACATATCATGGACATTCTGTTCGGTATCATCCCTCAAATAGTGTGAAGAATTATTGCTGGAACAGATTGTTTCCAGAAAACTGTGTCAACCTCAGATCACTGGTGGCCGACATGGATCAATTTCCATTCATAGTCAGGGAACTCTTGCTGTGGTGAGCGTGCACACACACACACCCCATCAATTACTCCCAGCTCTGTCTCGCCTCTCATGTGTGTCCCCTCCCTCTCCACCCGTTCCCGCAATCAGAGGTCGACAGCCCCGGGGGCAACGTTAGCTCATGTGAGCACCCAGGCTCAGGGCCATATATCCACAACAACCCCATCACAAGCAGGGGCAATAGTTATTTATAACTATTATAAGTAATGACACAGGTTACAGAAACATGGCTCAGATCGGTGTTTTCATTAGTTTAACACTTCTTTGGTTACTGCATGATTCCATATGTGTTATTTCATAGTTTTGATGTCTTCACTATTATTCTACAATGTAGAAAATAGTAACATTTTAAGAAAAACCCTTGAATGAGTAGGTGTGTCCAAACCTTTGACTGGTACTGTATATTAAGCCAAAATTACAAGCATTTTCATTGTCAGTACACCAAGGTAAAGCCCAATCAATACATCAGACTCCTCACTTGAGAGTTTCTAGTTGAAACTTTAATCATGTATAAATAACAGGCCAGTCAACAACCACTGATCCATCTCTCCCTAGAGTATCTGTCCGTGGCCATTCATAAAATGTGTACTTCTAGTTAATTAATCTCTGGCATGTTACAGTGACGCTGTGAGGCCGAAAGGTCCCCTGGCCCTAGGATCGTTACACTTTTGGAGGTAGCAAGGGAAATATGGAATTACTTTATCACTGAGAGGAGAAAGAATGCCTGGTCTCTCCATTTGAAATTAGTTGGCTGTGGGGTAAACAAGACAAGTGATCCATCCATATTCTAGATATTAAACACTTGATTTCAGCCTTTACAGATATGTTTAAGACTGATGTCCGAAGGAACAATATACAATATAGCTATATTTAACAGCCTTTGTGTTTGAAGCCTAAATGTTGTAAATGTGTGTAAGGGAATAAAGCACGGGAGCAGCATAGCATGGTTTTTCTTTCTTTGACCCTTTTCAACTAGTATCGCCCATAGTCTACATCCCCTGTTGCCAGCGATGCTAATTCCTCACCCAGATCATAACCATCCTCCCCGTCCTTTTCCTGGAAACCTGCAACCACACAGAGAGCACCACATTAAGACAGACCAGCAAAAACAAGGGAAATAGCCTTGAAAGTGCAATTGAAAATAGTTTTGGGGTTAATGTTCGGAGCTGAACATGCGTCAGTGCCCTGAGGCTAGAGTCATGTATAGAGAAACATTATTGACTAAACTCTCCATATATGGTCATATTGTACTACCTGAGGCCCTAACTGTGTTGAAGTCAATGGTCCTCAGCATGTCTGCCACATTTGCTGTGTTGATGACAAAATGGGCCATGCTCTCGTAGCCCGGCTCTGGACATTCCATACTGGACACCTTGGCAGTGGTGCTGATCCTTAAAAGGACACAGTGGTGAGGTCACAGTTCAGAGACAAACAAATAAGAGGTGACAGACAGCGATGGATAGCAACGTCCTCTGTACCCCTGTGGCTGGTAGTGACGCAGGCTGGTTGGGTCTGCTCGATAACTCTACAGGTGGAGAGCTCCATTATAATGTATTAGCTATCAGCAGCCAGCAATCAGACATAACTTCAAATCACACGCATCTTCTATGCAGTTACTTTAGCTTTACAGTCAATGCAATTGGTGTGTTTGTGTTAGTGAATGTAATGCAATTTGTGACTTTCCAGCTACACACCCCATATGAAGCAGAATGGAACACTAAACAGACGAAAACAAGAATTTGACTTACTGTTTAAATATATCCTTGATGCTCTGTGGAGAAAATAAACGATGGGTAGGCTATTACATTTAGTTTAATTTCCAGCACTTCATTTCAGAGGTCAATTAGTGCTATATCTAAACCAGAATGAGTTTAAAACATGCTCCTGCCACCATCCTAACACTCGCTGCTAGCGCTACCTGTAAACTGGTTGACTAAACCAACGGCTTGCAAGCATGAACAATGAGGGAGGTGAATAAAGAGACACTTCAGTTACAAGCTTTACTCAATCTGTAGCTCTTTATAGAGCCAGGGACCTGAGTGGAGGAGAGGAGTAGAGCCAGGGACCTGAGTGGAGAGGAGTAGACCAAGGGACCTGAGTGGAGGAGAGGAGTAGAGCAGGGGCCTGGGTGGAGGAGAGGACTGCTGGATGGATGGGGACATGAATGGTACCATCTATCTCTCCCCTAGCTGGGGTTTTAACTACCATCTGTCTGCAGCAGGAACACGTCATCTAACCTGGCTCTGTTCCAAGGACAGTATTGATGGCCAGGGGGCCAGAGGTCAAAGAATGAGGCAGGTGTCAGTAAACGACAGCAAAAAAAACAACGTTATTAATTTGGTGCCAGCAGTACAGTTACAGTCACGAACGGTCTGGATAACATAAAAACCGCCAAACCAACTCTGCTAGGGCAAGTAAATTCATAAATTATTCTGCGCTCTGGCACACTCAAGACAGGAGTGTTCTGAAATCGGAGTAGATAGCCAGAATTAACCATGTCCATTGAGAACGCACAACAACTATACAGCTAAAAATGATGTGAACAACCAAGTCAAAAGAAGTTGGGTAGTTAGATAGCATATAGTTAATATTCTGCTTGGCAAGTTCGATGTATTATTAGTAACCAACTAACGTTAGATAACTAGCTAACACACCGGTAAATACTGCTGTGTAACGCTAAGCTGTTCGTAAGGATAGCGTAGCTAACTAACTGTCAGCCAACATAACGTGTAACGTAACTTATTTGAAAAGTCATTACTTTTTTACATTGCTCAACATTTTATTTACATTTGTCATAATTAGTTAAAACAATGAATTTGTATGCACTCTCGTCAGACTTCGCCTGCATATTTTCCGGCATTTTTTCAATTCTGAAAACGTTGTGAAGCGACGCCCATTTTCTGAAGAATTGCTTTATGGGCCCCTAAGAGCACGGAAATAGTGTCCACTGCGTGTATACAGTACCAGTCAAAAGTTTGGACACCTACTCGTTCCAAGTTTTTTTTTTTTTTTTTTTTTTTTTACTGTTTTCCACATTGTAGAATTATAGTGAAGACATCAAAACTATGAAATAACACATATGGAATCATGTAGTAACCAAAAAAGTGTTAAATAAATGAAAAAATATTCTTCAAAGTAGCCACCCTTTGGCCTTGATGACAGCTTTGCACACTCTTGGCATACTACAGGTGTGCCTTGTTAAAAGTTCATTTGTGGAATTTCTTTCCTTCTTAATACGTTTGAGCCAATCAGTTGTGTTGTGACATGGTAGGGTTGTTATACAGAAGATAGCCCTATTTGGTAAAAGACAAAGTCCATATTATGGCAAGAGCAGCTCAAATAAGCAAAGAAAAACGACAGTCCATCATTACTTTAAGAAATTTAGGTCAGTCAATACGGACAATTTCAAGAACTTTGAAAGTTTCTTCAAGTGCAGTCGCAAAAACCATCAAGCGCTATGATGAAACTGGCTCTCATGAGGACTGTCACATGACAGGAAGACCCTGAGTTACCTCTGGTGCATAGGATAAGTTTATTAGAGTTACCAGCCTCAGAAATTGCAGCCCAAATAAATGCTTCACAGAGTTCAAGTAACAGACACATCTCAACATCAACTGTGCAGAGGAGACTGCGTGAATTAGGCCTTCATGGTCGAATTGCTGCAAAAAAACTACTACTAAAGGACACCAATAAGAAGAAGAGTCTTGCTTGGGCCAAGAAACACGAGCAGTGGACATTAGACCGGTGGAAATCTGTCCTTTGGTCTGATGAATCCAAATTTGAGATTTTTGGTTCCAACCGCCGTGTCACGTCTTGGTCATAATGTTTTGTGTTTTCGTTATATATTTTGGTCAGGCCAGGGTGTGACATGGGTTATGTGTTGTGTTCGTATTGGGGTTTTATAGCGTTGGGATTGTGAATGATTTAGGGGTGTGTCCAGTTAGGCTTGGCTGCCTGAGGCGGTTCTCAATCAGAGTCAGGTGATTCTTGTTGTCTCGGATTGGGAACCGTATTTAGGTAGCCTGAGTTTCACTTTGTATCTTGTGGGTGATTGTTCCTGTCTCTGTGTTAGTTTCACCAGATAGGCTGTAATAGGTTTCACGGTCCGTTTGTTGTTTTCGTATTTATAAGTTATTTCATGTATCGTTCCGTTTTCCTTCATTAAAGAAACATGAGTAACCACAGCGCTGCATTTCGGTCCGACTTTCTTTCGACAAACGAAGAACGCCGTTACAGAATCACCCACCACACACGGACCGAGTGGCGTGGTAACAGGCAGCGACAGCAGGAGCAGAAAAAGGAGGATGAATTGTTCGGAGAATGGACATGGGAAGACGTGTTGGATGGCAAAGGTTGTTACACTTGGGAGGAGATACTGGCCGGAAGAGATCGCCTCCCATGGGAACAGGTGGAGGCACTTAGGAGAGCAGAGGCAGCAGGAGATAGGAGCCGACGATACGAGGGAACACGTTTGGGAAGGAAGCCCGAAAAGCAACCCAAAAAAATGATTGGGGGGGGGCTTAATGGGAGTATGGCAATGCCAGGTAGGAGACCTGTGCAAACTCCCTGTGCTTTCCGGTGGGCTAGAGAGACCGGGCAGACACCGTGTTATGCTATGGAGCGCACAGTGTTTCCAGTGCGGGTGCATAGCCCGGTGCGGTACATACCAGCCCTTCGTATTGGCCGGGCTAGAGTAGGCATCGAGCCAGGTAAGCTTGGGCAGGCTCGGTGCTCAAGAGCTCCAGTGCGCCTGCACAGTCCGGTCTATCCAGAGCCACCTCCACACACCAGTCCTCCGGTAGCAGCTCCCCGCACCAGGCTTCCTGTGCGTGTCCTCGGCCCAGTACCATCAGTGCCAGCACCACGCACCAGGCCTCCAGTGCGCCTCTCCTGTTCAGCGCAGCCAGCGCTTTCCTCCTCTACAGCGCTGCCGGAGCCTCCCGCCTGTTTAGCGCAGCCAGAGCCTTTCTCCTCTGCTGCGCTGCCGGAGTCTCCAGTCTGCCCAGCGCCGCCAGTGCCCCCAGTCTGCCCAGTGCTCCCAGTCTGCCCAGCACCGCCAGTCTGCCCAGCGTCGCCAGTCTGCCCAGCGCCGCCAGTCTGCCCAGCGCCACCAGTCTGCCCAGCGCCGCTTGTCTGCCCAGCGCCGCCAGTCTGCCTAGCGCCGCCAGTCTGCCCAGCGCCGCCAGTCTGTCAGGATCAGTTAGATCCACCAGTCAGCCAGGATCTGCCAGTCTGCAGGGTGCTGTCAGCCTGCATGGAGCAGTCAGAGCTGTCAGTCTGCATGAAGCAGCCAGAGCTGTCAGTCTGCAAAGAGCTGCCAGTCTGCAGAGAGCTGTCAGTCTGCAAAGAGCTGCCAGTCTGCAGGGAGCTGTCAGTCTGCAAGGAGCTGTCAGTCTGAATGAAGCAGCCAGAGCTGTCAGTCTGCAAAGAGCTGTCAGTCTGCAAGGAGTTGTCAGTCTGCAAGGAGCTGCCAGTCTGCAGGGTGCTGTCAGCCTGCATGGAGCAGTCAGTGCTGTCAGTCTGCATGAAGCAGCCAGAGCTGTCAGTCTGCAAGGAGCTGCCAGTCTGCAAGGAGCTGCCAGTCTGCAAGGAGCTGTCAGTCTGCATAGAGCAGCTAGATACGCCAGTCAACCAGATTCTTCCAGATCAGACAGTCAGCCATGATCTTCTATATCTGCCAGTCAACCAGATTCTTCCAGATCTGCCAGTCAACCAGTCTCTTCCAGATCTGCCAGTCAACCAGAATCTTCCAGATCTGCCAGTCAACCAGTCTCTTCCAGATCTGCCAGTCAACCAGTCTCTTCCAGATCTGCCAGTCAACCAGAATCTTCCAGATCTGCTAGTCAACCAGAATCTTCCAGATCCGCCAGCCAGCCAGGATCTACCGGAGCCTACTACCTGCCTGAGCTTCATCTCAGTACTGGGCTTCCTCTCAGTACTGGGCTTCCTCTCAGTACTGGGCTTTCTCTTAGTACTGAGCTTCCCCTCAGTTCCGGGCTGCCCCTCAGTCCCGGGCTGCTTCTGTCCCGAGATGCCCCTCTGTCCCGAGCTGCCCCTCTGTCCCGAGCTGCCCCTCTGTCCCGAGCTGCCCCTCAGTCACGAGCTGCCCCTCAGTCACGAGCTGCCCCTCAGTCCAGTGGGGATCTGGGTGAGGACTATTAGGCCATGGTCGGCGGCGAGGGTGGATTATCCCAGGACGCGAAGGGGAGGAACTATTACATTAATGGAGTGGGGTCCACGTCCCGAGCCGGAGCCGCCACCATGGATAGACGCCCACCCGGACCCTCCCTATGGGTTTGAGGTGCGTCCGGGAGTCCGCACCTTAGGGGGGGTTCTGTCACGCCTTGGTCATAATGTTTTGTGTTTTCGTTATATATTTTGGTCAGGCCAGGGTGTGACATGGGTTATGTGTTGTGTTCGTATTGGGGTTTTATAGCATTGGGATTGTGAATGATTTAGAGGTGTGTCTAGTTAGGCTTGGCTGCCTGAGGCGGTTCTCAATCAGAGTCAGGTGATTCTTGTTGTCTCGGATTGGGAACCGTATTTAGGTAGCCTTCACTTTGTATCTTGTGGGTGATTGTTCCTGTCTCTGTGTTAGTTTCACCAGATAGGCTGTAATAGGTTTCACGTTCCGTTTGTTGTTTTCGTATTTATAAGTTATTTCATGTATCGTTCCGTTTTCCTTCATTAAAGAAACATGAGTAACCACAGCGCTGCATTTCGGTCCGACTTTCTTTCGACAAACGAAGAACGCCGTTACACGCCGTGTCTTTGTGAGACGCAGAGTAGGTGAACGGATGATCTCCGCATGTGTGGTTCCCACTGTGAAGCACGGAGGACGAGGTGTGATGGTGTGGGAGTGCTTTGCTGGTGACACTTGTCTGTGATTTATTTAGAATTCAAGGCACGTTTAACCAGCATGGCTACCACAGCATTCTGCATCCCATCTGGTTTGCGCTTATTGGGACTATCATTTGTTTTTCAACAGAACAATGACCCAACACACCTCCAGGCTGTGTACGGGCTATTTGATTAAGAAGGAGAGTGATGGAGTGCTGCATCAGATGACTTGGCCTCCACAATCACCCGACCTCAACCCAATTGAGATGGTTTGGGATGAATTGGACCGCAGAGTGAGGGAAAAGCAGCCAACAAGTGCTCATCAACTCCTTCAAGACTGTTTGGAAAAGTATTCCAGGTGAAGCTAGTTGAGAGAATGCCAAGAGTATGCAAAGCTGTCATCAAGACAAAGAATGGCTATTTTGAAGAATCTCAAATATAATATATACAGTGGGGGGGGGGAGTATTTAGTCAGCCACCAATTGTGCAAGTTCTCTCGCTTAAAAAGATGAGAGGCCTGTAATTTTCATCATAGGTACACTTAAACTATGACAGACAAAATGAGAAAAAAAATCCAGAAAATCACATTGTAGGATTTTTTATGAATTTATTTGCAAATTATGGTGGAAAATAAGTATTTGGTCAATAACAAAAGTTTATCTCAATACTTTGTTATATACCCTTTGTTGGCAATGACAGAGGTCAAACGTTTTCTGTAAGTCTTCACAACAGCATGACAATGATCCCATCTTTTTGATTTGGCTACTTTGAAGAATATATTTTCATTTATTTAACACTTTTTTGGTTACCACATGATTCCATATGTGTTATTTCATAGTTTTGATGACTTCGCTATTATTCTACATTATTCTAGATAATATTAAAAATAAAGAAAAAACCTGGAATGAGTAGGTGTGTCCAAACTTTTGACTGGTACTGTACTTCGTACTTTGGTGAATTTATTACGACATTCAGTAGCTTTTAGCATACTAACTCTATCTATACTATGACCAATAAGCATACTACATAATTAATTTACGTCACAAATAGTATGGTTAGTGCGGTTAGTATGTTAGTATGTGTATTCGAACACAGCTAACATATTTTCCTTTTCCTTTCTGTAACATGATTCTAATCTGTGCAAGGTTGATGGTCACTAGACTTGTATGCTAGACCAGAATGTTATGGACAGTTCTCCTATCTGCTGATAGTGTTGGTGCCAGTCTAAAGGTGTCTGTTCCGAGGACACACTGGTTATTATTCTGTGAGACTGTGTGATTCACTGCTTTGTGTTATGTCTTTAGTTATGCGTTTCCAGAACATATGATTAGGATATGAGGGCCTGCTTAGAGAGGCTCGTGAGACATCTGCTCTGCTTTCATGCTGGAGGTATCTCCCTGTTGCAACTTGTAGTAAACCACATATATTTTGGATTTACTTTACCAATGACTGCTCTCCCTTTCACCTGGAAATTCCTCTTTACAGTGTGCGATCAGAGAACCACAGGACCAGAGTTCCCATAGACATTGATCACACAACTGATCCTATTACAGTACTTTGTTGAGGATCCCCTGACTCATAGGCTACCTGTAGGGCTACTGATCCTAAGACAGTGAAACATTAGCTACCTGCAGGAACAACTTTTCTGCTCAAGAATTTACATCTAAAGTTACATCTGACCATTATTCTATTCCATTACATGACATACTGGTACATAGCCTAGGTCCAGTTACTGACGCCAGACAGTGTACCTAGGTTCAGTGCTAGTGTTCCATCCATAGTGCTTACCTGTAGGAACACGGCCATCTGTGGTTCCTCCATGGACTGGATGGCTGTCTCCACCAGCTTGACGGCTCCCTCCAGGTGGTCTCCGTGGCGACGCATGAGGGAGCGGATGTAGTCCAGCTTGTCATCCTGCTGGCGGCTGATCATACCCACCAACTCCTTCTTCCTCTCCTCCAGGATGGCATACAGCCCGTCAAACTTATCACACAGACTCTGCTTCTGACGACGGCCATTCTCCTGCACACAGACACCCATTGGTAACACCTAATAATAACTTGAATAAGCCCTTATACATTTTTTCAATATATATATTTATTAATAGTTTATAAATAATGTATTAATACTTATTGATGCTAGTTATTACAATACAACAGGTTCACAAGTGATGTGTGTGGTGACTCTACAGTGAGCTTTGTGACTGTGAAGTGAGAGGTCTGAGTGGTTGTAGTGGGTAACATTCTCACCTGGATGGACCTGCAGGTCTCCTCCATCTGAGAGAGGAGGGCCTGGATACGGTCGTTCCCAGCCACCAAGATGGCGATGCCGTCACTCAGCTCCGTCTGCAGCCAATCAACATAACATGATGGGTTCAAATCTGTACTCACTTCACCAGTGGTCACCAACCCCTAATCCTGGAGGGCTATAGGATATGAAGGTTTTGTTCCATCCCTCAGCTGACACTTTAGGTAGTAGTTCACACAATTGTGATGATAGATTGAAGATTTAAATATCGAAAGTGTTGTTTTTTTAACAATGCATAAAACATTAGCTGAAGCTGAAGTTGCTCGTTAACCTTCCTCGTCTGTATTTGTAATGAATGATTCATAGTGAGCGAGTGAGCAATGAATGCAAGGCACATTTGTCACCAAAGCCACCTGATGTTATAATCCATTCAAACATACTTATTTTAGCTTATGAAAGTAGATACAGCAAATATGTAACGTGTATGTATCATGTTTGTGTGGGTGGCATCCCCTTCAGTATTACTCAACAGCCAGGCACATTATCCATCCTTAACAAGTGACCTTCACTTTGATATTAGTCACCGTTCACTTGGATCCTGTAGGGGAAAGTTAAAGAAAAGGTGCTATCTAGAACCTAAAAGGGTTATTTGGCTGTCCCCATAGGAGAACCCTTTGAATAACAATACTGAACAAAACTATAAATACAACATGCAACATTTTCAACAGTTTTACAGAGTTGCAGTTCATATAAGAAAATCAGTCAATTTAAATAAATTCATTAGGTCTTAATATATGGATTTCACATGACTGGGCAGGGGCGCATCCATGGGTAGGCCTGGGAGGGCATAGGCCCACCCACTTGGGATCCAGGCCAATCTGAATTAGTTTTTCCCCACAAAAGGGCTTTATTACAGACAGAAATACTCCTCAGTTTCATCAACTGTCCGGATGGCTGGTCTCAGACAATCCTGCAGGTGAAGAAGCCGGATGTGGAGCTCCTGGGCTGGCGTGGTTAGACGTGGTCTGTGGTTGTGAGGCTGTTTGCACGTACTTCCAAATTATCTTAAATAACGTTGGAGGCAGCTTATGGTAGATTAATTAACATTAAATTCTCTGGAAACAGCTCTGGTGAACATTTCAGCCGTCAGCATGCCAATTGTATGCTTCTTCAAAACTTGAGACATCTGTGGCATTGCGTTGTGTGATATAACTGCACATTTTGGAGTGGACTTTTACTGTCCCCAGTACAAGGTTCACCTGTGTAATGCTTATGCTGTTTAATCGGCTTCTTGACTTGCCACACCTGTCAGGTGGATGGATTATCTTGGCAAAGGAGAAATGCTCAGTAAAAGGGATGTCAACAAATTTGTGCACAGACTGTGAGAGAAATAAGTTTTTTGTGTGTGCGGAACGTTTTGTCGATCTTTTATTTCAGCTTATGAAACATGTGACCAACACTTTGCATGTTGCATTCATATACAGTATGTTTTTGGTTCTTTTTCAGTTCCATATACAGTGCATTCACACAGTCTCACAGAATAATAACCAGTGTGTCCTCGGAACAGACACCTTTAGACTGGCACCAACACTATCAGCAGATAGGAGAACTGTCCATAACATTTATACCTGGATCTCGCAGCTAGCTAGCTGCTATCCGTGTGACTATTGGCTTACATCGATTCCGGAGCAAACATCAATTATTCCAGAGCTAGCCAGCTGAAGTTCCATCAGTCACTCCTGGGCTACAATCACCTATCCCGACCCGTTTTACTGCCAACGCGGAGCCCCACCGGGCCTTCACAACTGGACTACTGACGTTATCTGCCTGAGGGAGTTATCCAGCTGGCTCCTCCGTCACGACATTACCTGAACGCCCATCTGCGGTCCGCTAATCGTTAGCTGTCTTATCGGCTGCTATCTGAATAGACCTCTATAACTATATCAATTTTTTTTGCGAATTGGATTGATCCCCTCTACCCCACGGAACCCCACTAATCCTACCGACGGAAACACACGAGGTGGCTAAAAACAGACCTCCATCCTATGCTAGCTTGCTACCGATGGCCCGGCTAGCTGTCTGAATCGCCGTGACCCCAACCAACCTCACTACTCACTGGACCCTTATGATCACTCGACTAAGCATGCCTCTCCTTAATGTCAATATGCCTTGTCCATTACTGTTCTGGTTAGTGTTTATTGGCTTATTTCACTGTAGAGCCTCTAGTCCTGCTCACTATACCTTATCCAATCTATTAGTTCCATCACCCACACATGCGATGACATCTCCTGGTTTCAATGATGTTTCTAGAGACAATATCTCTCTCATCATCACTCAATACCTAGGTTTACCTCCACTGTATTCACATCCTACCATACCTTTGTCTGTACATTATACCTTGAAGCTATTTTATCGCCCCCAGAAACCTCCTTTTACTCTCTGTTCCAGACCTTCTAGACGACCAATTCTCATTGCTTTTAGCCGTACCCTTATCCTACTCCTACTCTTTTCCTCTGGTGATGTAGAGGTGAATCCAGGCCCTGCAGTGCCTAGCTCCACTCCTATTCCCCAGGTGCTCTCTTTTGATGACTTCTGTAACCGTAATAGCCTTGGTTTCATGCATGTTAACATTAGAAGCCTCCTCCCTAAGTTTGTTTTATTCACTGCTTTAGCACACTCTGCCAACCTGGATGTCCTAGCTGTGTCTGAATCCTGGCTTAGGAAGACCACCAAAAATTCTGAAATTTTCATCCTAAACCACAACATTTTCAGACAAGATAGAACTGCCAAAGGGGGTGGTGTTGCAATCAACTGCAAAGGTAGCCTGCAGAGTTCTGTCCTACTATCCAGGTCTGTACCCAAACAATTTGAACTTCTACTTTTAAAAATCCACCTCTCTAAAAACAACTCTCTCACCGTTGCCGCCTGCTATAGACCACCCTCTGCCCCCAGCTGTGCTCTGGACACCATATGTGAACTGATTGCCCCCCATCTATCTTCAGAGCTCGTTCTGCTAGGCGACCTAAACTGGAACATGCTTAATACCCCAGCCATCCTACAATCTAAGCTTGATACCCTCAATCTCACACAAATTTTCAATGAACCTACCAGGTACCTCCCCAAAGCCGTAAACACGGGCATCCTCATAGATATCATCCTAACCTACTTGCCCTCTAAATACACCTCTGCTGTCTGCAACCAAGATCTCAGCGATCTCAGCGATCACTGCCTCATTGCCTGCATCTAATGGGTCAGAGGTCAAACGACCTCCACTCATCACTGTCAAACGCTCCCTGAAACACTTCAGCGAGCAGGCCTTTCCAATCGACCTGGCCGGGGTATCCTGGAAGGATATTGATCTCATCCCGTCAGTAGAGGATGCCTGGTTATTTTTTTTAAATGCCTTCCTAACCATCTTAAATAAACATGCCCCATTCAAGAAATTTAGAACCAGGAACAGATATAGCCCTTGGTTCTCCTCAGACCTGACTGCCCTTAACCAACACAAAAACATCCTATGGCGTTCTGCATTAGCATCGAACAGCCCCCGTGATATGCAGCTTTTCAGGGAAGCTAGAACCATTATACACAAGCAGAAATTTGCTTCCTACAACACTAACTCAAAAAGGTTCTGGGACACTGTAAAGCCCATGGAGAATTAGAGAATAAGAACACCTCCTCCCAGCTGCCCACTGCACTGAAGATAGGAAACACTGTCACCACTGTTAAATCCACTATAATTGAGAATTTCAATAAGCATTTTTCTACGGCTGGCCATGTTTTCCACCTGGCTACCCCTACCCCGGTCAACAGCACTGCACCCCCCACAGCAACTCGCCCAAGCCTTCCCCATTTCTCCTTCTCCCAAATCCAGTCAGCTGATGTTCTGAAAGAGCTGCAAAATCTGGACCCCTACAAATCAGCCGGGCTAGAGAATCTGGACCCTTTCTTTCTAAAATGATCTGCCGAAATTGTTGCCACCCCTATTACTAGCCTGTTCAACCTCTCTTTCATGTCATCTGAGATTCCCAAAGATTGGAAAGCAGCTGCGGTCATCCCCCTCTTCAAAGGGGGGAACACTCTTTACCCAAACTGCTACAGACCTATATCTATCCTACCCTGCCTTTCTAAGGTCTTCGAAAGCCAAGTCAACAAACAGATTACGACCATTTCGAATCTCACCATACCCTCTCTGCTATGCAATCTGGTTTCAGAGCTGAGGGTGCACCTCAGCCATGCTCAAGGTCCTAAACGATATCTTAACCGCCATCGACAAGAAACATTACTGTGCAGCCGTATTCATTGATCTGGCCAAGGCTTTCGACTCTGTCAATCACCACATCCTCATCGGCAGACTCGACATCCTTGGTTTCTCAAATGATTGCCTCGCCTGGTTCACCAACTACTTCTCTGATAGAGTTCAGTGCGTCAAATCGGAGGGTCTGCTGTCCGGACCTCTGGCAGTCGCTATGGGGGTGCCACAGGGTTCAATTATTGGACCGACTCTCTTCTCTGTATACATCAATGATGTCGCTCTTGCTGCTGGTGAGTCTCTGATCCACGCAGACGACACCATTCTGTATACTTCTGGCCCTTCTTTGGCCACTGTGTTAACAACCCTCCAGGCAAGCTTCAATGCCATACAACTCTCCTTCCGTGGCCTCCAATTGCTCTTAAATACAAGTAAAACTAAATGCATGCTCTTCAACCAATCGCTGCCTGCACCTGCCCGCCTGTCCAACATCACTACTCTGGACGGCTCTGACTTAGAATACGTGGACAACTACAAATAGCTAGGTGTCTGGTTAGACTGTAAACTCTCCTTCCAGATCCTCATCAAACATCTCCAATCCAAAGTTAAATCTAGAATTGTCTTCCTATTTCGCAACAAAGCATCCTTCACTCATGCTGCCAAACATACCCTTGTAAAACTGACCATCCTACCAATCCTCGACTTCGGCGATGTCATTTACAAAATAGCCTCCAATACCCTACTCAACAAATTGGATGCAGTCTATCACCGTGCCATCCGTTTTGTCACCAAAGCCCCATATACTACCCACCATTGCGACCTGTAAGCTCTCGTTGGCTGGCCCTCGCTTCATACTCGTAGCCAAACCCACCGGCTCCATGTCATCTACAAGACCCTGTTAGGTAAAGTCAAATCAAATAATCAAATCAAATCAAATGTTATTTGTCACATACACATGGTTAGCAGATGTTAATGCGAGTGTAGCGAAACGCTTGTGCTTCTAGTTCCGACAATGCAGTAATAACCAACAAGTAATCTAACTAACAATTCCTAAACTACTGTCTTATACACAGTGTAAGGGGATAAAGAATATGTACATAAGGATATATGAATGAGTGATGGTACAGAGCAGCATAGGCAAGATACAGTAGATGGTATCGAGTACAGTATATACATATGAGATGAGTATGTAAACAAAGTGGCATAGTTAAAGTGGCTAGTGATACATGTATTACATAAGGATGCAGTCGATGATATAGAGTACAGTATATACGTATGCATATGAGATGAATAATGTGGGGTAAGTAACATTATATAAGGTAGCATTGTTTAAAGTGGCTAGTGATATATTTACATCATTTCCCATCAATTCCCATTATTAAAGTGGCTGGAGTTGAGTCAGTGTCAGTGTGTTGGCAGCAGCCACTCAATGTTAGTGGTGGCTGTTTAACAGTCTGATGGCCTTGAGATAGAAGCTGTTTTTCAGTCTCTCGGTCCCAGCTTTGATGCACCTGTACTGACCTCGCCTTCTGGATGATAGCGGGGTGAACAGGCAGTGGCTCGGGTGGTTGATGTCCTTGATGATCTTTATGGCCTTCCTGTAACATCGGGTGGTGTAGGTGTCCTGGAGGGCAGGTAGTTTGCCCCGGTGATGCGTTGTGCAGACCTCACTACCCTCTGGAGAGCCTTACGGTTGAGGGCGGAGCAGTTGCCGTACCAGGCGGTGATACAGCCCGCCAGGATGCTCTCGATTGTGCATCTGTAGAAGTTTGTGAGTGCTTTTGGTGACAAGCCGAATTTCTTCAGCCTCCTGAGGTTGAAGAGGCGCTGCTGCGCCTTCTTCACGATGCTGTCTGTGTGAGTGGACCAATTCAGTTTGTCTGTGATGTGTATGCCGAGGAACTTAAAACTTGCTACCCTCTCCACTACTGTTCCATCGATGTGGATAGGGGGGTGTTCCCTCTGCTGTTTCCTGAAGTCCACAATCATCTCCTTAGTTTTGTTGACGTTGAGTGTGAGGTTATTTTCCTGACACCACACTCCGAGGGCCCTCACCTCCTCCCTGTAGGCCGTCTCGTCGTTGTTGGTAATCAAGTCCCCCCTTATCTCAGCTCGCTGGTCACCATAGCATCACCCACCTGTAGCATGCGCTCCAGCAGGTATATCTCTCTGGTCACCCCCAAAACCAATTCTTTCTTTGGCCGCCTCTCCTTCCAGTTCTCTGCTGCCAATGACTGGAACGAACTACAAAAATCTCTGAAACTGGAAACACTTATCTCCCTCACTAGCTTTAAGCACCAGCTGTCAGAGCAGCTCACAGATTACTGCACCTGTACATAGCCCACCTATAATTTAGCTCAAACAACTACCTCTTTCCCTACTGTATTTATTTATTTATTTTGCTCCTTTGCACCCCATTATTTTTATTTCTACTTTGCACATTCTTCCACTGCAAATCTACCATTCCAGTGTTTTACTTACTATATTGTATTTACTTTGCCACCATGGCCTTTTTTTGCCTTTACCTCCCTTATCTCACCTCATTTGCTCACATCGTATATAGACTTGTTTCTACTGTATTATTGACTGTATGTTTTTTTTACTCCATGTGAAACTCTGTGTCGTTGTATGTGTCGAACTGCTTTGCTTTATCTTGGCCAGGTCGCAATTGTAAATGAGAACTTGTTCTCAACTTGCCTACCTGGTTAAATAAAGGTGAAATAAATAAAAATAAAAAAAATCAGAAAGTATTCAGATCCCTCGACTTTTTCAAATTTTGTTATGTTACAGCCTTATTCTAAAATGGATTAAATAAAACAAATCCGCATCAATGTACACACAATATCCCCTAATGACAAAGCGAAAACAGGTTTTTAAAAATAAAAAACATAAAAACCTTATCTACATAAGTATTCAGACCCTTTGCTATGAGACTCGAAATTGAGCTCAGGTGCATCCTGTTTCCATTGATGATCTTTGAGATGTTTTTACAACTTGATTGGAATCCACCTGTGGTAAATTCAATTGATTGGACATGATTTGGAAAGGCACATAGCTGTCTATATAAGGTCCCACAGTTGACAGTGCATGTCAGAGCAAAAACCTAGCCATGAGGTCGAAGGAATTGTCCGTAGAGCTCCGAGACAGGATTGTGTCGAGGCACAGATCTGGGGAAGGGTACCAACAAATGTCTGGAGTATTGAAGGTCCCCAAGAACACAGTGGCCTCCATCATTCTTAAATGGAAGAAGTTTGGAACCACCAAGACTCTTCCTAGAGCTGGCCGCCTGGCCAAACTGAGCAATCGGGGGAGACGGGCCTTGGTCAGGGAGGTCCCCGAGATCCCAATGGTCACTCTGACAGAGCTCCAGAGTCCCTCTGTGGAGATGGAAGAACCTTCAAAAAGGACAACCATCTATGCAGCACTCCACTAATCAGGTCTTTATGGTAGAGTGGCCAGACGGAAGCCACTACACAGTAAAAGGCACATGAAAGCCCGCTTGGAGTTTGCCAAAAGGCATCTAAATGACTCGCAGACTATGAGAAACAAGATTCTCTGGTCTGATAAAACCGAGATTGAACTATGTGGCCTGAATGCCAAGTGTCACGTCTGTAGGAAACCTTGCACCATCACTACGGTGAAGCATGGTGGTAGCAGCATTATGCTATGGGGATGTTTTTCAGTGGCAGGGACTGGGAGACTGGGACTGGGAGTCTAGTCAGAATTGAAAGATAAACGGAGCAAAATATAGAGAGATCCTTGATCCAGGTTCAACTTCCAACAGGACAGCAATCCTAAGCAAACAGCCAAGACAACGCAGGAGTGGCTTCAGGACAAGTCTCTGAATCAAATCAAATCAAATCAAATCAAATGTCCTTGAGGGGCCCAGCCAGAGCCTGGACTTGAACCCGATCGAACATCTCTGGACAGACCTGAAAATAGCTGTGCAGAGACGCACCCCGTCCAACCTGACAGAGCTTGACAGGATCTGCAGAGAAGAATGGGAGAAGAAGACTCGAGGTGCCACAGGTGCTTCAACAAAGTACTGAGTAAATGGTCTGAATACTTTTGTATATGTGATATTTCAGTTTTTTATTTTTAATAATTTTGCAAGAATGTTTAGAAACCTGTTTTTGCTTTGTCATTATGGGGTATTGTGTGTAGATCGATGAGGGGAAAAAACTATTAATCCATTTTAGAATAAGACTGTAACGTAAGAAGATGTGGAAAAAGTCAAGGGGTCTGAATACTTTCCGAATGCACTGTATATACAATCTTAGTTGTCGTCGTGCCAGCAGGTTGACAGGGTAATGTGTGTGTGTGTGTGTGTTTTTGTGTGTGCGGTGAGATGAAACCCTGCAGGGTAGCCACAACTCAACACATCTGTCTGCTGTTACTACACTTAGCACTCAAAGACAAACCACACACAGACACACACACACACACACACACACACACACACACACACGCACACACACTCACTCACTGACTCACTCACTCTTTAAATAAGGCAGATCACATACACACATTGGCTCTACACTTTAAATAACATTAAAATCTCTCATAATGGGACATAATGAATACAGACAGTGACTATACGTAAGGTGTTATATTGGATAATTACTTTTCAGTATAAGGACGATATAACAGACAGACAGACTACCAGAAAGGAAGACAGACAATAGAGATATTGAGTGACATCACAATCAGACCCTTGGTCTTGACTCATGGTACTCCATTACCTTCTGTCTCTTGTAGACATTCTGCAGGGGGGCCACCTCACAGTCCTTGTGCTGGCCAAACACTTTACACATTGAGCAGGTGGGCGTCTCACAGCTCAGGCAGTAGATGTTGATCTTCTCCTCGTCATGCTCCTCACACATCAGCTGCTGCTGCTCCACCTTGGTGGGGTTCAGGGGCCTGCAGGGACACAGAAGTAAAGGGACAGCCTCTTAGAAACACACACACAAGCACACACCAATGTGCATACGCACACACACTTTATTTGGCTCTTCTGTCAATGGAACAGGAAATGGGAGCAGCTCTCAAGGCTTCAGATAACCCAGAAGGCATTGGGGGAATTGTAGTACTATTGACCATTCATATTTTCTCTAGAGGAATAGCCTACACATAGATATAGAACAATTTACACATTTGCTAAAAGGCATCGAGGAATATCATGTTGAGGGAAACTAGATAGATTGCTCATATAGCTCAAATCGGTGTTAGAGAACCAAAAACACTTCCCTTGATGTAACAATATAATCTTTCATCTTTATTGTGTCAAGACAAGGCCTGAACAAGCTGTGATATTGCTGCTACAGGTTTCTAAATGATCTCAACACTGGAAAAGACTGCCACCCAGTGGCCTTCTATATAAAATGAGAATGATAAAAGTTCCTGGCCTTACGTTCAACCATAGCCTTACATTCAACCCTGGCATTACATTCAATCCTGGCCTTACGTTAAATCCTGGCCTTACGTTCAATCCTGGCCTTACGTTCAACCCTGGCCTTACATTCAACCCTGGCCTTACGTTCAATCCTGGCCTTACGTTCAATCCTGGTTTTACGTTCAACCCTGGCTTAACTCTTACCCTAACCCTTCTAAATAGGGCTCCCCCACCTTCAAATTCCCAATTTAACCTGTGCACCACATGATATAGTGAAAAATATCAGATATTCACTAGGATAACCCAGTGCCACCGACACGGCCTGTTACCAAGGGCTGTGGGTTCTCCTTCTCCGTGGCCAATGTGAGTAAGATATTTAAGCGTGTTAATCCTCGCAAGGCTGCCGGCCCAGACGGCATCCCTAGCCACATCCTCAGAGCATGCGCAGACCAGCTGGCTGGTTTGTTTACGGACATATTAAATCTCTCCCTATCCCAGTCTGCTGTCCCCACATGCTTCAAGATGGCCACCATTGTTCCTGTACCCAAGAAAGCAAAGGTAACTGAACTAAATGACTATCACCCCGTAGCACTCACTTCTGTCATCATGAAGTGCTTGGAGAGACTAGTCAAGGATCATATCACCTCTACCTTACCTGTTACTCTAGACCCACTTCAATTTGCTTACCGCCCCAATAGATCCATAGACAATGCAATCGCCATCACACTGCCCTATCCCATCTAGACAATACATATGTAAGACTGCTGTTCATTGACTATAGCTCAGCATTCAACACCATAGAACCCTCCAAGCTCATCATTAAGCTCGAGGCCCTGGGACTGAACCCCGCCCTGTGTAACTGGGTCCTGGACTTCCCAATGGGCCACCCCGAGGCGGTGAAGGTAGGAAACAACACCTCCACTTCGCTGATCCTCAACACTGGGGCCCCACAAGGGTGCGTGCTCAGTCCCCTCCTGCACTCCCTGTTCACCCATGACTGTGTGGCCAAGCACGCCTCCAACTCAATCATCAAGTTTGCAGATGACACAACAGTAGTAGGCATGATTACCAACAATGACGAGACAGGCTACAGGGAGGAGGTGAGGGCTCTGGGAGTGTGGTGCCAGGAAAATAATCTCTACTCAACGTTAACAAAACAAAGGAGATGATCGTGGACTTCAGGAAACAGCAGAGGGAGCACGCCTCTATCTACATCGACGGGACCACAGTGGAGAAGGTGGAAAGCTTCAAGTTCCTTGCTGTACACATCACTGAAAAACTGAAATGGTCCATTAACACAGACAGTGTGGTGAAGAAGGCGCAACAGCGCCTCTTCAACTTCAGGAGGCTGAAGAAATTTGGCTTGTCACCTAAAACCCTCATAAACTTCTACATATGCACAATCGAGAGCATGCTGTCAGGCTGTATCACCACTTGGTATGGCAACTGCACCACCCGCAACCCCAGGGCTTTCCAGAGGGTGATGCGGTCTGCCCAACGCATCACCAGGGGCAAACTACCTGACCTCCAGGACACCTACAGCACCCGATGTCACAGGAAGGCCAAAAAGATCATCAAGGACAACAACCAACTGGGCCACTGCCTGTTCACTCCACTATCATCCAAAAGGTGTGGTCAGTACAGGTACATCAAATCTCGGACAGAGAGACTGAAAAACAGCTTCTATCTCAAGGCCATCATACTGTTAAATAGCCATCAATAGCACATAGAGGCAGCTGCCTATACATAGACTTGAAATCACTGGCCACTTCAATAAATGGAATACTAGTCCCTTTAATAATGTCTACATATCTTGCATTACCCATCTCATATGTATATACTGTATCCTATAGTCTTCTACTGTATCTTATTACAGTGGGGCAAAAAAGTATGTAGTCAGCCACCAATTGTGTAAGTTCTCCCACTTAAAAAGATGAGAGAGGCCTGTAATTTTCATCATAGGTACACTTCAACTATGACAGACAAAATTAGAAAAAAAATCCAGAAAATCACATTGTAGGATTTTTAATGAATTTATTTGCAAATTATAGTGGAAAATAAGTATTTGGTCAATAACAAAAGTTTATCTCAATACTTTGTTGTATACCATTCCTCCATGCAGATCTCCTCTAGAGCAGTGATGTTTTGGGGCTGTTGCTGGGCAACACAGACTTTCAACTCCCTCCAAAGATTTTCTATGGGGTTGAGATCTGGAGACTGGCTAGGCCACTTCAGGACCTTGAAATGCTTCTTACGAAGCCACTCCTTCGTTGCCCGGGCGGTGTGTTTGGGATCATTGTCATGCTGAAAGACCCAGCCACGTTTCATCTTCAATGCCCTTGATGATGGAAGGAGGTTTTCACTCAAAATCTCACGATACATGGCCCCATTTATTCTTTCCTTTACACGGATCAGTCGTCCTGGTCCCTTTGCAGAAAAACAGCCCCAAAGCATGATGTTTCCACCCCCATGCTTCACAGTAGGTATGGTGTTCTTTGGATGCAACTCAGCATTCTTTGTCCTCCAAACACGACAAGTTGAGTTTACCAAAAAGTTCTATTTTGGTTTCATCTGACCATATGACATTCTCCCTATCTTCTTCTGGATCATCCAAATGCTCTCTAGCAAACTTCAGACGGGCCTGGACATGTACTGGCTTAAGCAGGGGGACACGTCTGGCACTGCAGGATTTGAGTCCCTGGCAGCGTAATGTGTTACTGATGGTAGGCTTTGTTACTTTGGTCCCAGCTCTCTGCAGGTCATTCACTAGGTCCCCCCGTGTGGTTCTGGGATTTTTGCTCACCGTTCTTGTGATCATTTTGACCCCACGGGGTGAGATCTTGCATAGAGCCCCAGACCGAGGGAGATTATCAGTGGCTTGTATGTCTTCCATTTCCTAATAATTGCTCCCACAGTTGATTTCTTCAAACCAAGCTGCTTACCTATTGCAGATTCAGTCTTCCCAGCCTGGTGCAGGTCTACAATTTTGTTTCTGGTGTCCTTTGACAGCTCTTTGGTCTTGGCCATAGAGGAGTTTGGAGTGTGACTGTTTGAGGTTGTGGACAGGTGTCTTTTATACTGATAACAAGTTCAAACAGGTGCCATTAATACAGGTAACGAGTGGAGGACAGAGGTGCCTCTTAAAGAAGAAGTTACAGGTCTGTGAGAGCCAGAAATCTTGCTTGTTTGTAGGTGACCAAATACTTATTTTCCACCATAATTTGCAAATAAATTCATAAAAAATCCTACAATGTGATTTTCTGGATTTTTTTTCTTCTAATTTTGTCTGTCATAGTTGAAGTGTACCTATGATGAAAATTACAGGCCTCTCTCATCTTTTTAAGTGGGAGAACTTGCACAATTGGTGGCTGACTAAATACTTTTTTGCCCCACTGTATATGCCTCTCTGACATTGCTCGTCCATATATTTTTAAATTATTAATTACATTCCTTTACTATATTTGTGTGTATTGGGTATATGTTGTGTAATTGTTAGATATTACTTGTTAGATACAGTTGAAGTCGGAAGTTTACATACACCTTAGCCAAACACATTTAAACTCAGTTTTTCACAATTCCTGACATTCAATCCCAGTAAAAATTCCCTGTCTTAGGTCAGTTAGGATCACCACGTTTCTTTTAAGAATGTGAAATGTCAGAATAATAGTAGAGAGAATGATTTATTTATGCTTTTATTTCTTTCAACACATTCACAGTGGGTCAGAAGTTTACATACACTCAATTAGTATTTGGTAGCATTGCCCTTAAATTGTTTAACTTGGGTCAAACGTTTCGGGTAGCCTTCCACAAGCTTCCCACAATAAGTTGGGTAATTTTGGCCCATTCCTCCTGACAGAGCTAGGGTAACAGAGTCAGGTTTGTAGGCCTCCCTGCTCGCACACGTTTTTTCAGTTCTGCCCACACATTTTCTATAGGATTGAGATCAGGGCTTTGTGATGGCCACTCCAATTCCTTGATTTTGTCCTTAAGCCATTTTGCCACAACTTTGGAAGTATGCTTGGGGTCGTTGTCCATTTGGAAGACCCATTTGCGGCCAAGCTGTAACTTCCTGACTGATGTCTTGAGATGTTGCTTCAATATATCCACATAATTTTCCTACATCATGATGCCATCTATTTTGTGAAGTGCACAAGTCCCTCCTGCAGCAAAGAACCCCCACAACATGATGCTGCCACCCCAGTGCTTCACGGTTGGGATGGTGTTCTTCGGCTTGCAAGCCTCCCCCTTTTTCCTCCAAACATAACGATGGTCATTATGGCCAACATTTCTATTTTTGTTTCATCAGACCAGAGGACATTTCTCCAAAAAGTACAATCTTTGTCCTCATGTGCAGTTGGAAACTGTAGTCTGGCATTTTTATGGCAGTTTTGGAGCAGTGGCTTCTTCCTTGCTGAGCGGCCTTTCAGGTTATGTCGATATAGGACTTGTTTTACTGTGGATAAAGATACTTTTGAATCTGTTTCCTCCAGCATCTTCACAAGGTCCTTTGCTGTTGTTCTGGAATTGATTTGCATTTTTCACACAAAAGTACGTTTTTCTCTAGGAGACAGAACGCATCTCCTTCCTGAGTGGTATGACGGCTGAGTGGTCCCATGGTGTTTATACTTGCGTACTATTGTTTGTACAGATGAACGTGGTACCTTCAGTTGTTTGGAAATTGCTCCCAAGGATGAACCAGACTTGTGGTGGTCTACAGATTTTTTCTGAGGTCTTGGCTGATTTCTTTTGATTTTCCCATGATGTCAAGCAAAGAGGCACTGAGTTTGAAGGTAGGCCTTGAAATACATCCACAGGTATACCTCCAATTGACGTCAACTAGCCTATCAGAAGCTTGTAAAGCCAGGACATCATTTTCTGGAATTTTCCAAGCTGTTTAAAGGCACAGTCAATTTAGTGTATGTACACTTCTGACCCACTGGAATTGTGATACAGTGGATTATAAGCGAAATAATCTGTCTGTAAACAATTGTTGGAAAAATTACTTGTGTCATGCACAAAGTAGATGTCGCAACCGACTTGCCAAAACTATAGCTTGTTAACAAGAAATGTGTGGAGTGATTGAAAACGAGTTTTAATGACTCCAACCTAAGTGTATGTAAACTTCCGAACTTCAACTTTATTACTGCACTGTCGGAGCTAGAAGCACAAGCGTTTCACTACACCCGCAATAACATCTGCTAAAAACGTGTATGTGACCAATAAAATGTGATTTGATTTGATCTATGGTACTCACAACCAACCCCCAGATACACACGTCTGTATCTGTGTCAATGCCACAAGAGGATGGTTCTCCTGTTTACCGCTCCATCGAGGCAGGGATAAAGTGTGCTAGTTACAGCAACAATATGGAGGACACCGCCAGAGACTGATGTTTCTATATTCCTGGTTTGTTAACATGACGCAGCTGATGAACACACACAGATGCGCTAGTGACACCATTAGAGTAAAATCAGATGCTTAGGTCTTTGCACCACTGACTGCCTAGGGCCTGTTGCATGAGAGGTGAAACTGGAAGCAATATTTCATGGCTGAGTTCACATAGGGTTGTAGCAGTACTACACCCCTTGTGCTCATGGCTTTTGTTAACATGCCATGTCCTTAAGTCAACAGAGGTCAGCACCGCAGAAGTGTGTGTTCTATGGCAAAACTGTATGGATAACGTTGACATTTGGTGAGCATTCTGGTTCTAGTGGATGCTTACAGAAGCCAGTCACGTACCCCTCACAGACCCAGACACACGCACACACCACTGACCTGCTGGACTCTTCTTGTTTGTAGATGTCTATGATGTTCTCTACTAGCAGGTTCCTCTGTAGGCCATACACACCATGGCGGTCCAACACTGCCTCATGACGACATGATGGGCAGCGGAAACGACCCCTTGTGGACATGGACTTGGACCCCCGAGACTGCCACAGGGGGTTGGCAGCCTGGGAGGGGAGAGGGGGTGAAGGGATGAGGAGGAGAGGGGGTAGTGGAGTCAAATGGTAAAGCATCACTGGGGGTGTTGAAGGGTTAAGGGAGGATATGGACAACAGCTGTTTGACACAAACATGTTGTCTACTCAAGAGGAAACCAAAATATGATACTGCACTGTGCAGTGCTTAAGACTGGGTACAGACCTAAACACTGAGTTACTACATACCTCTTAAAGGTCCTAAAGGTGACATGATATCAAGAAGACTAACCTTGTTAGATACTTTAACCAGGATGGACCCAAAACAAATGTTCAAGTCAGTCAGTGTGAGGGACCTTTCACACAGAAACTGAAGTTTATCTACAGAGCCACTGATCCATCCACCCACCACTAAATATTGAGCCTCCACAGTCAATACTTTATGATAAAGACATCAACATAAAGGGATGAAGGCTTGACACTATAGACTGCTATGAATATTGAGGAAGGCTAAATGGTTCACACCAACTTCCATAAATACTGTATGGATATAATGTATCCTGTCATGAGATTTTCTTGAGAGGATGGTCGGAGGGCTGGCCCAATGATCTTAACTGCTAGCTACCTGCCACCCCATAAAACATGTACTCCTCTCAGCACCTGTAAAAACTTGAATCATGGCTCCAAAATCACAGATCAATGCTGGACCACTAACTGACCACACATGGCCTCAGGACAGGAGAGTGATGCAAAAAACGTCAGCCCCCCCTCTTACCTGGAAGACGTCATTGGCACACTTCCTGCAGAGGTTGTGCTGGCAGGGCAGTATGACCACAGGCTTGGTGAACATCTCCAGGCAGATGGGGCAGATGAGCTGCTTCTCCAAGTTATCCATGGTGCTAGACTCCCCGAGTTGCCCAGGTTTGTAGCCCAGTGCAAAGTTCATCCCAAACACTGATCTGGAACTGACACTGTGAAGCTCTCTGAAGGTCTGACGCTCTATGAAGCCTTCAAGAAGAAAGAACTGGGAACCTTCCTGTGTCTCTCTTCTCGATCTTTCTGTCCCTCTATCACTCTATCCCTCGAATCTCTCTGCCTGTCTCTCCTCCAGCGTAAAGACCCTCCCTACCATGGAAATATATTTAGCCTTTGTTTGTTATGGGTCAGGTTACTATCCAAATTGCATGCCACTCTGGACCATGGGATTCCTAACCCCAGACCCACAGCACAAACCAGGGGTGTGTAGAAGAGAGGAGGGAGAGAGATTCCTCTGTCCATTTTTATGTCTGCGGTAAACTGATTGGAGGACAGACAGGCAGGCCCGTGCAGGCACACACACACACACACTGGAATATTCAGTAGGGTGGGGGTGTATTAGAGGCCCCTGAGTCACTGGGCATGAGAGGGATAGCTGGTGCCGATGACGAAGCACTAAAAATGTAACATAACGTCAGTAACACAACACCAATCTAATCCCTGCTTAACGCAGGCCAGTCCGGAGGCGGTCACTCACTGCTATTGGCATCACAACAAACACGACTCCACTCCACACTACATGATGTTGTGCTACTAGTAAATGAGTCAAAACCATTACTTGAGCAATGGGCAACAACTATAAGGCGTCCTACCGGTATGTTATTATCAATAGATACCCTAGGGAATAGCAGGCCCATGTGAATTATGTTCATCTGAAAATGTCCTACTTCAACCTGCTCAATGTGCATTATATGAAAAAGTATTATCAGTGATGGATATTCAAAAGATCTAAGCTGGAATGGGAGCCCATAAGAAAAGGGCTCAGCTGAGTAACCAATCAACCCGGAAATACTTTGTCTGACCCCCACCTTCTGACCAGTGGCCCATGACCCTCAACCCTACACTTCCTGGTTACTTTTTTTTACCACTTTTTCTCCCCAATTGGTAATTACAGTCTCGTCCCATCTCCGCAAACCCCGTATGGACTCGGGAGAGAGCCATGTGTCCTCAGAAACAGGACCCTGCCAAGCTGCACAGCTTTTTGACACACTGCTCGCTTAACCCGGAGCCAGCTGCACCAATGTGTCGGAGGAAACACTGTACACCTGGCGACCGCTGTTAGCTTGCAGGCACCCGGCCCGCCACAAGGAGTCACTAGAGTATGATGGGACAAGGACATCCCGGCCAGCCAAACCCTCCACTAACCCGGACGATGCTGGGCCAATTGTGCGCCAACTCATGGGCCCCCTGAGTCATGGCCGGCTGGGGTCGAATCCAGGTCTGTAGTGATGCCTCAAGCACTGAGATGCAGTGCCTTAGACCACTGCGCCACTCAGGAGGCCCCAACTTCCTGGTTACTTAACAATTGAGGTCAATGCTGAGGTAAGGCTGAGCCATAGAGATAGAGGACTCATCTTTGTATCTGTGCCATTATTGTCTGTGACAGTATGGGCAGCTCCATTGAGGCTACAACCCATAGGAATCCCCACCCAGTTGACTTTGACTACTTTAAAATGGCAGAAGCATGATGGAAGCCCTCAACAGCGCTGCCCCATGCTAAAACGACCTTTTGACTGCTAGAGGCCTCTATCATTCTCTATGCTCTTCACTCATAGGAATCCCCACCCAGTTGACTACTTTAAAATGCTGGAAGCCCTCAATGAGGGGGGCGGCAGGGTAGCCTAGTGGTTAGAGCGTTGGGCTAGTAGCCGAGCTGGCAAGGTACAAATCTGTCGTTCTGCCCCTGAACAGGCAGTTAACCCACTGTTCCTAGGCCGTCATTGAAAATAAGAATTTGTTCTTAACTGACTTGCCTAGTTAAATAAAGGTAAAATATATATATATATTTTTCAATGACAATGCTAAAACAGGTTATATCCATAATGAGTCCTCTATCTATCTCTATGGGTCGAGCTGCTAATAAGCTTAAGGGGACTTTTATAGGACATGGAGGCTTTGTGCAGAGTAAGCCAAGCACACCATACCGTACCCATTCGCAGCCAAATCTCCATTCATACTTTACTCCACCTCTTGGTTGCATTTCTTTTACTGGAGTAGCCTACAGGCAGCCACCCGCTTACAATGTAGCTAGTGTCTACTGTGTCGAATGGCTACAATTGAGCTATTCCTGATAAAGACAGTTTGGTACTTTTTCTCATGGCAGCAGATCTTATCTTCACCAACGAGTGGTGTTCTTTTGCCGGAGAGAACAGAGAAAGAATAGCGTTCTTCTGTGAACAGATATACTTTGTTTGTTCATGGAGAACTGAGAGCCATTCCTTTGATATCACACAAACTATTCTCAGTGTTGTGAATTCAGAGTACACAATAAATCACAAACATTGTACAAATCCCCCTTTTAATTGTTTCAATTTCATTATATATAAATACACATTTACAGATCATTTTTGTCCATGAAAGACATCATGGTGAATAATTAATGACATAATGAAAGCATTGACAAAATTACAATCATCAATCATATTATTAGTGGCCGAGTCCCCATAGTCCCATGTTCTATAGGGGAGTGATGACATGGGGACAGCCCTGGCCTTACACTCAAAGCAGATATACACTTACTGTCTGCCTGCCTGTTACTGTAGACCAGAGCTATGGTGGCCTAGCCAGTTAAGACATTGCCTAGCTCCTCTGTTAACCAGCTGAGACAGCCTAGCTCCTCTGTCAACCAGCTGAGACAGCCTAGCTCCTCTGTCAACCAGCTGAGACAGCCTAGCTCCTCTGTCAACCAGCTGAGACAGCCTAGCTCCTCTGTCAACCAGTTGAGACAGCCTAGCTCCTCTGTCAACCAGTTGAGACAGCCTAGCTCCTCTGTCAACCCGCTGAGACAGCCTAGCTCCTCTGTCAACCCGCTGAGACAGCCTAGCACCTCTGTCAACCCGCTGAGACAGCCTAGCTCCTCTGTCAACCCGCTGAGACAGCCTAGCTCCTCTGTCAACCCGCTGAGACAGCCTAGCTCCTCTGTCAACCCGCTGAGACAGCCTAGCTACTCTGTCAACCAGATGAGACAGCCTAGCTCCTCTGTCAACCAGTTGAGACAGCCTAGCTCCTCTGTCAACCAGTTGAGACAGCCTAGCTCCTCTGTCAACCAGTTGAGACAGCCTAGCTCCTCTGTCAACCAGTTAAGACATAACTGGTTGACAGAGGAGCTAGGCTGTCTCAATTGGTTGACAGAGGAGCTAGGCTATGTCTTAACTGGTTGACAGAGGAGCTAGGCTATGTCTTAACTGGTTGACAGAGGAGCTAGGCTAAGACATAGCCTAGCTCCTCTGTCAACCAGTTAAGACATAGCCTAGCTCCTCTGTCAACCAATTGAGACAGCCTAGCTCCTCTGTCAACCAGTTAAAACATAGCCTAGCTCCTCTGTCAACCAGTTAAGACATAGCCTAGCTCCTCTGTCAACCAGTTAAGACATAGCCTAGCTCCTCTGTCAACCAGTTAAAACATAGCCTAGCTCCTCTGTCAACCAGTTAAGACATAGCCTAGCTCCTCTGTCAACCAGTTAAGACATAGCCTAGCTCCTCTGTCAACCAGTTAAAACATAGCCTAGCTCCTCTGTCAACCAGTTAAGACATAGCCTAGCTCCTCTGTCAACCAGTTGAGACAGCCTAGCTCCTCTGTCAACCAGTTGAGACAGCCTAGCTCCTCTGTCAACCAGTTAAGACATAGCCTAGCTCCTCTGTCAACCAGTTGAGACAGCCTAGCTCCTCTGTCAACCAGTTGAGACAGCCTAGCTTCTCTGTCAACCAGTTGAGACAGCCTAGCTCCTCTGTCAACCAGTTAAGACCTAGCCTAGCTCCTCTGTCAACCAGTTGAGACAGCCTAGCTCCTCTGTCAACCAGTTAAGACCTAGCCTAGCTCCTCTGTCAACCAGTTGAGACAGCCTAGCTCCTCTGTCAACCAGTTAAGACCTAGCCTAGCTCCTCTGTCAACCAGTTGAGACAGCCTAGCTCCTCTGTCAACCAGTTAAGACCTAGCCTAGCTCCTCTGTCAACCAGTTGAGACAGCCTAGCTCCTCTGTCAACCAGTTAAAACATAGCCTAGCTCCTCTGTCAACCAGTTAAGACCTAGCCTAGCTCCTCTGTCAACCAGTTAAGACCTAGCCTAGCTCCTCTGTCAACCAGTTGAGACAGCCTAGCTCCTCTGTCAACCAGTTAAGACCTAGCCTAGCTCCTCTGTCAACCAGTTGAGACAGCCTAGCTCCTCTGTCAACCAGTTGAGACAGCCTAGCTCCTCTGTCAACCAGTTGAGACAGCCTAGCTCCTCTGTCAACCAGTTGAGACAGCCTAGCTCCTCTGTCAACCAGTTAAGACATAACTGGTTGACAGAGGAGCTAGGCTGTCTCAATTGGTTGACAGAGGAGCTAGGCTATGTCTTAACTGGTTGACAGAGGAGCTAGGCTATGTCTTAACTGGTTGACAGAGGAGCTAGGCTAAGACATAGCCTAGCTCCTCTGTCAACCAGTTAAGACATAGCCTAGCTCCTCTGTCAACCAATTGAGACAGCCTAGCTCCTCTGTCAACCAGTTAAAACATAGCCTAGCTCCTCTGTCAACCAGTTAAGACATAGCCTAGCTCCTCTGTCAACCAGTTAAGACATAGCCTAGCTCCTCTGTCAACCAGTTAAAACATAGCCTAGCTCCTCTGTCAACCAGTTAAGACATAGCCTAGCTCCTCTGTCAACCAGTTAAGACATAGCCTAGCTCCTCTGTCAACCAGTTAAAACATAGCCTAGCTCCTCTGTCAACCAGTTAAGACATAGCCTAGCTCCTCTGTCAACCAGTTAAGACCTAGCCTAGCTCCTCTGTCAACCAGTTGAGACAGCCTAGCTCCTCTGTCAACCAGTTAAGACCTAGCCTAGCTCCTCTGTCAACCAGTTGAGACAGCCTAGCTCCTCTGTCAACCAGTTAAAACATAGCCTAGCTCCTCTGTCAACCAGTTAAGACATAGCCTAGCTCCTCTGTCAACCAGTTAAAACATAGCCTAGTTCCTCTGTCAACCAGTTGCTGCTTGGTAAGGACCACGTTGGCTAGCCTAGGGTTCGCTCTTCCCAACTGTCTGTCAACATGTTTTATTAAAACAGCTCTTTCGGTTTGACATAAAAAAATAAATAAAGGACAATGTACATCATTTAAATGGGGTTGATTCTTAAAACATTTCCCATTCATAGGGATTCTCAAATAATGTTATTTGCATGTGACAAGTGGTTGTGATTATTATTATTTACAGTAGATAAGGATCACCAGAATAAATATATTCCTCCTCTCTGAGCCCTGGGGCCAGATACTGTACTGTTATGTTTATTATGGTTTGTGAAAACACAACCAACAGTCTGAAATTTCAGGTGGGTTTTAGCTGTTAACTTATTGATATGAAGAGGTGAGAAAAGGTGCAATAATTCCAGTAACAAAATTATGCTGCTGATAGATCATTTCTATGTAAACACTCAGGAGAGAGCTACAAAAGATAAAATGGCTGCTTGACATCATTTGACGACATCATTTTAGTTTAGCTTATCTTCAGGGTGGTTCTTCAGCCAAAACACAAGGTGGTTAAAGGCCATGTACTAGCCCCTCTTCAGGAAACACAGAACACCCTTTTCAAATTACAAACCACAAAAAAAAACTGGGAGGGGGATGAATGACTGACTGACCTCAGCACTACATGAACAAACCAATAACGATTTTGTACAATGCTACACACACACACGCATGCACACCTGGGACTGACTGACTCTCAATGACAATATGACATTCATTCACTTCACTGTTTTCACTATTCTGATTACACAACATTGAGAAACCTCTGACTGCACCCCAGGGTTATAAAGAGAGCTGTACTTAAGTACAGATAAACTGCTGGTTGGGCGATCTTTACAGATCCTAACCCTGCTGTGGGACATTGTATCATCTCATCACTGAGACTAGTAGTTGTGCCTCTTCAGCCCATAAAACAATAAACATGGCAATCAGTCCACCAAAACCCCATGGAAAACAGCCTGTTGTGTTACTTCTCAAATATTCGGTGATGGGATATCTCTGTAGGCAGTACAATGAACAAAGCAGTCATCTAGGATGTGGCATAGCATGGTCTTTAGTGGCTAGGTCAAACAGACCCCTACAGTACATACCCACTCCCCTGTATCTCCATGTTACATCAGACTATGAGGAGAATGCAAAGCAAAACCACCATTTGAGATGGGAAACGTTTGATAAGTCGTTTGGTTGCAGTTAGCTAGCTGTAGTCAGTAGTCAGTTCCACCCAATACAGAGTGCATTGTACCGACTGTGGGTTTCAGTAAGCACTTGGCTGGACCCATGTTAGCCAACAGTCCATTGGAAATGATCATTTACCCACTTCACAGGTTTCAGAAGTGCATAATAGACCCAAATACATACATGCACCTCAATTAAACAATCCTCTCAGGTTGGCTCTAGTGGCATGAGGAGAAACGTCTCTTTGGGAGCAGACTGTTGAACACATGGAGTGAGTGGCATCTAGTTTGGCTTTGGTCGAACTAACATAATTGTGACAATTAGCAATGAAATTAAGCAATCAACACATTTTTCTTGTTTTATCCACCCGACATTTTCACTGTTCTTGAATCTCTACTGTATCCAGCCCCACTCTTGGGTCTCTTTCAGGTGGCGGTGGAGGGGAGATCCCTGGTTGTGTGGCATACTACTGTAGGTGCACCTGCAGCTGGCGGTATCGCTGGCAGTGGTGGGGTGGTGGCTGTAGTACAGGGGTGTGGATGTATGGGGTATGTATTTGCCAGTGCTGTACAATAGGGGCATGCAGTTCAAATGAAGCACATGCAATCTGTTTGGGAGCCTTTACTTCCTCTGATCCATGCTTTGATCTCCAGGGAGGTGGAATGCTTGGCTCAGGCCATTTAAAACGCCGACTGAACTTAAAAAGAGAGAGTCTCCAATCCCACAGCGTTCTAACAGAGACAAGAGAGAGAATGGGGGGATAGATGAGGGAGGATAGAAACGGAGGGATGAAATGGAGGGATAGAGTGTTCCAATCCTCAGTTTGGTGGATAGACAGATACATATCATGTCAGAAGGAGTCCTGGTCTCTTGGCAGCCTGCCGCTCATGTCCATTAAGTTAGATCTGTACCACAGTATGGGGGGGTTGACTAGCTGGCTGGTTGACTGGCACTAGTGACGGTTGGCCTGGCTGGCTGCTGGGGGCTCCAGTGTGGGGCCACAGGGGCCTGGCCGTGCCCACCGTAGGGGAGGGCTCCAGCGGGTAGATGGGGCTGGGAGGGAAGGGTCACTGCTGGGGCTTGGAGGTGGGCTGGCTGGCTGCAGGCTGGGAGGTCTCTGGAACCTCGATGGCGATGGAATGTGGCTGGATCACAATAGGGTCACGAGGACCTGTAGGAAGACATTGAACTGTGTCAGACTCACTGGGGAAAATAATAACCCTCAATAGAGAAAAGTTAGCCAAGTGTCCCATGCCATAATGAGTAGGTAAAGGACTAGGCTACATATAGGCTATGTGCTCTATGAATGAATTTAGCTTCTGCATTCTCTATGGTTTGCATGATACTGAAGGTCAAATTCTGAAGTCAAATTAAGAACTAACAGGCATGTACAGACAGGTAACGGCATGTACAGACAGGTAACGGCATGTACAGACAGGTAACGGCATGTACAGACAGGTAACAGGCATGTACAGACAGGTAACGGCATGTACAGACAGGTAACGGCATGTACAGACAGGTAACAGGCATGTACAGACAGGTAACGGCATGTACAGACAGGTAACAGGCATGTACAGACAGGTAACGGCATGTACAGACAGGTAACAGGCATGTACAGACAGGTAACAGGCATGTACAGACAGGTAACAGGCATGTACAGACAGGCAACGGCATGTACAGACAGGCAACGGCATGTACAGACAGGTAACGGCAGGTACAGACAGGTAACATTTCACACGTCTATGGCAATGACTTTGTAAACATATCAGGGTTCTGTAGACATAGACTAATGATGACCTGATGCCAATGAGGAAGACAATGCGGAAACATCCCAATAGGAACATCTGCCCAGATTGAGGTTCATGAACACAGCACAAGCTGAGGCTACAAGGGCTAAGTCTGACTGCCAGGTACACACAGGGTATTTACAAGCTGGAAGCATGACAGTCTACACAACATCTCTGTAAACCCTGTTGACAGGAAGCTTCCAACTCTCATCTAGCTTTGTTGCAATAAATCCTGTTATCAAAAAAATCCAGCAAGTAATAGCCTGTTGTCTCAACTAGAAGCAATTCACATGGGAAGGTATTATTAGCAGGAGGCATGACCTAAAATTGGGCCCTTGTTTAACTGTTCTGAGGTGTAACCGGTCCTGAAATATTGAAAGCTCCACGAGGGTCATGTTCAGTAGGTGGAAAACGTTTTGAAACAAGGACGTGCTACCTGAGCGTGTCCAGTAAGGATACAGATTTTTGTTTTCCGTCGCAAAACGTTTTGCTACGGTGTGCCCTACTGAACATGACCAAGTGTGTACCATGAACCTACCTGCCCTCCCCTGGCGATGCTCATCCACACTGTCACTTTCCTTATAGAGGACATCATCCATATGCAGCATAGAGGGAGAGCACAGAGCACTGCTTAGAAAGCACTTGTACTATTAGTTAGGCTACTACCCCTACTATATCAGATTACAATATAATGATAGTAATAATATAGGACTATCTCAACATCATTATATAGCCATAGTCTCTTGAAGCTTCCAGCTATCACTTTGGTAATTCTAAAGAGAGAATCATAGACTAACATGTCAACAGGCATCATGGTGTTGAACAAACAGAGCACCAACAGAGAGGATGGCGCTGAGGAAGTAGGTGTGAGGAGAGATGACAAACACATATGGCCGGATGTGACAGGACAGCAGTGGCTCGTCTTAGGGGTATTGGTCTCTAGATCAGTGACAGATCTCAAATTAATCGATTTTAAATGCAGGCTGTAAACACATGAAATGTGGATTAAGTCAAGGGGTATAAGTACTTTCTAAAGGTAATGTACCTCCACAAAAGGCCCCAGGGGGATCAAAGGGTTGTGTTAGCATGACAAACGGACTGTGGTTTTAGCACATATCCACAGGCTAGATTTTCAACTAACCAGCCTGACATTATATTGATGTTTTTAATATGAATAGACGGCTACTGTTTATTGAAGGCATCTAATGTCTTGTGGGTTGAGTGAGTACTTGGCTGCTGTGGGGCCCTGTTTTGTCTTGTGAAGTTAACTTGTTACATCCAATGCCTAAAGCCGGTAGTACACAACACAATTCGGGCACCGATTTAGCTTTTCCAGATGAGATTGGAGACAAAATCCTCAATGTTGCCTACTCGGGGCACTCGGCTGTCACCGAAGCTCGTTTAATGTGAGCGGGTCAGAGACGCAATCTGAGGGCTACCGATCTCGTCTTGGAGCAGCCCCAGACATCTAAATTTTTTCAAACATGTTGGATTTTATTGGCACAAAATCTGCAATGTTTTTGTAGTGTGTAACGACAAGTTTTGAGACCGGTGATCAGCAAAAGCCAATGAGCGCTCGCCAAAGAAACCAGTGAGATGATGACATTGTTTCGCGTCACCCAGAAGTTGTACTCTTTCGAGCAGGAGCCATGACTACTAGGATGCGTTTGTACTTGCCTTAAACCAAAGTGTCAACTCGTTTCAGCTCTGAAGTTCACAAGCAATAGAAATTTCAACTCTGTTTGTCATGCGTCAATGTCTGACAGAAAACGTTTGAGACTGCTTTGAGCCACAGCTCGTTCTGGCTACGTTAACAATCTAATCACATCATTGTTTTCGCGAGACTACGTGGTGGTATGGAGAATCCTCACGACCAAGTGAAGACTCTTGTAGTGTGTGACCCCCTTGTCTGTACCAGATGGTTTATTCTGCGCACCACTATGTTGGCAAGACAAGAAACTACAGGAAAGACGTTGGTTTAACATGCGAGGCTCATAGTGCACACCCGGCATAAGCGTCTCTGTGGTCTTACTGGTAAAGTAATGGGATACTGGGCATAGATTAGGCTATAGTTTAATGACCATAAACCATGCCTAATTAACAAAGAGATTACATCCACTTTATCACCAAGGCAGAAAATAGTTACTACAGATACATTCACGATGGACCAAACACAGACAAAATACTTAGTGATCAATTAACTGAAATGATTGTTATTGAGTTGCTCCATCCATAGCAAAATTAGGTCCACTACATTATAAATACACACAAGGCAAGCTCATACATGCAGCCATGCTCAAAACATTCTGAAGCAACAGCCATGACATCATGCAACTCAACACTGACAGGCAAACAGAATGGATGGTTAATGAGTCAGTCAAACAAACAGCTGAACATAGTACAAAGGCACCGTGTGTCACTATGAGCAAACACAGTCTGGTGAAACGGGTTGGTCTGGGGCGTGGCAACGTGCACAGGAAGCGGGACGGATGGACACGATGCAGCTGGGTTGAGTACAGCAAGTGCATCAGGGAGACGGGGGGCTTACGAGTCATTTAGACTCCGGCAACGTTTCGCCTGGGTTCTCAGCAGCCACTGGCCTAGTCAGGTTGTCAACCACTGGATTGGCAGGGTCTAGGCTGTTGGCAGGGTCTAGGCAGTTGGCAGGGCCTAGGCTGATGCTCTCAGCCACAGGACTCGTTACAGCTATAGGTACGGCTACAGGTATGGGCTGCACAATGATTACCGTGTCACCTGGTGGATGAAAACACAAACGTACAGAAACACCTTTCTGTCAGAATGAGATAAACCAGGCCTACTCATTGGGCCAGAGTATACTGATATGTTATCCCCACACCCATACTGCCCTGAGGCTGTTAGCTTGTCATGTTTGGTTTGGTTTTCAGTTACTGTAAATGAAGCGCAGTTCCTGTTTTTGTGTGATACGGTGAGGAGATTATTCATATCATCTAGGTATTCGCCTGAACATGTTGTGAATATCTCTGAAACCAATAGCATCGTCATTTTGCTTACAAAGCCTTATACTGAAAGTTCAAATGGTGTGATAGTCACGACCCCTAGCCCAAGTGACTATGGGGTCACCATGGTCACTGATCACTCCTCAGAACAAAAAACAAGACAATTAGGAGTATAGTCCTTGGGACTGTTTTCTATTGAGTGATCTGCTGTGTGAAGAGGCAACATGAGTGAAGGAACTGAGAGTCCTGTCCTCAGACCAACCAGTTAAGGACACAACACAAGAGGCCGAGGCAGACAGCATCCTCTGAGATCTGACAGGATTACATGCATCTTCCTCATCTCGCCTCTGTCCCAGCCCCTGTCCCTGTTCTGGGGACCACTGATGGGAGAGGATAAAACAAAGAGCTTCTTGTTGGGCTTGAAATGTTGGAAGAAAAGAAACACTTGACATCTCTACCTGTTAATGTCGACATGTTATTGCACACTGTTCTGACACTACATCCATAGCTTTTACACATCCAAAAATACCAAACAACATTATATTATATTACCCATTCTGGTAAAGGAGCATTGTGATACAAGGCACATTTCTGCACTAGCAGACAATAAATTATCATCATCTAATTTACTGAGACTGAGGAGAGTGATAATTATAATTTCAACATGGTAGAAAAAATATTTTAATGTCAGAGCTAGGGCTATAACTGGATAATGTCCTCATGACATGAACCAGCAGTCTCTCAGTCAGAGTATGAGTAGCTATAAATACTTGCACATCAAGGTCATCTAAGGGCTAGCCTGCAGCCTCTACCTCCTGTGCAGGACCAGGTGCTGTAGACCCAGAGCCCTGCCTAGCTGGAGTAGACACTGGTGCCCCCCCCCCATTCCCTCATCCCTTCCTCCCCATCCCTGTTTGGCTGCTCTCGCCCCATCTGTGCTCTGCTGTTTCCCTGCCTCTCCACCCTCTTCTTTCTCCCTCTGAAAGGAAGTGACAGCGTTAAGTCAGGCTGAAAAACCGACATCTGCGAGGCGGCCTGTCGCTGAGGTAGTGTGTAGGGACGCCAGGACCCAGGAGAAGGGCCAACACAGAAGGATTGGGGGGCACACTGTATTTATCCTGTTACCCTCCTCATGAGCTCTATCCCACCTATAGTAGTCTATACTACACAATAGAAAAATGGCTATGTGCACTAGCATACTTAGTTTATTACCCAATGCCAAACAGTCCCCAGCCTACCTACTAGCACCCAAAACATTCTACCGCATACTACCTGCCACCAACCCAAAATACCCCCCCCCCCATTTAAAAACTCCCCCCTCCCCTCCCAGCGTGGTCTCACCTCTGTCCGTCTCAGCTTTGATCTGGGCTTCCAGGTCCTCTGGGTCCACGTACTGGTAGTGATCATCCTCCTCCGGCGGCTTGCACTTCCCACAGCAGAAACAGCAACAGCAACAGCAGCAGCAGCAGGAGAAGACGGTGCAGCACACGGCCATGGTCTGCAGCACAAGGGCATAACACAAACACACAGCATTATCAGTATGGAGCTTCTCCCGATCACATACACCCAGCCGGGACAGTCACCCGCTGTCTTCCTGCTCGCAGGAGAACTTATGTCTAGCCTCAGATCTACAGGGTGATCCAGTGAGAGAAGCTAGGGGATATTAGCAGCAGAGACAGTGAAATACATGTGGATGCTCTCAATAATCCTACTATACCAAGCATTTCTAGGGTATACATAAGTGGAGTGGTTTTGTTTCTCCCTGAAATGTTCCTTTGCTTTGTAGTTTTCTTTGTTGGTAAAAGCAGAGTGAGGTTTGTGAGACAGTCGGTGGATCTTCATCACTGCATCTAGACCTCTCTACTTACTCTACTCAGTATCAATGGCCACACATCTGAGTGACTGAACACAACTACACAGAACACAATTCTAAATAAAGACTGCTTTGCACCTAGAGCCATCTGTCTGACTGAAACAGAAAGACACAGTACACTGACAGGTTCAGAGGGAGGTAACTATGAGACTTGTTAAAGCAATTATACACAAATACTTATATACTGTCAATGTACTCCCAACAGGGACTTACAGTAGGCTGTCTAATGCATGGAGAAGACAGTACTAGACAGTGAATTCTATCCATAACAATGTCTAATAAAATCCCAGCAGCTCTTAGTGTGATGAGTGATGTGGCTGTGAAAGAAGTCCAGTCAGTATGTCATCACTGAGACAGTCAGCTGGGAGAGTGAGGCTACTCACCCCCACTGTCGGAGGTTACAGCACTACTGACTACACCCCGGATAACCTAATATATTACCCTGTACGACTAAAGGTGGTTTGGAGGGTTATGAGGTACTCTCTCTCTCACCTTAAACCACCACTTGGACATGAGGAAGTAGTATTTAACGCTCTCCTCTCCAAACTGTTCGGACACATAGAGGCCCATGGAGCCGTACTCGTCGTAGATCCTCCTCTTGCCGTCATCGTTCAGGATGGAGTTGGCGTTGTTGATCTCTTTAAACTTATCTGCAGCCTCCGGGTTGTCTGGGTTCTTGTCTGGGTGGTACTTCAACGCTAGTTTCCTGTAAATAGATGGATGGATGAATAAATTCATCTCAGTCCACACCACCACATACAAATTTCACAAAACTCTAAATCCTATAAAGAGCTTATACCTCATTAAAAGTAATTGTTCTTTGTCTGATGGACCAACTCCTGAATAAAGCTGATCATTAACTTGCTCCGGGGAAATGGAGAAACAGGCTTACAGGTTATGTGGCTATAACGACCAGAGACAGGCTGAGTGTTACCTGTAGGCTCTCTTGACGTCCTCAGCGGAAGCTCCTTTCTCCAGGCCGAGCACCTTGTACAAGCTTTCCCCTGTGGTGGACATCTTCCTCTGGGGGCCTGGCCGGTTTGGCTCAGTTGCGCCTGTGCCTGTCGTGGCCATGGCTGAAGTCTGCCAAGATATACAGTCACACAGGAGGTTAGCACTAAGTCACACACATGAAGTGTGGAACTGAGTAGGTTGTCACTGTAGCAATAGAGACATACACCCTGTAGTATTTACCTGACCTGTTCTTAAATCTTGACATTATTTGTCCAAGTAGTAACTACATGTGTGTGTGTGTGTACTGTCTGTAGCCATAATCATCACAGACATGGTAGACAGACACAGATGTTGTCACATTGCTTTGCCTAGAACACCATAGGGAACTGGAACAGCTCTGCCTAGAATATCCCATCTCATAAACCCAATGTCAATACAAGGATACTAATAAAAAAAAGTATGAACCAGCAAAACACAAGGATATAGCATTCAGCACTGGATGGGTTTATGTTTAAACTATTTCTGCACACATATGTAAGAACTGGGCCTACACACAACCCTTACAGATCCCTTTTAACCACAATACACTTAGCGCAGATGAATTTGGGATTAAGCTCCAAGACTGCGTGTAGTGAAGTGCAGTAGCATGTGTTAAACATGAATAATGCATCACAACTGTGGAACCTCCATCTAAAATCCCTGCGCTTAAAACAAAGCAGAAGGCCAGCAGTGAGACTCCAACGCTACACACAGCCCCACATTCTGCTGAATAGGACAATAGCCCTGCTGTGACACACACACACCACATCACACTCAGCCACGCACACTGTGACTAGTAATGCCCTGGGCAGGCCTGAGCTAAAGGCGATTACATTTTGCTGATCTTGCACAGATTACTCATACAGGTCAACACAGGGCAATCCTAGACTGGCCCTGGAGAGATGGGCCTGAACAGCCAGCACTGCACAGAGACAGACTTAGAAGGCTTGGCTGGGGAAGAACCTGTAGTCTACAGGTTGTTGCAAGGGGGAACAGTAAATGGTGGCAAAAGGCTACAAGCAGTAGCAGACTAGCAGTAAACTACACTACCTGCCCATTTCCCTTTGATTCCCTTCAGGCTGGTGTTGTCCCAATACTGAGAAGGTGGTCTCTGTAATTACCTTAGTCTTACATTGGACCTGGTCAGCCTCCAAGTCAAGGATTTCTATCTGCTTAACAACCACCAAACCTTACTCACACACTTCCAAAGCTTGGACAAGCAGAAACATTTAGCCAGCAAAGCTTGTGTTCGACCATTAATTACCTCTGCTATCCAGCCTGTCTGTCGGCCATTCACACAAACTGTTCACACCCCTCTTATTGGTGGAGAGAGTTTCGCAGGTTTAAAGCTCATTTCCTGCAATTCCACACATTTTGTCATGGGGTGCAATGAAAATGTTGCAGTTTAAAGCTAATTTTTTTGCAATTCTATACATTTTGCCAATTCTAATGTGTATTCATGTGATATTAGAGTGACAATATAGATGGGCTAAAAAAAAATTTTTTTTTTAAATGGACTAGTAGATCTGGACATTTCTGACAAGTTATAAATAGTTCTCTTAGGTATACAATGGCTAACATGACAAGAGGAACTGATGATGCACTACCCAATTTAGAAATTGCACCTTGTGCCTTCTACTACTACGACTTTCAAGAGTAAGTTTAAAGCTGGACTGAGTTCCTTAAAAAAAAAAAATTACAATAATAAGGGCCCCACAGTTTGGGAACCAATGTCCTAAGGGAGAAAAACTGAAAGCACCTTTTCAATAACACACAGATCCCTTGATTCCTGGAAGAGATGTGACATGATGTGTGTTTATGATTATGCTTTGGTTATGGTCATTACACTGTTTCTGGGTTATAAAATGTAGGCGAGCAAGTAAGGCCAAGTGGTTTTTCCCTCTGTGTTCCACACTGGCACATGTCAAACGTTGTGACACAGAGTAAAATGTGTGCATCCAGGTAGGTTTGGGTGGTATCGAGATTTCCATATGGTCTTCTCTCGTACCGGGAATTACTGTATTACCGGCATAGCACACAAGGGGGCACTAAAAATGCATAAAAAGCCCATTGGGCCTCTATTTTTTTTTTTTTACCTTTATTTAACCAGGCAAGTCAGTTAAGAACAAATTCTTATTTTCAATGACGGACTAGGAACTGTGGGTTAACTGCCTGTTCAGGGCCAGAACGACAGATGTGTACCTTGTCAGCTTGGGGGTTTGAACTTGCAACCTTGCGGTTACTAGTCCAACGCTCTAAACACTAGGCTACCCTATTACCAGAATACTAACAGAATTAGCAAAAACGAATAGTGAAATCAGACGCCGTTAGCTGAAAGCTAAAGAGAAAAAAAAGAGAAAAAATGAATTGCAAAGACAAGCAAATCAAGCTCAAAGTTATTCAAGCATCGCTAGTAACTGGAATGGAAGGAAGAGCAGCATGTGTACACGGAGCAGATCAGAGAAGAAAGAAAGAGAAAGAAAAAAACACTAGTAGGAAGCATAGGGAAAAATAGCAGTTGTACAGATAACTCATCCAGAGCTCGTGGACTTCTGGCAGAAAGCCATTATATGATGGCAAACATTTACTAGTGAATTGCATACGAGTGTAACTTCATCACCTTGTGCGCCGCAAAACAGAGACTCGTCAATAGATCTAGAACGCTATGGACTCACCAGCTCGCTTTCTCCTGTTGTGCTGTTTACAAACACGTGGCTGGCTCAACTGTTCTGGAGAACTATGGTAAGTATCATACTTTTAAATAATGTGACAGGTGAAATAAAGAACGCAATCTGCTTTATCTCCTAAGGTATTGCACAAGTTGACTGCAGGTAATAACTTAAAAGTAGCTACAAATATTTAAATGATGTGAAAAACTATAAATAATTAGTTTCGACAGTATTGAAAAACCATCCTGTGGCTTTTCCAAATAAAACGTTCTTCGGTATACCGCAAGAGGCTTCTGTGGGTTAGCGAGAGTAGACATGGCCCAGCGCCTGTCAAAGCCACCATTTGACACTCCGGAAAAGACGGCAGCCCGGGAGCACTTCTAGCTTGGGTGTGAAACGGTCTGGTCACAGGCTCTGACAAGCGCTACCTAATAGGCTAGTCCATCACACAGGCTCTGACAAGCTTTACCTAGTCGGCTAGTCCCTGGCCTGGCTACACCATCTCTTCTCTTACCTAGCTGAGACTGAGCCAAGGGAACCCCTGGCTAAGATGATACACAGGCAAGGCCGGGTGCGTGAGTTGGTCTTCATACTCAACATGTCATCAGGGTTCATGACCCCTGACAGGTCACTCCTGATGTGGAACTTTCTCACACTAATATGCAAAAATGCCTAAATAAAGCACAAAGACTGGATTAATGGAAGAAGAGTGATTTATCTAGGCCTAACTATTTAATTGACCCTACTTGCTAAATATATCAACAAGTCAGAGATGGAAAGATCAAACAAATTTGAAGAACAGCCACTGTGATCATGTGACAGCAAAATGATCTTAATGTGAAAGAGAAAACACAGAGAGGCAGCAGCACTCAAGCAGCCTACTGTCAGTGCTGGGCTTAATCAAGGGTATTTCGCATTCTTTTGCAATCCTCTTGTTTCTCACAGAAGGCAATTTCTTTGTTGCCTTGTCAAGTGATTCAAGAGCCGAATGTTGTTCTTACCGAACTTTCATAAACATCCCAGGGATGAGAGCTGCTTCAGGACATTTAGAAACAACTACTTCCGTACCTTGTCAATGGAAAATGATCATATCTGATTTTATTTGGACCATAAACTTTAACAACAGCAACCTCTGATTTAAGGTTGAAACCTGAGATATATAAAATACAAGTCTCTAGGCATAAAACATTGCTACAATGTTAAACATGCTTCAGTGGGGGGTAAGGACAACTCAATGACAAAGACAACTAGTAGGACAGACTAGCATTTCAACATCTAACCTGCACCTCTGCTCATAACCAGAGTATAAACTAGGCCAAACCGACCCAAAAACTGGAACTGGGCTTGACTAACTTTTTTTTGCCACTTGTCCTTTGGACTTGTAAAACAGATATTTTTTTCACTTGTCCCCAAAAAATGATATCATTGTATGGTGCAAGTAACCACTTATTTTACTATAGTGAAAAATACAAAAATGTAGGCTACACTCTTCCTATTGGCTTCTTTGCATATTCAAACCGGTATTAAAATACAACACTGCCTCTTTAAGGCTCTCCTGGAGGATGGTTGGCCACCCTTTCAACATTACAACTAAATAAGTTTGTAAATTTGTATGTCTACCATTCAAAACAGACTCCGGGACGACAGATCCAAAATTCATACAACCACCGCACATAAACACATTCAAAAAAGCAATGAGGCTGATGCAACAGATCAGAACGTATATCATAAAATGTTGATAAAGTTGTATTTATTCATATTATATGTTCAACAATACGCACACGGTTCTAAGCTATTATCGAACGTTCCAAATTCTATTAGGGGAAACATCACTCAAAAGCGCACAGCAATCGCGAGCGGTTTAACGTGATAGAGCAGCCCCAAAGGCCGGCAGATGGCGATATTGAGTTAATCTTACCGTCCAAACGCATTGTATGCAGCTGGCAATGGCAATACACTCATATCCCCGGCGGAACGGTTCATCCCTAAAACATTCTCCATTCCGGCTGCAAAAGCTTTGATTTCCTCAAATGTATTCAATGCGTGAAGGCGTGATAAAAACCAGGGAAATATGCATACTTTCCTTAGGTAACAATTATGTTTGCAGCAGTCGGTAGCAGTCCACTGAATGCGGGGTACAATATCAGGAAGTAGCATTCCTTGGCATTAGACACTAGCATGGTGGTAAAAAATGGTGTTTCAAAAGAAAATATGATTATTTTTCCTGTATTTTTCCCCGCGTTCTTGCCATTAAATAAAGTTGAGGAAATCAAAACCTTTGCAGTCTGAACTGAGAATGTTTCAGGCACAAACCAGTCCACGGGGGATACAAGTGTATTGAAGGTTGCATACAGTACAATGCGTTTGGACGGTAAAATGAACTCTCAATATCGCCATCTGACGACCTTTGGGCTAGTGACGGAGATGAAAATATACATTTGAAATTAAGAATGCGAAATCTAAAGAAGCATCAACTAGCATGAGTTACTGATAGACTAGGATCATGTATTTGGCTGCTGGAAAATAAAATAAAGTTGATTTAAAAACCAACAGAACATGAGAAATGTGCTGGTTTCAATGGCATATTAAGTTTTTATAAAATAATTCCCTCAACATTTCTATGGACGTATTTGGCTAGGCTACTTTGAAACAAGGTAAGACATGCTTTAGAAAATAACCAAAAAATTATAGGTTTTAAACTAGGTTTATGGAATAAATAGTTTTAAAATGCTGACCGCCTCTGCTCAAATTCAAAGTGGGTGATGTGCGGTGCATTTACTGGCATTTCGCCTCTATATGTCATTAAAAGTCTCATTAAAGTTGGCCTACATTTTCTGGCGCTTCATGTCAGCATTGGGTTTGGACATGAGGCTGTAGCCAATATGCATAGGCTATCACCTACACCAGGATTTCCCAAACTCTGTCCTGTCCTGCCCCCCCCCCCCTTTTTGTATTTATGTACATAAAGAAATAGACTAATATTATTCCAATGTTGTCCTCTGATCGGTGTAATTGTTTGATATTGTAATATGTGATTTTTTTTTGTGTCACTTGTCCATTTGAACAATTTTAATCTATAGTCTTGTCGGATGGACAAAAACACCAGCTTTAATGTCGAGCCCTGTGGGGATTTGTGTAATTGCTGGCTGCTACAAATACTTGATGCAAAATTGACATAATCCATGACTAATCTGTAAAATACCACACCAGGATTTTGCTATGACACCTCACATTTGACCTCACAACAGCTGGGCCAAAAGGGATTTGGAAGACTGACATCATGGCGGTAAAATATCTACATTAACCATCACCAACCTATACTAGTTATGTTGACCAAAGGCAAAACAGGAACCGTTTGAGCCATCTATTCTGTGACAGGAGATTGAAGAAACACACCGTATCTACGTGTTGCTATGACACACATGGCAGTGAGGGCTGGCATGGGTGTGATCAAAATAAAAGACAATACATTATGCAATAGCTAGCTCACACGAGATGAAACCCGATAGCTGTAGCTACAGATTAGCGATTGCGATAGAATAATCCAAGCAATCATAATTGTTTCTTTCTTATATAGTAAGGAACGTAGGGTTTTTATAGTTTGTTGGGTGTCTTGTAACCACTGCTGTGTCCTTGGACAATATAACGTTATAAAGACATTCCATGGTCCTTGCACAACCATAATCCCTTGCTAATCTCCACATGGATAATTACTTTCCATTTTTACATCGTCTTTTCCCCATGCAAGAAGAATCTAACGTTGGCTAACTAGCTACATATGCAGTGCTAGGTAGAAAGCTACAGTAACGTTAACTAGTAACGATATTGCAATTATCTGTGCACCTAGCTATGTGGCGTTTGCTCGAACTATGCAGATGCTAGTTAGCTAAAATAACCCAGGCACTGGCCAAAATGTTTTACTAACGAAACTAGTCGTCAATGTTGTCAATAACATTTGGGGAGCCGCAATTGTACCGTTAGCTGGCTATTAGCCAACTATTTAAAAAATATGAACGCTTATAAGGTTTTTGGTTAGTAATGAAGCTGGTGGATATTAACTGATACTTCAAAATGTGTTTCAACTGCAAAAGTCGACGGGCTGCTCAGCTGACCGTCACGACCGCCAATTTAGCCAAATAACGTTAGCGACGCTGATGTCAGAATTAGTTAACCATGCATTTTCACTCTAATGTTCCCTGAAACAAGCGTGCGTCCAAACAACGTATTTAACCAACCCAATATCAATCTGCAACTGCATGCCAGAGTAGTTTGTAACGTTACAGCCTAACGCAACGATGTCCGTGGGACTCTGGACTGTCCTCGCGACCAGACCCCACACTTGCTCGCTGGCTCATTAGCTAGCCAAAACCGACTGGTGTAGCTTGAAAAAAAAAGCTCTCGTGGCTCAGGTTAGGGCGACTTTACGACGTATCTTACCTTGTGCAAATTGGAAGAGGTATATTTCGCTGTGGCATAGAGGCATCCACTTTGTATGTCAAGATTGCCAGACAATGTGTCAATGTATCCGCCCCTCCTAAAAATGCTAGCTACTACCGTTTCAGTACCATTAGCCCCAGTGGACAAGGGACGTCTGATTGCTTCTGAGACGAGGGCTTCAACCAATGAACAGCGTCTTCATATCCTTACACAAATTTGGCGCTTGTGAAATTCACGTAAAAAAAATAAAAATGAAATATATTTTTTTCTACCTACTGTAATTCTGTGTTCTATGAAAACTATACAATTGTAACCAACGATGATTGAGCCAGGTTTGTTGGTCGGTCTAGTGTTGGACCACCACTATTGTGCTGCCATCTAGTGTTTGAAGACAACTGGGTAGAAGCCCTAGGCAGAACCACATCCACATGAGAATAGCTTTATTTTCAGAGGTTAATGGAATAAACTCATGTACAAAACCCTTGAAAGTGTTGACATTTTATTATATTATTTATAAAGCACAATCAGCATAACAATTATCCTGCATAAAAAGGATGTTCTGCAATGGTTCCACCTTCTGATGAGCAGTCTGTATTCCTTTTCCCCATACAATAAAACCAGATGACTCGTCAACAGTGACACAGAAATAAACTATTCTATAAACTACATATTGATAATGGTTCTATGAAACATGTTTCTCAAATTGTACTCAGAATGATGACAATACATGTAACAGTCAAAACTAATTGTTGTTAACTGACAATACAAATTCAATCTGGGAGGTGGCAAAAAAACAGGGTTCAAGAGTACACACCAAACGTGACTGTATAGAGACTGTTGGAGCAATTAGATTATTATCGATTTCTCAATTGGTCCCGGTTGGTTTTGCGGTCCTAACAGTGGCGTGTCCACTACACACACACACCCCTCATCTACCCATCACTGTGGCCAGGAGGGCCATGCGGATGTACATGCCGTTCTCAGCCTGCCGGAAGTAGGCAGCACGAGGATCTGTGTCCACTTCCGCACTGCAAGAGAGAGAGAAAGTAAACATGACGCTAAATCATCCCACTTAATTCATTAACTAGAATTTGCAAACATTAGTGAATCAAAGGAGAAATAATGAAGAGCTGCATTGTAATCTCAGGGAACATCCGTACCTGATCTCATTGACTCTCGGTAGAGGATGCATCACCACCATCTTCCTCTTGGCTCCAGTCATGATGTGTGGGGTAAGGATGAACTGACCGAAGCACTGGATGAAAACACAAGTCCTTTAGCACTGATTAAACACTAAGGCCAGCCTCACAGGTTAGTGAAACCCCATCCTTACCGCTTTGTACTCTTCCTCTGAGGAAAACCTCTCCTTCTGGATCCTGGTAATGTAGAGCACGTCAGTGTCAGGCAGTGCCTCCTCGATGCTCTCAAACTCTTCCTGCACAGCCACAAGGACATAGTTTAGTGCTTTATGTAGTGCATACCGTGTGAAAAGGACACTTACATACTAGAAGTCTGTGCCATTGACATTTTTGATTCAGAGACTTCTGTTCTTCCCCAAAATGGCCCCTGTGATCCACCCACCTGCTTGATGCCTTTGGAGGCCACAAAGTCGATGATCTCGGAGGGCATGTGCAGGTTCTTTGGGGCGACGTAGCGCAGAGTGATCCTGTACTGGGTGAGCAGCCTGGCCAAGGAATGCACAGTGCGTCCGTGCTTCAGGTCTCCTACCATGGTGATCTACAGAGACAGAGACCAGTCAGGACATTGGCTATGTTAACTTACCAGGCAGGGGTGCCGTCACCAAGGAGCGGCTGATTAGAAATGAAAATACCCAGTCAGGTTCCAGATCTTAGTTCCGTTTCATATAAAAACACTGTCAGAACATAAAAAGCAGAGGTTTGAGGGCTCTTCTCACCGTCATGCCGTTGACCGTGCCCAGCTCCTCTCTGATGGTAAACACATCCAGCAGGGCCTGAGTGGGGTGCTCCCCGACCCCGTCCCCAGCGTTGATCACTGGCTTCCGGCAATGCCTCGCTGCAGACTACAGTTGGAGATAAACATGTCAGATACGGAAAGTGCAGCTTCTCACTCAATAACTGATACAAGAGATATGCTCAGTGTTTAGGTGGTACCACTGTTGTTTCAAAGTGTTTTCTCAGAACATCTTGCCTAATGAACATGACAGGGCAAGTTTAAGTGAAGTTGTAACATGGCAAATCGACACCGCTGCTCACCTCTACAGCCCCTGGCGTCGGGTGTCGGAGCACCAGGACGTCAGCATAGCAGCTCATGGTCTGGACCGAGTCGGCCAGAGATTCACCCTTCTGCGACGAGGAGGTGGCCTCGCAGAAATGGACCACAGAGCCGCCCAGACGCTGCATGGCCGCCGCAAATGAGCTGCTGGTGCGCGTGCTGACCTCGTAGAACATGGACGCCATCACCTTACCCTGAGAGAGTAACACACACAGGGGTCTAAGACAAATAACAGACTAGTGTACAACATTTCTCTGAGCTCAGTATTCAGGCATTTCAGGGCACACATAGCATTTCCATATTCTTACAACAGAGATTTACTGACCCAAGTGGCAAAACTAGTTCTATGTGATCTTTAGGCATAGACACAAACAGGTGGCAGGTGTTGCTTGTATTGTTGTCTGGATTTAACGATGTCAAGAACCATGTGATGTCATTTCGAATGGGACTGGTAGATTTATTTTTAAACAGCACACCTGCTCCTATGTGTTTCATCTGAAGGACAATGGCTCATCGCACTCCAAGGGCGAGAGAACCAAGAGAGAAATCAGAACTTAGTCATGCTTCCTGTTGAGGTCCTGCTGATGATTCAAACCCTGGGTGACAAATGGGCTTTATGGAACGGTCCAACTGGCTACTCTGAAATGAGTTTCTCTCCTGCAATTTCTACTGTGACAAATCACAGCTTGTCTGAGTATTACTAGGACGAGTTGGAGCGATTCGGATTGATTAAAGAACAAGTCAATGCACTAACATTTGTTGCATAAAAACACATTTTCCATTCTAAAAATCAGCTGCGGATGGAGCTTGTGTGTAAATAACATATGTCTAGTGTACGTACTATGTAGACACCTGATCTGAGCCATAAGAGAGACCAGGCATCTACCAGATGGGGGGGTGTAGCCTGTTTTGTACCCATGTTTATAGTTTACGAAAACATGCTCTTTCCATGAGACTGACCAGGTGAACGCTATGATCCTTTGACGTCACTTGTTCATCAAGTACAACGGCTTGATTTGTTTGATCGTAGCTAGCTACATAGCTAGCTACACAGCCGTCTTTGTATCAAAGATAATTGTGTAGTCTAGAGCGACTTCCTAGGTTAGTTAGCCAGCTATTGTCGTTCTTTTAACGCAACGTAACGTAATCAACACTGCTAGCTAGCCAGCTAGCCCCGAATAGCAGCACAGTAGAAACTATTACACTCAACGGAACGACTTGATTAGTGTAGTGTCAACAACGCAGCCAATGCCAACTAGCCTACTTAGTCAACAACGCAGCCTCTGCCAGCTAGCCTACTTCAGCAGTACTGTATCATTTTAATCATTTTAGTCAATAAGATTCTTGCTACGTAAGCTTAACTCTCTGAACACTCGTGACGTGTAGTCCACTTGTCATTCCAATCTCCTTTGCATTAGCGTAGCCTCTTGTGTAGCCTGCCAACTATGTGTCTGTCTATCCCTGTTCTCTCCTCTCTGCACAGACCATACAAACGCTCCACACCGCGTGGCCGCGGCCACCCTAATCTGGTGGTCCCAGCGCGCACGACCCACGTGGAGTTCCAGGTCTCCGGTAGCCTCTGGAACTGCCGATCTGCGGCCAACAAGGCAGAGTTCATCTCCGCCTATGTCTCCCTCCAGTCCCTCGACTTCTTGGCACTGACGGAAACATGGATCACCACAGACAACACTGCTACTCCTACTGCTCTCTCTTCGTCTGCCCACGTGTTCTCGCACACCCCGAGAGCTTCTGGTCAGCGGGGTGGTGGCACCGGGATCCTCATCTCTCCCAAGTGGTCATTCTCTCTTTCTCCCCTTACCCATCTGTCTATCGCCTCCTTTGAATTCCATGCTGTCACAGTTACCAGCCCTTTCAAGCTTAACATCCTTATCATTTATCGCCCTCCAGGTTCCTCGGAGAGTTCATCAATGAGCTTGATGCCTTGATAAGCTCCTTTCCTGAGGACGGCTCACCTCTCACAGTTCTGGGCGACTTTAACCTCCCCACGCCTACCTTTGACTCATTCCTCTCTGCCTCCTTCTTTCCACTCCTCTCCTCTTTTGACCTCACCCTCTCACCTTCCCCCCTACTCACAAGGCAGGAAATACGCTCGACCTCATCTTTACTAGATGCTGTTCCTCCACTAACCTCGTTGCAACTCCCCTCCAAGTCTCCGACCACTACCTTGTATCCTTTTCCCTCTCTCTCTCATCCAACACTTCCCACACTGCCCCTACTCGGATGGTATCGCGCCGTCCCAACCTTCGCTCTCTCTCCCCCGCTACTCTCTCCTCTTCCATCCTATCATCTCTTCCCTCTGCTCAAACCTTCTCCAACCTATCTCCTGATTCTGCCTCCTCAACCCTCCTCTCCTCCCTTTCTGCATCCTTTGACTCTCTATGTCCCCTATCCTCCAGGCCGGCTCGGTCCTCCCCTCCCGCTCCGTGGCTCGACGACTCATTGCGAGCTCACAGAACAGGCTCCGGGCAGCCGAGCGGAAATGGAGGAAAACTCGCCTCCCTGCGGACCTGACATCCTTTCACTCCCTCCTCTCTACATTTTCCTCTTCTCTCTCTGCTGCTAAAGCCACTTTCTACCACTCTAAATTCCAAGCATCTGCCTCTAACCCTAGGAAGCTCTTTGCAACCTTCTCCTCCCTCCTGAATCCTCCTCCCCTCCCCCTCCTCCCTCTCTGCAGATGACTTCGTCAACCATTTTGAAAAGAAGGTCGACGACATCCGATCCTCGTTTGCTAAGTCAAACGACACCGCTGGTTCTGCTCACACTGCCCTACCCTGTGCTCTGACCTCTTTCTCCCCTCTCTCTCCAGATGAAATCTCGCGTCTTGTGACGGCCGGCCGCCCTACAACCTGCCCGCTTGACCCTATCCCCTCCTCTCTTCTCCAGACCATTTCCGGAGACCTCCTCCCTTACCTCACCTCGCTCATCAACTCATCCCTGACCGCTGGCTACGTCCCTTCCGTCTTCAAGAGAGCGAGAGTTGCACCCCTTCTGAAAAAACCTACACTCGATCCCTCCGATGTCAACAACTACAGACCAGTATCCCTTCTTTCTTTTCTCTCCAAAACTCTTGAACGTGCCGTCCTTGGCCAGCTCTCCCGCTATCTCTCTCAGAATGACCTTCTTGATCCAAATCAGTCAGGTTTCAAGACTAGTCATTCAATTGAGACTGCTCTTCTCTGTATCACGGAGGCGCTCCGCACTGCTAAAGCTAACTCTCTCTCCTCTGCTCTCATCCTTCTAGACCTATCGGCTGCCTTCGATACTGTGAACCATCAGATCCTCCTCTCCACCCTCTCCGAGTTGGGCATCTCCCGGCGCGGCCCACGCTTGGATTGCGTCCTACCTGACAGGTCGCTCCTACCAGGTGGCGTGGCGAGAATCCGTCTCCACACCACGTGCTCTCACCACTGGTGTCCCCCAGGGCTCTGTTCTAGGCCCTCTCCTATTCTCGCTATACACCAAGTCACTTGGCTCTGTCATAACCTCACATGGTCTCTCCTATCATTGCTATGCAGACGACACACAATTAATCTTCTCCTTTCCCCCTTCTGATGACCAGGTGGCGAATCGCATCTCTGCATGTCTGGCAGACATATCCGTGTGGATGACGGATCACCACCTCAAGCTGAACCTCGGCAAGACGGAACTGCTCTTCCTCCCGGGGAAGGACTGCCCGTTCCATGATCTCGCCATCACGGTCGACAACTCCATTGTGTCCTCCTCCCAGAGCGCTAAGAACCTTGGCGTGATCCTGGACAACACCCTGTCGTTCTCAACTAACATCAAGGCGGTGGCCCGTTCCTGTAGGTTCATGCTCTACAACATCCGCAGAGTACGACCCTGCCTCACACAGGAAGCGGCGCAGGTCCTAATCCAGGCACTTGTCATCTCCCGTCTGGATTACTGCAACTCGCTGTTGGCTGGGCTCCTGCCTGTGCCATTAAACCCCTACAACTCATCCAGAACGCCGCAGCCCGTCTGGTGTTCAACCTTCCCAAGTTCTCTCACGTCACCCCGCTCCTCCGCTCCCTCCACTGGCTTCCAGTTGAAGCTCGCATCCGCTACAAGACCATGGTGCTTGCCTACGGAGCTGTGAGGGGAACGGCACCTCAGTACCTCCAGGCTCTGATCAGGCCCTACACCCAAACAAGGGCACTGCGTTCATCCACCTCTGGCCTGCTCGCCTCCCTACCACTGAGGAAGTACAGTTCCCGCTCAGCCCAGTCAAAACTGTTCGCTGCTCTGGCCCCCCAATGGTGGAACAAACTCCCTCACGACGCCAGGACAGCGGAGTCAATCACCACCTTCCGGAGACACCTGAAACCCCACCTCTTTAAGGAATACCTAGGATAGGATAAAGTAATCCCTCTCACCCCCCCCCCCCCTGAAAAGATTTAGATGCACTACTGTTCCACTGGAGGTCATAAGGTGAATGCACCAATTTGTAAGTCGCTCTGGATAAGAGCGTCTGCTAAATGACTTAAATGTAAATGTAAATGTAAATATTTTGTACTCTATATATAGCACAACTTCAGCATTCATCCCCATCACAAAATCTAAATGGTTTTGACCACTTTGATGAGCTTCCTTTCTCCCGCTTTGGCTATGCAGTGCACCTTGCAGAGTGATTGCTGTCCTTATTATGAAATGATCAAAAAAATGTTTTTTTTTTTAAACAAAAAACAAACGCTGCATGTTTAAAGCAAAACTACCAAAACTATTGCCAATGGTGAACCTGAAAATCTATTGAAAGCCCCATTCAGCAGGTAGCCTACAGCTAGTAGTTTCCGGTAGCCTACTTTTAATTCCGGTAAAACACCAATTTCAAAAGCACACAGATAACAATAATCTAGCAAATTACCTAAATTGTCACTTAATAAAGCCGAATATCCCACAAGCTACTTTATCATTTGAATGCGGACGGTGCTGCGCAGATGTGAAAGGTCAGGAACAGGCCGCCTACCTCACATTGGTCAGCGTGCAAAGCAGGGCAGTTTGACTAAGCTCCGATATTCCCTGGGGTTGTTTGGAATTCAAATTGACTTGAATATCAATGACCGTCACAGTGTCTTCAGAAAGTATGCATACCCCTAGACTTATTCCACGTTGTACATTACAGCCTGAATTCAAATTGACTTGAATATCAATGACCGTCACAGTGTCTTCAGAAAGTATGCATACCCCTAGACTTATTCCACGTTGTACATTACAGCCTGAATTCAAAATTGATTAAACCAATTTCTCTCGCTCACCCATCTACACACAATACCCCATAATGACAGTGAAACCTAAAACATTCGTTACCCCAGAATACTTCACCTGGTGACTATCCGAGAGAATAAAGAAAAAAGGAGCACAGTTGCTGCATGAATCCAATATATTTATTGACGGGACAAGCAAGCAAACAGGCTTACGTTTTCGGGATGAATTGCCTTCAAGGCTCTGATTTTCAAGTCCCTCAGTCGAGTACCCGATTTTCCCTTTGTTTCAAGCTGGGCTGAAGTGCATCTCGTATACGTTGTTGACAGTAAATTATGATTATTTTTTATACGTTTGCTAATTTATTGAAAGTGAAATCTCACTTACATAAGTTCACACACCCCTGATGCAATACTTGAAGCACCTTTGGCAGCAATTACAGCAGCGAGTCTTTCTGGATAAGTCTGTAAGAGCTTTCTCCACACATGGAGTGGCAAGCATTTGCCCATTATTCTTATCCAAATTCTTCAAGCTCTGTAAAATTGGTTGTTGATCATTGCAAGACAACCAGTTTCATGCAGATTCAAGTCCAAACTGTAACTCTGCCACTCAAGAACATTCACTTTCTTCTTGGTATACAGCTCCAGTGTATATTTGGCCTTGTGTTGTAGGCTATTGTCCTGCTGAATTAAATCTCCCAGTGTTGGGTTGAAAGCCGATTTAACCAGGTTTTCCTCTAAGATTTTGCCTGGGCTTAGCTCCATTCAGTTTCTTTATCCTAAAATGCTCCCTAGTCCTTAACGATTACAAGCATACCCATAACATGATGCAGCCACCATTATGCTTGAAAATATGGAGGGGTACTCAATGTGTAGTATTTGCCCCAAAATAACACTTTGTATTCTGGGTAAAAATATTTTTTTTGCCGCAATTTTTTGCAGTATTACCTTTAGTGCCTTGTTGCAAACTGGATGCATGTTTTGGAATAGTTTTTATTCTGTACAGGTTTCCGTTTCATTCTGTCAATTGGGTTAGTGTTGTGGAAGGGAAGAGATATTCAATGCCTGCTTAAAAAAAAAAAAAATAGGTACCCCTCTACCATTCTTTGCGAGGCATTGGAAAATCTCCCTCGTCTTTATGGCTGAATCAGTGTTTGAAATTCACTGCTCGACTGAGGGACCTTACAGATAATTGTATGTGTGGGGTACAGAGATGAGGTAGTCACGCAAAAATCACTTATTGCACATAGAACGAGTCCATGCAACTTATGACTAGTTAAGCACATTTTTACCCCTGAACTTAGTCTTGCCATAACAAAGGAGTTGAATACTTATGGAATCAAAACAGTTCAGTTTAATATTTAACTAATGTGTAAAATGTTACAAAATATCATTCCACTTTGACATGGGGCATTGTGTGTAGGCCAGTAACAAACAAAAAAAAATCTAAATGACTCCATTTTAAATTCCGGATTTAAAACAACAAAATGTGGAACAAGTGGAGTGAATACTTTCTGAAGGCAACGTACATGCTTAGTTCGACGCTGAAGGAGAGGACACACAAAAGATGAGGTATCTTCATGAAAGTAGAAAGAGATGAGTAGGGCTGTTGCAGTGACCGTGTTATGGCCACAGTAAAATTCATGGTAATCTCCTTTTATGCACTCTGGACATGCTTTGGTAGTCCCCAAAATGCTAACGATCATCCGGTCCTAATGCTGGTACTCAGGGCTCTATTGTCCCTCTAAAAATGAAAATCAATCAAAACAGTAGGCCTATCGTAGTAAAAAAAAAAAATCCACTCACTGATCAATTTGGAGGTTGAAACAGTATAAAACATGGATGTTGTTTTAAAGCCTAACAACGAAATGGACAGCAATTTCTAAGGTGATGATTAATTCAAAAACACCCACATGCTTAGAGCTTCTGCATAGGCTTATGAGCCTGAGCCCAAACCCCGACCAAAAAACGGAATTAAAATGTTATACAATACATAGCCTACCACATATTAGGTATGGCAGATAAACTGATTTAAGAGGTCTTTGCTACATAATTGGTCTAGCCTATACTACAAAATTAAACAAATGTAAGTAATGACCATTGAGTGTGGACTGTGTAACCCATGCTGGACGTACCGGTTACCTTATGCAAGGCTCCAAATGTCTATCAATGAGTCTGGGAGAGAACGTAAAGCCCTAGGCGATGTGGTTGGTTCATCGATTGTGCAGGGTGGCTTACAGTTAGTCACTAATTGTAGGCTTTTGTATTTTATTTGAAATATCCTAATACAGAGTTCGGGTGGAATATCACTTGTTGGGGCAGTGAGAGATTGTTCCTTAAAAGGTGGTTGATGCGTAGAATGTATAAGTGCTCTAATATTTAGCACATGCTCCTATTTGAAAATGTGCCAATCTAAATCAAATTGTACATAGTACAGACCAGATTAAATTGAGAATAGTCTGATGAGTGAAAATATGATCCCTTGAGAGAACAGCTGTGCAGCCTGAAGCAAGGAACAGAGCGCAAGCTTTTTTGCTACCTTCTCAGATCAATAGCCTACAGTCGCACCATGCAGCCCATGTGTGTTTTGATTTCTAAGACTTTAATGTTTGTATCATTCACAACTGAAGTTGCCAAATAACTCTAAATCTAGTATTTAGGACCTGTTTCAAATGATCACTTTCATGCTCAAGATAGCAACTGAAGTTGTTCTCTAACGGGGAAAAATATCCTTGATTTTATTCAGTCAAATTAAATTGTTCTTACTATAAAAATCATGGCACAGGACTTCAGCTTATCTTGTCAGCTAAATGAACAAGTCTAGAGCCTATAGCATGGAGCTTGGCCAGATAACATCGGCCTACAGTAGGCCAACTCATATTCTGTTCTCCTGAAATACTTTTTCTTCGTCTCAATGTTTCTTTAGACCTGACTAACATAAATAATGGATTTATTGTGATGTTGAACATTTTAATATACACTAAATAATGTAGTTCCAAAGGCACTAATTGCATGTGTGGAGGCTAAACATGTTCATGTAAATTAATGGCAGACTTTTGCACGACAATAACCGGCTGACAAAATTGCCACAGCACTAAATACGAGTAAAACTCAGCGATTCTGAATCAGTGTTTGAATTGACTTCCTGACCGATGCGTGCTACATTTGGATTGGTTTGGGGTCCGCAGACCAATGCAGTCGTATTCCCCCCAAATTTGAAACTGGGACCGATGTGCACCAGTAAAAATCGGTACATCCCTAAGTATTACCGCACGGTCATTCTTTACATTAGAGTTTGAAAAAAAAAACTCTTACCTTCAGGATGTCCAGGGTTCTCTCTTTCTGAATCATCAGGCGAAGAGTATGGGCCACATTAAACAAGTGAGAAATCTGAAATAGATACAAATTTTAGATTTGTTTTCCCCATTCGCTGTATTAGGATCCCCATTAGCAACAGCTAGTCTTACTGGGGTCCACCATAACAAAAAATATATTAAGACAAAATATTTTACAATTTCCATAAACGTAAAAGCACATATGTACTTCAGTAAATCTTTCCCTGGCCATTTATGTGGAGTACCTGTTCCTTGCTGAACTGCCTGACAGAGAGGACGTGTTGTCCCACTAGGGGGTGCAGTAGGGGGGAGGTCTGGAGGTGTGTCAGGGTCTGCCCTACCGCTACCCCCAACCCTGCCTCAGCCCGGGGGGACAGGACCCTGGCCAGGGGAGGGGGATGGCTAGAGCCATCCCCAGCTGCGGGGGCCATCTCTGGGAACAGAGAAACAGCAAACACTTCAAATACCACAGGAGAAATCTAACGTGTGTTAATATTCATTAGTTCAGCAGCATCTCCTAAAAGGACTGCAGTCGTTTCCATTTCCTGATGCGTGACCAACAAAAGCACTGATTATACCATATTTCAAAGCAAGTTTGTCCCTTTTTCCTTTCGAAATGGTCCAAGCGTTAGGAAAGCAGTCCGCTCCAAGCAAAGCGACATGATAGTGCAGCAACTAATTGGAAGGAATGTAAATGACAACCTCTACAACCAATCATGCAATGCAATACAAGTGTCCACCATGGAAACTACCAGTATAACTCCATTGGAATGCATTGCCAGAATTACACCAAAACAGCCGCAAAGATAGCACATCTAGACAAGAGGTTAGTATTAGGCATAACAGCAGAGCTGCACTAAAACAAGCTTCAAACCTTCTCTTAAATCTTCTTCAAATGCTCTTCTTAATGCTCTTTCCCTTGAATCTTCAGCTGTTTAGAATATCATGACAGAGTTAGAACACAAGTGTTAGAGAGACGATACAAAACTAGTCATTTAGACAATACTATAGCAATTAGCCAGTATACTGACATGAAACGCTAATATCATTTGGGTTATTAATACGTTTGCGATTGTGGCATTGAGCATAATTTCATCTGGCCATTGTTTCTTACAAAGACAGTGACGTGAATCAAACGTAAATCAACAACTCATCATTCATTTCAAACTGAAATCATCCGATAGTGGCTGTGTGTGAAGTGTCTTGTTAATGGGTGAAGAAAGAGCATAGCAAATGGCCGACTAAAAGATCTTAAGCATCAGAGAGCTGTAGGTGGACCAATATAAACTCAGCAAAAAAAGGTCCTCTCACTGTCAACTGCGTTAACGTTCAGCACGCTCAACATGTGTAAATATTTGTATGAACATAAGAGTCAACAGAAATGGAATAATGTGTCCCTGACACAAAATCAAAAGTAACAGTCACTATCTAGTGTGGCCATCAGCTGCATTAAGTACTGCAGTGCATCTCCTCCTCATGGACTACACCAGATTTGCCAGTTCTTGCTGTGAGATGGTACCCCAGTCTTCCACCAAGGCACCTGCAAGTTCCCTGACATTTATGGTGGGAATGGCCCTAGCCCTCACTCTCCGATCCAACAGGTCCCAGACGTGCTCAATGGGATTGAGATCCAGGCTCTTTGCTGGCCATGGCAGAACACTGACATTCCCGTCTTGCAGGAAATCACGCACAGAATGAGCAGTATGGCTGGTGGCATTGTCATGCTGGAGGGTCATGTCAGGATGAGCCTGCAGGAAGGGTACCACATGAGGGAGGAGGATGTCTTTCCTGTAACACACAGCATTGAGATTCCCTGCAATGACAAGCTCAGTCCGATGATGCTGTGACACACCACCTCAATCCTGCTCTAGAGTACAGGCCTCTATGTGACGTTCATTTCCCTTGACGATAAACGCAAATCCGACCATCACCCCTGGTGAGACAAAACCATGAATCGTCAGTGAAGAGCACTTTTTGCCAGTCCTGTCTGGTCCAGCGAAGGTGGGTTTGTACCCACAGGCAACGTTGTTGCCGGAGATGTCTGGTGAGGACCTGCCTTACAACAGGCCTACAAGTCCTCAGTCCAGCCTCTCTCAGCCTATTGCGGACGGTCTGGGCACTGATGGAGGGATTGTGCATTCCTGGTGTAACTCGGGCAGTTGTTGCCATCCTGTACCTGTCCCGCAGGTGTGATGTTCAGATGTTCAGATCCTGTGCAGGTGTTACACGTAGTCTGCCATTGCGAGGACGATCAGCTGTCTGTCTAGTCTCAGGCATCTCACAGTACGGACATTGCAATTTATTGCCCTGGCCACATCTGCAATCCTCACGCCTCCTTGCAGCACGCTGATGAGCAGGGACCCTGGGCATCTTTGTGTTTTTCAGAGTCAGTAGAAACTAAACACTAAAGAGGCCTAAGTTTTCATAACTGTAACCTTAATTGCGTACCATCTGTAAGCGGTTAGTGTCTTAATGACTGTTCCACAGGTGCATGTTCATTACTTGTTTATGGGTCATTGAACAAGCATGGGAAACAGTGTTTAACCTTTTGCGTGTAGGGGGCAGTATGTTTGTTTTTGGCTAAAAAAACATAACCATTTGAAACTGCCCATTTCTCAGCCCCAGAAACTAGAATATGCATATACTTGTCAGATTAGCATAGAAAACACTAAAGTTTCCAAATCTGTCAAAATATTGTCTTAGTATAACAGAACTGATATTGCAGGCGAAAGCCCGAGGAAAATCCAATCAGGAAGTGCCTCTTATTTTGAAACCTCTGTCCCTATGCAAGCCTATCCTCCATTTAAAGGGAGATCAACCAGATTCCTTTTTCTATGGCTTCCCTAAGGTGTCAGTCTTTAGACATAGTTTCAGGCTTTTATTTTGAAAAATGAGCGTGAAGGATCACATTGCGTAAGTGGATAGGTGGTGGCTCTCAGAGTGAGTTTTTGCGCAACTGAGTAAAGCAGCCATTGTTCCTCCCACGGTTATTGAAAAACCACTCTGTTGATATATTATCGAATATATATTTTAAAAACAACATGAGGATTGATTATAAAAAAATATTTGACATGTTTGTGGACATTATGGTTATTATTTGGAATACACGTCTGCGTTGTCGTGATCGCTCTTTCCTGTGGATTTCTGAACATAACGCGACAAACAAACGTTGGTATTTTGGGTATAAAATCTTTATGGAACAAAAGGAACATTTGTTGTGTAACGGAGTCTCGTGAGTGAAAACAACCGAAGATCAAAGGTAAACGATTAATTTGATTGCTTTTCTGATTTGTGACCAAGCTTCCTGATGCTAGGTGTACATGTTATGCTATGCTATCAATAAACTTAAACGCTTGGATTGCTTTCGCTGTAAAGCATAATTTCAAAATCAGAGACGACAGGTGGATTAACAAAAGGCAAAGCTGTGTTTTGCAATATTGCACTTGTGATTTCATGAATATGAATTTTTTTAGTAATATTATTCAGCGGTTGCTGACAAAAATGATCCCGCTAACGGGATGGGTAGCGCCAAGAAGTTAAACCCTTTACAATGAAGATCTGTGAAGTTATTTGGATTTTTACGAATTATCTTTGAAAGACAGGGTCCTGAAAAAGGGACGTTTATTTTTTTGCTGAGTTTATTTAGACCTCTCATTTAAAAATAAGCAAATGTACTCCTTTTAGTACTAATTGACCATGCTGCCTACAGTAGAGAAACGCAAATTATTTGCTTTATCATAAAACACTTTATATACAGTGCGCTTAATCACATGATCAGTAGGTTCGTAGATGCAGACTAAAAGGTTTACCAACGAAATCCAAGCGCCATTTTGTGTGTATTGTCCTAAAACCTGTAGATGGACACAGTGAATATCCAATTTATTGAAACAGACATTCACAAAGCACTTTGCCACAACAAGCAGGCGCTCAGCTGTGTAAGACAAACTATTGAGGCAACTTCAGTTAAGTGACAACCAGGAGCGGTTGTGGGAGTAGTAGTACCTGGTGTAACGCCCGGGTCAGACGACCTGTGGATACGGGGTGGGAGCATGTAGCGGCCATCCCCAGCGGAGCGGCGAGGGCTCGGGGCACGGGTACGGATGCCCTCACACGGCGAGGTCAGCCGCGGGTGCTCTGGGGTCTACCACACAATAGCCAATGCCTGTCACGGCCAATGCCTGCTAGTATGCTACATCACATAACTGTAGGTTGAATAGCAGCACACTTATGTGAAAGGGCAGAACGGAAATGGGTGGGACTGTACCGGTTGGACTTCTTTCACCGGCTCAGGGGTCTGGGTGGGGATGGGTGCAGGCCAGGTCTTCACATCCTCTCCATAACCAGGAGGGACCAGCACCTGCCCGTCGATGTAGGCCACCTCTCCTCTGAGCACCACTCTGCGGACCTTGCCCTTCACCTTCATGCCTTCGAAAGGCGTCCACTTGGACTTGGTGAACTGCATGTGTTTGGGGATGACCCACTCCTGCTCCAGGTCCACCTGGTGGGAGACAGCAGGTCTTTAGACATCAAGAATGGTCTTGAAAAGCCAGTCCCTTCAACCCCTCTTTGTATTTCAATGTGGTGACCCAAGGAGAATAAATCCTTGCCATGATGACCAATTTACATGGAAAAACATCTAATGCCGTGTGCCTGTAGCTACCTCTACATAAGTGTTGTCCTGTGCGGGCAGGGAGAAGATCTTGCGGGGGTTGTCGTACAAGCGCTTGATGATATCGTCGACGGTGAGGCGACCGTCGCTGACGGCGGTGAGGAGGAGAGGCAGCATGGTCTCCAGGCCAGGGTAGCCTGGGGGGGGCTTCTCAGAGTTCTTTTCCTCCACTGAATGGGGGGCTGTAAAACATACAGAAATATTATCAAGGCTGTTGTATGCCAACAGTTACAAGTTGAGTATATACAAAATATTTTAAAAACTGAAGCAGTATGTTGAAGGTAGGGGTTAATGGAGCCCTCCTCACCGTGGTCGGTTGCGAAGCAGTCAATGATGTCCATGTGTTCCCAGAGGGCCTCCATGTCCTCCCGGGTTCCCAGCATGGGGCGTACCTGCGCCCGGCCGTCCCCGATGTCCGCCACGTTCTCCTCACACAGGAAGAGGTGATGGGGCGCCACCTCACACGTCACCTGGATGCCTTTCTGCTTGGCCACGCGGATGATCAGAATCTGGGGAAGGATGGAATAGATGTCAACTATTACTCAGCAAATTCATTACATACTATCCTGTGTCTGTTCTGGTCTGTTTCTGGCTCATAATGAATCATTTCAAATGGCATAGATCACACTTCTGTAGGCAGTCTTATTTTAGAACATAAGAGCAGTGCTATATCCTTTGTCTGGTACTTACTACTGTGGGGTCTTGAGGTTGATCTTAAATGAAAGGAATCGGTGATGACTCCTTCCAAAAAACTACAACTAAAAAGGTTACTTACTGTATGCCTTGGTTGACACCTCATTCCCTCTGGAGACTATGAATTGGCCACAAAGCCAAAGCAGTGCTTCATCTGTATGCATGTGATGTTCCAGGTGGCCATCTTACCTCCTCCTTCTTGGCCACATGGCAGATATGAACAGCTCTCTGGTAGAGCTGGGCCACCATCAAGATGGCTGCCACCGTCTGCTTCTCTGCGTGAGCCACGATTGGTAGGTGCTTGGGCCATTTCTCAAAGTGCTAGTTCACAGAAAGAGAAAGTACTGTTCAGATCAACAGAAACACTTGCGAATGATATCAATCAAAGACGTCATTCAGTCAGTTGATTAGTCTCCTACTTCCATCCAAACTGAGACATTGTCCATCTTCAGAGTGGAGTAGGTGTCGTTCAGATACATCTTCAGCCCAGCGACGGAGCTGGCAATGGATGGTAAGACAGCAGCATTGTCTGACGCCGCCCCGACATAGAGGGCATAGTCACAGCGACACCCTGCCTTGGCAAGCTGAGCGGACAAAACATTGGATCAACAGTGAGTGAGTAAACCTTTAAGTAATGCATTGGTCGATAAAAAAAATAAAAATAAAAAACAGGCATCATTTCATGTCTGAAACATACTTATTTGTAATATTCAATGGCGAATGTCTTAAATGACCATGTATGCTCTCATTACCTTCTGGACCATGGTGAGAGAGCTGAGGTCGATGATGGCGGGTGCCGTGTTGGGCATGGCACACACCATGGTGATGCCCCCTGCTAGGGCAGCCGCTGTGCCCGAGGAGAAGTCTTCCTTGTGAGTGGCACCCGGCTCCCGCAGGTGGACGTGCACATCTATCAGACCTGGCAGAGGGGACTCAATTAGAACGGTTTAGAAACCCTGCAGTTCCACAGCTTGACTGAAGTAGCCATCATGTATTGCCTGAATACAGGAAGAAAGCAGGGGGATTGTTTTTTTTTAAGTTAACAGCCATTTTTTAGTCACAGCCCAAGCTTAAGGTGCTTTACTGCTTACCAGGCAGGCGAATCAACTTCTGTGACGTCATACAGTCCACGTGAGTCTTGACGGGCGGAAAGCCTCCAACCAGACGCAGCGCCTACAAATCACAGCAGCACACAGTTCAATCAGGATAGTCAGCAATCAACCACACGCTTGCTCCAAAAAAAAAGACTAACATCTCATCACACAAAATTACCTCATCCGCATATTGTTTCTCTTTTTGCTCTTTTTCACCTCAGTATCTCTTCTTGCACATCATCTGCACATCTATCACTCCAGTTTTAATGCTAAATAGTAATTATTTCGCCTCTATGTCCTATTGATTGCCTTACCTTTCTACTCTTCTACATTTGCAGACTGTACATATATTTTTCTATTGTGTTATTGACTGTGTGTAACTCTTGTTTTTGTAGCACTGCTTTGCATTATCTAGGCCAGGTCGCAGTTGTAAATGAGAACTTGTTCTCAATTGGCCTACCTGGTTAAATATAGGTGAAATAAAAAACTAATCTACCTGGAAAAATAGCTTAGTGCACTTGATGTCAATGATGAGGGGGACAGAGTAGTCGATGGCCATGCGGCGGGTGCGGTAACCCTTGGTTACAAAGGAGGAGAGGCGTCGGCCTCCAGAGTTCCTCATGGAGAGGTTGATGACCATGTCAAAGTGGTGGTCCTCCAGGTATTCCAAGATGTTCCTCTGCTTGTCCTTGTTGGGGCAGTCGCTCTCCTCTTCCTCAAACGGCCAGTCCACTGCCATCACCTGAAGGGTGAGGGGCTTTAGTTTAATTCAGGAAGTAACTAAAAAATGTGAACTGAAAATTGCTCAATCTTTCCTGGAAATTATGTAAAGGGTATTTTTTTTAATATACTTTGTTGAGAAGTGGATACGCTCCCACTTAGACTAGATGTGATGTACCTTGACTCCATGCTCAGTGTAGAAGTCAGCGGTCCCCAGACTGGCATACAGGTCATAGCCTAGACTCTCCAGAGCCTGTACAGTAGGCAGTAGCTCACTCTTGTTCTACAAACAAACAAGGAACATTTATGTAGCGCTAGCCTCAAAATGAATTTCCATGAAAATTAGCAATAGATGCATACATCTCATTGTAGTCACCTTATAACTGCCGATGGAGAGCAAAATGTTCTTCTTGGGGATCTTGAAGCCTGTGCTGAGCATGGCCTTCAGGTAGGCCTCGTATCTGTTCTCTCCAAAGCAGGCCACCTCCCCAGTGCTGGTCATCTCTACCCCCAGAACCACATCAGCCCCAGCCAGACGAGAGAACGAGAACTGGGGGACCTGAGAGAAAGAGCGCGAGAGAGACAAAAGATTAAGCTGTGCAAGTAAAACAGACAGGAAAGTAGAAATTGATGCTGAATTAGGCTAGTCTTAAAACACTTCAAATGAACTTATAGCAACATTTTAATAAAAGTGCTTTAAGATAATTGTGTTTGTGCATTATTTTTTATACTGGTTAAGAGAAAATGTCTAGCCCCCTGCAAATAACCTTCTTCAAATCTGGACCCCGTAAGACAATTGTTGAAAGTCACTAGTGGAGGTAATTAAAGCCTTGGTATTTAATGGTTGTAGACTTGTCTGCGCCTTTACCTTGACGCCCACAATGCCCACTCCTTTCATCAGGCCCACAGGCTCCACCTCTTCTCCCATGATGACACGTGTTGCCAGGGAGACCAGATCCACTCCCAGTGTCTTCGAGACGAACGGGAAGGAGCGGGAGACTCGGACGTTGCACTCGATCACCTTCAGCTGGTCATCCTGTCCAGAAAACACACTCGTTGCAATTGAAGGCAACAGGTGGCCAGCCATTGGAAATCCCGCAGGGACCAGAAAACTTGATTGACTGATTATCGGTTTGACTTGTTATTGATCGTCAACCTCTGATTTGAAACTCCAAAACATCCTTTAGAAAGACTACCTTAGCGATGAGTTGCAGGTTGAAGGGCCCGGTGACCTGCAGCTCCTGACCGATGGCGTGGACGATCATCTTGATGCGCTCCATGGTCTTCTGGTTGATATCCTGGGCGGGCGTGACCAGGGTGGCGTCCCCAGAGTGCACCCCAGCGTTTTCCACATGCTCTGACACGGCGATGGCCATCACCACACCGTCACATGCCACCGCATCCACGTCTATCTCCTGAAACACAGAGACACCAGTCAGGTCCAAACTAGAGGCTCACTGGATATTTAAAAAGGTTGTCTACTTTTTTTACACATTGAAAATAAAATGTCATTTATATTTAAGTGAATTATCATTTTAATGACAAAGCAGTAGGGCATTGCAATCTGTGTAGTCCAGCAATTACCGAGTCATACCTTGGCCTCCTGGATGAACTTGGAGATGACCACAGGGTATTCCTTGGACACGGCCACAGCGCTGTTCAGGTACTTCTCCAGGTCGCTGTCTGTGTACGCCACGTTCATGGCTGCTCCGCTCAGAACGTAGGAGGGACGCACCAGACACGGGTAGCCCACGGTCTCACAGAACTTCATGGCCGACTGGGAGGGGAGGATACAATATTACATCAAATTCACAATTTCCATCTAACTTGAGATCAAAACAACAGCATTGCTCATCAACAACAAAGGCATCTTCATTACTGGTTTGAAATTCAAACAGATTAGAAATGACACAACGACAAGGTTCCAGTTTCACAAAGTTTACTATACCGTATGAACACACTACCAGGTAGCCATTACACTCAAGGCTAGGTCCATCAACAACAAGACTCCCTGTGCAGGCGCACTCTTGACTGAGTGATAGCCCCGCAATAACAGAAATACAGGGATACTTAAAACATGAACTTAACATTCTGTGCTTACCTCAATCGCTGTGAGTTCCTTCCACAGGGGCTGGCTGATGCCGATGGTGTCCAGCATGCGGGAGAACTTGAACCTGTTCTCAGCAGAGTCGATGAACTCCGGGGAGGTGCCCAGGATGCGACACTGCTGCCTGTGGAGGGACATGGCGATGTTGTTGGGCAGCTGGCCCCCCATGGACAGGATTACTCCCTCTGGGTTCTCCATCTCATAGATGTCCATAACAACCTGGAGGAAGGGAAGAGACAATGGAGCTACATGTTCATGCATAATACCATGCATTAAATAGGGTGTGGAGATGTTGAGGTCCTTTGTTTATGAGATAAAAGCATTAGATCAAGTAAGTTAGGACCTTTGAATGTTGGCGATTGCTATATATTGTATGAAGAAATACTACAAAATAAAATGTTTGAAAGAAAGTGAGTTAGGGCCATGCCATCAGCCGAGCATTCTTACCTCAAAGGAGATCTCATCGAAGTAGAGACGGTCACACATGTCGTAGTCTGTGCTGACAGTCTCTGGGTTATAGTTCACCATGATGGTTTTATAGCCCATCTTGGGGGGGTGGGACAGCAAATCATGTCATTATCAACATAATAATAATAATGAGATCTCTTGCGTAAAAAGTATAAATAGTCATACCTTCCTGAGTTCCATGATGCAGCCCACAGCACACCAGTCAAACTCCACACTGCTGCCAATGCGGTAAACGCCGGAGCCGATCACCATTACATGGGGCTCGCTGAAGCCCAGGTCGCTCTCTGTTCCGTTATAGGTCAGGTACAGGTAGTTGGTCTGGGCTGGCCACTCTGCTGCCACAGTGTCGATCTGCTTCACCACCGGCAAGATGCACCAATCACGTCGCAGCTTCCTCATCGCCAGCTCCGTGCTGGAGAGAGTTGCAGGGTCAAAGGTCAGACAAGTTAATTTAAAAAACAGACATTTCAAACCAATCAAGCCCTTCTCAGACAAATGCCTCGATGTCATCAACTGAAGAACACAATGCTTAAGGGAACTGAACCTAGACACACAGAACATGACCCCCAGAGACCAACTGCGTCCCGACTCGCCATCGTATAATCACTGAAGAATCAAGTCAAGTTTTGTCAACAGCAATCTTGATCCCACTTTTTATAGGTTATATGAGATTTTCTTCATGTAACAGACTCCACTATTAATGTTTTGAAACGCGTGCGAATAGCAGGCTACCATTCTGACAACACAGTACCTTACCTCTGCACAGCCAGGGCGATCTGTTTGTCTGAGAAGCCCAGTTGCTTGGCTTTCCTCATCACCTCCAGAGGCATGGCGCTCTCGTCCTGGTTGTACGACTCCAGCACCTTCTCATGGTCCGCGATGTTCTTCATCTTGTGGAGAAACCAGCGGTCGATCTTGGTCAGGTCGTACAGGCGGTCCACTGTGTAGCCCGCCCTCAGAGCAGCCGCCAGCACAAAGATACGCTTGTCCGTCGGGGTCTGCAGCTCCTGTAAGACCAAAGGAACGTCATGTCTGAACAGTTCACATAAAAAGGAAGCCAAGAGGGAAAAATGTGCTGACTGAGCTTACCTCGTCAGACACTGGTTTGATGGTGTGGTCAAAGCCCACACAGTTCTCATCCACCATCCGTAGAGCCTTCTGGAAGGCTTCCTCAAAGCTGCGGCCGATTGCCATCACCTCTCCTACAAGGTCAGACAAGTAGATTAATCAACAAATTCCTTAGTGTAAACCTGCAATGCCACTAAGTGGTAGAATCATCTGCCTCTATAGATAAGGCACTGTGCTGCTCCCAAATCAGATTAATAAACACATCAGTGCTCATCCTCTTACCCACGCTCTTCATGGAGCTGCCTATCTTGGTGCTGACACGGAGGAACTTGCTGAGATCCCAGCGAGGGACCTTCACCACACAGTAGTCCAGACTGGGCTCAAAGTTAGCCGTGGTCTGGTTGGTCACAGAGTTCCTGGACAAGAGCAGAATCATTACCATGACCAGTTAGAACCTTGGTATTAGTAGATAAATCGACAAATTAAATTCTTAACCAGACTTTAATCCAAACTCACTTGAGGACAGGTAGAGGGATGCCAAGTCCCAGCTTGGCAGCCACATAGGCCAGAGGATATCCTGTAGCTTTACTGGCCAGAGCTGAGCTCCGAGACAGACGGGCATTCACCTCAATGATGTAGTACTGGAGCACAGAAACACCCATTTAGATTGCTATACGGAATAAATATTATTGTAAAAATATCAGAACATGCTTCAGAGGTTTAACACTAGTATAAACTCTCAGAAAATGATTCACAATGTCAGTATGGACTATTACCTGTTCAGACTCTGGGTTGAGGGCGTACTGGATGTTACACTCTCCCACGATGCCCAGGTGTCGGATGACCTTGATGGCGGTGTCCCTCAACATGTTGTACTCGTAGTCGTTGAGCGTCTGACTGGGCGCCACCACGATCGACTCCCCAGTGTGGATACCCAGAGGGTCAATGTTCTCCATGTTACATACCTACAGCACAGATGAACACACACACACACAACACTTTAATCACAATCGATCTTGCGTCTCCATTGATAAGGAGGCTTCACACAACTACAATGTATAATCTATAGCTGTAATACAGTCAAATGCATAATAACATGGTACTTACATAGTAATATATACTTTCTTAAAATTATCCTTAATGCAGTCGAATGCATAGTATCGTCCCTCTACTTACGGTAATACAGTTGTCGTAGGAGTCTCTGACCACTTCATACTCGATCTCCTTCCAGCCCTTCAGGGACTTGTCCACTAGGACCTGGGAGGTGTGGGCGAAGGCAGAGGTCACTAGAGAGGTCAACTCCTCACTGTTATTGGCGAAGCCAGAGCCCAGTCCGCCCAGGGCAAAGGCAGAGCGCACCAGGACAGGGTAGCCTAGACGCTCTGCAGCCGCCACCGCCTACAACACAGAATAAAATACACAGCAAAAGCCCACAGTAGTCAAACATTAAGATGGTTCTAATCCACAAATAAAGTGACAATCAAGAAAATAATAGTATAGTTTCAGTATGGGTCAATGTGTGTGTGAGGGAGTGAGACATTTGTCCCAAGCCCCTCTCCTTACCTGCTCCACAGACAGAGCAGCCTCGCTGGGCGCCACATGTTCACTGATCTCCTCCATCTTCTCCACAAAGATCTTCCTGTCCTCAGTCATTTCGATGGAGGCCACTGGTGTCCCCAGCACACGCACCGCATACTTCTCCAGGACACCTCTTTTGGTCAGCTCCACCCCACAGTTCAGAGCAGTCTGCCCCCCGAAGGTCAGGAGGACCCCGTCTGGACGCTCATTCTTTATCACCTGGACAGAGGAAATTGGGCAGATGGTCAGTTCTCACCATTTTGAAAAGAAGGTCGACGACACCCGATCCTCGTTTGCTAAGTCAAACGACACCGCTGGTTCTGCTCACACTGCCCTACCCTGTGCTCTGACCTCTTTCTCCCCTCTCTCTCCAGATGAAATCTCGCGTCTTGTGACAGCCGGCCGCCCAACAACCTGCCCGCTTGACCCTATCCCCTCCTCTCTTCTCCAGACCATTTCCGGAGACCTTCTCCCTTACCTCACCTCGCTCATCAACTCATCCCTGACCGCTGGCTACGTCCCTTCCGTCTTCAAGAGAGCGAGAGTTGCACCCCTTCTGAAAAAACCTACACTCGATCCCTCCGATGTCAACTACAGACCAGTATCCCTTCTTTCTTTTCTCTCCAAAACTCTTGAACGTGCCGTCCTTGGCCAGCTCTCCCGCTATCTCTCTCAGAATGACCTTCTTGATCCAAATCAGTCAGGTTTCAAGACTAGTCATTCAACTGAGACTGCTCTTCTCTGTATCACGGAGGCGCTCCGCACTGCTAAAGCTAACTCTCTCTCCTCTGCTCTCATCCTTCTAGACCTATCGGCTGCCTTCGATACTGTGAACCATCAGATCCTCCTCTCCACCCTCTCCGAGTTGGGCATCTCCGGCGCGGCCCACGCTTGGATTGCGTCCTACCTGACAGGTCGCTCCTACCAGGTGGCGTGGCGAGAATCCGTCTCCACACCACGTGCTCTCACCACTGGTGTCCCCCAGGGCTCTGTTCTAGGCCCTCTCCTATTCTCGCTATACACCAAGTCACTTGGCTCTGTCATAACCTCACATGGTCTCTCCTATCATTGCTATGCAGACGACACACAATTAATCTTCTCCTTTCCCCCTTCTGATGACCAGGTGGCGAATCGCATCTCTGCATGTCTGGCAGACATATCAGTGTGGATGACGGATCACCACATCAAGCTGAACCTCGGCAAGACGGAGCTGCTCTTCCTCCCGGGGAAGGACTGCCCGTTCCATGATCTCGCCATCACGGTTGACAACTCCATTGTGTCCTCCTCCCAGAGCGCTAAGAACCTTGGCGTGATCCTGGACAATACCCTGTCGTTCTCAACTAACATCAAGGCGGTGGCCCGTTCCTGTAGGTTCATGCTCTACAACATCCGCAGAGTACGACCCTGCCTCACACAGGAAGCGGCGCAGGTCCTAATCCAGGCACTTGTCATCTCCCGTCTGGATTACTGCAACTCGCTGTTGGCTGGGCTCCCTGCCTGTGCCATTAAACCCCTACAACTCATCCAGAACGCCGCAGCCCGTCTGGTGTTCAACCTTCCCAAGTTCTCTCACGTCACCCCGCTCCTCCGCTCTCTCCACTGGCTTCCAGTTGAAGCAAACAAACTCCCTCACGACGCCAGGACAGCGGAGTCAATCACCACCTTCCGGAGACACCTGAAACCCCACCTCTTTAAGGAATACCTAGGATAGGATAAAGTAATCCCTCTCACCCCCCTTAAAAGATTTAGATGCACTACTGTTCCACTGGATGTCATAAGGTGAATGCACCAATTTGTAAGTCGCTCTGGATAAGAGCGTCTGCTAAATGACTTAAATGTAAATGTAAATGTAATTGACTGAATGACCAAATATCAATGACAACTTGTGGGACAAACTGGCTCCTCCTCTACTATCAGTTCTGAGTATATGAGCGTTTTAATGCACACGCTCTGCTGAGCACTCATCTGAAATGACTGGATGGCGGCGCAGGGAGCAATGTCCTTCCTTACCTCAGTGACGTACTCCGGGGTGAGAGGTAGGAAGTAAACCTTGTCAGCCAGTCCCTTGGAGGTCTGAACCGTGGCGATGTTGGGGTTGATGAGCACAGTCTGAATGTTCTCCTCCTTCAATGCTTTTATGGCCTTGGAGGGGTGGACATAGACGACTGTCTGATTAGTTCAAGTACTGTTAAATTAGAGCGAACCAACACTGAATTATACAGCTCATTGTATTTGCTGTTAGTCTTCACTGGTGTTGGCAGTTTGTCTCACCTGAGAGCCAGAGTAATCAAACTCCCCAGCCTGTCCGATGGAGAGGCCCCCAGAGCCCAGGATCAGGACCTTGCGTGGCCGAACAAACTCTTCCGGCTTGGGAGACCCAGGGTAGGTCAGGCGCTCCGTCAGTCTCTGCTTCACTGCAGGGAGGGAGAGAGGGCCGTTACTATAGCCTATAATTGGAATACAGATGTAAGGAGGGTTGAGGAGATGAACGCACATCTAACCTGGTTTGCCACTCCTGCCCTCCTTGTGGTCTCTAACCGTGTCCAGAAACACGTCAAACAGACTGACCAGGTCAGTGGGACCTGCCATGTGCTCTGGGTGGAACTGGACACTGAAATGACAGGTAAAAAAATATCTGGTTATCAACTTCCTGTATCATGGAGGGTCATTTAGTTGACTACCATTTTTTCCAATGAAACAAGTTGAAAGGCTGGAAGCAGCACAAGAGTTTGTAGTTGTACCTGAATAGGTGTTTGGTGTTGTGCACAATGCCCTCACTGGTCTGGTCATTGGCGTTGGTGAAGAGCACATCCCAGCCCTGAGGCAGGGTGAGAGGGTCCACAGCAAAGCCATGGTTCTGAGATGTGATGAAACAGCGATCCGTGCCCTTGTGGATGCAGGGCTGGTTATGGCCACGATTTCCATACCTAAAAACAGTTGTTTTAGTCTAATTCTATTCTTTAATGGCCTATATTCTACAGAATCCTTACTTGACACAAACACTGCAAAGGTCTTACTATTAACCCGGTGAACTGTTCTGTTCCCACCCACTGACTGTACAGCTGCATGGCCAAACATTCCAGAGGGACAAAAGGAAGCTGGCATCTCATCTGGCCTTGGACAAACAGAACGCTAACAAAGTAACAATCCCAGGAGTCTTACCAAAACAAACCAGGCCTTTCCAGCACCTCAGCAATGCACTAGGCTGCATCCAGACTGCTGCGCTAAGCAGAAAAGCTCATTTCACACCAGAATGCTCCCAGATAAATAAAGAGGGGCCCTGGGAAGCACTGACATTGAGGAGGTGGCCAAATAACAGCACCAATAGCCAGCACCACTGGCTGTCCTCATTGAAGCAAAACAAAGAAACTAAGCAGAACTTAAGAACTGAGGCAGAGAGAGAGTGACACCAATCACAACTAAGATTTAGTACTCTGTACAAACTTCATTTTGTAGGTTTTTGCTCCGATGACAAGGGAGAGAAGCTGGTGGCCCAGGCAGATTCCAAACACAGGCTTGGGGTTATCCACACACACCACCTTCCTCACGTTGTTTATGGTCTCCTTACAGAACTGGGGGTCCCCAGGGCCGTTGCTTATGAATAGCCCATCAAAATCTGAAAAGGACCACATCTTCGTCAGCATAGCCACAACAAATATTACAATACTAACTATTGCACATGCAATAGAACTTCATAATTGAATGGCTGAAACACAACTTTGCAGGTCAGAAGCTCCAAGGTAAAGATCAAGGCAGGTGAGAGAAGAGGGAAAACAAGGGAACAGGGAGTGATGGTACAGTGTCTCTGTGAATCGTATATGAAACACAGTGCTGTGACTAACCTGTGCTGTCCAGTGGGTGATCCCAGGGCACCACAGTGACACAGGCCCCTCTCTGACACAGGCAGCGGATCTGGTTGTACTTAATGCCACAGTCTACTGCTGTGATCCTGACAGTACCACTGGGGTTGAACACCAGGGGCTCCTGCTCAACACAGACAGGGCACGTATTAGTTCTGATAAGCCTCTGCTTATCTACTGTGGTGAGAGACAAAACATTCGACTTTTCACAGACTTGGAACGTGATCAGCGTTATGTAATCCACACAAAACCACTGGCATTCCATTGAGGACGTTTTAGGATCTAAACACACACACAAAAAGTATGACGGGACAATACTTAAAACAGCACTGCCTTACCTTCATGGACACCTCCTTGACCAGGTTCCTCTGGTCAGGGTTGTCAAATGGAACGTTGGCCTCCGACGTTCCGTCCACAACAAGCTTCCCCAGCATGGTTCCCTTCTCACGGATCTTCTTGGTCAGACTGCGGGTGTCAACTCCTACAGTATCAAAGCAAGCGCATCAACTACAACCTCTATTGTAGACACTACTGCAAACAGCACCACATCAAAACCGATTCAGACAACATTTGACCCAGTACCAGGATGTACCGAATGATAACTCTACTGACCCTCTAGGCCGGGGATGCCCTGCTCTTTGAGCCACTGGTCCAGAGACATGGCTGAGCTCCAGTGGCTGGGGTTCTGGGAGACCTCTCCGACGATGAGGGCTGCAGCGTGGATCTTAGAAGACTCAAACCACTGAGGGGAAACCAGAATAGAACATTACAGTCAAACAGGCGCTTGGGGTCAATATATTTATTTTCTCCACCTAGTATTTATGTTGGGACGCTTCTGTGAAGCATCCCAACAGCCAACTCCACCCACCTTGCTGAGTCCAAAGTCACCCTCCTCATCATGGGGTATGCCATAGTTGCCCTGCAGAGGGTAGGTGAGGGTGAGAATCTGACACCTGTAGGACGGGTCAGTCAGGGCCTCTGGGTAGCCCACCATGCCTGTCTGGAACACTGCAAAACAAACAATCATCTGGAATCATCATGTCAACTTTCCAGTTTTCATAGCAAAGTGTACATCAGTGAAAAGTGCTACATTTCAGGATTGGCACATTTAGAAAGGTGACGAGAAAGGTGATGATACTGGAACTTTAGACATTTGCACTTCAGCAAAAGCCTTATTGGCTAAACTAAACTTAATTTGTAGGGGAGCATAACATCTAATTAACCAATTGTTCAGTAATTCTAATGAGAGAAATGGATCTTACAATCTAAATGGATGCTAGATACATAAGCATTACAATACTTTATAGGGCATAGGCGAAACATGTTCATAAATAGGTCAAACCGAGTTGCGCCACAGACCGAAATAGGGCTGAAGGAAGAAGTCAATAGGTCATGGTAGGGCCCTGTGATTTTCGCAATCATGTGGCATGCATGGATTCTAACCCTTATTTAAAACATCTTCATCAAACTGTCCCCTTTTCTTTTACGTCAGATGGTCCAGCACCATTCTCAGACAATTGCTTAAATGTTGGGTGTAATTCAAATTTCTGAATAAAGGTTTAAAATACAGGATACAATCTTAATGTCACATCATTGCGCAAGAAAAAACAAGGACCACGTGACAACTCGTCAAATAGTATGTTCTGCATGGGAAGACACGTTGTAAAGACCGCACCAAAGGGGAAACTCGAACATTTCGCGCGGAACCGAAGACGGATGGGTGAAGAGCTGCTTTTAGCTATAAAATTTGACTTTGTGGGTAACCTATAGCTATCAGTCAGAATATAAAAGATTATATCATTATATTAAACTGAGCTAGTTATACAGATGTTGCGAATCAATGGGCCAATTTGCCTTCTCATAAAATACGACTTACCAACTTCACCAGACACCGACGCATTTGCCCCGAAAAGGCGTCCCTTGAAGGTGGTCCCATCTTCTAAAATCAGGGTTGCCATTTTTTTTTTAATAAAAAATGTCAATACTGTAATTGTGCAGAATGAACGCAATTTTTGATTCAATTATGGAAAGCAATAATCAGCTTTTTGGTCTGATGGATGCTTCAGTTCCGCAATGCTTGCCCACGTGAAACACGTTGGTCAGATGCTAATGAGGATGCAAGAGCAAAAAATAACAATAATAATTGAAAATTGACTATGTTAAAACTAAGACAAATTATGTTATTTTCAAACAAAAGAAAGCGTTAAATGCGTCGAAATGTTGTATTTCGAAGGCTGAACGTTGGATCCACACTGCTCAGCACGCCGCCTTAGCAGTGTGGAACTTTTTCAGCGTCCTCGCCGTGGTTACATAGAGCGTAAAAACGAGCGTAAGCACGTTTAAGGAGGGGACAATCTCAAAGGGCTGGCTTTTGCGCCTTTGAAGACTGGCACCCAGAATCATGGCAATTAAGACATGCTGTTTGTTCAGTTGGCTCTGTTGATTCACTTCACACAATAGATCAAAGCATGAAATAATGTGAAGATATGTTTTTATTTAGCTCTGATAAACATTCTCAAAATAGGCTATTTGCATACAGTGTCATTGCCTGCCTGCCTCTGGTGATTTCAAGAAATGTGTGTAGGCTAGTCTAATGTACACTTTACTTACTTATGAATATCTGTATGTATGATGGATTGTTTGACAAATTACCTGACCCCCATTCAACACCTCCTTTACAAAGTCCTCTTAAAAGATGCAATACTGCAGTAGTTTTCTTCTTATATTAGCTAGTTGTGATAGACTATTGCATTCTGTGGTTCACCAATGCTGTCGTATCTTTGGCGCAGAGGCTTTTTGTATGGCAGAATGGGCACTGGGACTCCCCTGAATCGATCCATTAAATCCAATCCTCCAAAGAAATTCACCAAGATGATGCCCAACTTGGCTGGCATGAAGCTGAAACAAAAGAAAATGCACTTGAGATCAATAAGGTGACTATTATAAAGTAACTCAGTGGTAGAGACTTCAAAACTTTAAATGATCCCTCTGCGACAGGTGTCATTAAATGTGGCCTATCAATCCCTGGATTCAGTGACTGACCATTGAGCTTCTGATACAAGAGAAAGGCCTTGGGAAAATGAAAAGAGACGACTGAGGTATGGAACTAATGTCTACCTTTTTAATGCCATGAGGAAGTACAGACTGGAGGGTAGCAGTAAATACATCTTCTCCCTCAGGATTGCATCCACAATCATCTTTGCTGCATCCCTCTTGTCCATGATGGGCAGAAAAGATGGCCACCTAAACAAGAAGGGAAAAGATAGAAATGACACTAGTATCATTATTGCCGGTTTTAGTTACCTGGGGGGGCAATCATATAGGGATAGCTTACTTTGTCTGACATCCTCCAAACATGGTTGTGTTGATCAAGTAAGGACATACTATAGTAGTTTTGACCCCCTCCTTCTTGAGGACAAGCATCTCTAAGGCAATGGATTCAGCAAATCCAACAGCTGCAAACTTGCTGGCACAGTAGTCTGTCAACAAAAAATGTTTATGTTATAACAAAGTCAGAAAATTATTATTACATTCTGTGGAGTAACACTACGGATAGAAGCTAATATTGTTGTGTTTCAGGGCTCACTCCAAATAGTGTAAATGACCCACATGAAGATTCACCCACCTGCTAATCCGTTCATAGCAAACAGTCCTCCATGACAGGCCACACACACAAGATGCCCATGGTTCCTGGACATCATAGCAGGGAGGAAAGCCTTGTATGTCTGTACAGATTCATGTCAGAGAGAAATGTATGGATCATCATACAGGATACAGATCAACTCTTAAATAAGGTTTAAATAGTTTTGTTTGCCTCTCCAGAAATTACAAGCTCAATTACCCAGAAGTGAGCAGCGACATTGACCCTCAGTGTTCTGTCCACCAGGTTGTCTGGGGCCTCTGTGAAGGTGTACTTTCCTGTCACTACTCCTGCATTATTCACCAAGATGGAAACATCCCCCACCTCCCTCTTTACCTGTTGAATCAGCAGGTGAGTCAAAGTGTACATCAAATCACACACAGTGCTTGGTGGATAAGGTACTTTTTCTCCTGTTAAACATAATATGACCAATTACACACAGTGTTCACATTATTATACACATTATTGTGCACATTTAAAAAGTTGACTGTCCTAAAAGTTATCTCAGCTTTCATTCAAACATAGAACAAACCACCTTACCATGTCTGCAACTTTATACACCTCAGTCCGTCGACTGCAGTCACAAGCATAGGCATAGACACGTATGTCCAGTATCTGGCGAAGTTCCTTGGCTGTCTCATCAAGAGCTTCCCAGTCGACGTCCCAAAGGACCAAGGTAGCCCCACGACGACCCAGCTCCTTGGCTATCAGTTTGCCAATACCATTGGCTGCCCCTGTTACCAACACTATTTCCCCTTCCACGTCCTTCCTGGGTGGCTGGATGAACAGACGCACAAGGGCCTCAAAAAGGTAAAAGATTGCTCCAATAATGAGCTCAAAAAAATCCTTTATGTAACACAAATTTAATAGAAAGCCCTCGAAACACTGGATCAGTTGGTTGTGCATATTTGCTGGGCTGACCCTCTTACTACAATATTTTCTTCCCCTTTAAAAAGTCTCTAGGTGATATCTTCAAATTGCTCTAAGAATTTATTGATCCGTTTATTCAAAGTCTCGTAACATCATGTCCCTCTCTCTGATTAGACTCAGATGTCCCGCCCCTGTCCTAATGTCAAAGGCTGTCATATGAGTGTTTTATTTTTGTTCTCTCATATCTGCTGTGTCACGTTGGTGTTTGACCTGTCACCTAGTAGTCAGTGGACATTTGTTATGAAGATCATTTTAGATTGGGTTAATGTTAGCAGGCCTATGACAGCCCTATTACTGTTCATTAACGTTACTACCACTACCATTAGTAATAGTTGTAGCTACTGCAGTCACTACCATTACCGGGAAATATATAGTATAGCCTTGTAGACCTAGTAGCAACTAAATACTATGCCGACAGAGCAACAATTATGTTTACCCTAATTAAAACGTATTTAACGACCATAAATCCGTCTGCGGGCAAATAAATATGCACTTAATTCATATTTTGTAATTAATTTCGTATTGTGGCATAACTGTAGTGTACTGGTTTATCCGCATCATATCGCAGGGATGGGGATGTAGCTCAGTGGTAGAGCGCATGCTTTGCATGTATGAGGCCCCGGGTTCAATCCCCGGCATCTCCAGTGAGGATTTTTTGCAATTCGATAACACTGGCACATGTTTTTTATTTGATCCGTTTAGCTTTGCTATGTTTGACAAATATTTTACAAGTCCGAGCTCCGGATATTTTCGTGTGTTAGGAGTTACTGCAGGGTTTCCCAAGCTCGGTCCTCGAGACCCCAAGGTGTGCACGTTTTGGTTTTTGCCCCTAGCACTACTGAGCTGATTCAAATAATCAACTAATCATCAAGCATTGATCATTTGAATCAAGTGTGAAGTGTTGGTGCAAAAAACGTGCAGCCCTTGGAGTCCCGAGGACCGCGCAAACTCTGCTGTAGTGGGTTATAGTCCGTGCTTCATTGAATTTTAGCCGGATCATCTCCCCCCTGCCAGAATCCCCCCTCTAATTTCTTAAATTTTGTGGCTAGAGTCAAATACTTTCTGTGGCACACATCAGAGTAAAATACTTTCTATAGAACAAACTTCACATAGACAACCGAAATTAATAATTCATGTATGTGTGTTATATTAAACATAGAGGAGGGAGTAAAATGCTGGCAAGCAATAAACATTTCAGAACAACTATGGCTGAATTTTTATCCTTGCACTTTCAAAAATACTAGTCGAATAAGACATGTGAGATATTTATTTATAGACTAATACAAATCAGTAGCGGATTTAGGTACGGGCGACATGAGTAGCCGACCTTGCCGGGGTACGCACAGGGCGCCATACAAGCTAGAATCGCCACATACACTTGAAACAAATAGCAAAACCGAAAACTGCAGACAAAAATGCTTTCTGCTACTAAGATCAGTGAAATGTAGGCTAAATAGACAAAGGAGTGAAAAGCAGACTCTCAACTACAGTAGCAAGCAAGTCGCAGCAAGGAACAACGCGAAGGGAGGGAGCATTTTGTCAGGGGGGAGATTTTCGGCACCACACCAGCACCTCACCGTTTTGAACTGTTTCGTTCCGGATCCTACTTGTCCGGATCCGGTACCGCTCATGGCATGAAATATAAGTTTTACTTTTTGCAATGTAAAAATGTTAATAAAAGCGATCAAAGTTAATTCATACATCTTCTTTTTTTTAAGCATACCGTGAGAAAGTATTCCGGATAGTAGTTAACTAGCTAGATGTTTACATATGAAACAGTTTAGCTTCCGTCCCTCTCCTCGCCCCAATCCGGGCTCGAACCAGGGACCCTCTGCACACAACAGCACACGAAGCATCGTTATCCATCGCCCCACAAAAGCCGCGGCCCGTACAGTGCAAGGGGAGCAACTACTTCAAGAGCTCAGAACGATGACGTCACCAATTGAAACGCTATTAGCGCGCACCCCGCTAACTAGCTAGCCATTTCACATCGGTTCACATCATGCACTTTTGATATCCCGCTCTGGAGTATCCCTGCAGTCATGAATAAACAGAATATTCCTGAAATCTGGACACTGACTGTAGGCGTATAACCTCTCACGTGTAACACTGTGTAATAACCTATACTATTAACTCATGCAGAATTGTGCATTTATTGCAGTAAAATGATACAATATTTATACACCAATGATATGCGAAAGTGAGCCCGTGCAGACCGCGAAAAACAACAGTAAACGGGATAAAATGTTACATGCCACAGTAGCATATCCCATCTAAAATCAGCATATCCCAGGCATTTTATCCGGGTTTCTCATAACTGGGATCCATGCCTTTTCGGTTTATTACGGGATATGCTTACATGTGTTACAACATATGTCAACGACAAAAATAATTATGGGATAAACGACAAAAATAATTATAATGGGATATCGGTGTGTATGTAAACGTGATCAGTTTAACCTGTTTGAGACCAATGCATGGACATAGCTGTGTGAGAAGCGCGCCTGTATCTCTCACAGAACCAGTGGCGGGGCCCCACCTGTTTGGATCCCCACACCTTTAGGTAAAATATATTCTCTATATATGTATTTATTTTTATTGTGGGGGCTTGCCTGTTTTGCTTGTTATTTTGGCATTAATACGTGTAACATATCAGTTAGCAAACCATGTAAAAAATATAAAAAATAAGTGTAAATGAGTTAAAGCAGCATACAAACATGGTCTCTTTTTTGCTTTCTTGAGTAAGGCACCTCCGAAAAGCAGGTGTTTGAGCCTAGCTCAGTGCTTTCTGTGGTGGTGGTGGGGCTAGCAAGCAGAAAATACAGAGCGTTGCACCGGATTGGCTAAGTTTTCTGTCACTCATGGGACAGTAGGTCATCCCCAATTCTAAGGTTAGAGCTAGAACGTTTTTGCCCCTTGGGTTCTGCCACAGATAGAATGACATCAAATCACGTTATATATACAGTCGCTTTGTGTAACGAGTGCGCTGAGAGCCGGGAAGCAAGTTCAGGGAGTGAGTGTTTTAATAAATAAATAAAACAAACAAAGAACACGAACCACAAACAATGCATCGACACGAAAACAGCATCAATACCACCAGAGGAATGAACCAAGAGGAGTGACAGATATAGGGAAGATAATAAAGGAGGTGTGGAGTCCAGGTGAGTGTCATGAGGCGAGGCGATGGTGACCGTTGTGCGGGATAATCAGCAGCCTGATGATCTAGAGTCCGGAGAGGGAGTACACTTGACACTTTGATTGGACTGATCATGTCAACATCGTACTTTCAGTCGTCACCATGACTCAAATCGACAATCAAATCCTTGTCATATGAAGAGAAATTAGAGGTAAGCGTCTCGGTGCTCATCGGCTATTGGACGTAAACATTACACAACAAGTTGGAAATCGCAAATTCAACAATGGGTGGTTTGGGAAGGAATCAGTGGCTAGCTGTGAGTTCAAGACAACTGAGAACTCCGGACAAACGAGCTTCGACCGGGAAAATACGATTTGAACGGACATTCAACTCATCTTTCTCTTTGATGACAAAATGTGCCCAAGAAGGACCGCCGCGCCACTTTCCTGTTTAAGCACATCACGATGTGAGTCCATAAATGTCCTAAATCCTGCTTCATAAATGTATATATGATGCCAGAGAGATATGTAACATTATACTGTAGCTAAAGTAATACTAAGTGTATGTTGTGTAGTAAGCTGTTAGTAGCCCATGTGCCTCATCCATTAAATTGGTCTATTTTCACCAACGCGGTATTGTAAACACATTGTACGTGGCCAGTATGTGCTTGTTTGCCTATAACCTGTTGTAGAGAAACGTAATCATCAAATATTGTAAGAGCTTTCATTGTCTGCTTATGTAAGAACGGCCCATGTTCTGAATTCTGTCGCTATACATTTAAAACAAATCTACATTTTGAAACATTTGTGTAAAACCATGTGAGGTATAAATGGACAATCTAAAGGGTGTGCAATGTGTGTCTATGCCATCGGGTTAGCTACAACCAGTTTTGAAAGTGTTTGGAGTAATGGTTAAAGAGCTATTGAAATTTGAAAAATGTGAATTGTCACTGTTGACGGTCCCTAACTGCTGTTGGTGGACGTAAAGAAAACTACAGGCGTATATCTGTCGAATATCCAACCTGAAACTGTCTTTACCTCTTAACAGTTTGTGGGCACCGTTTGTCACCGTTATAGTGCAAGTAATGTATTGTTTCGTGCTGTGTTGTTGCTTTGCTGGCACGCATCCCTCCAATTTTTGTTTGTTTGCCCCACCAAGATGTACATGCTAAAATTGCCACTGCACCAAACTAGAACAAGATTAACTTTTTACATGATCTCTCTCTGCTCCAATTCTGTAGATATGAGCCTGCACCTCATCTCTCCTGCGTTGTACTTCATCATTTCTTTCCGTAGAGTCATATCCGCGTGAAGTGGGCTAGTAGGCTACCAGAATATTTGATCAACTTTAAAATAAAGTCAAATCAAATCAGTTTATTTGTCACTTGCGCCGACTACAACAGGTGTGTAGACCTTACAGTGACATGCTTACTTACAGGCTCTAACCAATAGTGCAAAAAAGGTGTTAGGTGAACAATAGGTAAGTAAAGAAATAAAAAGAGTAAAAAGACAGGCTATACAGTAGCGAGGCTATATACAGACACTGGTTAGTCAGGCTGATTGAGGTAGTAGGTATATGGTTGAAGTGACTATGCATATATGATGAACAGAGAGTAGCAGTAGCGGGACACAATGCAGATTAGCCAATGTGCGGTAGCACCTGTTGGTTGGCCCAATTTAGGTAGTATGTACATGAATGTATAGTTAAAGTGACTATGCATATATGATAAACAGAGAGTAGTAGTAGTAGCAGCAGCGTAAAAAGAGGGGTGGGGGCACACAATGCAAATACCTGTTCAGGAGTCTTATGGCTTGGGGGTAAAAACTGTTGAAGTCTTTTTGTCCTAGACTTGGCACTCCGGTACCGCTTGCCATGCGTTAGCAGAGAGAACAGTCTATGACTGGGGTGGCTGGGGTCATTGACAATTTTTAGGGCCTTCCTCTGACACTGCCTGGTGTAGCGGTCCTGGATAGCAGGCAGCTTAGCACCAGTGATGTACTGGGCCGTACGCACGACCCTCTGTAGTGCTTTGCGGTCCGAGGCCGAGCAATTGCCGTTCCAGGCAGTGATGCTCTTGATGTTGCAGCTGGAGAGCCTTTTGAGGATCTCAGGACCCATGCCACATCTTTTTAGTTTCCTGAGGGGGAATAAGCTTTGTCGTGCCCTCTTCACGACTGTCTTGGTGTGTTTGGACCATTCTAGTTTGTTGTTGATGTGGACACCAAGTAACTTGAAGCTCTCAACCTGCTCCACTACAGCCCCGTCGATGAGAATGGGGGCGTGCTCTTTTTCCTGTAGACCACAATCAGCTCCTTCGTCTTGGTTACGTTGAGGGATAGGTTGTTATTCTGGTACCACACGGCCAGGTCTCTGACCTATTCCCTATAGGCTGTCTGGTCGGTGATCAGGCCTACCACTGTTGTGTCGTCTGCAAACTTAATGATGGTGTTGGAGTCGTGCCTGGCCATGCAGTCGTGGGTGAACAGGGAGTACAGGAGGGGACTGAGCACGCACCCCTGTGGAGCTCCAGTGTTGAGGATCAGCGTGGCAGATGTGTTGCTACCTACCCTCACCACCTGGGGACGGCCCATCAGGAAGTCCAGGATCCAGTTTCAGTGGGAGGTGTTTAGTCCCAGGATCCTTAGCTTATTGATGAGCTTTGAGGGTACTATGGTGTTGAACACTGAGCTGTAGTCAATGAATAGCATTCTCACGTAAGTGTTCCTTTTGTCCAGGTGGGAAAGGGCAGTGTGGAGTGCAATAGAGATTGCATCATCTGTGGATCTGTTTGGGAGGTATGCAAATTGGAGTGGGTCTAGGGTTTCTGGGATGATGGTGTTGATGTGAGCCATTACAAACCTTTCAAAGCACTTCATGGATGTGAGTGCTATACTGGTCTGTAGTCATTTAGGCAGGCTGCCTTTGTGTTCTTGAGCACAGGGACTACGGTGGTCTGCTTGAAACATGTTGGCATTACAGACTCAATCAGGGACATGTTGATAATGTCAGTGAAGACACCTGCCAGTTGGTCAGCACATGCCCGGTGCACACGTCCTGGTAATCCGTCTGGCCCCGCAGCCTTGTGTATGTTGACCTGTTCAAAGGTCTTACTCACGTCGGCTACAGAGAGCGTGATCACACAGTCGTCCGGAACAGCTGATGCTCTCATACATGGAGTCGGTGATGTATGATTCAATCTTAAACTTGTATTGACTCTTTGCCTGTTTGATGGTTCGTCGCAGGGCATAGCAGGATTTCTTGTAAGCTTCCGGGTTAGAGTCCCGCATCTTTAAAGCAGCAGCTCTACCCTTTAGCTCAGTGCGAATGTTGCCTGTTATCCATGGCTTCTGGTTGGGGTATGTACGTACAGTCACTGTGGGGACGATGTCCTCAATGCACTTATTGATAAAGCCAGTGACTGATGTGGTGTACTCCTCAATGCCGTCGGAAGAATCCTGGAACATGTTCCAGTCTGTGAAAGCAAAACAGTCCTGTAGTTTAGCATCTGCTTCATTTGACCACTTTTTATATACCGAGTCACTGGTGCTTCCTGCTTTATTTTGGCTTGTAAGCAGGAATCAGGAGGATATAGTTGTGGTCGGATTTACCAAATGGAGGGCGAGGGAGAGCTTTGTACACGTCTCTGTGTGTGGAGTACAGGTGATCTAGAATCTTTAGTAAAAACAAGCGAGAGAGGCTTTAGGCAAGAACACATCGGCCACCACCAGCAAGTGAACTACTCATCATTGGGTGAGTCAGTGACACTGAAAAATGTTTTTAGGACTAATTTCCCTCCTGGTATTGTAGCCTACAATATGTGCATCTCCACACACCTAGACCTAGGCCCTCCATACTCAACCGGCGGATCGGATCCGTACCCAGGACATGGTAAAAAATACTTTACTTGCTTGGGCTTTGACCCCTGGTATCATATAAACACAAATTAAATATGGAAGAATGCAATGAACTCAAGGAAATTGCCCCATGCAAAATGTGGACAATCTGCTTTAAAACTGCAACATTTTCTCTCTGCCAACTAGAGTGGTGTGTACAGGTTAGGATTTGTTACTACGCTGATAAATTACATTATATATCTGGACCTTTGCCACCTATGAAATTTGTGACTGGACCTCAAATAGTAGTTGAGCACCTCAGGCCTAGGCTATTGATGGATTTAATCTGTGCAGTATTAAAAAATATAGTCTCCAGTCATGGAAAATGTCTTTGAATTGCTTTTAAATTCCTTTATAAAATACCAACATTTTCTGGGATCCTAGAGTACTAAAAATGTAACCCATTTGTGTCACTTGCTCTATGCCTGCTCTATGCCACTACTCAAATGCGATGATGATGATATGCATTCAATGCTTTTCAATAAAGGGGATTTTTTTTGTCTCATGCGTTCCTTGTACACCAGACCCCCCTCGTTCCCGAACCTCCGGATTTACAAATAAAAGCACTAGTTATAGTGGGTAGCGCACAAAAGTAAACCACGATCGTCCGGTCTAATTACTCGTGTTTTTTCCTACCTTGTATTATTTTTGTGTGCAATATTGATTACAGCATGTTGGGTTTGAACGGAGTTAGCAAGAAAGGGATTTCACTGTATTTATGCACGTGAGATTAAAAACGGAAAATTTGAACACGCCCACGTACGTGCCAGACAACGGTAACCAGGGAGGACGGATGTTTACCAAAATGTCTGCCTCCCTTGTCACTCAGTCTACTTAACGTCAACAGCAATAATTTAGGGATCATATTTAATTTTCTAACGATTTCACATTACAGCAGTTACACAGATTATTCTAGATTTTAACCATGCGACTAAAACATCTGAATACCCTTTTAACGGCCGCAAACATGACCGTTACTAGCTAACATTAGCCACCAGGTCTAGCTAAAGTTAACGTTAGCAAACGTTACTGTACGTAACGTTAATGCTTTGATGACTAACGTTAGCTTGCTGCTAGTTAGCTCTGTCTAGTATCTAGCTAGACTTAGTATGTGTCCTTAACTAGCTAGCTAACTAGCTTTTTTTTAGTAGCTAACTTATGTCAATTTTATTCAACGGATGACCCAGGGACAGTGTCTGTGTGTAACGACGTTAGGCTTTTTGGTGTGGCTCCAGAGACCGTATTGAAGAACACTGTCAAATCAAAGTTTATTTGTCGCGTACACAGATTGGAAGATGTTAAAGCAGGTGTATCGAAATGCTTAACAGTATGTTTCTAGCTTCAGCAGTGCGTTATGTGCCGGGTTCACTGAGGGTACAGCTAGCGTCGTGTGAAGTATACTGACATGTTATCCAATTTGTGGTCCATTTACCACAGGAGGGAGCTACCAAAGTGACTTGTATGATATGGGCACCGAATTATATAAAATGTGCTGTATGCACTGTGGACAGAGGTGTAAAGGGATAAGTTCTCTACTAAGCCTGCTGACTCTAAGGTGAGTTATCACCACCATTGTCGTTTGACTATCACATGTTATACTCACATCAATTACATACACACCACTTTGTCAGGTCAGTTTGATACCGGAAGCTTTTCCCTGAAATGCTCAACTGAAGCTGTGTCTGATCGAGTGATAATGTTGTGATATTTATTTTATTTAACTAGGCAAATCAATTAACAACAAATTCTTATTTACAATGACTGCCTACACTGGCCAAACCCGGAGGTTGCTGGGCCAATTGTGCGCTGCCCTATGAGACTCCCAATCACGGCCGGTTGTGATACAGCCTGGATTAAAACCAGGGTTTCTGTAGTGACGCCTCAAGCACTGAGATGCAGTGCCTTAGACCGCTGCGCCACTCGGGAGCCCAACCTTCTTGCAGTATGGAACGAAGAGCTATGTTGTCTCAAGACAAAGATGATTGTGGACTACAGGAAAAGGAGGACCGAGCATGCCCCCATTCTCATCGACAGGGCTGCAGTGGAGCAGGTTGAGAGCTTCAAGTTCCATCACCAACAAACTAACATGGTCCAAACACACCAAGATAGTCGTGAAGAGGGCACGACAAAGCCTATTCCCCCTCAGGAGACTGAAAATATTTGGCATTGGTCCTCAGATCCTCAAAAGGTTCTACAGCTGCACCATCGACAGCATCCTGACTGGTTGCATCACTGCCTGGTATGGCAACTGCTCGGCCTTCGACCGTAAAGCACTACAGAGGGTAGGGCGAACGGCCCAGTTCATCACTGGGGCCAAGCTTCCTGCCGTCCAGGACCTCCATACCAGGTGGTGTCCGAGGAAGGCCCTATAAAATGACCCCAGCCACCCTAGTCATAGAATGTTCTCTCTGCTACTGCACGGCAAGTGATACCGGAGCGCCAAGTCTAGGTCCAAGAGGCTTCTAAACAGCTTTTACCCCCAAGCCATAAGACTCCTGAACATCTAATCAAATGGCTACCCAGACTATTTGTATTGCCCCCCCCCCCCCCCTTACACCACTACTACTCTCTGTTGTCATCTATGCATAGTCACTTTAATAACTCTACCTACATGTCGCCAGCAGCATACCACCTTGCATACAACTGCTGGCTTGCTTCTGAAGCTAAGCAGGGTTGGTCCTGGTCAGTTCCTGAATGGGAGACCAGATGCTGCTGGAAGTGGTGTTGGAGGGCCAGTAGGAGGAGGAGGGTGCCGTCTTTCGGATGGGACGTTAAACGGGTGTCCTGACTCTCTGAGGTCATTAAAGATCCCATGGCACTTATCGTAAGAGTAAGGGTGTTAACCCCGGTGTCCTGGCTAAATTCCCAATCTGGCCCTCAAACCATCACGGTCACCTAATAATCCCCAGTTTACAATTGGCTCATTCATCCCCCTCCTCTCCCCTGTAACTATTCCCCAGGTCGTTGCTGCAAACTTACCTGGTAAAATAAAGGATCAATTCAAAAATAAACATGTACATACTACCTCAACTAACCGGTGCCCCCGCACATTGACTCTGTGTCGGTACCCTCCCTGTATGTAGTCTCGCTATTGTTATTTTACTGCTTCTCTTTAATTACTTGTTACTTTTAACTCTTATTCTTATCCATATTTTTTTGAAACTGCATTGTTGGTTAGGGGCTCGTAAGTAAGCATTTCACTGTAAGCTCTACACCTGTTGTATTCGGCACATGTGACTAATACAATTAGATTTGTCAAGGCCATGGCATTTTCTCCCGACTCAACAAAAATTGCCATTGCCCAAACTGATAAATTATGTTATGTCTACAAAATCTAAGAGGAATGGTAAGCATAACTTCATACTTCTCATAGTTGTATTTTGGCTGGGTTTTAATTCACAGTTGACCGACCTGTAGCCTCTCCTTGTATCAATTGTGATGCATCCTTCTTATCCCTCACACAGGGGTGAGAAGGTAATCTGCAACAAATTTGTAAAGACTGTAAATTATCTTATTTTAATCAACAACATTCAAATTAAACACATTTCATCCTGTTTCAGAGTGCTTTGACATGTTTGTTATGGCCCGGCAGAACATGCAATCGTTTTTGGTTTAACTGAGGGAAAGGTGTGTAAACATTTACACAATCTTTTAAAAATTTATTGACAGCATTTTTTTTTATTAACAAAGTTCAATGATTTTTCTGAACATTGTGTTGGATCTTGACATGTTTTGTTTGCTTCCTCTCAGGTTCACCTTGCAAACACAAAAACAAACAAGTCATCTACAGTCTACGGAGAAGATTCCTACGTTGTCTCGTTGACAACAGTGTGCTCTTGTTCTTTATTTCAACCTTTTCACTCAAAGTTGTAATCTGGTGGTGATCACAATAATAGTGAACTCCTCTCTGTATACTGTCTCTGGTTCACAGTTGAAACCGTATCAGGTAGATGTGCATTGATGCATGTTGTGTATTGATGTGCATGTCTCATCTTTTTGCAGGGTAAATTGTTGACCCACCCTTGCCAAACCATATGCCCTGGCATGGGGAGCCAACAGCATCATAGTGGCTGGATGTGACAAGAAGATAGTGGCCTATGGCAGGGAAGGTCACATCCAGCAGACTTTTGACTACAGCCGAGGACACGCTGAGAAAGAGTTCACTGTGGCCACTAGCCCCGGTGGACAGTCTGTGGTCATCGGTAGCTATTACTGGTCAGTCTTCATTTTGATACATCATCATTCAGGTAATAAGCATGATAATACAACCTCATACAGTATCTTACATTGCTGGGAAGTTCTTCTGGGTGATAAATTGTTTTGTTCAAAGTCTTCAACTGGGGTCCTCTGAAAGGAGCATGGGACGAAGCATCCCCCAAAGAGATTCCAAACCTGTACACCATCACTGCCTTGGCCTGGAAGAAGGACGGCTCACGCCTCTGTGCAGTTAGTAACCATACACGTACGAACACACCTGTTACGCACACCCCATGCCATAATTGATTTAGCTCTGAAAGTACTGTAGAAAGTAGGCTACACGTTGCCTTTCAGAGCTTTTTGTAAATTAAACTTAATGAACGTGTTTTTGTCAATCCGTGTGTTCAGAGTACACTGTGTGGCGGAGTGGAACAGTTTTTCTGCTGCCTTTGGAGGAGCATCTACAAGAACAAATTTGAGATGACTTATGAGGGACTGAGTCAGGTACATTGTGATATTCACCGCCTTCACTGCTTTTCACATCACCCTCTGTGGACTCAACAGTTCTTCTTAGCCATGTCACTTAATTCCTTGCGGGTGTCACACCAGCCTTGGCTTTGGATCCCCCCCCTGTCCAACTCAGGTGTTTGGCATTGCAGGCCTTCTTGCTGCTGGCAAACGCCCTTCACTCATTAACCCATGGTCTCGTCATCATTACACACACCTGGTTCCAATCTCCACGCTAGGTCTCGTCCTGCATTTATTTAGATATATGTGTGTGTATATATATATATATATATATATGAATGAGAGAGGGGGCTTTAATAAACTCAGTAGTTCTAAACCTGCGACTGCCAACTCCTCTCTACGCCTTTGTCAGTGGGTTTGTGGCTCAGTCTATCTAACTGAACATTGTCTCTCCAGGTGATTGTAAAGAACCTGTCCACAGGTTATAGAATAGAAGCCACTTCCTGTTTTGATTTTCCTCAGGGTTTCTCCTGCAATATCAGTTCTGTTATACTCACAGACAATATTTTGACAGTTTTGGAAACTTTAGAGTTTTCTATCTAATACTAAAAATAATATGCATATATTAGCAACTGAGACTGAGGAGCTGGCCGTTTACAATGGGCACCTTTTCATCCAAGCTACTCAATACTGCCCCTGCAGCCATAAAAAGCTAAAACACTTAAGTACTAGAAAATACATTTAATTGCCCTCGCTGACTGGTGTCTATTGTAGGCCACCATCCCCTCTATGCGACGTCTCAACATTACAGCTGGAACAATAACCGTGTAACCAAGGGTTATGGATGAAGTTCCAAGGACCTGTTTTAAAAAGTTCTAATAAGAAGTTTGAGGGCTGTCAGGATTCAGTCTGCTAATATCTGGTTAATTGTGAGTTTAAGGAGCCTTCCTATGCTGGAGTGCTGATGTTGAAAATGACATGTAGTAATAATAATAATACGCCCTGGCTGCAGGTATGTGTGTAAAGCAGGGAGTGTCGCCCACCGCACCTCACCCCAGGTGAACAAAGACCCCTCTGCTCTTCTTTTTTCAGATGGCAGGGCTCCCAGGGGGAATGAGAAATTCTTCTTTGAAAATGAAATGGTACAATTCCCAGTTTTGGCTTTGTCTGCAGTTTTTATGTGTTATTGTGAGGAGTTTTCAGCCACTGCTATCCCCATTTATGAATAAGAAAATACCTGTCATGCACCTGTTAACTGGCTGTCATTGCTTCTTCAACATAGGAATTCTGAATTGTCTCAGAGTAGGGAGTCAGCTGCTGACTGTGATGTGTTGTCAGCTGTGTATGATTTGCAACACTGGGGCGCTGATGCTGGTGGAGTACGGCAGCAACAACATCCTGGGATCAGTGAGAACTGAGTTCATGAACCCACATCTCATCTGGTTGGTGTTCACCCATTTTCCTTCTAATGCATATTATATAATAGAAAGCAGTTTATGAATTTTTCTAATCACTTACTAGCACAGCCATATACCTTTTTTCCAGTCTACTACAGTAATGTTAAAAATGGTCACTAGGTGGTAGTGTTGAGCTTTGGTTGTACATGACAGTAAGGCATACTTAGTTTGAATGAATAAGAAGGATACGTCTTTTGCATAGAGCTGTCAAGACAGTTTTCAGTGGACAAAGTTAGTCATTACAAATCCATCCTACTGTATTTAGGCTGTCAAGATTGTCAGATTGGAGTTACTTCTGTGCTAATGTTTGGAGGTTCAGGCTGGTATTAACATTCTTCCTGAGCTCCCTGATCTTTCTGCCTCACACTGTCTGCATCTCTAGTGTTTGTCTCAATGAGCGCAAACAGAATGGAGTTGAAGACAGCAACAAGTTAGCCTACCTGATTGACATCAAGACCATTGCCATTGGTAAGTGTGTTTGTGGAAGGTGATGCTATGAATATGTATGATGCAGAGAGTATGCTCCCTGAGACCGAGGACATAAAATCATGACTTCTGTGCTGCAGAAATATATTTTTTCAGGTTAAGCCAAGGTTGACTGGGGTGCTTGTTGACTAACTTTAATTCTCAGGCCAAAAATACATGGTCTTTTGTATTTCCAGAAGTGTAAAATAGTAATAGCAGAGATAAAATAATCTATCTATTGAAGTGATTTGCAGCCAACTTGCCCGTGTGAAGTAACTGCTAAATCTTTGAACTAAGTGTTTGCAACCTTCACTCTCAGCCCCAGTTCCAGCCCAGCCCACCACTCTACTCTTATTGTAGATAGTGTCTAACACACAAAGATGCTGACTTGCCCCTTTTTGTGATGAATGATCCCCATTCATGTGGAGGCAGGCAGGTGCTGCTTCGAGCAACCTGGCCCCCACGTTGCTTTAGGTATTGATTAGGTAAACGACCGTTTGATTGTAGCGTGCCCACACCCTCCCCCTCTTCCCTCTCTTCCCTGGAGCAGCCTGAGACGCCGGGCCCTGTGAGGGCCGGTACAGAGAGATACTGAAACAAACGGGCATATGCCACTTTCTGAGAACGATGCCTTTCAATTAGGTGTTGACCCCACGGCGGTCCGGACATGCGAGGTGGCGAGCGGCTGTGTTAAGTCTGAATCACCGCCCAAGCAGCGCTGAGCTGAGCACCATCTGCCCGGTCCACTTCCTGTGCTAATTAAGTCCAGGGATGTCCTTCTGTCGGCTGCCGAGCTGTTTTTTATTTTTAGGTGGTGAAAATGAGAAGCAACCTCCATGCAATTTATTTCTCCCCCTTGAATGACAGGCGCAGTTATTTATTTCTCCCTCCCTCGCATTGTCAGTTGTGTACTTAACCTGCTCTGAAAGTGTAAATTGGAAAATGCTTTTTTAGCCATGTTTCTCGGAAGCTTAATTACAGAATAAAAGGAGAGGCAATGCCAGGCCTCTGTCAAATGATTTATGAGAGAATCATAGATGTGTTTGTTCGAGTGGATGGATGCTGACTGTGAACATTGCCGTATTCATATTTCATTATGTCTTTGTTCTGTTAGCCCATCAGTCACAACATATCTTTCATTTATCTCTTGTCTCTAGCAGATGGATAGATATATAATGTGGCTTTAAACGTGATACACCACCTCTCCCCTTAGTTCAATCACTCTGGAGTTGAATGTTTTCTCTCTCTCTCTCCCTCAGCCGCCCGTCAGTGATTGATACTATGCCCTACAGGCACAGCTCAGGTAATCTTCTCCCTCCCACTCACAGTGGATTTGGCTGGCGGTTACAACCTGGGAACCATCAGCCATGACTCCCAAGACTGACTTGTTGGAGCTCAACTAGATGGGGCGCAAGCTGCTTTACAGGTACAAGAAGCTGCGGGTGAGGCAGCAGCTCAAAGTAACGGGCTGCCTAGAGCTATGCCTGTTTGATGTGCTCTCTCTTGGGCAAAGGATGACAACCATTTTAATTGGGAATCCCTTTGGGAGCTTCTGACTGCGAAGTGACAAATTCTACTCATACATGGTGTAAAAAAAACTATTAAGAACACCTTCCTAATATTGAGTTTCACACCCCCCTTTTGCTCTCAGAACAGCCCAAGTCGTTGGTGTATGGACTCTACAAGGTGTCGAAAGCGTGTCACAGAGATGCTTGCCCATGTTGACTCCAATGCTTCCCACAGTTGTGTCAAGTTGGCTGGATGTCCTTTGGATGGTGAACTATGATACACATGGGAAACTGTTGAGTGTGAAAAACCCAGCAGCATTGCAGTTCTTGACGCAAACGTATGCACCTGGCACCAACTACCGTACCCTGTTCAAAGGCAAATATGTTGTCTTGCCCATTCACTCTCTGAATGGCACACAAACACAATCCATGTCTCAAGGCTTAAAAATCCTTCTTTGACCTGTCTCCCCTTCATCTACGCTGATAGAAGTGGATTTAACAAGTGACCTCAATACTGGATCATAGACTGTCCAGGTGAATCCAGGAGAAGGCTGTCTTGGAAAGGTGTTCACAATGTTTTGTACACTCAAGGGATGTTTTGCTATGGTTTAGAATTTGTTGTAAAGGACCCAGTAGACCTTGATTTCTAGTTTTGAAAGGTGCATTACTGCTGATTTGAGTTTCTTTGATTCCTTGCATCACTGTCCTCCCCCCCCCCCCACCCCCCCTCAGCTCCACCTGTATGATGTTGAGAGCAGCATTAAAACCACAGTGTTGAGTTTCTGCTCCTACTTGCAGTGGGTTCCTGGCAGTGACGTAGTGGTGGGCAAGAACAGAGGTGACCTGTGTGTGTGTGTGTGTTACAACATCGACAGCCCAGAGAAAGCCACCATGTCCCCCCTCAGGGTGAGAGAGGGAGGTCCTTGCCAACTCATGTGCTACTGTTCCCTCACAGTAGGCCAGCTGGCAAGGCCTAGCGTCACCTCGTGGGCTGGGCTGACTCCACTACTTTCTATTTATAGACCAGACCATGAAGTTTAGTACCCACTTCAACCCAATGTGACCGACTGTGAGCTGGTCTTCTTTTTACCCCCCCCAGCCATTCAGAAACATTCATTCCTTTAACAACAACAAAAATGGTTACCCCTTTTTCTCCCTAGTTTTGTGGTAGCCAATTGGTAGTTAGTCTTGTCTCATCCAGTTCGGACTAGGCGAAGGTTGAGACCCGTGTGTCCTCCGAAACGCAACCCAACCAAGCCACACTGCTTCTTGACACAATGCCCACTTAACCCGGAAGCCAGCCGTGTCGGCAAAAACATTGTACACCTGACAACCGTGTCAGCGTGCACTGCGCCCCGTCCGCCACAGGAGTCGCTAGTGCGTGATGTGACAAGGACATCCCTGCCTGCCAAACCCTTCCCTAACTCAGACGCTGGGCCAATTGTGCGCCGACCCATGGGTCTCCTGGACTCGAACCAGGATCTCTAGTGGCACAGCTAGCATTGCGTTGCAGTGCCTTAGACCACTGCACCACTCGGGAGGTCTATTCCTAATGCTTGTGTTCTCATTGTCCTCCACAGAGTGGCGCGGAGGTCTAAGGCACTGTATCTCAGTGCTAGAGGCGTCACTACAGAACCTGGTTAGATTCCAGGCTATCGCAACCGTCCGTGATTGGGAGTCCCATAGGGTAACGCACAGTTGGCCCAGCGTCGTCCTGTTTGGGGTTTATCCGGGGTAGGTCTAAATAAGAATGTATTCTTGACTGACTTGCCTAGTTAAATAAAGGTTAAATATTTGATTAGGCCTCGGAATGCAGAGCTATAAGGGCTGAGAATAGGGCTAATTTAGCATCTCGGATCACTACTGGCTGTAAGCGAACGAGTGTTGCGCGTTTTGAGAAATACTGGCTGCTGTATCCAAGGCTCAGCTGCGTAGTACGCAACTGAAGGAAGAAGATACAACCAATTTACTAGTTACAGCATCAGCGCGCCTCTGGAAAGGCAGCTTGTCAGTTACACCAGCGCGTCCCCTGAACGACAACGAAGAGGTAAGGTGAGAAGCCTGACCACCGGGACGGGGGTGAGAAGGTGATGAAGCGTACTTCATGAGCTGTAGCCGAAAAACTACTGGCATTTGGAAAGTTTGAGGTGAGGGAGAAAGTGTGATTGAACAAGTATTCCCATAGTTAAGTATCTTGCTAGCTGGATCGAATTCTCCGTAGCCAGAGAAATGTTGAGCAATGTTAGCCAATTTATCTGATCAAATAATTGAGTTTATGGTGTGAAAATGAGCTTGCTAATAAAGTCAGACAGATAACGTTACAACATCAGATGAGCTAACATTAGTAACCTAACCAATTCGCTATAGCATTGGAATGAAACAGCAGGTCTGGAACCCTCGACCTTCTAGCCCGAGGTAAAGCGCGCTCTCGACTGTGCCCCAAACGCATGTTCAAGCGGCAGAGTCGATATCCGCGTTTATAAACCCAGGGTCGTTACATTATTAACTGGTATACGACTCCTTGCCTTTCCTCAGATTATAACACATTAGTTGTTTACTGGACCCTGACAATCTGTGTGCATTTTAACTAGTTAACGAACTAACCACTATCTGTTAACACATGTTTTCCCTCTACAGTATGTGGTTAATTTTCAGAATGAAATGAGGTGAAAATGCTTGTTAAACAAGTGGATTCAGGGATCAGCTGGAGCTGGGCCTGTTTTAATCTGGGTGCCACTATTGGTGAATGGAACACCACACACTTTTCATTTTTCTCACTTTTTCTGGCACATTATAGAACAGATGTCCACAGGCAGAAAGTGTTCAATGTAATAATGTGCAGTGTAGCCCAAATATATTGTTTTTGTTGTGTTGAACTTGACAGTAAGACATGTGAGTGAGGGGGGAGTTATACTTTTTTTATACTCTAAGTTATTTTTGCACACATGTAGCCATGTGCACTTGATCAATGTCTATACTGGCCACTATAATAGAGCAAAAATACAATGCCTCTTTGATTATATTTCTACTTTAAGATGGGTTTTTTTCCCAGAGTGCAGTATTTATGTGTGGTCACAGGCATTCTATTATTAAGGCTGTCATGGTTAACTGCAATATTAGTGTATTGTTTATTTTCTCAAGACTTGAGTGCCATTTGCAGTAAAGTCTTGGCAACAAATAACATTGGATTGCTCTCTTTTCATTTTTTAGCTGTGTGTTCGGTTCACATTAACCTCTTTTACGCACAGAGACTGATCATGTAGATACATTCTTTGTTGTTTAAAACCTGCATTTCCCCCTAGCAGGGATTTATTGTTTGCATGTTTCAGTGAAGAAGGTCACCTTTTTGGGCCCTTACTAGTTTGCATCCCTGAAGAATGCAGTGGGTTTTTTGCAGTGCATGAAAGTGGCAGCTAGTGTCAAGAGATTATTACTATACTTGTTTCTGAATTGGTTTTGATTAGATCCCACATTGTGCAACATCCATGCAAGGGTGGAATTTGTGGGTTTAAAATGCAATTTTAATGCTATTTCGGTGTGCATTCCACCCATTTGGAAATAAATACCGTGTCCCCTATTTGAAGTGTATGAAGTCTATTTCAACAACCAGCACTTTTTTTTCTCTCAATATTTTTTGGGGGGGGTGGTCGAACTGTCACCGTATAGCTTCAAAACATAATGTGATTCTGTTGAATATGTTTTTACTTGTATTCTTTGTGGCTCTCTCCTGCTGTGTGTTGTCACTGGGAATCGTCCTGCTGTGTGACTCACGTGTGTGTGTCTTCCTCAGAGCCACAGCGTTCCTGGAGACTCTGGAGATGTCCTCAGTGGAAAACTCTGAGCAAACTGTCCCTGGAGGCCCACCAGCTCCACATCGCAGAGAGGTCAGCACAGTTGGGGGCCCCACACACACGCACACTCTCCATACATGCCATTGTGTGTCCCCCAGGGGTACTCAGCAAAACTAGGCTTATCTTCTAATGCAGTCTTTTCTATACCTCTGTTTTAAGTTGTGAAAAGTGACTTGTCTCCTGTGAAGATGTTTAGCTTAGAGGAGCCCCTCCCCTCAGTGGTTTTCTGAGCTGTGTGTGTGACTGGGGGGCAGAAATAGTAAAAAGCCAAGCAGCTCATCCAGAGCTGAGTTTACTCTGTAATACTCATGTAGAGAAGTCTTTCTCTTAATAGGACATTTTGCTTAAGCAAGCACCACCAGAGCAAGTTTTTGTCATTTTTCCCCTTTTTTTATGGGCATTTTCCTTCTATTTTTGGGGGGTGAAAGTTAGATTTCACTGTAGCATGGCATCAATAATGCGGCGAGATTTCGTTATGTATGGAGTTTGATTTGCATAATTGCAGGAAAAAGTTTTGTCCGGAGAGGAGAATGTAAATGGAGTGTGGTTTGCTAATAAGATGGCGAGCGCAGCTTTTTAGCGTGATGCAACTTCTCTGAAAGAGCTGGTAATACAGCCGGCCCAGGTTAAAGCCATTGAAACGTTCTTGTGTTTAGCCATGCTCCAGGGTTAAGGCTGTTGTTTTAGAGGTTTAAACGTTTATCTGTAAACATTTGATTTAGCTGCACCCTCATTGTCCCTTAAGCCATTTTTGTGTTTCTTTTAGGTGCTTTGCTGCCTTGGGGGATGTCTCAAGTTCGCTTTCTGAACGAGACTAAAAATATTGTTGTAGTGTATGTTGGTCTCTCCCCTTAGTAGTGTTGGAGGCTCTAGTTTGGGTCCACTTGAATGCTCTGTTGGAGGAAACCCAATCCAGGTGTTCCATCTGGGGGCTACAAGGCTGAGCCCTGGGTGTCAGTTGGGGCCCCTGTGTGGGTCTCTCTGGCCCCTGGAGTGTGGGCAGCAGCCACACTGGCACCCCCCCTCCCAGCCTGGCACCCCTGTCTGCTAGGCTGCTCCCTGGCTGGCCAGGCCATTCATTCAATCCATTACGTCACTCAACTCCGCTGAGTTACTAAACCCCAGTAATGCTTATCACACACACACCTGTTAGCCATTGTTGCAGTGGTCTGCTTGCTAATGCATAAGTCTGTACCAGTCTGCTAGAAAGGACATTCCATTTAGTTGATATTTAGTTGATATTACCTGTATGTGACACTTGTCTAATCTCCAGGGTGGTGATGGTACAGAGTTCTACCAAGTCAAAGCACGCCTTGCCATGCTGGACAAGAACTACAAGCTGGCAGAGTTGTACTATATGGAGCCGGTAAGAGAACATGAATCTGGAGAGTTTGGTCTGAGACTTTCAGAGACTCCCAGCCTCATGTATAATTAAGTGTGGTGTGCTCTGTACAATGCCATTGATGAGGTGCTGGAGATGTATCAGGAGCTTCACATGTGGGACGACTGCATCGCTGAAGCCAAGGTAAACCAGTACTAAGAGACTGTGGAGTAGCCAGTACTCAGGACTTAGTCTGTCTTCCCAGAGCTGAACAACCTGCGTCACAGCTACTACCAGTGGCTGATGGAGACCAACCAGCATGAGAAGGTTGGCGAGGTCAAAGAGGGGGAGGAGGACTTCATGGGCGTCGTCAACCTCTACCTCAAGGTGGGCTTACCAGTCAAGGCCGCCCGATTTGGCCGTGAGGAGCTGGTCTCCAACAGTGACATCCTCAGTAGAATCGCTGCTGCCCTCATCAAGGGAGAGTTCTATGAGGGGGTGGGTGTCATGATGGTTCTGCTCACACTGCCCTACCCTGTGCTCTGACCTCTTTCTCCCCTCTCTCTCCAGATGAAATCTCGCGTCTTGTGACGGCCGGCCGCCCAACAACCTGCCCGCTTGACCCTATTCCCTCCTCTCTTCTCCAGACCATTTCCGGAGACCTTCTCCCTTACCTCACCTCGCTCATCAACTCATCCCTGACCGCTGGCTACGTCCCTTCTGTCTTCAAGAGAGCGAGAGTTGCACCCCTTCTGAAAAAACCTACACTCGATCCCTCCGATGTCAACAACTACAGACCAGTATCCCTTCTTTCTTTTCTCTCCAAAACTCTTGAACGTGCCGTCCTTGGCCAGCTCTCCCGCTATCTCTCTCAGAATGACCTTCTTGATCCAAATCAGTCAGGTTTCAAGACTAGTCATTCAACTGAGACTGCTCTTCTCTGTATCACGGAAGCCCTCCGCACTGCTAAAGCTAACTCTCTCTCCTCTGCTCTCATCCTTCTAGACCTATCGGCTGCCTTCGATACTGTGAACCATCAGATCCTCCTCTCCACCCTCTCCGAGTTGGGCATCTCCGGCGCGGCCCACGCTTGGATTGCGTCCTACCTGACAGGTCGCTCCTACCAGGTGGCGTGGCGAGAATCTGTCTCCTCACCACGCGCTCTCACCACTGGCGTCCCCCAGGGCTCTGTTCTAGGCCCTCTCCTATTCTCGCTATACACCAAGTCACTTGGCTCTGTCATAACCTCACATGGTCTCTCCTATCATTGCTATGCAGACGACACACAATTAATCTTCTCCTTTCCCCCTTCTGATGACCAGGTGGCGAATCGCATCTCTGCATGTCTGGCAGACATATCAGTGTGGATGACGGATCACCACCTCAAGCTGAACCTCGGCAAGACGGAGCTGCTCTTCCTCCCGGGGAAGGACTGCCCGTTCCATGATCTCGCCATCACGGTTGACAACTCCATTGTGTCCTCCTCCCAGAGCGCTAAGAACCTTGGCGTGATCCTGGACAACACCCTGTCGTTCTCAACTAACATCAAGGCGGTGGCCCGTTCTTGTAGGTTCATGCTCTACAACATCCGCAGAGTACGACCCTGCCTCACATAGGAAGCAGCGCAGGTCCTAATCCAGGCACTTGTCATCTCCCGTCTGGATTACTGCAACTCGCTGTTGGCTGGGCTCCCTGCCTGTGCCATTAAACCCCTACAACTCATCCAGAATGCCGCAGCCCGTCTGGTGTTCAACCTTCCCAAGTTCTCTCACGTCACCCCGCTCCTCCGCTCTCTCCACTGGCTTCCAGTTGAAGCTCGCATCCGCTACAAGACCATGGTGCTTGCCTACGGAGCTGTGAGGGGAACGGCACCTCAGTACCTCCAGGCTCTGATCAGGCCCTACACCCAAACAAGGGCACTGCGTTCATCCACCTCTGGCCTGCTCGCCTCCCTACCACTGAGGAAGTACAGTTCCCGCGCAGCCCAGTCAAAACTGTTCGCTGCTCTGGCCCCCCAATGGTGGAACAAACTCCCTCACGACGCCAGGACAGCGGAGTCAATCACCACCTTCCGGAGACACCTGAAACCCCACCTCTTTCAGGAATACCTAGGATAGGATAAAGTAATCCTTCTCACCCCCCTTAAAAGATTTAGATGCACTATTGTAAAGTGGCTGTTCCACTGGATGTCTTAAGGTGAACGCACCAATTTGTAAGTCGCTCTGGATAAGAGCGTCTGCTAAATGACTTAAATGTAAATGTAAAATGACCACTGCAAAGTCACACAGCGAACTCAATGGCTGCCGTTAACATTACACTAGGCCTCTTCAAGACAACATGGCGACAGAGGAGAAGTTCATGAGATGAGATTAGTGGTTGTTTAGATCCCCTCTCCGGTGCTCCTGATGGAGAAGTTCTGAGGGACTTGGCTTAATTGTCTGGCAATGTGATTTGTGTGTGATGGATAAGTGGGCTTGTCTTTTGTGAGGCAGTAGAAGTTGGTGCAGAGAGAGACAGATGTGCAGTGTTCTAGCTCTGTGTACACCCTGAGTCTCAGTGCTGATTAAGATCTTACTCTGGGCCATTGGTGACTCCTCAGAACAGATGTCAGGGAAGGTGTCTCTGTGGGTCTTAATAAAGGATGTGCTGGGAGGGATGTTAGTCAGCCCTCTGTTTTCTGTTTCTCTCCTCAATCTTTCTCTCTCGCTCTGTCCACTTTTCTGAGTTTCTCTCTGTGTCTGTGTCTCTCTCTCTCTCTCTGCTCTTGAACCATCTGGTTATGGACCAGAGGTCCTGAGATGCTCTAAGTGATTAAATGAGAGGGAGGAAGTTGAACTGAAACTAATGAACTTTTCTCTCCCCTATCATCAGGGAGGAGATCTGAATCCTTCTCCCCCCCCTTAAAAGACCTAGATGCACTATTGTAAAGTGGCTGTTCCACTGGATGTCATAAGGTGAAAGCACCAATTTGTAAGTCGCTCTGGATAAGAGCGTCTGCTAAATGACTTAAATGTAAATGTTTGAGAAGATCAGGAACCACCAGAGGGTTCTGGACTGCTACCACAAGGGCCACACCTTCCGGAAAGGTAGGCCTGACACAACCTCCACCTGCTAACATATTCATTAACATCACCTATTGGGTAGTGTTATGTATTAGCTCTTTAGTTAATGGCCCAATCTTGATGGTGGGTTTTATACTGGTTTAGAGAATTAATTGCAAACTATATTGATGTGAATGTAACTGGGACGTCTTTCCCTGAGGGTAGTTGTGGAGCTGGCTCGTGTTTCCTTCCCAACTGACGTGGTAAAGCTGGAGGAGGACTGGGTAGACTACCTGGTCCAGCAGAAACAAATGGACGCTGCAATCAACCATTACATCGAGGCTGGGTGAGTCAGCTCTGCTGTCTGCCCATAAGTTAATCCAACCAGGGAGGGAGTGATATAGAGAGAAGGAAAGAGATGAAAGGAGTGGGAAACAGGAGGAGCTGGCGTGAGGGGTTTGTTTATAAAGTGAAGTGAATGATTAATTTCCTCTAATCAAATGGAGGTATTGTTCATTAGGCAGCGCCAGGGCTTCAGTCCCCAGGGTAGGCTGCTGTAGATAGAACACTGGATGCTAATTGGATGGCTGGCCCTCTGTTAATACTGTGGTGGTCTGACTGACTGGCAAAATGGGCCTCAGTAAAGCTCCATCTCCTACTAATCACATACTGCTGGGAATCAACACATAGGAATCAAATAAAGAAATTACCAGTAAAAGTGGATGTGTGGAGTACTTTGACAGGATCCTGACATTGGGTAGAGCCAGCCTAGTCTTAATTGCTCCTTGGCTGGGCTGGGCGTAGCCTATTAGTTTCTCCATGGGGATGAATAAGGTTGCTTTGTATTGTATTTGATTAGTTCAATGTCCTTCATTGGTGCAAACGCTTCATCGACCCCTTTGCTCTCCCCCTCCTCTCCTACCCCTTTGTTATCTCTCTATCATAGTTGTTCCTCGAAGACCATTGAGGCAGCTGTAGGCGCTCGCCAGTGGAAGACGGTCCATATCCTGGAGTTACAGGAAGACCGGTCAGGAGGGAAGTACTACCTGAAGATAGCCCAGTACTCCGCCACCAGCCAGGAGTGTGAGATTAGAGGGCAGAGTGATGGAGAGAGAGCGGGAGGGGAGGAGATGACCGCAGCCTCATTCCAACTGTTCTGATGAGTCAGGGGCCTAGCAACCTGGCAGCTGGCGATGTCTGCTTTTTTCCAGACCAGACTCCATGCTGCCTCTGTGCTACGTGAGCAGTGTGTTTGCCGAATTTAATTAAAGTATCGATGCAGTACTTTGAGAGCTGGAATCCACAGAAATTCACCCATCTCTCGCTCTGTGGGAACCCAGGTTGCAGAGCCCCTGTTTGTGAAGAGAGACCACATCAAAGATGCCATTGATATGTTCACGGTGGGTGGGAGCAGGCTCATAAGGTATGTGTCCTCCTCAATGTCCCATCTCGTCATCTGGCTCGCCCAGTTTCAAATGCCAGGGGGTTGATTGAAATGGGAAACACTGCTGTGCTTTCTATGTTTAGTTGTAGCAGGCCTGTGTGTTCTTTTAAAGTGGGATTTAGAGTGAATTGTGGTGGGAATTAAAGTGAGTTAGTGATCTGGCTAGACACACAAATTGTCACCTACTTTGTAAACAACAGGTGTGGATTAACAGTGAAATGCTTACTTACAGGCCCTTCCCAGTAACGCAGAGATACAAAAAATATAAAAGCTTATATCAATTAATCAAAATTATTTATAAAGCCCTCTTTACATCAGTCGATGTCACAAAGTGCTATACAGAAACCCAGCCTAAAACCCCAAACAGCAAGCAATGCAGATGTAGAAGCACAGTGGCTAGGAAAAACTCCCTAGAAAGGCAGAAACCTAGGAATAAACCTAGAGAGGAACCAGGCTCTGAGGGTTAGCCAGTCTTCTTCTGGCTGTGCCGGGTGGAGATTATAACAGTACATGGCCAAGATGTTCAAAAGTTCATAAATGACCAGCAGGGTCAAATAATAATCACAGTGGTTGTAGATGGTGCAACAGGTCAGCACCTCAGGAGTAAATGTCAGTTAGCTTTCCATAGCGGAGTTAGACAGCAGGTGGGGTAGGAGAGAGTTCGAAAACAGCAGGTCCGGAACAAGGTACCACATCCGGTAAACAGGTCAAGGTTCCATAGCCACAGGCAGAACAGTTGAAACTGGAACAGCAGCACGACCAGGTGGACTGGGGACAGCAAGGAGTCATTAGGCCAGGTAGTCCTGAGGCATGGTCCCTGTGTTCTGTTCTTCCGAGAGGGAGGGAGAGCGAGAATTAGAGGGAGCATACTTGAATTCACACAGAAAGCAGGATAAGACTGGAGAAATACTCCAGCGATATAAATATAATAACACAATGCATACATCTAATTGGCTATGTACACGGGGAACCGGTACTCACACACACTCATTGTGTGTCCTAGCTGGCAGCGAAATGTATGACCCGGAGGACGTGTCGGCTCTGTACGTCAGCCGAGCCCAGGACCTGGGGAGAGAGGGGAAATACAAGGAGGCAGACAGGTAATCTCTCTCATGACCTTGTAAAACAACACATTTCACTGCACCTATCCTGTGTATGTGACAATGAAACATATTTTATGTCATTTCCACTCCCTCTTTTCCTCTCACCCTCCCTATCATTCATTACCCTCTGTTTTACACCCGTATCGACCACAACCCTGCTGCCAAATTCATCAAAGGCAAAGTCTTCCAACATTGGGTTATAGGGCCCTGTTTATATTTCACTCACATCCAGAAAATTGTCAGTTGCAGTTCAGGTCAAGGTCCGACTACAACAGATTGACAAACAAAAGTGTTCATTTGCCGTGGACTTTAATAAGGTCTATGCTGTGTTGTGTCGACCTCCAGTCTATCTGCCTCAAAAGGAGCCTGTGTCTTTACATATTAGACAGAGTAATGTCCCTCACGCTGCAAGCCTGCCACAAAGTCAATATGTCACCATGTGCCCCCAACTCTGTGTCATCTCAATACTTGCCTCACTTATTGATCTCTCCTGTGAGAAATGTGTAACAACATTCATCAGTAAAGGGCAACTTTATTTTTTTGAGGTGAAATTCTATTTTCTTCTGATGCCCAATTTGCAGTTTGAGTAATTCTTAATCTCTGAATACATAATCTCCATGCATAGCAATGCAATCGTGTGTGTGCCTAGAATATCGGCAGGCTGTTTGCGACAGTGGAGAAGCCGGACCTGGCCATCGCTATGTATACGAAGAATAAAATGTTGACGACGTGATTCGCCTGGTGGCCACACATCTCCCAGACCTACTGGCTGACACTCACCTGGCCATGGTTAGCGATAGGGGGCGCTGCCCAAAGAGAAAATGTAAACATCTTATGGGTATTCTGAAAAATTCTTATGAGAGAGGCTCAAGGTGATTTAGATTAATCAGGTTAAGTCTGAGTTCCCTATCCCAAGAGTTGGGGACAGAGTCCAGGTTTTCAGAAGCAGAGTACCACTATATGGAGGGCCAGGAGTGGAAGGCTGCAGTCAACATGTAGTGTCAACGACATGTGGGAGGAGGCCTACAGGGTACGTGTCCACACCACTAACAAAGTTGACCTGAGAGTCCATGATACGGTGAGTGTTTATCCAACAGCAGGACGGTGTGATTGTAACATCCCTGGCTTGGCCTGTATCAAAGACAGTGGTCTGTGCTAACAGACAGAGCAGCAGTAGCACAGGGTGGATGTGTTACGCTGCAAGAGCTCTCCTAACACTCTTAACACATCCTCACCTGGCTGCAACTGTGTTACTTCTGCTCCCTCCTTTCTGGCCCGCCGTTGGTCCAATATAGAGGCACATAAATGCACATCCTCTTTATTTAACACTTAATTGTACAGTAATTTATTAAGAGCTCCAGTATTCAATTCTCTGTATGTAGCTGTTTCACTCTCTCTCGCTCTTCTCTGTGCTGTGAGGTGATTGATGGTGGGAGCTTCTGGCATATTAATCAGTTCCTGCTCCTCTTCCGTGCGTGGTAGGGGGTGAGCAGCCAGTGCCCATAATCAGGTGGCCTACCTGTGGGCCAAGAGTCTGGGAGGGGAGGCTGCCGTCAAACTGCTCAACAAGTTTGGTCTGCTGGAGACCTCCATCGGCTTTGCAGCAGACGACTGGTGAGTGGACCAATGCACTGGACTACACTTTACTGTACTGCCTGGAACCTCAAGCTCTTCAATATCGTTGACAAAGTGATGATGAATCTCCCTGCAGTTAAATTCTGATCACTGGGAGGTACTTGACGAAGTATCTGATGTTTCTGTTCTGTGATTGACACAATACCAAGCCTGCTTTATATTGCCCAACAAGTTAGAATTTCAAAACATTTATTTCATCGTCTGAAGCATTCAACAGGACACAAGCTGTTAAGACCTTCCCCATTCATTCCTATGCGAGGAGTCTGTTGGTGCTGTACAGTAGATTGTGGTCATGATTCTTCTCTTGTCCCCTCTCAGCTCCTTTGACTTTGCCTGTGAACTGGCTCGTCTATCTACCAAGAACACGATCCCTGAGAGCCACCTGAAAAACACCTTAATGCTGGAGGATCAGGTATAATACCACAACTTATACAAACACACTCACAACTCCTCCTCATCCTAACAATCACACACTCAAGGTTATTCTGCAGCTTGCATCATCTCCGAGATTAATACAAAAAATTCTCCATTGACGGCCCAAATTTGTGTCTGAGCGCTGTTTCTGCAGGCATTAAATGTCACGCATGCATTAGTAATCCTTCCAACGCCGAGCACTGAGCTGTGATAATGTTTCATGTTTCAAGGGCAAGTTCACCGAAGCCGAGACAGAGTTCATCAAAGCGGGGAAGCCAGAAAGAGGCGGTGCTGATGTAAGTATATCAGGAGGAGTTCTTCGCCAGCTAGCAAGAGGTGCTGGCATGTGTCCCCTACAGAAGTCTGAGCTTCAAGCCTTCCTTAGTAGACTTCAAACGGAGCGCCGGTGCCAGCACAGCCCTTTCAGAACTTCCACTTCTCTGTACATTGGTTATAATAAGTGTGTGAGATGTGGTGCAGGCAGGTTTGGTTGGAGGGGAGCTCAGCTCTCACTAACATGTAGCTGAGGAACGTTCAGCCCCGTTCACTTGTATCGAGGCGGAGTTGACTTTTGATAACTGGTCGTGTGGTTTGCTTTGTTTGTCCTTCCGCGCGTGGGCTGCTGAAATTCATACTTTTAATAAAAACTTTTTGTGAATACAATCACCGACGTCTTCCGCGTTGCTCGTACTACGTAAACTGAGATTCAATTGGGCCTGTGCAAGTCAAGATCCTTAGGACGTCCCTATCCTAAACCCTAACCATAATCCTTACCTAGTGAGGTAAGCGTATTCAGAGAACGGAGTTGCGCATTCTTCAGCTAGTAGAGGAACTGGAGCCCTGAGCCTGTTTGATCTCTGCTGTAGAGATTGTAGGATGAGAGACCTACAGTATTAGTGCTACTGGAAGATAACATCATGAGTCATGTTGTCTAGTTGATATCAGCTGGAGCGCTTTAATCTGTTAATATCAAGTATTTTAGAGTGTTTGCTGTCTTCAATTTCATCAATGAAACAGTTGAACTTGGCGCTATAACAAAATGAAGAGGGAGGTTAAGTCCTAGCCGGGTGTGTCCCTTACAGGTACGTCCATAACCAGGACTGGGTTAGAGCCCAGAGGGTGGCGGGGGCCAACGACCCAGGCACTGTGTCAGATGAGCTGGTAGGCCAGGCCAAGTTCTGTTTTGAACAGAAGGACTTTCACAAGGCTGAGGCCAGAGCTGGCCATTTAAGTAACACAAAGGGACTGTCTTTGTTTGAACTGGTTAGAACTGACACTCCAGACTCTTAATTGACAGTCGAGCTGACGGGGTTGGTTTGAAAGAGGACTTTGGAGATGTGAATGAATCAAACCATTTGACTCAGATTGTCCTCAGTGAGGTTTAAATCAGGAATTATGTCTGTCATTAAAAAAAAAAAAAGTAAAATTTATGCAAGAAGCCACAGTGATTTATATATATTATATAGTGAGCCTTCATTCTTAATCAGAGGGTTCATATTCTAGTCAATTCATTATTCTCTGTGTTCTGGAAGTCTGGGGGTAGCTTTACAGAGAACACTACAGGTTAAACAGAATGCAATGCTCCGTAATGTTTTCATTCCATTATTCACACTTCGTTTGGCTGGATATGCTTCACAGAGTTGGATGCCCCCTGGTACTGAGTGCTGCTGTTGTTGGTGTTTTTTTGTCTTAGGACGCGGAGATGTGGAGTGATGCCATGCGGATCTGTAAAGGGTACCTTCCCAACAAGCTGAGCGTCCTTCAAGAGAAGTACGAGAAGGAGGCTGCCAAGAAGGGCTCCCGGTGAGCAAGACTCACTCCAACAACATCTGTTTTTACCGTCCTTTTTCCTGGTTATTATCCCATTTTTAATATGTTTGTTTGTGGCTTTGGAGAGGCAGAGAAAACGTGTCTCAACGTTGCACATTAACAGAGAAGGAGAAACTCATGTACACACACAGTTTGTCGTGGTCTGTTATTAATCTAGATGTGCTTTGGGATGATTCGTTATTAAACATTGGCAGCTTTTTATCCTGAATTAAATCCATAATGAGCAGCTCATTAAATTGCAGACACGCAGGGCCTCCGTTAGTCTCCAACCATCAGCTCCCTGCTTTTAATGACTTGTGGGAAAAGATCAAAGCCTCCGTCATAAAGAAAGGGGGGGTAAGGAAGAGACATTTATTTTGCAGTCTTTAGTTCAGTTCCTAATTGAGAGTAATTCAGCCCTCTGATACTGTCAATCATGCTCAATTGAGAGCCAGAACACTCTAACACATGTTGCCATTCACTTTGACTCTTGTCTCTGTCTTATAACATCACACGGGTTGAGTTTGTAACGCATGGGAGAAGAGGGAGAGCGATGGGATTTTAATGAGAGAAGTGTGCGCTGTGTATTCTTGCATTTGCCTTCGAAGCCTGAATCCTTAATCGCAGACAGACATGTACTGTATTCTGTCTGTTCTTAGAATGGGCTTCCAAGTCTTATGTTCTAGTTCTGTTATTCCCTTCACTTCCATCTGGTCTGTTAATCACCAATGTGTCTCAGTTATATCTAATTCATAATGCCAAGGAGGACATGTAAATGTCTTACTGACGTGTGTTCTGTCTGTGTACGGAGGGGTGGAGCAGTCTGGGGAATGGGAGCAGTCTGGGGAGTACGCCCGGTTAAGGACTCCACCAACGACCCCCCCTCGTGGAGAAGTGCAGGATGAAGGTACACAATGGAGCCCCAGGACTGACAATGAATGTCACTATAACACAACCCACACATGCTGTCCTTACAAAACCGACTGGTGTAGTGTCACTTGTGTTTTTGGTTATGTGACAAGCCTCTATCTGTGGCCCTGGATGGACAGTCGTGCCATTTCATATTTCCTGTGTATTTCTGTGCCACTGTCTGTGGCCGTGAGTGTAGCGACTCAATGTTTCCTGTGTGTGTGACCTCCCCCAGGCTGCTAAGTTGGCCATCAAGTTCCTGACCCAGGAGAGGGCTGTGGATGTGATCCACACTGTGGGCCCTCGCCTCACCCAGCTCAGGAAGTACAGTGCTGTGAGTCACCGCACACTTCCTGCTGTGGCTCCCTCAATACTAACGGCCTCTTGATATTGATCATTCAGTGCTATTTTGTACAGGCATGGTTTCAGGCTACTGTATGTCAACTGATATGTGGAAATTCTATTGAAGTAATTACAGCAATTTCATGCTATTTAGAAAGTTTATTAATATTGATTTGACATGGGGTGTGGAAGACAGTTGTCCAGTCAATGATTGCCTCGACGGGACCATTATGTGCCTATTCATAGCTAGTCTTGAACAAATACAGTATGAATGTTCATCTTTCAGTCCTTCAAAATGTTTGAGGTCAAATAATCTCTTTTAGAAAAATTCTGTGAAAAAGATTTAGGGGACGTAACTACATTCTGCAACAGGTTTCATCAATCTAAAGGTGTGGAGGCCGCTCTGCCAACGGAAAGCGAGTGTGTTGATAGAAAAAGACAAGGCATCCCATGTTTTATGCCTTATTCTCTGGCGTCCTTCAAACATTATTTTTTGATGCCAAATGTTTTTTATTTTCCTCAGGCGGCTGAGCTGTACCTCAGCCTGGACCTAATTAAGGAAGCCATAGATGCATTCACCGAGGGAGAAGAATGGAACAAAGCCAAGAGAGTGGCCAAGGAGCTGGATCCAAGGTGAGCCTGTCTACAACGCTGCCTGGTCGCCCCTGACAACAAGCCTATCTGGTTAGAATACCACCTCTGTCATTAGGCTACAGCTAGGGGAAATCAGTGTGTCAGTCAGAGGCCTCACAGACATCAGTCAGCTGCTGCTGCTCCTAAAAACCAGAGAGACGGAGGGAGACTGAATGAATGCGATTGGATTCCTTTCATCTATTCTGCATGTTGCATAAGTCATTTAGGATCTCCTCCAGAGTGAGCGACAGTAGCTAACTAGTTGTTTATTTTGTCAGTCGATTTTATTAGACATTGTTTGTCAAATGTAGACGTTTTGACTTAGCTTTTTCTCAGCTTCCCTGTTTGTTTCAGAGCCTTTATAAAGTGTATATAATCAACGGCTGTCTGTAGGGAGAACAGAACCAACTCCTTCAGACAATGAGAGCTGCTGATGCTCCATAGGCTCCCACTTATTACTGTCGTCCTTTTAGTACAGTACATTTGTGCTGTGATTTATCTATCTGGGGAGTATTACATGGTTACATCGCTTTCTTGTACTCCAGCTCCTGAACACAGTCATTATAGTACATAATAGAGGACAATGAAGGACATTTAACTTTTCTTCTGCATTGTGTGTCTGTCCTATCCATCCATGTAGGTTTGAAGATTATGTGGACCAGCGATAGAAACAACATTTGAGAAACTAAGGCAAAGAGGATTCGGTGAGTAGCTACTATTTAACGCAACTACGTATTGCAAATAATAAGCCTGTTTTTAAGTAATACTTACTCAGCAAGTACCAAATAACTTGTAATATTATGTGTATCCAATGATATAAAAATATATATATTTTGATTTCAGTAGAAAATCAGGAAGGGAAGTATCATTGTGTGGTGGTGTGCTGTAAGATATCTTTCATGTCAGTGTGCCCACCTCTAATTCCTCAACTCTCTCTGCCTCCTCCTCACCTCTTTCTCTGCTCTCCTACTATTGGGAGGAGACCATTGAAATGGTGGCCTAGGTTCCATCCACTCAGAAATAAGAGCGAAATAACAAAATGGATCCATATTCCCAGTCCTTGCTCTCTTTGTTATGCCACATTAGACTGGCTCAGTGGCTCTGACTTCTCTAGTTGAATGATGATGGAAAAAGTCCTGCCTGTGAAACGTGAATGGCAGATTTCGAAGGACGTGTCACTCTGTGTGTATTGTCTGCATAATGCACCAAAGACTTCATAATGTGGGTGTTTGTAACCGTCAGACTAGTTTTAAAAGCATGTTTCAAAGTTTCTGGATGCTAGCTATTACGAGGCTTCCATTGCCTTGTAAAACCTGCTGAAAGGCTTCCATAGTTTAAAAATAATAATAATAATAATCTGTAAGTGTATACCATATTAGTAATTTGTGATATTCTCTAATCCTAGCTGGTAGGAGTGGATGTCATGGCAGCTCTGGACATGTATGCTGAGAGAGGCCAATGGGCGAAGTGCATAGAGATCGCCTCTAAACAGGTAGTGATTCTACCATCAACACTCCTGCTTTAGTTTCATTGTCTTTCATGCTTATTTTTGTGTTTTCAGTTTTATTCCATTACTGTTTTTCATTTTAATATTTGTAGAATTACAAGATTCTTCACAAGTGTGTGTGAACTTGTACGCCGCCCACCTGATCAAGGAGGGAGATGCGGAGAAGGTGCCCCAGCCAACTCCCAGAACTACAAGATGATGTTCCTGGACCTGCTGAGCCTGTTGGGTAGAGACGGCGCTGAGTCCTTCCGCATGTGGGCCGACCTGAGAGACGTAATGCTGCTGCTGATGAGTACAGGTCCAGAGGGAGACTGGAGACGATAGTGACCGGTCACAACGTACCTTATAGCAACCACATGTATAGGCCCAATGCATAGTCTCTGTGTGTAGTTGCTATGTAGTGACAGTTTTAAAGAAGTGAGCTTATTTTTTGAATAGTCTCGTTGTCTCTCTGTTTGCAGTGTGAGAAGCTGACCAACTCTTTGAGCAGATGCTGCTGATCTCTCACTAATGCGCCACGTGCTGCCAAGGGGTTGACCAACTCTTATATACACTGAGTGAACAATCATTAGGAACACCTGCTCTTTCCCTGACATAGACTGACCAGGTGAATCCAGACCTATCATCTCTTACTGATGTCTCTGGTGACATAAGTGGTTTATGTGAGAAGTACAGGCCGGGAACGTTTTACTCTTACCCTGACAGGTAGGCAGTTGTTTTTATGCAACTTTTTTGGGACATCAAATTCATCAATAGGATAATAACTAGTTAAAAGATCACATTTGGGATCTAGCTAATGATTAGGCCAATAGGGTAAATGCAGATAGGCAACCCCATGCTTCAGCCTATTTATTAGCTTTTTTTCTGCGTCAGTTGCAGACCTGATAATATGGACCATGCATAGGCTATAAACATGGCCCAATATGTTAACATAATTTAACACATTTTTACCAATGTGTTAATGGGCTCATTTCTGGAAGTGTAATTTATATTTTAGATGGTGGCAGCATACTTTTATTTTCATTCATTTTTGAGTAGAATGTCCTTCTGCATTGTGTGTCTGTCTATTCATGTAGGTTTGAAGATTATGTGGACCAGCGATACAAACAACACTTGAGAAACCAAGGCAAAGCGGTTTTGATGAGTAGCAACCGTTTTGAGAGTGTCAAGAACTGTAATGCTGCTGGGTTTTTCACGCTCAACAGTTTCCTGTGTGTATCAAGAATGTTCCTCCAGCCAACTTGACAACTCTCGGAAGCCTGTTTTTTGTATAGTGTTGACTGTGGTACACACTCACTTCCGATCTCTCTCCTCTCCACCCCTCTCCCTATCTTTCTGTAGGTCAGTGTGGCTGCCAAGCTGTCTATCTCCCTGCTGCGCCACACAGAGTTTATCCCAGCTGACAAGGCCTTCTACAAGGCGGGCATGGCTGCCAGGGTATGAGAACTGCTCGTATGAGCTTCGGCCAATCACAGGAGGCGGGGGGGTTGTTGTTGCTGGAGCCCCCTGGGAACTACTCTGATCAAAGTCCCCTGAGTCTGTGCTCCTGTTAGGGCCGCTGGAGGTGTTATGAATAATGTTGTGCTCAAACAGCAGTATGAAGTAGCTTATCGCATCGTCCATGTTCAGAATTACATTTTTGGGGGAAATGAACAAAAATGAAATAATTTAGGAGAATGTCAATCTCTCCCAACTCACTGAACTATTGATTCTCTCTACAGGCTGTGGGCTAGGAGAACATGTCCTTTATCTTCCTCAACCACTTCCTGGATCTGTCTAATGTGAGTCCCCACTCAGCTTTACCTTGGGGTTTCACCTCAACTTGACCGAAATCTGCAGACTTTTTCAGTCAGCATAAAAACTTCACACGTAGCTTATATGAGTGATGACAATCTATATTTCATCATAAAACAGTGAGTAACTAAACATTTTCTGTATCCATTGTTTTAATTTGAATGTTTGAAGATGAGATAATGAGTGAATGTTGTCTTGATACCTGTTGTGGTATTTCCAGGGGATAGATGACGGGAATCTGGACCACTCTGATTTCCAGGACACGGACATCTCCGAGGTTCCTGTCCCTGCTAAGCTACACGTCACTGTAAGGCACAAGTCGATATTGTTTGCTTTGCTGTGTCATTATGTCTTATGACAGGTCTGAAATGTTGCTGTGTTATAACTGTCCTGTGACAGTGTTAGCTTGATAGCTCTATATCATGACTGTTGGCTTAGCTACAGCATATTACTATTTAAGAGGTGCGTAATGTTGCTGTTGTGTGACTTTCCTGTTATGGTCTTATGATGACACTAGGCTGTGATCTTGTTGATGTTGTCATATCCTAGGATGCCCAGCGTGAGGAGATCCGTGACTGGGTGTTGACGGTGTCCATAGACCAGCGGGTGGAGCAGGTGCTGCCCAACGACGAGAGGGACACCTACGACGCCTCTCTACTGGCAGCCAACACCGGCATCCGCTACCTGCCTTGCGTTATCACAGGTGGGTGGGAGAAACCCCCTACAGAGCACCTTACCCTCTCCCATCTCTATGGAATTACCCCAGTGTCTAGGACTGTACCATCTACTCCAGGGGTGTGAAAAGTCTTGGGTGTGTCTGTGTGAGGGGGCTTAATGTTGGAGAGTCTTTGACCTTAGTTAAATATTTTATAATTGCCATGTTATTCTTGTAATTGGCATAGATTCACAAAAGTACATATGAACCCCATTTTGTTCTTCAACCTAACTAGTTGATGGCATACATGTGTATACTGTACTGGTAAGCAAAGCAGAGGTGCTGACTCCTGCTTGCTCAGAGGCCTGCACCAGTCGTAACATTACTGACAAGACACGGGTGCATATAACCTGGTATATAGTACGTAAAGATGCAGTGCTATCCGGAGATGCAGGGACTGACTGGCCTCCCACAACACCCAGAGGACTGTGTTGTGTTCAGGGAGGCAGTTAGCAGACCCACGTATGATGGCAGACCTGTTAATTGGTTGACTAAACATATGACTGTAATGAAAGCTCTCTCTCTCTCTCTCTCTCTCTCTCTCTCTCTCTCTCTCTCTTGCGGAATAAGATTGAGTTCAAAGAACCTGGCAAGGCAGCTAACAAGGATGACTGGAATACATTCGTAATGGCCACAAGGGTAAGAAGGGGGTTTGTTATGTTCGACCTGGAGACTACATCACTGTGCTTATGACTTCCTCTGCGGATTTAGCTGCTAGTCCATCAGCCCTCACCCACATGAAACACTGGGTTTGAGTTAGAATTTATCCACACTTTTGATCACAGGCACTCATGCAGGTTTAGAATGTATAACATGTAAGGTTGCGTCTTAGAGAAGGGCCCATTTTCCTTTGTGTTTCATCCTTCCTGTGTGTGATTGGGATTACAGTGTGATTTAAGTAAATGGACTAATGTCCACAGAGATTTAAAGACTGGCTTATTACACATGTGTTTCAAATATATAAATATATATCTATATCTCACAGCCCGGAGTGCCAGGATTTGCTGAAGTTTGTGAGTCTGTGGCGTGGTGGACTCCCCACCTCCGGCTTCTTCTTCCACTGACCGGACCAAGATGCTGAAAACTCAATCTTCGTCCAGTGTACCGCATACCCATAACTACAGTAATTTACCATACCGTACTCTGCTTAGAGCCTCTGCCTACTTCTGAGTTATTTCATCCATCTCTGGTTTGGTGTTAGTGTTGAACAGTTCACATCATTCCATAACAATAGACTGTTGAGAAGACCTGCTGTGTTACTGCGCCATACATTTCTGCAGCGCTGACATCAGCACAGTCCTTACTGGCATCCCATTGGCCACTTAGTCCCTGATGTCAGGATTCTGTGTCACCATGGGGATGTCTGTAAAGTTCAGCAGAACATTCCTCTTCTCCTCTGTGTCTGTCCTGTTTTACCTTTTGCGTGTGTGTTCATTCCCATTTTCACCTATGTTCCTGGTACTGCTGAAGGACTGGAGTAGGCTACAACCAAAGTGGGTTTTTATTTAGTTGAGGGACTTGAAAGATGCCTTTACACTTCAGGTGCTGTATCTTCATAATCAAAGTGCTGTTATCTGTAATACTTGTGCTGTGTCCTAAAAGCAAAGTTCCTGTGTGATAGGAGAATTTGACATAGTGCACTTTAGAATACTGTATTGGCTTCATGTATTGTTGGATTAAATGCAGATTTGAATGTATTTCATATGATGGAAATATGGTTAAATAAAAAAATATTCTGCATCAATTTCTTCTAATACAAGTAAATACAAAGGCCACCTAGAAAATGGGGGAGCTGTTAGGCCCCATTCTTTTTATTGTGTGTTCAACCAAAATGACATTTAGTTGCTGAACAGAAAAGGTAGACCACACAGCTCAGTGCATGTATTATCGTATAGCTATTAGTAGACTACCTGATATTAAATTGGGTTCTAGGTCTATAAAAATGTTATGAATCATCGCACCCTTACCCACTCAGGTGGAGTGATTCCCAGCCGAAGAATACCCCTTGTGGACAAAGGCTATCAGCCACCAAAATACCCGTTCATGGACATCATTAGAAAGGCCCACCCAAATACATATCATTCTGATTTGTTTAGTAAAAAGGTCAAATAACTTGTCTCTTGTAGAGCAAAATGGAACATCATAGAGTATAGGACTGTATCTTCATGACGATATTTATTTTAAGCGGGGTATACAGAAATGAGGTCAGCACAGGTATCAGTTATCTCCTCAGCAAGGTATCACTGAGAGATCATCTTTGTGGTAACCCACTCTATTTTGTCTCCATACCTGACAATATATATATATATTTTTACCTCATTTTCAATATAAATGTTGATTATTTGTTTAGGCCACCTATAGGGTACACTTATGTCATCCATACAAATTCTACAGAAAATCCTAAATGCTGTCTTTTTTTATCCAAAATTATCTCATTTTATAATTATACCACAAACACCCGCGACTAAAGGTTTGGCCTTTTAAATGCAGGACCATATTGCACAGACTTTTACGCACCATAAAACTTGTCATATATGTATGCGTTTTTCTGACTGCTTCTTCAGTTATACTTCCAAAGAGAGAGAGAAGCAGGAATTTCACCATCCAGTAGGCCTACTCGCTCAAAGTTATATATTGGGAGCTCGAGGCCTAAAACATTCAGAAAAGCGTTTATGAAACAGAGGCATGTTCAACTATTCCACATAGGCCTAATTTTCCGTTTGTCCGAATTTTTTAATTGAAAGCAACGTCAAATCCAAAACGGTATTACGTCAAATCCAAAACGGTTTAAGTAGGCCTAATTAGAAATTAGTACATTGAAATAACATGTTTTACCAATATATTGAAATTGCGTTATGTAACGCATATAGGCATGTCAAGCCTCTTTTCGCTTGTCCATCAGCCTACCTGTACTATATTATCAAACTGACATCGGGAATTGTGACAATTTGATACAACAGAACAGCATTCTAGGTAAGAATGTAAAATCAGGAATCCTGTGTTATAATGTCCATGAATTACCATTGCAAAGAAACAAACTAGCCTATATAAATTAATTTAAGATGAAGATGCAAGTGCCCGAACGGACACCCCAACAGTCTTCATGCTGTCTCAAAATTATTGTACAACTGCCTTCATTTGTCTAGACCGCTTTTGATTTTGATAGTTAAATCAGTGTAAATGTTTAATTTTTATTACCTGCATAAAGATTCATTTTTAAACCAAACGTACTCATTACTTTGAAATACATAGTTACTATCTCAAACTACAATAAGCACAACTTTTTACCTTTTTAGGTATTGTCGTAATCACTCTGTGGGTCTATTTATAAATGCAAAGGTCCTAGAGGGAAAAAACAAGCTAAACTATGTCTTAAAAAAAATATATATTTTTTAAAGAATGAACATTTTCGCGCTGTTCAAGTCGTTTTCAGAGTGCATGATATCGATCATATTCAGGCTAACGTTCACACCATATGAAAATTCTTGTGAGGAACAGTGGTACATTTGCAAATTGAAGTTATGCTCTTTCGTTCGATTTGGCTGCAAAAACGATACCAGTCTTAAACATTACATTTCTTAATGAAGAACCTGTCGAACCGAAAACTTCTGGTTTACTATGACAAGCTTTGACATGATTTCTGTTTGTGATTAATGCACTTTGTCACCAGATACATTTCAGGAATGTTATCTGAAATATAGAAAATCATTATGAAAGTTTTACATGCATTCTGCATTGCAGTTTGACAAGCCATGTTATTCATTTCACATTTGTGGATTGTCTGAACATAGCGCACCAAAAAAACAAAACCGATGCATAATTTCTGGTTTAAAAAAATACATTCTTAACATTATTTTTTTGCATTGTGAGATTTTATTGCAAAGAATTGGTTACAACAATCATCATTTCAGAATATTACAAAATGCATGCAAAACGTAATCGACATAATCCACAAACCTTTTGTTAATCCCTGCTGATATGAGATAATGTAATCACTGCGTTTTTTCATGGCTGAAAATATCAATCGTATCACATTCCTTTTACCCTGACCCGAAACATGTAGGCCTATAACGACACTGTATTCCTTGAGTAATTTGACATGCGCTGCTAGGCCGGACAAACTAATCCTGCCACACGGATTATGTCACTGATGTCCCGATTTGGACTGCGAATTTTATTTTACGCATCTCTTGTTGACCATACATCACTGTGTAACAAAACGCGTTGTGCGCATTAGTGTTTGCCTTTCGTTCCATTATAGGAAGCTATGCAATCCATTTCACAGGCCTTCACTTAATATTGTCATACAACAAACACGTTGATTTAATAGTCTATTACTTTCCATTTGTCATCATCCAGAGTCCCTTCTTCTAGGTATAGGTTCTAAGTGTCCCAGTTAAGAATTTACAAAGATCTAAATTCCACAAAACGCAGCGTGTGTATTTATATGGATGAGATTTCACCTCGACCTTACAGCAATTAACCGCGCAGGCTATAGCAGAGAATGGAATGGCGCGCTCCAGTCGCTTCCTTACAGAAATGCTAGCACAAGGCACGGTACAGAACCTCCAAAGAAAGACCTTTCACCTTTTGAGGTAGAGGCTTATCTGACGACCTATTACTGTGTAATATGACACATGAACACACATCGTACATGTTGATGATGTTTACCCTCTCTCTTGGCATTCACCGCGTGCCTTAATTGTATGGACATTTAAATCAAGGTCCGCTGTGAACACGAGGAGAGACAGGGCCCCTTTAGTCTTTCTCTGTATCACTGTAACAGCTACTGTAATGGCAACTGCCTGACGAGCTGCAGTGCGCGTAATGAGGGCAACCTCATTGAAAGCAACGGTCTTGCACCAAAATGTACGACTACGTATTCCACCGGCTGGCTAGGCACCGTTATCCAATACAGTAGCGCCTAATGCGTATACATTGTTAGTCACCATTGCATTATTGGAGGTCGACATGGCATATAGACTAATAATAATAAACTCCACTGAAAATCTAAAAAGACCCAAAAAAGCTAACCGTTATGTTAGGCCTACGTTACCTATATCCTGGCAGTGGCAGTCTTCCGAGCGCATGAGATGTATTCTATATTATTATTTCCTTGGATGTAGATATAGCCCGATCCTTGGTGGTGCAACGAACGCCAGGCCCGAGTGACAGCAGCGAAAATACAGGGCTTGCTGCAGTCGGTCCTTTTGCTCAACTCCCATGATACCAAAAAAAATAGAAGAGGGCCCATCTGGCTTCTCATCAGCTTTGTCAAATCTTGCACACGCTAAAATGCGAATGACCTAGATACCTCTGCTGCATTTTGCATGAGCTAAGAAAGAGTGGGGAAAAGCTGTTGGGCTGAATAGAGTCGTCCCTGCCTTTTGTGGGGGTCGAGCAGGGTGGGTTAGGAGGTGGAGGCACTGAACGCACCTGCATCATACAGGGGTTAGCTCAATATTGGAGAAAAAGAGTGGGAGGTACAATTTGGCAAAGCTGTGACCAACACATTGGTTTTGGGGATAAACAGAAGCCATATTGACAGAATCAAGAATATATAACGGATAATAGGCCTTGTAATATAACCTATTGAGAAGGTGCCAAAAGTAAAGAATGTATATATATATATAGGCTAACAATCCCATATTTAGAAATAGCACTTTATTTACAATTAACTAAAAACATGCATATCTACATAAGGTTTATGCGTATTTGAATTAGTCCTCCCCCCTTTAGAAACAGAATATTGTGTCAAAATGCTGAGGCAAAAAAATGTATACTTAACTTTGCAACATGTTATTCAGCGGAACAACTTACAGAAATGCGTTGTTGCGATACCTTTACAATCAACTCTCATTTTCCTCGAAACATCGAAACAGTCCGTACATCCGGTTGGGTACCAAGGATGGTCTCCTACGTTGATGATGCTGAACAGAAATGTCCTTCCAGTGACATCAATTCTGCCATATTGTATGCGCGCTGCGAAAGATGGAAATTGGTGCCGTGATGAAAACACCCATATTCCACTGATTGTGCATTGAAATACCCTGACCTCTTCAAAGGATGCGGGAAATGCTAAAAGCATAGGCTACATCTAAGCAGCACACTGAGAGGAGACAGCGTTGGTGCAGTCTGGAGGCAGAGCCAGCCGAGACTGTCACGTAAAAGGGTCTGATGCAAAGAGCCATCTGACAGAGAGGAGAGTAGCCCAGTTTATCATCGCCGTGCGCAGCTTAAAGCGTGGTCGCCCTGCTCCTCTCCCTTGTGCTGTTCCTCCACTTCTCTTCTCTTCTGAGAATTATTCAGAAGGGAAGAGGTAGCATCTGCAGGTTTACTAAACAAATCGGAGGGGTTTCGAAATGGGACGCCCCAACTCCCCTTTTCTCTCATGTAATTGACTTACCGAGATTAGCCTACCTATAAGCCTTGCAATGACAATGGACGTGGTTAACAGAAAAATACACACGATGGCCATAATCACGAGCCTACATTTTGCATTGACATCGTTTTTCTAATGAAAAAAAACGTAGGCCTATCGACGTGTGAAACAAATATGTGAATGTCTGATGCATTTCATTAGGCTACATTTTCAATTAGCACAATATAAATACATAGGGCCTTATATTATAGCTATGTGTATAGGCTGATGTGGCAAAAGAAGACTATAGGCACCTTTTTTATAGGCATCTGGAAAAATGGAGACACCATGCCTATTCACTTTATCCATGCTCATGTGGAATGCACAATTATCAAACTGCACGTGCCTGGCATAATTCATTATTGATAATTCTCAAGAGCTGTGTCCATGTAGCCTACACTGCTGTGTTTTCATACTCGGCCAATCGTAAATATTTTGCAAACATGGCGAGAAACCTTTCATGAAGTATTGGGAATTAAGATATTCTTACCCCAAATGGGCCGTCTCCATATGGCCTGTCATCTGTGCGTTCTCTCCCCCAACCCACATCCCTGTCGTGTCCCATACGAAGCTCATTGATTTATTGGGATTCTTTCGTTATTCATTCGAACCCTGAATTAAGTTACACAGAGATCCAATATGAAAAAATAATTATAAATCGTGCTTGCTAAAAATAGCATCATATAAGGCCTGGAATATGATATATGTATGGATAATTAGGCCTACGTTTATATGAGTGGATAATTCTTATGGTACAAATAATGCACATTGCAATGTTAAATGTTCAACTATTTTCAATTATTTCTGTAATAGGCCTTGGATAGGACTACATCGGTGGCGCAGTCTACATCTTGCGTAAAATGTGGTAGTACTGCAGAACAAAGGCGTAGTCTATAGCTGCCTCATAACCCCAGACCTATAGCTGCACCATAACCCCAGACCTATAGCTGCCCCATAGCCCCAGACCTATAGCTGCCCCATAGCCCCAGACCTATAGCTGCCCCATAACCCCAGACCTATAGCTGCCCCATAACCCCAGACCTATAGCTGCACCATAACCCCAGACCTATAGCTGCCCCATAACCCCAGACCTATAGCTGCACCATAACCCCAGACCTATAGCTGCCCCATAACCCCAGACCTATAGCTGCACCATAACCCCAGACCTATAGATGCCCCATAACCCCAGACCTATAGCTGCCCCATAGCCCCAGACCTATAGCTGCACCATAACCCCAGACCTATAGCTGCCCCATAAACCCAGACCTATAGCTGCACCATAACCCCAGACCTATAGCTGCCCCATAACCCCAGACCTATAGCTGCACCATAACCCCAGACCTATAGCTGCCCCATAACCCCAGACCTATAGCTGCATCATAACCCCAGACCTATAGCTGCACCATAACCCAGACCTATAGCTGCCCCATAACCCCAGACCTATAGCTGCCCCATAACCCCAGACCTATAGCTGCACCATAACCCCAGACCTATAGCTGCCCCATAACCCCATACCTATAGCTGCACCATAACCCCAGACCTATAGCTGCCCCATAACCCCAGACCTATAGCTGCCCCATAAACCCAGACCTTTAGCTGCACCATAACCCCAGACCTATAGCTGTCCCATAACCCCAGACCTATAGCTGCACCATAACCCCAGACCTATAGCTGCCCCATAACCCCAGACCTATAGCTGCCCCATAGCCCCAGACCTATAGCTGCACCATAACCCCAGACCTATAGCTGCCCCATAACCCCAGACCTATAGCTGCACCATAACCCCAGACCTATAGCTGCCCCATAGCCCCAGACCTATAGCTGCACCATAACCCCAGACCTATAGCTGCCCCATAACCCCAGACCTATAGCTGCCCCATAGCCCCAGACCTATAGCTGCACCATAACCCCAGACCTATAGCTGCCCCATAACCCCAGACCTATAGCTGCACCATAACCCCAAACCTATAGCTGCCCCATAACCCCAGACCTATAGCTGCACCATAACCCCAGACCTATAGCTGCCCCATAACCCCAGACCTATAGCTGCACCATAACCCCAGACCTATAGCTGCCCCATAACCCCAGACCTATAGCTGCCCCATAACCCCAGACCTATAGCTGCCCCATAGCCCCAGACCTATAGCTGCACCATAACCCCAGACCTATAGCTGCCCCATAACCCCAGACCTATAGCTGCACCATAACCCCAGACCTATAGCTGCCCCATAACCCCAGACCTATAGCTGCACCATAACCCCAGACCTATAGCTGCCCCATAACCCCAGACCTATAGCTGCACCATAACCCCAGACCTATAGCTGACCCATAACCCCAGACCTATAGCTGCCCCATAACCCCAGACCTATAGCTGCCCCATAACCCCAGACCTATAGCTGCCCCATAGCCCCAGACCTATAGCTGCACCATAACCCCAGACCTATAGCTGCCCCATAACCCCAGACCTATAGCTGCACCATAACCCCAGACCTATAGCTGCCCCATAACCCCAGACCTATAGCTGCACCATAACCCCAAACCTATAGCTGCCCCATAACCCCAGACCTATAGCTGCCCCATAACCCCAGACCTATAGCTGCCCCATAACCCCAGACCTATAGCTGCCCCATAACCCCAGACATATAGCTGCCTCATAACCCCAGACCTATAGCTGCACCATAACCCCAGACCTATAGCTGCACCATAACCCCAGACCTATAGCTGCCCCATAACCCCAGACCTATAGCTGCCCCATAGCCCCAGACCTATAGCTGCCCCATAGCCCCAGACCTATAGCTGCCCTATAGCCCCAGACCTATAGCTGCCCCATAGCCCCAGACCTATAGCTGCCCCATAGCCCCAGACCTATAGCTGCCCCATAACCCCAGACCTATAGCTGCACCATAACCCCAGACCTATAGCTGCCCCATAACCCCAGACCTATAGCTGCACCATAACCCCAGACCTATAGCTGCCCCATAACCCCAGACCTATAGCTGCCCCATAACCCCAGACCTATAGCTGCACCATAACCCCAGACCTATAGCTGCCCCATAACCCCAGACCTATAGCTGCACCATAACCCCAGACCTATAGATGCCCCATAACCCCAGACCTATAGCTGCCCCATAGCCCCAGACCTATAGCTGCACCATAACCCCAGACCTATAGCTGCCCCATAACCCCAGACCTATAGCTGCACCATAACCCCAGACCTATAGCTGCCCCATAACCCCAGACCTATAGCTGCACCATAACCCCAGACCTATAGCTGCCCCATAACCCCAGACCTATAGCTGCATCATAACCCCAGACCTATAGCTGCACCATAACCCCAGACCTATAGCTGCCCCATAACCCCAGACCTATAGCTGCCCCATAACCCCAGACCTATAGCTGCACCATAACCCCAGACCTATAGCTGCCCCATAACCCCAGACCTATAGCTGCACCATAACCCCAGACCTATAGCTGCCCCATAACCCCAGACCTATAGCTGCCCCATAAACCCAGACCTTTAGCTGCACCATAACCCCAGACCTATAGCTGTCCCATAACCCCAGACCTATAGCTGCACCATAACCCCAGACCTATAGCTGCCCCATAACCCCAGACCTATAGCTGCCCCATAGCCCCAGACCTATAGCTGCACCATAACCCCAGACCTATAGCTGCCCCATAACCCCAGACCTATAGCTGCACCATAACCCCAGACCTATAGCTGCCCCATAGCCCCAGACCTATAGCTGCACCATAACCCCAGACCTATAGCTGCCCCATAACCCCAGACCTATAGCTGCACCATAACCCCAGACCTATAGCTGCACCATAACCCCAGACCTATAGCTGCCCCATAACCCCAGACCTATAGCTGCATCATAACCCCAGACCTATAGCTGCCCCATAACCCCAGACCTATAGCTGCCCCATAATCCCAGACCTATAGCTGCACCATAACCCCAGACCTATAGCTGCACCATAACCCCAGACCTATAGCTGCCCCATAACCCCAGACCTATAGCTGCCCCATAACCCCAGACCTATAGCTGCCCCATAACCCCAGACCTATAGCTGCCCCATAACCCCAGACCTATAGCTGCACCATAACCCCAGACCTATAGCTGCCCCATAACCCCAGACCTATAGCTGCCCCATAGCCCCAGACCTATAGCTGCACCATAACCCCAGACCTATAGCTGCCCCATAGCCCCAGACCTATAGCTGCCCCATAACCCCAGACCTATAGCTGCATCATAACCCCAGACCTATAGCTGCCCCATAACCCCAGACCTATAGCTGCCCCATAACCCCAGACCTATAGCTGCCCCATAGCCCCAGACCTATAGCTGCCCCATAACCCCAGACCTATAGCTGCCCCATAACCCCAGACCTTTTCTATTGTTCAAAGTGAACACCCGTTCGTATGCATGGATTTGGTTGAGGTCCCCTTATCCCCCTCTCGTGCCGCAGTAAAACGCAGTGTCATCTGCCGAGCAGCCGGACGCGTGCCTCCCGTGAGCAAATTCGACGCGCAGTGAACTCCAGATGGCTTGTATGGTAAGCCAAGCTCTGCAATCCACCCCTTTATGCTGACCTATATTACACAGTAATGAATAAAGCCTATCTGATTTAGAGGCCTTCTATGCGGCAAAGAAGCCATCGAGCCCCGCAGTGAAAGGGTGCAGTGGCGTTAATGTAGGCTTGCAGGCTGCAGGTGACCACAGTGTACATCTAGAATGTGTAGTATATTGGTGTTGAATGGAAGACGACAAAAACACAGCCTTTCCCATCTATTTTATCATCAAGTCTCAAACGCTATGGACAATAGGCGATGCACTGTGAACGTGACGCATTGCTGTTCCGTTTTATAGGGCCTATGCAGCTATTAAAGTTAATTGATTTCACAAATGAAAGACAGTGGTCTCAGCTCGTGCATCAACATCGATCAGTCTCTAGCCAATCCTTTTAACAAATCCAAGTATCTATAACCAACTATACGTCTTCCGTAAACAAATTGTTCGCACGTGATTGTGTTGGATAAAACTTGTATGTTTTAATGCAATTTTTTAAAATGTATTATTTGTGGATTTCCACATAAGATAATTTTCCTGAGTGTATCGTACTATAGATGTAGGCCTATAGGAATTAACAACACACCAGTCTCCCATTAACTAGGCCACGTCATCAAGGACCTCAGCCACCAGAGCCACGGCTTGCTAACATCCAGAAGGAGAGGTCAGTACAGGTGCATCAAAGCTTGGACATTAGAGACTGAAAAACAGCTTCTATCTCAAGTCCATCACTGTTAAATAGTCACCACAAGCCGGCCCCCAGTACCCTGGACTGAACTTTAATCACTGTTACTTTACCATGCACCTTAGAGGTTGCTGCCCTATGTACATAGTCATAATGGAACAATGGCCACTTTAAATAATGTTTAGGTACAGTTTTATCCACTTCATATATATAAACTGTATTCTAGTCTAGGCCTATCCTATTTACACATATACATGTGTGTGTATATATACACACACACACACCGGACTCCGACATTGTTCGACCTAATATTTCTTAATTCCATTGTTTCACCTTTTATATTCGTGTGTATTGTTAGATAATACTGCGCTGTTGAAGCTAGGAACACAATCATTTCTCTACACCCGCAATAACATCTGATAAGAATGTTTATGCGACCAATACAATTTGACGTGTATTTTTATTTACTGATTTAACTAGGCAAGTCAGATAAGAACATATTCTTATTTTCAATGACGGCCTAGGAACAGTGGGTTAACTGCCTGTTCAGGGGCAAAACGAAAGATTTGTACCTTGGCAGCTCGGGGGTTTGAACTTGCAACCTTCCAGTTACTAGTCCAAAGCTATAACCACTAGGCTACCCTCCCTATGCCTATAACATTCGACTCTTTTGCAGAGAAATCTTGTACAAAATAATGCAGATTTTCGAAAAAGGCCAACAATAAATTCAAAATACAATTGAAGTTTATACATGATCTAAACTCATTCACAGCTGTTTGCTTTAACTCCAGATTATTGCACATTTATCTGCTGAAAACTAGTTTACACAAATCTTTTTAAATGGAATTGTTAGTTGCCTGCTCAGGCAGGGTACCCAAAGCCCCTCGGAACAGTGCTGTGTGCAAGGGCCTTGAACCAAAAGCTAGATTCGAGTTTCTCCACACTTGAAGAGGCAAATCCTTTTTAATTCAAACTTGCGTAAACCTCTTTCATATTCATTTGAGTAACTTTGTTAATGACTTGACAGACTTATTTTTTTTTATCAGCAAATGTTGCCTGAGAAATGAACAGATAGGACATTTTCCCCAATGTATTCCATTCTTTATTTATTAATAATAACTATTTTAAAACTATTTAATAATGCAACAAGCTATAAAAAAAATGCAATGGTTCAACTCTGGCAACATTCTTATTTTATAAAATGGACCATGACAAAATAGTCCAAGCCTGATTCAGAAAATAACAGAATGGAGGGCAAATGTATTTTTTTTTTGGAATGGCTATATTTTGTCAGGTCATGCATTTCGTTATTCTAGTTCACCGAAACTACCAGAACCCGACTTGTGTCTCAAAATATGGTTACAATGCGTTGGTTTACTAATGTTACAATGTATCAAGGCTGAAACATGATTGGCTACACAAATTATTGTTTCCATTATAAACTGAGTGGTTCGAGCCCTGAATGCTGATTGGCTGACAGCCGTGGTATATCAGACCATACACCACCAGTATGACAAAACATGTAATTTTACTGCTGTAATCACGTTGGTAACCAGTTTATAATAGCAATAAGGCACCCCAGTGGTATATGGCCAATATACCACGGCTAAGGGCTGTATCCAGGGACTCCTGGATGGCTGTGGTATATTGGCCATATACCACACCTCATTGTGCCTTATTGCTTAATTGTATCCTGATAATGACATAATTTACCTCAACATTTCATATAGGCGAAGGTTTTGGCATTCATAGGTCTTTCAGCCTATAAGCCCTATATATTTGTTAATGCAAAATACATTTGCTTTAATTACTTAGGCCTATAGCTAAATCAAATATATAATTTTGTGCAGGTTTGGTAATAGGCTGTGCTCAGCCAATTGTAGACTATAAACATGAAAATGTTACACAAGTTGTTATGTAGGAAATGAAGAAGGCTCGGCTAGTTTGTGTCCGCACCACTGCAACCGCTGAGCTCAATGGTCGTAACGACTCGACTCCGTTTGATTTGGCGTCATTTTACCCACAGTAGAATGGGAGATATCTCTTCCAAAACACAGATGCCGACTCCAGAGAATGCTCTACCCGGGAGAAGTGAAAGTTTAAAAGTATCAGGTAGGATGATTTTCCCTGTGTGGGTCTGTGTCGCATGGTGTCCTAGGCTCGGTAGCTTTAGCCTATAACGTTAGTAGCTAGCCGGCATACCTAGTTGCTTAGCAAAACACCCGTAGGAACTGTAAATTGGCCTAATTATGTAAACATTGACAACACAAAGCGCGTACAGTTGGTATTTATGTCAACAAGCAATTGTCGTACGACTGTGTAGCCGACATACTTATGTGTTGCACGAATTGACTACACTTCTGCCCTGCTATGACTTTGAAGCGCTGCAGAGAATTTGTTTTGTCACTGAAACCTCCATATTGCGCATGCGTATTATTCACTTCTCGCGGCTATTAAACTGTTCAAGAAAGGTTGGTGCAATCCGGGTTCCTTGGGACGTTCCTACCCCATTGAAGTTGACATTTAAAATGGTTATGGTTTAGGGTAGGGACGACTCTAATGTAGACTAGACTATTTCTCCCTCACTCTGCACAGTTCTCTCACACACACACACACACACACACACACCTCTGATTAAGGCAACCTTTCCCAAAGATTATAATTTGTGAGAATAAAAAAATAAAAAAAATACAAATAATAATAAGGCTGGAAAATTATAGTGCATATTACTGTTAATCCTGCAACTATGTAGGCCTTACACCAAGGATATTTCTATTGGATCTCAATGCCCTTAAAGTGATTGAATATGTATTCTATCCTACTGGCAAGAACTTGACTCGCTTGGGGAAATTTGTGCTAGTTTAAAGTCAGTGGTGCAAAACATAATGTTTTCATGGGCTCCCGAGTGGCGCAGCGGTCTAAGGCACTATCTCGGTGCAAGAGGTGTTACTACAGTTCCTGGTTAGAATCCAGGCTGTATCACATCCGGCCGTGATTGGGAGTCCCATAGGGCGGTGCACATTTGGCCCGGGTTTGGCCGGGGTAGGCCGTCATTGTAAATAAGAATTTGTTCTTAACTGGCTTAATTTATTTATGTAACCTTTATTTAACGATGTCTAAAGAAAGATGCTATCTCCAACACTCCATTTAGATTAAAGATTAATTGTATTTCCTGTCTTACTCTCAGAAAAAAGGCAAAACTTTCAGTTTGAGGGGAATGGCTGACACAAGTTGAGTTACATAACATTTGAAGGGTAGAGGGGTGCGGTCTGCAGTGATGAGAATGAAAACATGTAGCCTACTAGCGTTTGCACTGTAGGCAAAGAGAGAGAGCACTAGGAGCTCGCCGCATGACATCAAACATCGATCGCAAGGAAAAGGCAAGAGAAAAAACAATTGCAGTACCTTGTGTTGCTTGGTTCCTGTCACCATAGGATGGGAAAATCATAACAGTAATTGTCTGGGGTCCTACGGTTTTCTCAGAACAGGCCCCATCTGAGTGGATGTCTAACACAACACCTAGTTATACTGTCATCGTAAACTGCATTTCACTTTTCTTCAGAATTGCCCCAAATAAGTGTGTGTGTAAGAGAGAGGGCAAGTAAAAGGCCTGGCGGGAGCAGCTGAAGGCTGCTTGAGATGCGGCTCACATGGGAACTGTGTGCAATGGCATGAAGCGTGACCGTGCAGGAAAGGGATCCACCCTGCAGGACTGCAGTGGTCTGATTACCAGCCCCATACAGCCCTGGCCTCCCTCCCCAGTCCCAGCCCTATGGCAACATCACTGCACCACGGGGCTGGCAGGTTGCCAGGAGACGCACGCACAGCTCCACAGACAGGCACCACACCACTGCACGTGGCTCTGTTAAGGCATCCTGATGTTGCTGCTAGCCCACTGAAGGTCACACATGACGGGGCGTTGAAACAGTGAGGAAAGAGGAATGAAGGGTCAGAGACAGAATGAAGTGGATTCATTTATTGCCCTTAAGGATTATGATGTTCTGGATAAGAGAGTAGCCATGGTATCTGTTATGCATTTTATGGACAGTGAAATGGTTATTTACTTATGAACATGGTGAAATTCATCCAAATCCCAGTAGATGCTGACAGGCATGTGACTGCCTATTTTATATTTTGCAGATCACAGATGGCTCTAGTTCTGTGTAGAGCAGCTTCCAGTGAAAGATAATGGGGGCCAGTCCTGATTTATGTGGTCATTCCAAATGAGGTGTATTTTGTACCATCCATCCACAGTCCTCTTCTAGAATAGATAGGGATACTGATGGACTTGGACTGTTTGTTGTAGATTGTGTTTTCAGTTTTCTTTCATAATCAGAAATAATCAGTTGCATTGTTGCAAAGTGTATGTCAGCGAATATATATTACCTCCACCTCACTAAATAAAAAACCTGCTGCATCACCTCTAGTCAGTTAATGGATATAAGGAGAACTTACAAGGGATTTTACCTTATGTTAACATTTATTGTAGTCTACGAGCTACATGGTTTAAAATCCATTTGAATCTAATATCCCAAACTGTCGGGGAAAGCTATGAATTAATAAAGTAGCAAAATGGCTTTAAGAGAAATTGACAGCCAATCAACAGCCTCTGTTTTGCTGTGTGTCTTATTTATTCCCTATAGGATCACTCCTGCATCTGCCAGTCTAAATTCCACCATGCTAGGCTGTTGCGTGGGATGGGGGTTGTGGCTATGTGCTACTGGATGGTGTGAACATGGAGGCAGGCAGTGGTGAGTTGGCACCAGCGATGTGGGCACTGAGGTGCCCCCTCAGAATGGCGGGAGATGCTGTGCCTTGGCACATGGTGAATAGACTACCCCGGCATTGAAAAAGCGAACCTGCTTCAGGTCTTGTAAAGACATCCCAGAGACATTTTTGGGGAGTCTCATCGAGAGAGACATGGAGGAACTCCCTGCGTGACTTGCTTGGGTGAGGGTGGGAAGGAGAGGGGAATGTGCTGTGGTGGGGGTATGGAGAGGTTAAGGGGGTGTGTGGGTAGGCATTGGGAGGTATTGGCTGGCATGGATTCCAAGTACCACACGTGTCTGTGTGCATCTGGGTGGGGGGCGGGAGAGGGGAGATGCCAGATATGAAGGAAGTGGTCGAGTGGCGTAGCTCAGAAATATATCTGAGATTCGTTTTGATAAATTTGCCCAAATCAATGATTTATTTCGGGGGAAGTGTGGGTGTTTGGGGGGTACTCAGACAGACATGTTGGAACCCCGCCAAGGCATCTCGGGAAGGTTGCCATGTCGAGAGAGAGGGAGAGGAGGGGAAGAGAGAAAATCCAGACGAGACTTGGCAGGGTTCTATCGCAGCTCCCTTTGTCTGTTTGCTCAGCTTTGCGCTAAGGAAATCAAAAATATCCAGGGTGTAGGAACTCTGCATCAACGCGAAAAAACTAAACCAAACAAGAAATCAAGTCGAGAAAACTACTTTGAAAAATTTGAGGACGCCGAGGGTGAATGGGGCACAAGCATAGTCACCAAAAATATGTTCTAATTCCAGCAGAGTTACACAATGCTTATTTGCGTGACTGGAGGAGGTTACTTGAGCCAAGAGATGACCATGTCATTTCAACTCAATCTTTCTTTGTAATTTCCAAGCGAATGAAGCTGCCTCTTCTGTCTTTTCTGGCTATGTTTTGAACACAAAAGGACTCTCAAAAGTGGACCTGGATTTTATCCATGAAGGACTGACAGAACTGTTGTGGCCAAGCAACTGTCAAGAAAACAGTTTTTTGCCTTTCCATAGATCAAACCTTATGTCACTATCTGTACATCACTGGGAGTAGATTTCACCTTCCAAAGATTTGTGATTGTAAAAATCACTGACTTCAATGCACTTCTAGGGTCAGAATGGAGATAACTGGCCTCAAAAATATATTGGATCACCTCCCTAACTGCCTCTGTTGTCACTAAGTTGTCCTCTTTGTGAGAGGGGTTTACAGCGGAACAACAGCAACTGGTTACTCAGGCCAAGTGCTCTTTGACCAAGCTTTAGAGTTCCATTGTGTCTCGCAGTTGGACGAACTGAAGAACATTAGAAGATATCTCGCCTGCAGAGGACTAAGATTCCCCAGCATTTGGATATTGGAGATCTGAGGCCAGTGGATCTACAGTAGTCTGTGAGGCACTGAACTAGTAGTGCAGTTTCTCCAAGCTACCTACTCTCAGTTGAAAGAGAGTTCTACAGGCCTGACTGGTTTTCTTCTAATATCTAAGGTTTCAATTCATTCTCAGCTTCACAATGAGAGTGTGGTACTGTGTAAGGTAAGTTATATGTTATATCTGGTTTCTACAGATTAAGACGTCTACTTTCTTTCCCGTTATACCATAAAGAAACCATAGGTGTTCCTTACTTACCAGCTGTGTTGTTGTCCCCGGGACACTTCAGAAGTCTAGCATTGTTTTCCTGCTATATGAAAAAGGAAGGCACTTAAAGGAGGCTGGGGAATGTCAGGGATGACTTAAAACGTCTCCTGAAGGATCGTCCATCCCTCCCCAGAGGACCCGGTGTGCCTACCATTCTACCGCTTTCCCACGATCAACGTCCTCGCTGCTGATTTTCATACTGGCCAAACACAGCCCCTGCAGAGAGAGTGGTCTCCCAGTCTCCGAATCCCCCGGAACCAGTGGCTTTTCTCATCTCCACCGTGTGGCTCATCCCCCCCTCCCGTTGTCTGTCACAGGCACAGCAGTGCCATCTCCCCCTCGGTCATCCTTAGGAAGCACTGTGCATGATGGTTTCTGATTTGTGTCTGGCACTTGATTAATAACTGCAGGGAAAGGCTAATAGAAAAGTAAGAAATGTTCCCCTCAAGGTTTATATTGAATCGCTGCCAAGGCAAATTACACTCTGCCAGATGTGTTTGCACTGATAGCAGGTGGAGTTAGCAGGTGTACTGTGATGGCTCTCATAATTATGAACGTTTGTTGTGGAAACATCATATTTTGCCTCTCTCTGGCGTGTTGGTGATTTCATCATTACTTGTCCTTATATTTAGCTTCAAATTATGGACAACAGAAAGCAGGCCGGAGTGTTGAGTTTTTATAGTCCATTTTCATTCAAGTTAATGAAAATGAATGGCCAGCTCATTTAGCTGTGGCTATTACTGTACAGATGACACATTAATGAATCACAATTATCCAAATTCTAGTATCACAGAATCAAGATAATGGCGATTAAGAAGTCCCCAATTGTCCTTTTAGATTTTGATTCTGTAAACGGGGTTGGAATTAAAGGTTGAAGGAAATTCTGTTTAGTGTTGGAGTGCTGCTGTTCTCTATTCCTGATCAGTCCAGGTTCATCCAGGGGTGAGGGCCTCAGTCTCCAGCTCTGAGAGTATGAGGAGGGATGTGAGGGGAAGATGTAGACCTGCTGATGCATTTACATACGGCTCTCTGCTCCCGATAGTCTTTCTTTTGGACCCAAGTAACCTGAAACACGATGTCAGTCTTTTAAAAGAGGTTCAGGTGTAGGAAGTTAGGCCTGAAGCTGTGGGCCTTGTCTACAAGCACTCTACTAGCATTTGGCGTTGGCTTTTAGCTTGGCCAGCTAGCTACTCCTCCTGCTTAGCTGAGATATGACTACTTTTCTATTTAACGCTTCCCGTTTGAAAGAGAATGTAAGACAATAGCTACATGATTCTGTTCTGTCTCAAGTCTCGACCGTTATGAAAGTGTCAACACAAGTAACTGAAGAAGGGCAGTGAACTTGAGAAAAGTGTGATGTCTTAGAAGAACCTGAAGTCTCCAGATAGCGGGACTGATTGTTGGGGTTGCGAGTGACGGCGTCTGATGGTCATGGTTGGACTGAGGCTCTGCTCCAGCCTCCAGTGCCCACTCATGTGGAGGGCAATGGCGTAGTGGAGGAGGAAGCTCTCCGATTTCTCCAAGGTTGGCTTTACCCAAGTCCACCCGTGCATGCATGGCCGACTTCGCCTGTCTATGTATTATTCACAAAGCTCTCATCTTCACAGGTCACTGTCATCCAGCAGTGTCTCTCTCTCTCTCTCTCTCTCTCTCTCTGCCCTTTGACTTTAATCCAGAGAAACTTCCCCGGCAAACACAGCACAAATCTTCAACCCAGGGCCTCCAGTGACAGAGAATGAGTACTTGAGTTGCCCGTGAGCAATATTGCAGGGTTTATCATGCCTGTTAAGTGAGTTTTAAAGGCTTTTATCAGCCTCTGTTGTGCCAAGATATGTCTTCATTTGTCACATGCTGAGTAATGATCCTGGCTAATGCCAGCGTAGACTCTGGTGACATGCATGGGATTTCACCATGAGTGTCCCTTGTTTACACTGACACTGATAACCCCACGGACAAAATTGGCACGGCTTGCACCTCAGAGAACTTAGATTACCTGTCATTCGCTGAGGTTTATCTCTCTCAACCACAGTTTGCCATCCTGTGAGTATAAACTCAGTTTAAGATGTCTCTTAGTTATTGTTATCTTGTCTTTCAGTCTAGATCCAGTTGTTTAAATGCTTAGAAACACAGTTTTATGATTCCAAACTGTGACTTCTTCTGCTCTTAATGGCATACCATACACTGTTGTGGTGTACCGGTAGCATGTTGGGTCAAACCCATCTGGGACCAATTTCTGTACATTTTCTGTCTGACTGGATTGGAGTTCAAGTGACTGTCTGTCTAAACTCCTACAAAATAGACATGTTGTAATCGCTTAACACCAAGCAAAAAAGGGTAAATCCATGAATAATTTAGTGAGTCAGGTTGCCTACCCCATGTATCTGAAACCGAGGTGGAAGTGTTATAGGAGGACAATTCATTAGCTTGTCACGCTATGACTACCCCGATCTGAAAACAGTTGATGGTAATCAAGAATCGTTATATTAGCCCTGGGCACACAACTTTAATTAAATGGAAGATTAGATGTAACAAATTAAAGATTCATTCATTAACCTCAAACCCACCAGGTGGGGGTTATTAATCAGATTAATTATGTCATGATAATGCTAATGATGTTCTACGATTCTCATAAATCTTTAAAAAGTCTCTTAAAAACAAATTGGAGGAAGGATATTCTGAGGGCCACAGCTCTGTATTCATTAGTGTGTTACGGTGAGAGATATTTATGTGACCTGGCTCATCTCATTACTGAGCAAGATTACACAGAAATATGGTTCTTACTTATCATATTTGCCCTGTATTAATTGGCTGAACCTCAGCCAGCTAAGGAAACTGATCTGAAATGAAATTGTTTTGCTGGAGGTTTCATTTTTTTCTACATTAGCATTTTAGTCATGCTCTTATCCAGAACGACTTACAGTAATGAGTACATACATTTTCATACCTTTTTTTCTCTTGTACTGGTCCCCCGAGGGAATCAAACCCACAACCTTGGTGTTGCAAATGCCATGCTCTACCAACTGAGCTCAGCATCTTTTCCCAAGAGACTATCTAGTTGGGTAAAGAACAAATCTAGCAAATCAGCACCACTTCCTGGTCCTTTGTTTATTTACATTTGAGTCATTCAGCAGACTCTTATCTAGAGTCATTTACAGTAGTGAGTGCATAAATGGTCCCCTGTGGGTATCGAACCCACAACCTTTGTGTTGCAAGCGCTATGCTCTACCAACTGAGCCACACAGGACCCCAAGGTAGTAGGATAATCGGACCCCCCTGATTATCATTAAGAGGATCATCTGCCTAATGCTCTTTTGGCTAATTTGTCATATAACTGTCCTCACACCTCAACACAATGTGATATTGTTTAGCTCTTACATTATAGCTCAGCACCCCCCCCCCCCCCCCTCTCTCAAATCCTCTCCTCATTCTTTCTCTATTTTTCTCCTTTATCCCTCTCTATCTCTACACCCCTCTTTCTCTGTCTCTCTCATGATAGTTATTTTGCATAACGTACCTGACATCTCCTCTGGTTGTTAGTGGGCGTGAGTGCTGGAGCTTTCAATGAGCTTAGCCCACTGTTGGTGAGATGCCATTAGGCTGGCCTGTGTTAAAACCCTCATACAAACACACACACACACACACACACACACACACACACACACACACACACACACACACACACACACACACACACACACCTCTCTCCCCTTCTCAGCCCATGCACTCATTCCAGGGCTCTGATAGCAACGGATGCTGTGCTGTTGCCATGTGTGGAGGCATTTCTGTGACATTGCTTGGTGGAGTGGCATGATGGCTGATTAACCCTTCGTTACCCTCGTTGCGTAACTTCTCTTGATTGCATAATGGATTGCCATTACACATACGGTTGGTGGCTTCCTGTGTAACCTCACTACTCTGTTTTGTATCCTCTTAGAACAGAGCGACGCTTTGATGCAATGGCGCGGAAGCTGGTTGAATATGTGGCTGTTGACCTGTGACCCAGACCTCCTCTATTGCTGTAGTTCTGCTGTTGCTGCTGAACGTGAAGGGTTTCCCATTAAGCAGTTAGATTATTGCTGGAAGCCAGGCTCTTAAATCCTGTGTTTTGTCATATATTCTGAGGTACGGAGTCAGATGAAGCTGATGTTACAGTATGTGGGTGTTCATGTTATGGTAACTAACCTACATTTCCCCATTTGAAATTGATATTGCGATAACTCTTAACTGGTTATCTCATTACAAGAGGGGATATACAGTGGTTGCTATTGGTACGAATGTTGTGATCTTTGTCACAAAAGATGCATATATTTGTTATTCACATTTTTGAAGTATTGTCACGTCTCCGAAAGCACACGTTCCTTGAGGTTTATCAAAATGTTCTCTTTCATTGATTTCTATAATCTAGTATAGTGGAGCGTTGCTCTTAAATGTATTTGGATAGTCAGTTCACACCCCTGGGGAGGAGGTTCAGAAGGTTAGAATAACCACAAAATACAAAAGATTGGATTTAGCCTTCGCAGACAGAGAGGATCACTACAACTAGGATACACAGGAAGGAGTGAGCTCCCTCTCCTCTCCTCTCCCCACCCTTTGGAAGAAATACACAACACCTGAACAAAGAACTGACAGAATTAAAGATGTATTGTGTCCTGAGTCCTGCACTGTTTTTGTTTCCAGTGTTTCTACCTCTGGGGAAGAGAAACTTCCTTTTATGTGTGAGCTCAATCCGCCCATAGACCTAGGTAGGGAGCTGGAGAGAGAGACCATGTTTGATGTTGACACATAAGTGGGAGAAGAAGGAGCAGAGCAGCCCTCCTTGCTATCACTATGAAACACACACAACAGGCCATCATTGTAACTCGCAATTTGTTCTTAATTAGTATGTGGTAAATGTTCAACTCTTAGTTCAAAACTTCAAACTGGTAACACTTGTAACGCAGCCAGTCTTCAGTGTTGGAGTAGTGAACTACATATCGTGTATTATACTTTACAGTATTGAAACTTCTGTATAAAACAGTTCCTCTGGACCTCCTCGGAGTCTGAGTTTGCCCCCCCCCAAAAAAAAATTATTCCCAGAATGCATCAGCCACTCAAAGTACAGTTGAAGTTGGAAGTTTACATACACTCCACAAATTTCTTGTTAACAAACTATAGTTTTGACAAGTCTGTTAGAACATCTACCTTGTGCATGACACAAGTCATTTTTCCAACAATTGTTTACAGACAGATTATTTCACTTATCACTGTATCACAATTCCAGTGGGTCAGAAGTGTACATACACTAAGTTGACTGTGCCTTTAAACAGCTTGGAAAATTCCAGAAAATAATGTCATGGCTTTAGAAGCTTCTGATCATTTGAGTCAATTGGAGGTGTATCTGTGGATGTATTTCAAGGACATTACATTTTTGCATCTGAGCTCTTAGTGTGCAGCTCTCCTTTATTGTCAAGTTTTCCACTCCGCTAGCCAGCACCTCGCCAGAATAGGTGTGCGTTTCTTTTTCATCTAGAGTGTATTTCAAGGTCTACCTTCAAACTCAGTGCATCTTTGCTTGACATCATGGGAAAATCTAAATATATCAGCCAAGACCTCAAAAAACTAAATTGTAGACCTCCACAAGTCTGGTTCATCCTTGGGAGCAATTCCCAAACGCCTGAAGGTACCACGTTCATCTGTACAAACAATAGTATGCAAGTATAAACACCATGGGACCACGCAGCCGTCATACCGCTCAGGAAGGAGACGCGTTCTGTCTCCTAGAGATGAACGTTCTTTGGCGCAAATAGTGCAAATCAATCCCGGAACAACAGCAAAGGACCTTGTGAAGATGCTGGAGAAAACAGGTATAAAAGTATCTATATCCACAGTAAAACAAGTCCTATATCGACATAACCTGAAAGGCCACTCAGCAAGGAAGAAGCCACTGTTCCAAAACCGCCATAAAAAAGCCAGACTACGGTTTGCAACTGCACATGAGGACAAAGATCATACTTTTTGGAGAAATGTCCTCTGGTCTGATGAAACAAAAATAGGACTGTTTGGCCATAATGACCATCATTGTGTTTGGAGGAAAAAGGGGGATGCTTGCAAGTCGAAGAACACCATCCCAACCGTGAAGATGCTACAACTGATGGTACAACTGTTGAGCATCTGAGCTTATGGTTGTTTGTGGGGGAAAGGGGTTGTGCGTGTATGTATGCGTGTATGTGTGCGTGTATGTGTGTGTGTGTGTGTGTATCCCACAACTGTTGCTAGGGAGTAAAGATGTTAGAGACAATATAGGATGATTCACAATAATTGTTTGCTGAAATAATAATTTCCTGCCAAAATGTAACTTTTGTAATAGCAATCCTGGTAAGAGGTAACAATCCTTTGCATGAACTACCTACATTATTACAAATATGAATAGTTAATTATGGAAATTAAGATATATATATTTTTAATAGCTATATATAATACAAATTAAGGTGAGGGTGATGGAAATGCTTTTGGTTGGGCTGACCTGCTTCTGTTCTGTGGTGGCACTGTGTGTTCTTTTTCGAAGGATGGGTCCCGGTCTCTCGGGGGCCTTGGGATTATAGCCAGCTATAATTGTAATGGTTTAGCAGATAATAAGAAAAGACGATCAGTATTTACCTGGCCAAAAGGGAAGGAATACGATCTCTATTGTTTACAGGAAACTCATTCAACAATTTTAGATGGAGTTGTGTGGAAAAAGGACTGGGGGGGGGGGGGGGGCAAATATACTTCTCCCATGGGCAAAGAAGGTGTGGTGATATTAACAGTCATTTTGATCCAAATGTGCAAATTGTCCAAACAGATCCTCAAGGTAGATGGATGATGTTAAATATGTTTATTGGTCCATAAACAGGTATGGCTCGTTAACCTATAAGGTCCATATAATGATGATCCACGCTTCTTTGAACATTTGAAAACTCTTATTATGGTGGGAGATTATAATCCGGTTTCTTAATCTAATCTTCAACATAGAAATGCTACCAATTTTTTTTTTTCCTGAAACTTGTTACAAATGATGGAGTCACTCATGATTCACCAAACTATATTTTGAAAGAGGACGTTAAAGTACTTTAAGCATATGTTTTCATTTCAATCTCACTCCAATACATTTTTATAGAAAGATAGCAAAAATAGATAAGATCTTGCTACCATGGGAAAGGAAAATACCTGTCTATTTGTGGAAAAATCACCCTGATTAACTATTTTTAGTCATATCACAGTTGACCTATTTGCTTATGGTTTTGCAAACACCTAGCAACCTTTTTTTTCAATTGTATGAGCAAAAAATATTTCATTTTATTTGGAACGGCAAGCCAGACAGAATGAAATGGGCCTATTAATATAATGAATATGAAATCGGAGGGCAGAAATGATTAAATATTAAAGCATTAGACCTCTCACTAAAGGCATCAGTCATACAAAAGTTATACTTAAATCTGAACTGGTTCTCTAGCAAATTAGTATGAATGTCTCACTCCATGTTCAAGAAGGGCCTTTTCCCTTTATTCAGATTATAACCGTTCACTTTTGGTAATTTGAAAACAAAATAATCTCCAAAATATATATATTTTTTAAACAAGCCATAGAAAGTTGGTTGCAATTTAAGTTTAATCCACCAGAAAAGACAGAACAAATAATAGAACAAATATTGTGGTTAAACTCAAATATACTAATTGATAAAAAAACTTTTAAAAAATGTACTTTGTAAATTATATCAGCAATAGGACTGGTGGAGTTATGTCACACATGCAGCTAACACAAATACATGGAAATGTCTGCTCTACCCAAAAATACAACCAAGTGCCTTGCGTTCGGAGGCCGAGCAGTTGCCATACCAGGCAGTGATGCAATCAGCCAGGATGCTCTCGATGGTGCAGTTGTAGAACATTTTGAGGATCTGAGGGCCCATGCCAAATCTATTCAGTCTCCTGAGGGGCAATAGGTTTTGTTCTGCCTGCTTCACGACTGTCTTGGTGTGCTTGGACCATGTTAGTTTGTTGGAACAAGGAACTTGAAGCTCTCAACCGGCTCCACTGCAGCCCCGTCGATGAGAATGGGGGTGTACTCTGTCCTCTTTTCCCTGTAGTCCACAATCATCTCCTTTGACTTGATCACGTTGAGGGAGAGGTTGTTGTCCTGGTACCACACTGCCAGGACTCTGACGACCTCCCTATAGGCTGTCTCGTTGCTGTCGGTGATCAGGCCTACCACTGTTGTGTCATCGGCAAATTGAATTATGGTATTGGAGTCGTGCCTGGTCATGCAGTCATGAGTGAACAGGGAGCACAGGAGGGGGCTGAGCACGCACCCCTGAGGGGCCCCTGTGTTGAGGATCAGCATGGAGGATGTGTTGTTACCTACCCTTACCACCTGGGGGCGGCCCGTCAGGAAGTCTAGGATCCAGTTGCAGAGGGAGGTGTTTAGTCCCAGGATCCTTAGCTTATTGATGAGCTTTGAGGGCACTATGGTGTTGAATGATGAGATGTAGTCAATTAATAGCATTCTCACATAGGTGTTCCTTTTGTCCAGGTGGGAAAGGGCAGTGTGGAGTGCAATAGAGATTGCATCTGTGGATCTGTTGGGGCGGTATACAAATTGGAGTGGGTCTAGGGTTTCTGGGATAATGGTGTTGATGTGAGCCATGACCAGGCTTTCAAAGCACTTCATGGCTACAGACGTGGGTGCTACGGGTCGGTAGTCATTTAGGCAGGTTACCTTAGTGTTCATGGGCACAGGCACTATGGTGGTCTGTTTGAAACATGTTGATATTACAGACTATGATAGGGAGAGGTTGAAAATGTCAGTGAAGACACTTGCTAGTTGGTCAGCGTATGCTTGCAGTACACATCCTGGTAATCCGTCTGGCCCTTAGGCCTGAATGTTGACCTGTCTAAATGTCTTACTCACATCGGCTGCGGAGAGCGTGATCACACAGTCTTCCGGTACAGCTGGTGCTCTCATGCATGTTTCAGTGTTATTTGCCTCAAAGCGAGCATAGAAGTTGTTTAGCTCGTCTGGTAGGCTTGTGTCAGAGGGCAGCTCTCGGCTGTGCTTCCCTTTGTAGTCTGTAATGGTTTGCAAGTCCTGCCACATGAGCGTAAGAGCTGGTGTAGTATGACTCGATCTTAGTCCTGTATTGACGCTTTGCCTGTTTGATGGTTCGTCGGAGGGCATAGCGGGATTTCTTATAATCTTCCGGGTTAGAATCCCGCTCCTTGAAAGTGGCAGCTCTAGCCTTTAGCTCAGTGCGGATGCTGCCTGTAATCGATGGCTTCTGGTTGGGGTATGTACGTACGGTCACAATGTAGACAACGTCATCGATGCACTTATTGATGAAGACAATGACAGATGTGGTGTACTCCTCAATTCCATTGGAGGAATCACGAAACATATTCCAGTCTGTGCTAGCAAAACACACCGGTAGCTTAGCATTTGCTTCATCTGACTACTTTTTTTATTGATCTAGTCACTGGTCCTTCCTGCTTTCATTTTTGCTTGTATGCAAGAATCAGGAGGATGGAAATTTGGTCAGATTTTCCAAATGGAGGGCGAGGGAGTGCTTTGTATGCATCTCTGTGTGTGGACTATAGTTGGTCATGAGTTCTTTTCCCTCTGGTTGCACATTTAAAATGCTGATAGATATTTGGTAAAACTGATTAAAGTTTGCCTGCATTGAAGTCCCCTGCTACTAGGAGCGCTGCCTCTGGGTGAGCGTTTTCTTGTTTGCTTATGGTGGAATACAGCTCATTCAATAGCTACGAAGAATACAGATGAGAACTCTCTCTGTAGATAGTGTGGTCTACAGCTTACCATGATATATTCAAACTCAGGCGAGCAATAGCTCGAGACTTCCTTAGATATAGTGCACCAGCTGTTATTTACAAAAATACATAGTCCACCGCCCCTTGTCTTACCAGACGCCACTGTTCTATCCTGCCGGTACATCGTATAACCAGCCAGGTGTATGTTGATATTGTCGTTGTTCAGTCACGACTCTGTGAATCATAAGATGTTAGTTTTTAATGTCCCGTTAGTAGTTTCATCTTCCCGTAACTCATTGATTTTATTCTCCAAAGATTGCATGTTTGCTAGCAGAATTGAGGGAATTTGGGGTTTATTCAATCGCCTCCGAATTTTCAGAAGGCAGCCCGCTCTCTGGCCTCTCTTTCTCCACCTCCTCTTCACGCAGATCACGGGGGTCGGGGACTGTTCCCAAGGAAGCCGTATATCCTCCGCCTCGGGCTCGTCAGAGTCGTGAAAGAATAAAAAGGATTCTGCTAGTCCGTGGTGAGTAATCGCAGTCCTGATGTCTATAAGATATTTTCGGTCATAAGAGACAGTAGCAGTAACATTATATACAAAATGAGTAAAAAAATAAATGAAAAAAAATACAAAAATCGGTTGCGGGCACGTAAAACGTCTGCCTTCTGCTCCGGCGCCATTTTATGTACACTGCTCAAAAAAATAAAGGGAACACTTAAACAACACAATGTAACTCCAAGTCAATCACACTTCTGTGACATCAAACTGTCTGCTTAGGAAGCAATACATTTCACATGCTGTTGTGCAAATGGAATAGACAACAGGTGGAAATTATAGGCAATTAGCAAGACACCCCCAATAAAGGAGTGGTTCTGCAGGTGGTGACCACAGACCACTTCTCAGTTCCTATGCTTCCTGGCTGATGTTTTGGTCACTTTTGAATGCTGGCGGTGCTTTCACTCTAGTGGTAGCATGAGACGGAGTCTACAACCCACACAAGTGGCTCAGGTAGTGCAGCTCATCCAGGATGGCACATCAATGCAAGCTGTGGCAAGAAGGTTTGCTGTGTCTGTCAGCGTAGTGTCCAGAGCATGGAGGCGCTACCAGGAGACAGGCCAGTACATCAGGAGACGTGGAGGAGGCCGTAGGATGGCAACAACCCAGCAGCAGGACCGCTACCTCCGCCTTTGTGCAAGGAGGAGCAGGAGGAGCACTGCCAGAGCCCTGCAAAATGACCTCCAGCAGGCCACAAATGTGCAGGTGTCTGCTCAAACGGTCAGAAACAGACTCCATGAGGGTGGTATGAGGGCCCGACGTCCACAGGTGGGGGTTGTGCTTACAGCGAAAATAAATGCAGTTGACAGTGAGAGGACGTTTCTTTTTTTGCTGAGTTTATGTATGTGTATTTGTATGTATATTTATATATACTGTATATGTTCATATGTGTATATATAGAAAATATGTTTACCCCAAAAATATATTGGGGATTGGCAATGTATCTATATCTGAAATCTATCTGCACTATTAAAGCTGATCTCCTCCGAAACACAACCCAACCAAGCCGCACTGCTTCTTGACACAATTCCCACTTAACCCGGAAGCCAGCCGCACCAACGTGTTGGAGGAAACACCATACACCTGGCGACCATGTCAGCGTGCACTGCGCCCGGCCTGCCACAGGAGTCGCTAGTGCGGACGACGCTAGGCCAATTGTGCGCTGCCCCATGGGTCTGCCGGCCGCTGCAGGCTGCGACAGAGCCTGGACTCGAACCCAGAATCTCTAGTGGCAGAGCTAGCACTGCGATGCAGTGCCTCAGACCACTGCGCCACTCGGGAGGCCCAGTGTCCACTGGACCGCCCTTGCCCGGAAATTTGTCACTCGTTCATCCCGCAATGATTGTTTTCAGCCATCGGTAGCTTGTGGGTGCTTCATATGCACTGTAGTCAGTTATGATTGCATGTGTACTTACATTAAATATATAATTATTAATATACGCCTACTGTATGATAGCTAGTAAATTAATTAGCTATCTAACATTAGCCTAGCTGGAACTTCTGAAGAAGAAAAATGTTTTATTTCTACAATTTCCATAAGCTAACCAAACAAAAACATCATTACATTTGCGAGACGTGTTTGTGCCGTCATGTGCATTAGTAGCACAATTTCTAACTTAATTACATTTGTTTTTACTTAGACTTGTATGTTGACTCCATATTGACGTTGAGGTTTTAATTTTTGGTGGACTTTTCTTAGCGGATGTACAATCGCCGCAAATTGAATTATGGGGAGTTTCAGTCCCCAAAGTGAACATAATTGTACACTTGCAAACTCTTCTAAAAACGAGGGCAGAGGGGCTTACGTTGCAAACTTCCTTTGCTTGGCTAATCATTTGGACCACCCTCCAAGATGGTGACGGGGATTCCCCCAAGTGCATAAGGCGAGGGTAAATGGAGGGTGTGTCTTTTATGAGTTTGAACCGCAGCCTTGGTCTTTTATCAAATAGGGCTATCCTCTGTATACCAACCCTACCATGTCACAACATAACTGATTGGCTCAAACGCATTAAGAAGGAAAGAAAGGGACACCTGTTAGTTGAAATGCATTCCAGGTGATTACCGCATGAAGCTGGTTTAGAGAATGCCAAGCGTGTACAAAGCTGTCATCAAGGCAAAGGGTGGCTACTTTGGAGAACCTCAAATATAAAATATATTTTGATTTGTTTAACACTTTTGATTACTACATAATTCATTATGTGTTATTTCATAGTTTTGACGTCTTCACTATTATTTTACAATGTAAAAATATAGAAAAAACATTGAATGAGTAGGTGAATCCAAACATTTGACTGGTACTGTACATGCATGCGAACATGCATATGCAGCCCCACATGCGGCGTGCATGTACACACTCATATGATGCACATGCACGTACACACATGCATCACTTAGTGCCAGCCCGTGTTGTCTTTCAATGTCAGTACATCATGTCAATATTCTGTCACTTCATATGTATGTTGGTGACTGGAAAGCAGTTACATATTCCTGGAGTAGATGCATAGAGAACTTCCCCTCAGACAATTGACCTGACTTGTTATGCTAGCAGTGAAGACATTTAGTATTATGTCCAGGACAAAAGCACTGGTGAAATGTCAGCCATTTTAGAACTGATCGGTGTCATAAAGCTAGCTCCTGGTGTGGAATCACCACTTCCTCATTAACCTGCTATGACTGCACTGTTAACATCCTGAATGCAGAGGTCACCCATGGTCATTACCGTTTTAATTTATAGGATGGTCTTTCTGGAGTGTGCTATGTAACGAAAGGCTAGAAGAAGTGTAGCTTTGAAGTGATTCCTTTAAACAGGGTTTCTCTCTCCCTCTGTATTTATCTCTCTCTCTCTCTCCCCCTCTCCCTCAGTCTCTCTCTCTTCCCATCCCCCACCTTCGCTCTGATTGGTTGAATTAACTCTGCAGCCTCCTGTTGTGAATAATTACTTTTGATCCAATGCGGATCTCTCTCTTGTTCTTTCTCTCTTGCTCCATGTCACCAATTTTTATAACATCCCCTGTCCCTGTTCCATATCCAACACACACACACACACACACACACACACACACACACACACACACACACACACACACACACACACACACACACACTGCAGGCGTTATTCAAATTCAGGTTCTGTCCCTGGCAGCTGGTCGATGAGTGGAGAGCGGGGACTACACTGGGACAGGGCCCAGCTGAATGCTCTCCTCCCCTGTTAGCTGCAGCGCTGTGATGCCACTGGACAGGACATATGTAAACCAGCGATTAGCACTGACCCTCCAAACAGCCCTCAGAGCAGCCCAGTGGCAGCAGCCTAAACTAGGCCAGGGAGATGGGAAGAGCTAGCTCAGTGTCCCAGGGAGAGGGGAGCTCAGTGTGGATTAAGATGCAGGGAGGGAGAGCAGCATTCAGTACAGCATCAGCACAGCCAGAGGGAGGCTATCATGAATATTGAATGAGAGGCAGGACACCGAGTCTGTCGCTCCTTTCTGCATTGAGTCAGTCATGAACAGGAGTCAGGAGGAATGGTCTATGTCCCATGCTTCCTTCCCTACCACAATCTCCACTCCCCCATCTTTCCCTAACCCATTCCTCAAACCCCCCCTTACCACCACACACCCTTCCCTGTCCTACCCACTCTTCATACCCAAACAAGCCTTCCCATTGTAATGCATTGTAGTGATGCGTGTGTCGTTCCCTTAAAGCTACTACTTTCTCTAATCGTGTGCAACTGCAGCCCGCAGTTCAGGGCATTCCTGCATGTGGCCATACCTGCATCAGGAATGCCCACGTACCAGAGGTTCCCACGGAGACAATTATGCCCGACAGGACAATGTCATCCCCGCCTCCCACTAGCACAGCAGGCGGGAAGCTGGGGCGACACCTTGTGTTCACTAACTAGCTAGCTTGCTAGTTAGGGACACTGTGTACTGGCTAGCTAGCATGCTAGTTAGCTAGCTAGCAGATGGTGTCGTCCCCGCCTCCCACCTGCTGCGTACTGGACTAGCTGGCTAAGCTAGCACACAGTGTCCTTCACTGCCACCTGCCAAACACCAGCCGTATTTAACAGTATTATGGGAAACAGTGCCCGACAAGCGGGGACGAAGAACACTGTGTACCGGTGCACAGCTAGTTAGCTACCGTTGTCGCCCCTTCTTCTGTGGGGTTTATCGGCTGCTGGCATCCAACGTTAACATGCTTTAACGCCACCTACCGTACTGGAAGCAGAAATGCCCACATGCAAGAACGCCCCGAATTGCAGGCCTCAATTACACCCTTCTCACTTCCTCCAAGTGTGACAGCTAGTCAGGTGTGACCAAAAGTTTTGAGAATGACACAAATATTTATTTTCACAAAGTCTGCTGCCTCAGTTTGTATGATGGCAATTTGCATATACTCCAGAATGTTATGAAGAGTGATCAGATGAATTGCAATTAATTGCAAAGTCCCTCTTTGCCATGCAAATGAACTGAATCTCAAAAAAACATTTCCACTGCATTTCAGCCCTGCCACAAAAGGACCAGCTGACATGTCAGTGATTCTCTCGTTAACACAGGTGTGAGTGTTGACACGGACAAGGCTGCAGATCACTATGTCATGCTGATTGAGTTCGAATAACAGACTGGAAGCTTCAAAAGGAGGGTGGAGTCATTGTTCTTCCTCTGTCAACCATGGTTACCTGCAAGGAAACACGTGCCGTCATCATTGCTTTGCACAAAAAGGGCTTCACAGGCAAGGATATTGCTGCCAGTAAGATTGCACCTAAATCAACCATTTATCAGATCATCAAGAACTTCAATGAGAGGGGTTCAATTGCTGTGAAGAAGGCTTCAGGGCACTCAAGAAAGTCCAGCAAGCACCAGGACCGTCTCCTAAAGTTGATTCAGCTGTGTGATCGGGGCACCACCAGTACAGAGCTTGCTCAGGAATGGCAGCAGGCAGGTGTGAGTGCATCTGCACGCACAGTGAGGCAAAGACTTTTGGAGGATGACCTGGTGTCAAGAAGGGCAGAAAAGAAGCCACTTCTCTACAGGAAAAACACCAGGGACAGACTGATATTCTGTAAAAGGTACAGGGATTGGATTGCTGAGGACTGGGGTAAAGTCATTTTCTCTGATGAATACCCTTTCCGATTGTTTGGGGCATCCGAAAAAAAAGCTTGTCCGGAGAAGACGAGGTGAGCGCCAACAGCAAAGCATCCTGAGACCATTCATGTGTGGGGTTGCTTCTCAGCCAAGGGAGTGGGCTCACTCACAATTTTGCCTAAGAACACAGCCAGAATAAAGAATGGTACCAACACATCCTCCGAGAGCAACTTCTCCCAACCATCCAGGAACAGTTTAGTGACAAACACTGCCTTTTCCAGCATGATGGAGCACCTTGTCATAAGGCAAAAGTGATAACTAAGTGGCTCGGGGAAAAATATTTTGGGTCCATGGCCAGGAAACTCCCCAGACCTTAATCCCATTGAGAACTTCAAACTTCAAGAGGCGGGTAGACAAACAAAAACCCACAAATTCTGACAAACTCCAAGCATTGATTATGCAAGAATGGGCTGCCATCAGTCAGGATGTGGCCCAGAGGTTAATTGACAGCATGCCAGGGTGGATTGCAGAGGTCTTGAAAAATAAGGGTCAACACTGCAAATATTGACTCTTTGCATCAACTTCATGTAATTGTCAATAAAGGCCTTTGACACTTATGAAATGCTTAAAATTATACTTCAGTATTCCATAGTAACATCTGACAAAAATATTTAAAGACACTGAAGCAGCAAACTTTGTGGAAATGAATTATTCTCAAAACTTTTGGCCACAACTGTACTGTATGTGGCATGTTCAATCGTCTGTCCTTACTCTCTGCCTTACGTTGTGGTCTGGATCTGGAGATCCATCCTATTCCCACCTACCCTCCCCTCCCCTGCCTTACACTGGCCTACCCTGCCTTACCCTGGCCTACCCTGCCTTACCCTGGCCTACTCTGCCTTACCCTGCCTTACCCTGGCCTACTCTGCCTTACCCTGCCTTACCCTGGCCTACTCTGCCTTACCCTGCCTTACCCTGGCCTACCCTGCCTTACCCTAGCCTACTCTGCCTTACCCTGCCTACCCTGGCCTACCCTGCCTTACCCTGGCCTAACCTGCCTTACCCTGGCCTACCCTGCCTTACCATGGCCTACTCTGCCTTACCCTGGCCTACTCTGCCTTACCCTGCCCTACCCTCCCCTCCCCTGCCTTACCCTGGCCTTTCCTGCCTTACTCTAGCCTACCCTCCCCTCCCATGCCGTACCCTGGCCTACTCTACTTTACCATGCCCTACCCTACCCTACCCTCCCCTGCCTTACCCTACCCTCCCCTGCTCTACCCTACCCTCCCCTGCCTTACCCTGCCTTACACTGGCCTACCCTACCCTCCCCTGCCTTACCCTCCCCTGCCTTACCCTGCCTTACTCTGGCCTATCCTACCCTGCCTTACTGTACCCTCCCCTGCCATACCCTGGCCTCCCCTGCATTACCCTGGCCTACCCTGGCCTCCACTGCATTACCCTGGCCTACCCTAGACTACCCTGTCTTACCCTGCCCTACCCTAGCCTACCCTGCATTACCCTTCCCTACCCTCCCCTGCCTTACCCTGGCCTACCCTGCCTTACCCTACCCTCCCGTCTTACTCTGGCCGACCCTACCCTCCCCTGCCTTACTGTACCCTCCCTGCCATACCCTAGCCTCCCCTGCATTACCCTGGCCTACCCTAGCCTACCCTAGCCTACCCTGCATTACCCTGCCCTACCCTCCCCTGCCTTACCCTGGCCTACCCTACCCTGCCTTACCCTCCCCTCCCCTGCCTTACCCTGGCCTACCCTGCCTTACCCTACCCTCCCCTGTCTTACCCTGGCCTACCCTGCATTACCCTGCCCTACCCTACCCTCCCCTGCCTTACCCTGTCCTACCCTGCCTTACCCTGGCCTACCCTACCCTCCCCTGCCTTACCCTAGCCTACCCTGCCTTACCCTAGCCTACCCTGGCCTGTTCCGCCTGGCTGGCTTGTCACAACCACTCAGGTCACAGCCAGGACCAAGTCCAGATCTGCCTCAGTCACTCTCACTCTGCTGCGCTAGCACCACTCTGACATTTCCTGTGTGTGTGTGTGTGTGTGTGTGTGTGTGTGTGTGTGTGTGTGTGTGTGTGTGTGTGAGTGAGTTACGGCCTGCCTGGCACTTTGACATTCATTTTTCATCACCCTCCTCGCTGCAGATTCAGCTGTCATCATGTCCAAAATAATGGTGAGAGCACATAAACTCTCCAGTTGTCCTACATCGCCCCAGCGCAAGGTTATGAAATACTAAACATAGTATATTTGAGATATGTTTCTGCATCTCCTTGACAGAGGGTTATTCTACACTGTCAGTCTATATAGTATATGAATATGCGAATCTGGAGCATTGGCAGCACATGAAAACGCTCTCTCTCTTCCCATGAGTGACGCTCTCTCTTTGCTTCTCTAATAATGCATTTGTTGCTCAAGATGAATTATGGGAAGAAAAATATGCATTTAGAGGAGACTCCGAGATGTGTCTGGAGCACAGAAGGGAAGCGATCCCTCTCTCCTCTTTTTTTCTGATCTGACGTTTCTTTGGAGATGCAAAGAATGTGTCAAGCGCCTTGCAGCGGAGAGGCTGCCTGTGAATTAAATTACAGGGGAGGATAATGCAATCCCTGATCTCTACCTGCTCACTGTAATGAAATTAGGAGATGAAAGCACAGCTGGACCATTTTGCATGATATTACTGTCTGAGGAAGTGTTGGGCTGGCTCTGGAGAGAACCCATCCTGGGAAATAATCTCTTTCTCTCTCTCGCTCTCTCTGTCTCTCTGTCTCTCGCTCAAACCCTCACTCTTCCTCTACCCCTCTCTCCTCTTTGTCTCTCCTCATTCTGTCTTTTTTTCTCCCCTCTCTCTCTCTCTCTCTCTCTCTCTCTCTCTCTCTCTCTCTCTCTCTCCCCCTCTCTTTCTTCACCCCCGCCCCCCTCTCCTGTCTCACACTAGGACTGCTACTCCTCGGGGCGAACAAATGACGGCGATTACAGGAACTTCAGCATCATTATTACAATTTGGATTGGACCACTGAGATGGTGGAGTGCAGTGCAGTAGGAGAGTGTAGTGCTTTGAGATCTGAAAAGTACTGAAGCTTTGTGCCTTCATAGAGAAACAAAAGAACAATAGTTCAACCAAGCAATGTTTATAAGATTCATTATTTTCCAGATACAGAATATTATTGCTGTCAGTTTCCATAAAAGATTTAGATGCTTTAGTCACTGTTCCTGGGTTTTGGATTTCTGTATTCTGTTTATCGGTCAGGGGTTAGGGATGGAGAATAGTAATATTTAGGGTACACTATTGTTCCAGGGGGAACAAAAAGATAAAAATAGATAATGTAAGTTCAGCTGTACAGTGCCTTCGGAAAGTATTAAGACCCCTTGACTTTTTCCACATTTTGTTACGTTACAGCCTTATTGTAAAATTTATTTAAAAAATTAAAAATCCTCATCTACACACAATACCCCATAAGGACAAAGCGAAAACAGGTTTTTAGAAATGTTTAAAAAACAGAAAGAGCTTATTTACATACGTTTTCAGAACATTTGCTATGAGACTCGAAATTGAGCTCAGGTGCATTCTGTTTCCATTGATCATCCTTGAAATGTTCCTACAACTTGATTGGAGTCCACCTGTGGTAAATTCCAATTGATTAGACATGAGTTGGAAAGGCACACACTTGTCTATATAAGGTCCAACAGTTGACAGTGTATGTCAGAGCAAAAACCAAGCCATGAGGTCGAAGGAAATTTCCGTAGAGCTCAGAGACAGGATTGTGTCGAGGCACAGATCTGGGGAAAGGTACCAAAACATTTCTGCAGCACTGAAGGTCCCCAAGAACACAGTGGCTTCCATCATTCTTAAATGAAAGAAGTTTGGAACAACCAAGACTCTTCCTAGAGCTGGTTGCTGGGCCAAACTGAGCAATCGTGGGAGAAGGGCCGCGGTCAGGGAGGTGACCATATCCCCCCACAAGCCGATACCACAACGGCCCTCAAGGAACTTCACTGAACTCTATGCAAACTGGAAACCATATATCCTGAGGCTGCATTTATTGTAGCTGGGGATTTTAACAAAGCAAATTTGAGAACAAGGCTACCTAAATTCTATCAGCACATTGATTGAAGCACTCGTGGGTGCAATGCACGGGATCACTGCTACTCTAACTTCCGCGATGCATACAAGGCCCTCCCCCGCCCTCCCTTTGGCAAATCCGACCACAACTCCATTTTGCTCCTACTGTCCTATAAGCAGAAACTCAAACAGGATGTTCCCGTGACAAGAACTATTCAATGCTAGTCTGACCAATCGGAATCCACGCTTCACGATTGTTTTGATCACGCGGACTGAGGATGTTCCGGGCAGCCTCAGAGAATAACATTGATTTATATGCTGATTCGGTGAGAGAGTTTATAAGGAAGTGCATTGGAGATGTTGTACCCACTGTGACTATTAATATCTACCCTAACCAGAAACCGTGGATAGATGGCAACATCCGCGCAAAATTGCAGGTGCGAACCACTGCATTTAACCACGGAAAGATTACTGGTAATATGGTTGAATATAAACAATGTAGTTATTCCCTCCGCAAGGCAATCAAACAAGCGAAATGTCGGTATAGGGACAAAGTGGAGTCGCAATTCAACGACTCAGACACGAGACATATGTGGCAGGGTCTACAGGCAATTATGGACTACAAAAAGAAAACCAGCCACGTCACGGACACCGACGTCTTGCTTCCAGACAAGCTAAACACCTTCTTTGCCCGCTTTGAGGATAATCCAGTGCCACCGACGCGGCCCGCTACCAAAGACATTTAAACGTGTCGTATTCAATCTCTCCTTATCCCAGTCTGCTCTCCCCACATGCTTCAAGATGGCCACCCTTGTTCCTGTACCCAAGAAGGTAAAGATAACTGAACTAAATGACTATTGCCCTGTAGCACTCACTTCTGTCATCATGAAGTGCTTTGGGAGACTAGTCAAGGATCATATAACCTCCACCTTACCTGACACCCTAGACCCACTTCAGTTTGCATACCGCCCCAACAGGTCCACATCACACTGCACACTGCCCTATCCCATCTGGACAAGAGGAATATCTATGTAAGAATGTTGTTCATTGACAACAGCTCAGCATTCAACACCATAGTATCCTCCAAGCTCATCATTAAGCTTGAGGCCCTGGGTCTCAACCCCGCTCTGTGCAATTGGGTCCTGGACTTTCTGACTGGCTGCCCTCAGGTGGTGAAGGTAGGAAACAACATCTCCACTTCACTGATCCTCATTACCGGGGCCCCACAAGGGTGGGTGCTCAGCCCCCTCCTGTACTCCCTGTTCACCCATGACTGCAGAAGACACAACAGTAGTAGGCTTGATTACTGACAGCGACGAGAGCCTACAGGGAGGAGGTGAGGGCACTCAGAGTGTGGTGTCAGCAAAACAACCTCTCACTCAACATCAACAAAGGAGATGATCGTGGATTTCAGGAAACAGCAGAGGGAGCACCCCCCTATCCACATCGATGGGACAGCAGTGGAGAAAGTGGAAAGTTTTAAGTTCCTCGGCGTACATATCACGGACAAACTGAAATGGTTCACCCACACAGACAGTGTGGTGAAGAAGGCGCAGCAGCGCCTCTTCAACCTCAGGAGGCTGAAGAAATGTGGCTTGTCAACTAAAACCCTCACAAACTTTTACAGATGTACAATTGAGAGCATCCTGTTGGGCTGTATCACCGCCTGGTACAGCAACTGCACAAACCCACAACCGCAAGGCTCTCCAGAGGGTGCACAACGCATCACCGGGGGCAAACTACCGGCCCTCCAGGACACTTACAGCACCCGGTGTCACGGGAAGGTCAAAAATATCATCAAGGACAACAACCACCCGAGCCTCTGCCTGTTTACCACTCTACCATCCAGACTGCGAGTTCAGTACAGGTGTATCAAAGCTGGGACCGAGAAACTGAAAGAAGCTGTTTATCTCAAGGCCATCAGACAGTTAAACAGCCATCACTAACACAAAGAGGCTGCTACCTACATACAGACTCGAAATCATTGGCCACTTTAATAAGTGATGATGAATAATGTTTACATATCTTACATTACTCATATCATATGTATATACTGTATTTTATACCATCTATTGCATCTTGCCTATGCCGCTCGGTCATCGCTCATCCATATATTTACAGTGGGGCTAAAAAGTATTTAGTCAGCCACCAATTGTGCAAGTTCACCCACTTAAAAAGATGAGAGAGGCCTGTAATTTTCATCATAGGTACACTTCAACTATGACAGACAAATTGAGAAAAAAATCCAGAAAATCACATTGTAGGATTTTTAATGAATTTATTTGCAAATTATGGTGGAAAATAAGCATTTGGTCACCTACAAACAAGCAAGATTTCTGGCTCTCACAGACCTGTAACTTCTTCTTTAAGAGGCCCGTCTGTCCTCCACTTGTTACCTGTATTAATGGCACCTGTTTGAACTTGTTATCAGTATAAAAGACACCTGTCCACAACCTCAGTCACACTCCAAACTCCACTATGGCCAAGACCAAAGAGCTGTCAAAGGACACCAGAAACAAAATTGTAGACCTGCACCAGGCTGGGAAGAAGGAATCTGCAATAGGTAAGCAGCTTGGTTTGAAGAAATCAACTGTGGGAGCAATTATTAGGAAATGGAAGACATACAAGACCACTGATAATCTCCCTCGATCTGGGGCTCCACGCAAGATCTCACCCCGTGGGGTCAAAATGATCACAAGTGGCTTCGTAAGAAGCATTTCAAGGTCCTGGAATGGCCTAGCCAGTCTCCAGATCTCAACCCCATAGAAAATCTTTGGAGGGAGTTGAAAGTCTGTGTTGCCCAGCAACAGCCCCAAAACATCACTGCTCTAGAGGAGATCTGCATGGAGGAATGGGCCAAAATACCAGCAACAGTGTGTAAAAACCTTGTGAAGACTTACAGAAAACGTTTGACCTCTGTCATTGCCAACAAAGGGTATATAACAAAGTATTGAGATGAACTTTTGTTATTGACCAAATACTTATTTTCCACCTCAATTTGCAAATAAATTCATAAAAAATCCTACAATGTGATTTTCTGGATTTATTTTCTCATTTTGTCTGTCATAGTTGAAGTGTACCTATGATGAAAATTACAGGCCTCTCTTATCTTTTTAAGTGGGAGAACTTGCACAATTGGTGGCTGACTAAATACTTTTTTGCCCCACTGTATATGTATGTACACATTCTTTTTCCATCCCGTTATATTTGTGTGTATTATGTAGTTGTTGTGTAATTGTTAGATTACTTGTTAGATATTACTGCACTGTTGGAACTAGAAGCAAACGCATTTCGCTACACTCGCATTAACATCTGCTAACCATGTGTATGTGACCAATAAAAATGGATTTGATTTGATCAAGAACCCAATGATCACTCTGACAGAGCTCTAGAGTTCCTCTGTGGAGATGGGAGAACCTTCCAGAAGGACAACCATCTCTGCAGCACTCCACCAATCAGACCACTCCTCAGTAAAAGGCACATGACAGGCCACTTGGAGTTTGCCAAAAGGCACCTAAAGACTCTTAGACCATGAGAAACAAGATTCTCTGGTCTGATGAAACCAAGATTAAACTCTTTGGCCTGAATGCCAAGCGTCACGTCTGGAGGAAACGTGGCACCATCCTTACCGTGAAACATGGTGGTGGCAGCATCATGCTGTTGGGATGTTTTACAGCGGCAGGGACTGGGAGACTAGTCAGGATCAAGGCAAAGGTGAACGGGGCAAAGTACAGAGAGATCCTTAATGAAACCTGCTCCAGAGCACTTAGGACCTCAGACTGGGGCAAAGGTTCACCTTCCATCAGGACAACGACCCTAAGCACACAGCCAAGACAACGTAGGAGTGGCGTCGGGACAAGTCTCTGAATGTCCTTGAGTGGCCCAACCAGGGCCCGGACATGAACCTGAGTGTACATCTCCGGGCATGTGCTGACCAACTGGCAGGTGTCTTCACTGACATTTTCAACATGTCCCTGAGTCTGTAATGCCAACATGTTTCAAGCAGACCACCATAGTCCCTGTGCCCAAGAACACAAAGGCAACCTGCCTAAATGACTACAGACCTATATAGCACTCACATCCACGAAGTGCTTTGAAAGGTTGGTAATGGCTCACATCAACACCATTATCCCAGAAACCCTAGACTCACTCCAATTTCCAAATGGCCCAAACAGATCCACAGATGATGCAATCTCTATTGCACTCCACACTGCCCTTTCCCACCTGGACAAAAGGAACACCTATGTGAGAATGCTATTCATTGACTACAGCTCAGCGTTCAACACCATAGTATCCTCAAAGCTCATCACTAAGCTAAGGATCCTGGGACTAAACACCTCCCACTGCAACTGGATCCTGGACTTCCTGACGGGCCGCCCCCAGGTGGTGAGGGTAGGGAGCAACACATCTGCCACGCTGATCCTCTGCAGACGACACCATTCTATATACTTTCGGCCCGTCATTGGACACTGTGCTATCTAACCTCCAAACGAGCTTCAATGCCATACAACACTCCTTCCGTGGCCTCCAACTGCTCTTAAACGCTAGTAAAACCAAATGCATGCTTTTCAACCGATCGCTGCCTGCACCCGCATGCCCGACTAGCATCACCACACTGGATGGTTCCGACCTTGAATATGTGGACACCTATAAGTACCTAGGTGTCTGGCTAGACTGCAAACTCTCCTTCCAGACCCATATCAAACATCTCCAATCGAAAATCAAATCAAGAGTCGGCTTTCTATTCCGCAACAAAGCCTCCTTCACTCACGCTGCCAAGCTTACCCTAGTAAAACTGACTATCCTACCGATCCTCGACTTCGGCGATGTCATCTACAAAATTGCTTCCAACACTCTACTCAGCAAACTGGATGCAGTTTATCACAGTGCCATTCGTTTTGTCACTAAAGCACCTTATACTACCCACCACTGCGACTTGTATGCTCTAGTCGGCTGGCCCTCGCTACATATTCGTCGCCAGACCCACTGGCTCCAGGTCATCTACAAGGCCATGCTAGGTAAAGCTCCGCCTTATCTCAGTTCACTGGTCACGATGGCAACACCCATCCGTAGCACGCGCTCCAGCAGGTGTATCTCACTGATCATCCCTAAAGCCAACACCTCATTCGGCCGCCTTTCGTTCCAGTACTCTGCTGCCTGTGACTGGAACAATTGCAAAATCCCTGAAGTTGGAGACTTTTATCTCCCTCACCAACTTCAAACATCTGCTATCTGAGCAGCTAACCGATCGCTGCAGCTGTACATAATCTATTGGTAAACAGCCCACCCATTTTCACCTACCTCATCCCCACAGTTTTTATTTATTTACTTTTCTGCTCTTTTGCACACCAATATCTCTACCTGTACATGATCATCTGATCATTTATCACTCCAGTGTTAATCTGCAATATTGTAATTATTCGCCTACCTCCTCATGCCTTTTGCACACATTGTATATAGACTCCCCTTTTCTTCTACTGTGTTATTGACTTAATTGTTTACTCCATGTGTAACTCTGTGTTGTCTGTTCACACTGCTATGCTTTATCTTGGCCAGGTCGCAGTTGCAAATGAGAACTTGTTCTCAACTAGCCTACCTGGTTAAATAAAGGTGAAATAAAAATAAATAAAATAAAAATCCTCAACACAGGAGCTTCACAGGGGTGCGTGCTCAGTCCACTCCTGTACTCCCTGTTCACCCACGACTGCATGGCCAGGCACGACTCCAACACCATCATTAAGTTTGCAGACGACACAACAGTGGTAGGCCTGATCACAGACAACGACGAGACAGCCTATAGGGAGGAGGTCAGAGACCTGGCCGTGTGGTGCCAGAATAACAACCTATCCCTCAACGTAACCAAGACTAAGGAGATGATTGTGAACTACAGGAAAAGGAGGACCGAGCATGCCCCGATTCTCATCGACGTGGCTATAGTGGAGCAGGTTGAGAGCTTCAAGTTCCTAGGTGTCAACATCAACAACAAACTAGAATGGTCCAAACACACCAAGACAGTCGTGAAGAGGGCACGACAAAGCCTATTCCTGAAAAGGTAATCAAATGGCTACCCGGACTATTTGCATTGTGTGCCCCCCACAAACCCTCTTTTTACGCTGCTGCTACTCTCTGTTTATCATATATGCATAGTCACTTTAACTATACATTCATGTACATACTACCTAAATTGGCCCGACCAACCAGTACTCCCGCACATTGGCTAACCAGGCTATCTGCATTGTGTCCCGCCACCCGCCAACCCCACTTTTACGCTACTGCTACTCTCTGTTTATCTCATATGCATAGTCACTTTAACCATATCTACATGTACATACTACCTCAATCAGCCTGACTAACCGGTGACTGTATGTAGCCTCGCTACCTTTATAGCCTTTCTTTTTACTGTTTTTATTTCTTTACTTACCTATTGTTCACCTAACACCTTTTTTGCACTTTTGGTTAGAGCCTGTAAGTAAGCATTTCACTGTAAGGTCTACTACACCTGTTGTATTCGGCGCACGTGACAAATAAACTTTGATTTGATTTGATCTCTGGAGAGACCTGAAAATAGCTGTGCAGCAACGCTCCCCGTTCAACCTGACAGAGCTTGAGAGGATCTGCAGAGAAGAATGGGAGAAAATCCCCAAATACAGGTGTGCCAAGCTTGTAGCGTCATACCCAAGAAGACTTGAGGCTGTAACCGCTTCAACAAAGTACTGAGTAAAGGTTCTGAATACTTATGTAAATGTGATATTTCAGAAAACATTTTTTATGGGGTATTGTGTGTAGATTGATGAGAGGAAAAAACAATTTAATACATTTTAGAATAAGGCTGTAACCTAAAAAACAAAATCCCTATCTTGGCAGTCGTTCTAAATGCAGGTTGATTAAAAGTTCAAATTTTGGGATATCCTAACTGTCTGGATTCCAATAGGAAACATATAATTTTGCAAGCCAACGTAATGCGACATACCCAATGTGGCCCGCAAACCAACAGTTTCAGACCACAGTGTTGGGGTAAAAACAGGCGGTCAAACTATGGTACTGTATATCATAAAGCCAGTCAAAAGTTTGCACACACCTACTCATTCCAGGGTTTTTCTTTATTTGTACTATTTTCTACATTAAACAAATCAAAATGTATTCTCAAAAGTAGCCACCCTTTGCCTTGATGACAGCTTTGCACACTCTTGGTATTCTCTCAACCAGCTTCACCTGGAATGCTTTTCCAACAGTCTTGAAGGGGTTCCCACATATGCTGACACTTGATGGCTTCTTTTCCTTCACTCTTCGCTCCAAATCATCCCAAACCATCTCAATTGGGTTGAGGTCAGGTGATTGTGGAGGCCTGGTCATCTGATGCAGCCCCATCACTCTCCTTCTTGGTCAAATAGCCCTTACACAGCCTGGAGGTGTGTTGGGTCATTGTCCTGTTGAACAACACTTTTTTGGTTACTACATGATTCCATATTTGTTATTTTAAAGTTTTGATGTCTTTACTATTATTCTACAATGTAGAAATTAGTCAAAATAAAGAAAAACGCTTGAATGAGTAGGTGTGTCCAGACTTGTGACAGGTACTGTATGTAATGTATTGTCATAAAGAGTTTAATTTCAATGATAAAATATTTACTTAGGCACTCACTTGGTGAAGGCAACAGGACTGAAAGCCCTGAAGGCAACAACCATGTCTCTGTCACTAGCAAAAGCAGTCATGGGTGGTACCGGTAACCCTGATATTCACTTGAAAGGCACTCTGGTAAATATGCAAATAAGACTTTACACCCTACAGTGTTAAAAAAACACACAAAAACTTTTTTAGAGATACATTTTTGCCACTTAAAAGAAGCAAACAGCTTTGTCACTATGGTGGTACCCTAAAGAGGCACATTTTTACCTTTTCCACGGGTACTCTTTTCTACCTGTACTATCTTGTCCCCTAAGGTACACTATTGTCTCTTTTAGATAAGGTACGAACTGCAAGGGTACAATTATGTACCTATAACTAAAGGTACAAAGGACGTACCTTACATGGTCCCACTACAGTGACACACATTTGTACCCCCTTTAAGAACACATCTAAACCTACATTTATTTCTGATTGACATACGCATGCTCTCTGCAGTAGTGTGAATATATTTAGCCCCAATCCTGCTCCCTGTTTGTTCAATAAAGTGTGACAGCCCAGAGAGGTATAGAGATCACTGATAATGGAATGTGTTGTCTTGTCCTCCATGCACCACAACAAAGGAACAAATTATTCCTAGATGCAGCTGACAGACTGGGTGCTTTTAACAGTTTTATATTTTTAGTGCCTTAATTGCAGGTAAAGCACTGGCTGCTAAACTACCCATTTTCCCCCTGCAGAAGACAAAGCCAGTCTGATTGCTGCCTGTCGCAGCACCCTACACTCCTCTTCTCCTTGTTTATCCAATCTCAGCCAGTCCAGAGCTTTATACAATCGGCTTTTGTACCGCTGTGTGTGCCAGGAGAGGGAAAAGAAAACATCCGTGTGATGCTACTTTCATTTCACATCAGAAGGCTGAGAGGCAGGCAGCCACGCGTCAGAGCCTGTGGTTGTTGCCTCCAGAATTTCCCCCATGATCCACCTGCCTCTGTGCCATGCTCCGCTCCCCTCCCAGCCTCCTGCCTCACAGGGACCAATCACATGGAACTTTTCTTTCTATCATGTCTCTGACAATTAATGGACTGAGACCCCTCCTTGTTTACCGTTCAAGAGTTTTTCACTCTCACACAGAGATGGAACATTTTGCTAGGCGTCACACAGCGTAAATATCTCTCTTCATTCCCCTTAGCTGATGCAAATGGCTCACTCACTCCATCAATGTCAGTGTTATGAATAGGAGGACATTCGTACTATCGACAAAGTCATATTAAGCTGATTACCAGAAGAAATCAGAAGTTCACTGATTTTCTGGCTCTGTGTGAACTCCTTCCTCCATTAAAAGAAGAAGAGCCCAAGACCACCCTAATAGCAGGCAAACCATCCCTACATCCTTCCCTCTGCCCTGCTCTCTGTCCCCCAGGCTGGCATGCTGGTGGTAACAGTCTGTCTGTTCCTAATGAGGATACAGAGGACCCCCCCCCCCACCCACCCAGTCAGCCTTGACCCTGCAGCCCTCTACACTGCGGGTGAGATCCCAGCCACCCAGGACGTACATGCCAGGCAGTGTCTGAGAAAGGCCCGAGACATGGACTGTTCCCCATGCTCCCGTCCGACAGGCGGTACCGGTCCATCAAGGAACAAACTCCTAAAGAGCTTCTATCCCTGGCCATGAGAATGTTAAATAGCTAACAACTACTGCTCCCTCTCACATCTACGCTGCTGCTAAAATTATTATTGTCTAGATTTCTTACCACCACTACGCTGCTGTTCATTGATTATTGATTGACATTACCATTAGTATCGATCTATTTATCCTGCTACTAATATTACTCCTGTTTACGTGTACACTGAGTATAACAAACATTAGAGACACTTTAATATTGAGTCTCCTAATCCCTTCCTATATGTACATATCCACCTCAATTACTCCAGTATCCCTGTACATTGTACATTTGGTACTGGCACTGACCCTGTATATAGCTTCCTCTCTTATCTCTCGTGTTTATTTTTATATGTGTATATATATTTTTCCATGATTTGTTATTATTAGTTATACTATTTTGATATTGATTAATGCACTGTTGGGTAGGGCCTAAGCATTTCACTGTACTTTTCCATGTGCCAAATAAAACTTGAACTTGAACTCTATCACCCAGCCTGTCATTACCCAGCCCCCCACCCAGCCTGTTATCACCCAGCCCCCACCCAGCCTGTCATTACCCAGCCCCCACCCAGCCTGTCATTACCCAGCCTGTCATTACCCAGCCTGTCATTACCCAGCCCCCACCCAGCCTGTTATCACCCAGCCTGTCATTACCCAGCCTGTTATCACCCAGCCCCCACCCAGCCTGTTATCACCCAGCCTGTCATTACCCAGCCTGTCATTACCCAGCCCCCACCCAGCCTGTTATCACCCAGCCTGTTATCACCCAGCCCCCACCCAGCCTGTTATCACCCAGTCTGTTATCACCCAGCCCCCACACAGCCTATTATTACCCAGCCCCCACCCAGCCTGTTATCACCCAGCCTGTTATCACCCAGCCCCCACCCAGCCTGTCATTACCCAGCCCCCATCCAGCCTGTTATAACCCAGCCCCCATCCAGCCTGTTATCACCCAGCTGGCCCAGTTCAGACATGGGCCTGAACACAGAGAGGAGGAGAAGAAAGGAATTTAGGATGAGTGGATGGCGCATGCCAAACGTTCTGCCTGGGGCCAGTCTACGTTTTCTCTCACACACAGCGCTCACGCCTTCACCATCCGTGCGGCCGCATGGCCAACCATCACCCCTCTCTCCCTCCCCTGCTCCACCCCCTTTGTTATGGAATTTATTTTTTTGAATAAAATGGTTGCCAGATAATGGATTTTTCCTTTATTCATTGGATGCACCGAGTGATGACTCTCCAGGCAGTTCTTAAACTTGATTTACAATTAAACTGAGTCAGACTATTTTCTAATGATTCTTAGTGGGGCAGGTTTTATTTCACAAAGCTCTGTTATTAACAAACCCTGGCTTTTCTCGGTCCCTGTGGGATGGCTAAAATGCTTTGTCCTTTTTTTCAAGCAATGAATACGCCGCTTTTGATGAGGCAGTTTGGCATTTTCACAGTGGCGCAAATGGGCACACTCATGCACACACACATACACTTACTCACACACTCGTATGTTAATTTAAATACCAGTCATTAGTTACTATGATCAGATGTGAACCCCTCTCCTCTCCTCTCCTCTCCTCTCCTCTCCTCTCTCCTCTCTAGGCCAGTTGATGCATAGGTTGACCCCTCTGTAGATTTAGATCAGAGTGAAATGTGAAGCCTCAGTGTGCAGCATCTGTGCCTGGGCCCATTTCCCCTCTTTGTGTGTCATGTTGATGGGGCTGGCTGGCCAACAGCTAAGCAGGTGTCTGTAAGTGGAGAGAGACCAGGATGTAACATGATAATGGGGAGTGCTCTGAGTGTGTTTGTATTGATGTTCTCTGTCTTTGTATGACAGTGGACTGACTGCAGGGGGATACTGGAAGCCTTTGTTTATGTGCATTCTCTTTCTCTCCCCTTTTCCCCTTCTTTCTGAGCTTTCTCTCTATCTCTCTCTTTTTCTCCCATTTTCCCTTCTTTCTAAGCTTTCTCTCGATCTCTCTCTGTCTCTCCCCCTTTCCCCTTCTTTCTGAGCTTTCTCTCTCTCTCTCTCTCTCTCTCTCTCTCTTTCTCCCCTTTTCCTCTCTCTCTCTCTTTCCCCTTTTCCTCTCTCTCTCTCTCTCTTTCTCCCCTTTTCCTCTCTCTCTCTCTTTCTCCCCTTTTCCTCTCTCTCTCTCTCTCTCTCTTTCTCCCCTTTTCCTCTCTCTCTCTCTCTCTCTCTCTCTCTCTCTCTCTCTTTCTCCCCTTTTCCTCTCTCTCTCTCTCTCTCTCTCCCCTTTTTCCTTTCTTTCGGAGCTTTCTCTCTCTCTCTCTCGCACTTTCTCCCTTTCCTCAAATGTCCATGACAGGGAGTCTTGTTTTAGTGATTAATTGTCGTTGATGCTCCATGTTGCCATCTACCCAGGGAGACTAAACTGTGGTAGCAGCTTCAAAGCCTGAACACAACGCAACCAACGACGGCGAAGAATGTGAAGTACTCTCAGTTTGAAATATTCCTTTTGTATTAGGCATCTTGTTGAATTAGCCTCCCAGTCACAGAGCCATGAAGCTGGAGAGTATATACTGTTGTGTAAGCAGCACAGGATACTCAAGTGGGCTTATTGACTATGTTAATGGCCTAACATTAAAAGCACTCCGGATGACATTGCCTGTGTGTTTCTCGTCTCTCCACCCCACCATTGACTGTAATGGCTGGACAGAATGGCCGGGCCAGAATGGCATGTGGCCAGTCTTCCTTCTTGTGGATACTGTAAAGTGTTCTTACCACACGTACTGCTTATTTTGAACCGGTCACTCCATGTTGTAGTGAGGGAAACAGAGGAGGGGAAGAGGGCAGGATAGAAGAGAGGAGGAAGGGAAATGAGAAAAGAGGGGGGGAGATAGAAGAGAGGTGACTAAGATGGAAAGGGAGAAGAGGAGAGAAGGATATAAACGGTAGATGTGGTCGTCACCTCCCACACTGATCCAGGAGGCTTTTGTCTCGCTGGCGGCTCGCTATGATGTTCACTGTGCCCCCCACACACACACAGATACTGCATCAATAATCACCTGAAACAATGGCACACACAGCGGTACAAAAGCCGATGTTTTGATTCCTGGGTTCTCATTAAGATCAGAGTGACGCCTCTATGCTATCTATAACATGGCTGCCCACGCTCCTATATCATATCATCAGCTCTGCTCCTGTTTGGGTCAACATAGTTGGGCCCTTCATGGCTCCCATGTCCTCGCTCTCTGTCCCTCTGTACCTTTCTTTTGTCTGACCCTCTTTTTCTCTCTTACCACTATCTCTCCTCTCGCTCTCTCCTCTCTCTCTCTCTCTCTCTCTCTCTCTCTCTCTCTCCTCTCTCTCTCTCTCTCTCTCTCTCTCTCTCTCTCTCTCTCTCCTCTCTCTCTCTCTCTCTCTCTCTCTCTCTACCTCTCTCTCTCTACCTCTCTCTCTCTCTCTCTCTACCTCTCTCTCTCTCTACCTCTCTCTCTCTCTCTCTACCTCTCTCTCTCTCTACCTCTCTCTCTCTCTCTCTACCTCTCTCTCTCTCTCTCTACCCCCTCTCTCTCTCTTTACCCCTCTCTCTCTCTCTCTACCTCTCTCTCTCTACCCCTCTCTCTCTCTCTTACCGCTCTCTCTCTCTCTCTACCCCTCTCTCTCTCTCTCTCTCTCTCTACCGCTCTCTCTCTCTCTCTACCCCTCTCTCTCTCTCTCTCTCTCTCTCTACCCCTCTCTCTCTCTCTCTCTCTACCCCTCTCTCTCTCTCTACCCCTCTCTCTCTCTCTCTCCCCCTCTCTCTCTTTCTCTCTCTCGATGTCCCCCCCTTTTCTATCCCCCTACAATCTGCTTGTGATTGCGGTGAGGTGGGTAGCTCCAGCAGGCAGACATCGTTCAGCTGTGTCTCCTGAGTCATCGTCAGGACAGGCCGGGTGTAATGGTGTGGAACCGGCCAAGGTGAATGGTTATTACTTATTGACTTCCTGATTGCTGGGTTGGGGATGCACAGTCTTTTATGGCCCTATGGAAGACTGAGCAGAGCAGCCTGACCATCAGAGCAGATGCATCACTCTGTAAAGACGCATCGCCGGCAGAGCTTTACAAGCATTTCCCTGCTCCCGCTATAACATCTACTAAACTGTGTACGCGACTAGTAAATCTAAACTTTGATTTGAATGTGTTCCCGACAACGTTTGGATTGGTTGGGTGATGGTTATCGTTTAGTAAGGATTTGTTTTGTGATGTTTTGTTGTTTTTATGTCATATCAAAGGCTTGGAAATTAAAATGTAATTGCATACTTACATTGTAGCCTAATAAACGGAATACCCACAATTTACGATGAGGTCCTCTACATCAGGGCTCCAGACTAATATTGTCCTGTAGTGTCTGTACTGGCGCTGCTAACTTTTCAGTTGGTGCTACCAGCCCACGACTTGGTCGCACCCCAAAAGATGGTGGTGTCACGCAATAGAAAACCTTCGTAATCATAGTATATAGTCGTTACTAGCACATTTATAAATAAGTCTAATAGACTACTAAAATGGTATTCAACAAAGACGTGGTTTCATCTAACATGTCCAAGTAGGACAAGTAGGACAAGTAGGAATGCATGATTTCTTTGATGAGCAACATAATCCAGTGTTGTCATGAATTTGATGTTGACATTTAGGCTAATGTTATATTTTACTGTCAAATGTTTTTATTAAAAATAGATGAATATCCCTACATCTTTATGTGCACTAATATCGTAGGCTAGCACATGAGCTGGATTGTGAACTACCATGGTGCTTGCCTACGGAGCTGTGAGGGGAACGGCACCTCAGTACCTCCAGGCTCTGATCAGGCCCTACACCCAAACAAGGGCACTGCGTTCATCCACCTCTGGCCTGCTCGCCTCCCTACCACTGAGGAAGTACAGTTCCCGCTCAGCCCAGTCAAAACTGTTCGCTGCTCTGGCCCCCCAATGGTGGAACAAACTCCCTCACGACGCCAGGACAGCGGAGTCAATCACCACCTTCCGGAGACACCTGAAACCCCACCTCTTTAAGGAATACCTAGGATAGGATAAAGTAATCCTTCTCACCCCCCCCCCCCCTTAAAATATTTAGATGCACTATTGTAAAGTGGCTGTTCCACTGGATGTCATAAGGTGAACGCACCAATTTGTAAGTCGCTCTGGATAAGAGCGTCTGCTAAATGACTTAAATGTAAATGTAAATATAATACCCACTGCTAGTAGCAATGTAATTATCCAACAGTTCATTTAATGTCCTAAAAAAACATAGTAGTTTAGACCTATAATGCTATCGCAATGGCCAATGCGCATTTCGCATGGGCTGCTCCATATCTCAAAATGGTTAATGCTATCCGGGGGTCCTTGGGACGTCCCTAACCCTAACCTTAACCCTTACCTAATCCCGTTTAGACTTTTCCCATATCAAATAGCTCACTTGTAAAATTGTAGCTACTGAGCTCAATATTGAGATTATACCTACAGAAAGCTGAGACCCTCCCCCTTTTGTTTTTTACAGGGGCAGCCATAGTTGCATTCTAAGCTGTGTTTGCATTTTGTAATGTTTTGAAATTGGAAGCCTTTTCTCTCCCAGAGCACATGGCTGGCTCGTCATAGCAGCAGGCCACAGTGAAATAGGCACAGGGGCTGGGAAAATAACTTTTATTACAGGATTCATGAAGATAATGCACTTTACTGTTTGACCAAATCATGGTTTTAGCTGCCCATAAAATAGAGTGAGGCTACAATGTAGAATGTGCAGATCGCACCGATGGACAAATTATAAATGTAATTCGAACAGCCAGGTCAAATGGTCGCAAAATGCGACTAAATGGTCACAGTCTAGAGCCCTGCTCTCTATATAAGGTACAAGACAACATTTAAACAATCAGGCGTTGGATTATAAAGTCATACAGACGTTGTGGCTTCTGTCTTTTCTCTATACTGTAAAAGCGGCAGCGTGTTCAAGGTCTTGTCCCTACAAGCCTGTAAGTACTTTAATCAAGGAGCCCTGGGCCAGCCAGCCAGCCACAGACACATTTGCAGCCCGTTGAATATTGTTTATGCCTGTCCCTTTCTGATGAGGTTAAGCTGTCTCTCCACAAAGCAGTGTAGAGACAAATGCACTAGGTCACCTATTCACCCAGCATCTCCCTTTGGCCGGGAACAAAAGGCCCAGCAGTGTGGCGTGCAAATTGAATGGCTCTCTCCCTTGTTGTTCCAGTGAGACTGCAGCAGATAATGTGGCTCTGAGGACAGCTAATTTCCCCCAAGTCTCTGGCTCCTTTCAGAGGAACCATCCTTCCTGAGCCGGGGCCCATTGACGAGCTCTGCCTCTCTGCTCCTGGGGCTGTGGGGGCTTTGTCCACTGTCCTCCTCTCCTTCCAGCACCCACCCCACACACCGCCACCATCTTTTGTTGGTCTATAGTGCATTTGCTTCCTGGGTCTCCCCTCCTTTTTCTCTCCCTGCCCAACTGGGTCTCTTTAATAGGTCTCCCAAACGCATCGATCGGGGCTAGGGGCCCTCAGAGACCTGGTAGGGCATGGCCTTAGGGAAGAGGAAAGGATGGAAGGGGGGGTGTGGATGGACGGACGGCAGTGACATGTTTAACCTCTGACTCTCTCTGGTTCTCTGAGTCACGCCTGCATAATGGCGTCCTGCACGTGTCGCTCACGAAAGCTGTCAGTCACACTTCCCCCTCCCGTTTCCCCTCCCTTACTGTTGACGTTCAGAACAAGGGCAGGTGACCGCTGCGGCGGGCCGCTGATAAACGAGGTGTCACTCACACACACAAAGAGAGGGAGGGAGCGGCCAACGGTCAGCCCATCTGCAGGGAGGAGAGGAGATGCTAATCAATTCATTGAAACGCTGCTAGGATGGACACTATGACATCCATAACTCGCACCGTTTGAAGGATTACCAAATCATTTATGCAATGCTTAGACTACTCCGTGGGCATCGTTTCTTCCGGAACTTCAAAGTGTGCACTTACTTTGACTTTGCTTATTGCACACATTGTAGGCTTACATCTATATAATGTAGACTCTATAAAATGATATTCAGATCATATTGAAACATAATTGCTGAAGAACTATTGCATACAGGAAAAAATCACGAGGCATGTACAGTGGGGCAAAAAAGTATTTAGTCAGCCACCAATTGTGCAAGTTCTCCCACTTAAAAAGATGAGAGAGGCCTGTAATTTTCATCATAGGTACACTTAAACTATGACAGACAAAATGAGAAAGAAAATCCAGAAAATCACATTGTAGGATTTTTAATGAATTTATTTGCAAATTATGGTGGAAAATAAGTATTTGGTCAATAACAAAAGTTTATCTCAATACTTTGTTATATACCCTTTGTTGGCAATGACAGAGGTCAAACATTTTCTGTAAGTCTTCACAAGGTTTTCACACACTGTTGCTGGTATTTTGGCCCATTCCTCCATGCAGATCTCCTCTAGAGCAGTGATGTTTTGGGGCGGGCAACACGGACTTTCAACTCCCTCCAAAGATTTTCTATGGGGTTGAGATCTGGGGACTGGCTAGGCCACTCCAGGACCTTGAAATGCTGCTTACGAAGCCACTCCTTCGTTGCCCGGGCGGTGTGTTTGGGATCATTGTCATGCTGAAAGACCCAGCCACGTTTAATCTTCAATGCCCTTGCTGATGGAAGGAGGTTTTCACTCAAAATCTCACAATACATGGCCCCATTCATTCTTTCCTTTACACGGATCATTCGTCCTGGTCCCTTTGCAGAAAAACAGCCCCAAAGCATGATGTTTCCACCCCCATGCTTCACAGTAGGTATGGTGTTCTTTGGATGCAACTTAGCATTCTTTGTCCTCCAAACATGACGAGTTGAGTTTTTACCAAAAAGTTATATTTTGGTTTCATCTGACCATATGACATTCTCCCAATCTTCTTCTGGATCATCCAAATGCTTTCTAGCAAACTTCAGACGGGCCTGGACATGTACTGACTTAAGCAGGGGGACACGTCTGGCACTGCAGGATTTGAGTCCCTGGTGGCGTAGTGTGTTACTGATGGTAGGCTTTGTTACTTTGGTCCCAGCTCTCTGCAGGTCATTCACTAGGTCCCCCCATGTGGTTCTGGGATTTTTGCTCTCCATTCTTGTGATCATTTTGACCCCACGGGGTGAGATCTTGCGTGGAGCCCCAGATCGAGGGAGATTATCAGTGGTCTTGTATGTCTTCCATTTCATAATGATTGCTCCCACAGTTGATTTCTTCAAACCAAGCTGCTTACCTATTGCAGATTCAGTCTTCCCAGCCTGGTGCAGGTCTACAATTTTGTTTCTGGTGTCCTTTGACAGCTCTTTGGTCTTGGCCATAGTGGAGTTTGGAGTGTGACTGTTTGAGGTTGTGGACAGGTGTCTTTTATACTGATAACAAGTTCAAACAGGTGCCATTAATACAGGTAATGAGTGGAGGACAGAGGAGCCTCTTAAAGAAGAAGTTACAGGTATGTGAGAGCCAGAAATCTTGCTTGTTTGTAGGTCCAAATACTTGTTTTCCACCATAATTTGCAAATAAATTCATTAAAAATGTAACGCTCAATGAGTGAATGGGTGTGGGGTCAGGCGCAGAGAGCAAAGGATGCGGGAAAAAACACGCTTTAATGTCCAAAATCAAAGGAACAAAATAGTATACCCAAACAGGCGTAACTATAAAAACAATATAGTACCCTTAGGTAAAATACCAGGACAGCGAGAAAACCCAGCAAACACTAACACCTCTCACAAAGACAGAAGAACAAGCCTGCACAAACAGAAGAGGGCTAAATGAACTTAAATAACCCCACCCTAACAACCAAACAATGAACAGGTGAAACCAATTAGACAAAACCAAACGAACACGGAACAAAGGATCGGTGGCAGCTAGTAGTCCGGCGACGACGAGCGCCGAGCACCACCCGAACAAGAAGGGGAGCCACCTTCGGTAATATTTGTGACAAAAAATCCTACAATGTGATTTTCTGGATTTTTTCCCCTCAAAATTACAGGCCTCTCTCATCTTTTTAAGTGGGAGAACTTGCACAATTGGTGGCTGACTAAATACTTTTTTGCCCCACTGTATTCTTATTCTCTGAAATGTAGACCCAAGAGGGCATAATTCCATCCTTAGTTCTAGTTAATAATGTGTTATCCTGAGGTTTTATCAGCAAAATTAAATAATTGATAATTAATTCCTTAGAATAGGCTAAGCCATCTTCATTTAGTATATTGGGCTTGTTGAGACAATTATAAATCTTCCTGTTATTTCCTCTGGGTAGGTGAGTTAGTGTATGAACACTTTCAAAGCAGGATACTTTGGTAACCTAGGTACTTACTTCTTTAGATGACTTCCTAGAACCCCACTAAGGTGAGCCGGTGCCTGGCCAGCTGGCGGGCAGGTCAAGGTGATCAGAGGTACCCAGTTGGGAGAATATAAGGAATTGAGGGAGAGGACGGAGAGGACGGAGAGGCGAGCAAGGCAGCACAGCAGCCATTTGAACTGACTTTCAGCCTTGGAAGAAATACTGCAGAGTCATTAGAGGAATGCTGATTAGACTCCTGCTGGCTTTTTAAATTGGATTCACAGGGAGGGAGACTCTCTTGGTCTGTATTGGGGTGGACTGTGCCCATCGGGAGATGTGGGGGAAAGGGGGGCCGGAAGCAGGGCCAGGGTCTGGCCACAGTAGCAGTGGGGCACCAGGACTCTGGATCAGCATCTCTAACCGTCTCATTACCTACAGTTGAAGTCGGAAGTTTACATACACTTAGGTTGGAGTCATTAAAACTCATTTTTCAACCACTCCACAAATGTATTTTTAACAAATTATAGTTTTGGCAAGTTGGTAGGACATCTATTGTGCATGACACAAGTAATTTTTCCATAAATTGTTTACAGACAGGTTATTCCACTTATAATTCATTGTATCACAATTCCAGTGGGTCAGAAGTTTACATATACTAAGTTGACTGTGCCTTTAAACAGCTTGGAAAATTCTAGAAAATTATGTCATGGCTTAAGAAGCTTCTGATAGGCTAATTGACATCATTTGATTCAATTGGAGGTGTACCTGTGGATGTATTTCAAGGCCTACCTTCAAACTCTTTGCCTCTTTGCTTGACATCAAAGGAAAATCAAAAGAAATCAACCAAGACCTCAGAAAAAAATGTGTATACCTCCACAAGTCTGGTTCATCCCTTGGAGCAATTTCCAAACACCTGAAGGTATCATGTTCATCTGTACAAACAATAGTACGCAGGTGTAAACACCATAGGACCATGCAGCCTTCATACCGCTCAGGAAGGAGACGCGTTCTGTCTCCTAGAGATGAATGTACTTTGGTGCGAAAAGTGCAAATCAATCCCAGAACAACCGCAAAGGACCTTGTGAAGATGCTGGAGGAAACAGGTACAAAAGTATCTATATCCACAGTAAAACAAGTCCTATATCGACATAACCTGAAAGGCCGCTCAGCAAGGAAGAAGCCACTGCTCCAAAACCGCCATAAAAAAAGCCAGACTATGGTTTGCAACTGCACATGGGGACAAAGATTGTACTTTTTGGAGAAATGTCCTCTGGTGTGATGAAACAAAAATAGAACTGTTTGGCCATAATGACCATCGTTGTGTTCGGAGGAAAAAGGGGGATGCTTGTGTAACAGTATAACTTTAGACCGTCCCCTCGCCCATACCCGGGCGCGAACCAGGGACCCTCTGCACACATCAACAACAGTCACCCACGAAGCATCGTTACCCATCGCTCCACAAAAGCCGCGGCCCTTGCAGAGGGGAACTGCAAGGAGAACTACTACTTCAAGGTCTCAGAGCAAGTGACGTCACCGATTGAAACGCTATTTAGCGCGGACCACTGCGAACTAGCTAGCCGTTTCACATCCGTTACACTTGCAAGCCGAAGAACACCATTCCCACCGTGAGGCACGGGGGTGGCAGCATCATGTTGTGGGGGTGCTTTGTTGCAGGAGGGACTGGTGCACTTCACAAAATAGATGGCGTCATGAGGGAGGAAAATTATGTGGATATATTGAAATATATAGTGAAATGGAGGAAAACTCGCCTCCCTGCGGACCTGGCATCCTTTCACTCCCTCCTCTCTACATTTTCCTCTTCTGTCTCTGCTGCTAAAGCCACTTTCTACCACTCTAAAGTCCAAGCATCAGCCTCTAACCCTAGGAAGCTCTTTGCCACCTTCTCCTCCCTCCTGAATCCTCCTCCCCCTCCCCCCCCTCCTCCCTCTCTGCAGATGACTTCGTCAACCATTTTGAAAAGAAGGTCGACGACATCCGATCCTCGTTTGCTAAGTCAAACGACACCGCTTGTTCTGCTCACACTGCCCTACCCTGTGCTCTGACCTCTTTCTCCCCTCTCTCTCCAGATGAAATCTCGCGTCTTGTGACGGCCGGCCGCCCAACAACCTGCCCGCTTGACCCTATCCCCTCCTCTCTTCTCCAGACCATTTCCGGAGACCTTCTCCCTTACCTCACCTCGCTCATCAACTCATCCCTGACCGCTGGCTACGTCCCTTCCGTCTTCAAGAGAGCGAGAGTTGCACCCCTTCTGAAAAAACCTACACTCGATCCCTCCGATGTCAACAACTACAGACCAGTATCCCTTCTTTCTTTTCTCTCCAAAACTCTTGAACGTGCCGTCCTTGGCCAGCTCTCCCGCTATCTCTCTCAGAATGACCTTCTTGATCCAAATCAGTCTGGTTTCAAGACTAGTCATTCAACTGAGACTGCTCTACTCTGTATCACGGAGGCCCTCCGCACTGCTAAAGCTAACTCTCTCTCCTCTGCTCTCATCCTTCTAGACCTATCGGCTGCCTTCGATACTGTGAACCATCAGATCCTCCTCTCCACCCTCTCCGAGTTGGGCATCTCCGGCGCGGCCCACGCTTGGATTGCGTCCTACCTGACAGGTCGCTCCTACCAGGTGGCGTGGCGAGAATCTGTCTCCTCACCACGTGCTCTCACCACTGGCGTCCCCCAGGGCTCTGTTCTAGGCCCTCTCCTATTCTCGCTATACACCAAGTCACTTGGTTCTGTCATAACCTCACATGGTCTCTCCTATCATTGCTATGCAGACGACACACAATTAATCTTCTCCTTTCCCCCTTCTGATGACCAGGTGGCGAATCGCATCTCTGCATGTCTGGCAGACATATCAGTGTGGATGACGGATCACCACCTCAAGCTGAACCTCGGCAAGACGGAGCTGCTCTTCCTCCCGGGGAAGGACTGCCCGTTCCATGATCTCGCCATCACGGTTGACAACTCCATTGTGTCCTCCTCCCAGAGCGCTAAGAACCTTGGCGTGATCCTGGACAACACCCTGTCGTTCTCAACTAACATCATGGCGGTGGCCCGTTCTTGTAGGTTCATGCTCTACAACATCCGCAGAGTACGACCCTGCCTCACACAGGAAGCAGCGCAGGTCCTAATCCAGGCACTTGTCATCTCCCGTCTGGATTACTGCAACTCGCTGTTGGCTGGGCTCCCTGCCTGTGCCATTAAACCCCTACAACTCATCCAGAACGCCGCAGCCCGTCTGGTGTTCAACCTTCCCAAGTTCTCTCACGTCACCCCGCTCCTCCGCTCTCTCCACTGGCTTCCAGTTGAAGCTCGCATCCGCTACAAGACCATGGTGCTTGCCTACGGAGCTGTGAGGGGAACGGCACCTCAGTACCTCCAGGCTCTGATCAGGCCCTACACCCAAACAAGGGCACTGCGTTCATCCACCTCTGGCCTGCTCGCCTCCCTACCACTGAGGAAGTTCAGTTCCCGCGCAGCCCAGTCAAAACTGTTCGCTGCTCTGGCCCCCCAATGGTGGAACAAACTCCCTCACGACGCCAGGACAGCGGAGTCAATCACCACCTTCCGGAGACACCTGAAACCCCACCTCTTTCAGGAATACCTAGGATAGGATAAAGTAATCCTTCTCACCCCCCACCCCTTAAAAGATTTAGATGCACTATTGTAAAGTGGCTGTTCCACTGGATGTCTTAAGGTGAACGCACCAATTTGTAAGTCGCTCTGGATAAGAGCGTCTGCTAAATGACTTAAATGTTAAATGTAAATTGAAGCAACATCTCAAGAAATCAGTCAGGAAGTTAAAGCTTGGTTGCAAATGGGTATTCCAAATGGACAATGACCCCAAGCATACTTCCAAAGTTGTGGCAAAATGGCTTAAGGACAACAAAGGTCAAGGTATTGGAGTGACCATCAGAAATCCCTGACCTCAATGCTTCAGAAAATTTGTTGGCAGAACTGAAAAAGTGTGTACGAGCAAGGAGGCCTACAAACCTGACTAAGTTACACCAGCTCTGTCAGGAGGAATGGGCCAAAATTCACCTAACTTATTGTGGGAAGCCTGTGGAAGGCTACCCAAAATGTTTGACCCAAGTTAAACAATTGAAAGGCAAAGCTACCAAATACTAATTGAGTCTATGTAAACTTCTGACCCACTGGGAATGTGATGAAAGAAATGAAAGCTGAAAGAAATCATTCTCGCTACTATTATTCTGACATTTCACATTCTTAAAATAAAGTGCTGATCCTAACTGACGGAATTTTTACTCTGATTAAATGTCAGGAATTGTCAAAAACTGTACTTGGCTATGGTGTATGTAAACTTCCGACTTCAACTGTATCTTTAAACACCTTCTAATATACCCAAAGATAATGGTGTCAAGTCTATTGTTTCACTTATGTTCTGCAGTAGGTAGATGTGTGATGTTAGGTGCTTTTCAATGTGCTAGTTTCCAGATCTTATTGTGGGTGTAGCGTTCTTCCTCCTGCGTGATCATGGTGCCGGGATTTAAGCATAGTGCATCATTTACTGCACTTTTCTGATTCAGCATCATATACATGTTGAATATCAATCCATTCCTAGATGTTTTTCTTTGCCCAGATCTGATCTAATCTGAGTTGTTTCAACACTCCGAACAACAACTGTCTGTCATTGGTTTAAGCACAATTTGGCACCAAACTCATTTAGTCTAGCGGGACCAATAGGCAGTGTATTAAGCCTTCTTGCTCACCCCAGAAGAAGTGTTGAGAAACTAATTTGCTGTTAGACACGCTTATAATCACCCTGCACTTCTGTTATAGCGATGTGGCAGAATAGGCAGAATTAGAGTGTGAGTGAATGTTTCAAGTTCAAGGGGGATGATAAGGGGAATTTTAATTTAGTGAGCATGTTGTTTTTCTTAATTGATTTGAGTGTGAATATGAAAATGGAGTAATGTTCCCCATGCAGAGTCTGCCACCACCATTATCAACAGTTAGTCACAGTGGAAGATGTGCATGGAGCCACACTGTTATAGGGCCAATGATGGCTCCTGTGGCTCTTTAATGATAATGGCAGTGTGTGTGTGTGTGTGTGTGTGTGTGTGTGTGTGTGTGTGTGTGTGTGTAAGTACCTGTGTTATGTAGTGTATGTACAGTTTAGTGTAGGTTTAGTATTTGTCTACATGTGTGTGTGTGTGTGTGTGTGTGTGTGTGCATGCGTGAGCGCAAGCACCTCTGTTATATAGTGTATGTACAGTATAGTGTATGTTTAGTATTTGTCTACATATGTCTGTGTGTGTGTGTGTGTGTAATTGATTGTCTGGTACTAATAGTCATTCATCCTCCTAAAGTCCCAGACAGACACCATTGCTGGTGCATATGAACCAACTCGCCCTGATGGCTGCAGCCAGAGCTAATTCCCCTCATCTCCCCTCCTCATCTCCCTTCCTCATCTCCCCTCCTCATCTCCCTTATTCATCTCCCCTTCTCATCTCCCTTATTCATCTCCCCTCCTCATATCCCCTCCTCATCTCCACTCCTCATATCCCCTCCTCATCTCCCTTACTCATCTCCCCTCCTCATCTCCCTTACTCATCTCCCCTACTCACCTCCCTTACTCATCTCCCCTCCTCATCTCCCTTACTCATCTCCACTCCTCATCTACCTTACTCATCTCCCTTACTCATCTCCACTCCTCATCTACCTTACTCATCTCCACTCCTCATTTCCCTTACTCATCTTCCCTCCTCATTTCCCTTACTCATCTCCCTTACTCATCTCCCCTCCTCATCTCCCCTCCTCATCTCCCTTATTCATCTCCCCTCATCATCTACCCTCCTCATCTACCCTCCTCATCTCCCTTACTCATCTCCCCTCCTCATCTCCCTTACTCATCTCCCTTACTCATCTCCCCTCCTCATCTCCCTTACTCATCTCCCCTACTCATCTCCCCTCTTCATCTCCACTCCTCATCTCCCTTACTCATCTCCCCTCCTCATCTCCCTTACTCATCTCCCTTACTCATCTCCCCTCCTCATCTCCCTTACTCATCTCCCCTCCTCATCTCCCTTACTCATCTCCACTCCTCACCTCCCTTACTCATCTCCCTTACTCATCTCCCCTCTTCATCTCCCCTCCTCATTTCCACTCCTCATCTCCCCTCCTCATCTCCCTTACTCATCTCCCCTCCTCATCTCCCTTACCCATCTTCACTCCTCATCTCCCTTACTCATCTCCACTCCTCATCTACCTTACTCATCTCCACTCCTCATCTACCTTACTCATCTCCACTCCTCATCTCCCTTACTCATCTCCACTTCTCATCTCCCTTACTCATCTCCCCTCCTCATCTCCCTTACTCATCTCCCCTACTCATCTCCACTTCTCATCTCCCTTACTCATCTCCACTCCTTACCTCCCCTCATCTCTCTAACTCATCTCCACCTCATCTGCCCTCCCAGTCCTCCGCACAGAGATTTGTTTGGATGGGGGGGGCTGTCTTTTCAAAAATGGCCCTCTTAATCCTGTACAATGAATGAAGCTCTTAGAGACGAGCCAGTAGACAGTGACATCTGCTGTGTGTATCTTCTCTGGGTGTCATGCTAGATACGACCTAAGCCGCAGTGCAGACCCTCTTTCTCTTCCCTTCTCTGTTGGGTTCATTCTGGAGCCTTGTGTTGCTTTTTGCCAAGGATACCCTTTTTGACTATTTCTAATCACTATGGCAGACACAGCCTATATACTTCCATTCCCTGGCTTGAAGGCAGCCTTACAATAAACATGTGTCTGAAGTTTGGTGCTCTGACTGTGTTCTGCAGTGTGGGTGACTGTTCAAAGGCCTGTGTCATCACAAGTTGGAAAGTATTGGAGTTTCAAGGAATCTCGACACACTAATTGAGTCATCATTTGGTGCAAAACATCTAGGCTGTATGCGTCTTTATGATTCACATATCTCCTAACCACCCCTCACTTTTATGTTTTAATGAGAAAAGCACGAGTATGCCTTTACATGCTAATGTTTGGTCTGACTGTAGTTTGTAGATATGTATGGGGAGGGGTAGAAAATACTGCTCTCTAGTTCACACACACTGCCCACTCTTATACACACAGAGGGACAGATCAAGAGCCTCACCTGCCTCTCACTCATCCAGGTGCAATCAAAGGGATGCATCCATCATCTCTCTCTCTCTCTCTCTCTCTCTCTCTCTCTCTCTCTCTCTCTCTCTCTCTCAAATATAACCCCCCCAGATGTTTGGGGAGGGGCTGATGACGTCAACATGGTGTGTGATTATCAGAACTCTGTAAGTCTCACTGTTCCTCACCTGGCAGAAACAGGCCAGTGACCGAAGGCAACAGGGCAGTGTGTGATGAACTACAGGAACAACAGTCACCACAGTCCTGCCTGCCTGCCAGTCATCGACAGGCCTCTCCTCAGCTCCTCAGCGTATCAAGGCCTATTAGTCTTGCTTGGCACTATTTCCCCACGGTCAATGTTTCTTACTCTCTCTGTCAGACCGCATCCTGACTCTTTTTTTCATGTGGTTCACCACGCTCTCTTTCTTTCTCTCTCTATTTTTCTCTCCCCACCACCAGATCAGATCATTGCTATTATGGATAACAATAACAATGTTGGCGATAATGCCACCAATGAAACAGATAGTGTGATGACGGCGATCATTGTGATCTATGGGAGAGGGCCTGCAGCTGGATAGAGATCACAGGAGAGAGGGAGAGGGATTGGAGCGAGAGAGAGAGAGGGAGGGACAGAAGAGAAAGAGGCAGACAGAAGGGGAGGGAGACGGAGAAAGGGGGGATTGATGTTGTTGCCTTAATTGCTGCTCAGATGAGGCAGTGTGTTCTTTCTCCCACCAGGGCTGTTATTAGAGCGGGGGAGGGGGATGCTCCAATCAGAGAGAGCCAGGCATGAGCCGCACTGTCTCATTTATCAATGTCAGACCAGGCCGGTGAGCCTGGGGGAGGGGGACCGAGCCAGAGAACCACTGCCCAGGTCCCAGAGCATGTCTGCTGGCTGCAGGAGCACCACTCCCAGGGCTGCCCTACTAATCTGTACTGTAACATGGTGGGGATCTGTGGGGGAACTTGGTGGGGATGTGAACCAGAGATAGCATATCGCTTCACACACACTCCACTGTGCTGCACCCCCATCCAGACACTCTCTCTCTCACACACACACACACACACACACACACACACACACACAGAGCCCCTCTGCCAGAGAGCGCCTTTGAATGAACGAGAGACAAAGCTGTGTGTTGCAGGCCTTTCTTCCTGTTCTGATCCCCTGCTTCTCACTTCCACTGAGTCATCTTTGAAGTTGCTCTGCTTAAGCCTCTGCCATGCCCTCTCATGGCATCGTTTCTCCCTCCGACTTGACGGAATGATTTCTGTCCTGCCTTTTCTTAAGCTGCAGAGTTAAACTGGCACAAGTTCATCCTCAGATCATCATACCCATCAAAGCACTTTTCAAAGGGAATGGCTATTGACCAAACGCCTGGTTCTGTATGGTGGTTGTAGACTGTAGAGGACTGGAGTCTCTTGGCTCGTGCTCAAAGTCTTCTGGGCTGTTGGACCACATGGTCTTCCTCCATCAAAGCCACTGCAGAGTAATCAATGATGACTCTCTTTTGGCCCTGCTGAGTTAAGCCTATGTGCCAGAGTTTGGGCCTGGGTTGGGTTCCTCTTAATAGCCAGCACAGTGAGGCAAGAGGCTGACAGAGCACATTATAAACAGATTCAGTTCTCTGTGTGTGGAGAAGAATTACAGAGAATCAACTGACTCTGAGGGAAACTAATCAGTCATCAGAGCTTCAGATACCAGGGCCACTTTTGGTCCTTTGTCTCATCTTCTGATGTACTGAATAAGTGACGTACTTTGCAGAAGGATGTGATGAGCTATACTCAGCCAAAAGTTTGAGCGTTGTGACGTAGGCTATCTTTTGTCCTACCAGTCTGTGGCCGTTGGGGACAATACATACAAGTACAGTTGCGATCTCCGAATGAAGTAACCCACTGAGCACATACGTAATTTCAATGTCTAGTTTTTATTTACATTTGGTTGAGTTGTCAACTAACGTGAATTCAACAACACATTTCACCATGTCATTGGATTTAGGTGAAAGTTGGGTGAAAAAAAATACTAAATTCCCTTACATTGATGACTTTGAAAAATCGAATCAGTTTTCCACTTTGATTCAACGTCATCACAAAAATATATATATTTTTTGTTGAAATGACATGGAAACGACATTTATTCAGCCAGCTCAATGGCTGGTTGATTGAAATAGATACAGCTTCTTTGGTTTGTAAATGAGTGTCATGGAGCCTGGAGGATCCCATGGAAGGAGAGATTAAACCCCACAGACCTGAGTTATTGGCATACTGGTAGTAGAGGTGGGAAAACTAGCACATTCTGCTGCTGGCCTATAAATCAAATAAATCAAATTGTATTTGTCAAAAATGCTTGTGCTTCTAGTTCCGACCATGCAGTAATATTTAACAAGTAACCTAACAATTTCACAACAACTACCTTATACACACAAGTGTAAAGGAATAAATAAGAATATGTACATAAAAATATATGAATGAGTGATGGCCGAACGGCATAGGCCAGATGCAGTGGATGGTATAGAGTACAGTATATACATATGAGATGAGTAATGTAGGGGTACGTAAACATTATATAAAGTGGCATTGTTTAAGTGACTAATGATACATTTATTAAAAACATTTGTCCATTATTAAAGTGGCTAGAGTTGAGTCAGTATGTTGGCTGCAGCCACTCAATGTTAGTGATGGCTGTTTAACAGTCTGATGGCATTGAGATAGAAGCTGTTTTTCAGTCTCTCGGTCCCCGCTTTGATGCACCTGTACTGACCTCGCCATCTGGATGATAGCGGGGTGAACAGGCAGTGGCTCGGGTGGTGGTTGTCCTTGATGATTTTTTTGACCTTCTTGTTACATCGGGTGGTGTAGGTGTCCAGGAGGACAGGTAGTTTGCCCTCAGGGATGTGTTGTGCAGACCTCACTACCCTCTGGAGAACCTTACGGTTATGAGCGGAGCAATTGCCGAACCAGGCAGTGATACAGCCCGACAGGATGCTCTCGATTGTGCATCTGTAAAAGTGAGTGAGTGTTTTTGGTGAATTTCTTCAGCTTCCTGAGGTTGAAAAGGCGCTGCTGCGCCTTCTTCACCATGCTGTCTGTGTGGGTGGACCATTTCAGTTTGTCCGTGATGTGTACGCCGAGGAACTTAAAACTTTCCACCCTCTCCACGACTGTCCCGTCGATGTGGATAAGGGGCTGCTCCCTCTGCTGTTTCCTGAAGTCCACGATCATCTCCTTTGTTTTGTTGACATTGAGTGTGAGGTTATTTTCCTGACACCACACTCCGAGGGCCCTCACCTCCTCCCTGTAGGCCGTCTCGTCGTTGTTGGTAATCAAGCCTATCACTGTAGTATCGTCTGCAAACTTGATGATTGAGTTGGAGGCGTACATGGCCACGCAGTCGTGGGTGAACTGGGAGTACAGGAGAGGGCTGAGAACACACCCTTGTGGGGCCCCAGTGTTGAGGATCAGCGGGGTGGAGATGTTGTTACCTACCCTCACCACCTGGGGGCGGCCTGTCAGGAAGTCCAGGATCCAGCTGCACAGAGCGGGGTCGAGACCCAGGGTCTCGAGCTTAATGACGAGTTTGGTGGGTACTATGGTGTTAAATGCTGAGCTGTAGTCGATGAACAGCATTATCACATAGGTATTCCTCTTGTCCAGATGGGTTAGGTTCAGTGTGATTGCGATTGCGTCGTCTGTGGACCTATTGGGGCGGTAAGCAAATTGGAGTGGGTCTAGGGTGTCAGGTAGGGTGGAGGTTATATGGTCCTTGACTAGTCTCTCAAAGCACTTCGTGATGATAGAAGTGATAATGGGTGGTAGTCATTTATCTCAGTTACCTTAGCTTTCTTGGGAACAGGAACAATGGTGGCCCTCTTGAAGCATGTTGGAACAGCAGACTGGTATAAGGATTGATTGAATATGTCCGTAAACACACCAGCCAGCTGGTCTGCGCATGCCGTCTGAGGATGCCGTCTGGGCCTGCAGCCTTGCGAGGGTTAACACGTTTAAATGTTTTACTCACGTTGGCTGCAGTGAAGGAGAGCCCGCAGGTTTTGGTAGCGGGCCGTGTCAGTGGCACTGTATTGTCCTCAAAGCGAGCGAAGAAGTTGTTTAGTCTGTCTGGGAACAAGACATCGTGGTCTGCGACGGGGCTGTTTTTTAATTTGTAACCCGGGATTGACTGTAGACCCTGCCACATACAACGACAGTGGTAGTGGCGGGAAAGCAAGCACGTTCTGCTACTGGCCTATACAACGACAGTAGTAGTGGCGGGAAAGCTAGCACATTCTGCTGCTGGCCTATACAACGACACTAGTAGTGGCGGGAAAGCTAGCACGTTCTGCTGCTGGCCTAAACAACGACAGTAGTAGTGGCGGGAAAACTAGCACGTTCTGCTGCTGGCCTATACAACGACAGTAGTAGCGGTGGGAAAGCTAGCACGTTCTGCTGCTGGCCTATACAACGACAGTAGTTCCTCAAGTTAAACGACCAGGGAGAGGGTCGACCTCCTGTAGGACAATAGCCTCCTCTCCTTTCGACGGTCATTTGGACCCAATCCATAAAACAGAGATTTAATTTAGTGCTCACTTCACTGTGACTGTTACCTATTTCTGGAGATCAGCTCCCATGAGTCTCACTAAAGTAGACTCTCTGGACTCCAGTCAAAGAGCCCTGGGGGGGATTGTTCTCACTAGCCACATTTAGACCAGAGAGGGATGATAGGGGACTGTGAAGGGATGATGTTATGGATGAGTTCACCTCCCAGACTCCAACAGCTAGACAGAGAGAATATCTACCCAGCCCTTCAACCCAAGGTCTTTTACTCCCCTGGTCAGGATGGGACAGAAGATACGATACATCCGTCTACTGTAGGCCATCGCTCCTCAGTAGAGGACACACACACACACACACACACACACACACACACACAACACAAATGACAGTGCCTCTCTCTCCCTTCTCCACTAAACTGAATCTGAATAATATGGATGGATCTCAGAGGACCTGACACTGTGACTCTCTCTAAACGATGAATCATCTGTGTGCATTAACAATAGCAGTCCAGATCAACCCTCGCTCCCCCATAAACATATGGAGATAACTCACACATGTCTGCGCACATATTTTTGCAGCTAATTTTCAAGGCTAATAGGCTGCCAAATGAGCAGCTCTGCCCGGATACAGGGGGTCTGGCCCGGTCTGAGTGGCTGGAAGTAGAGCAGCACTAACTCGTGGAGTGAGTGTGTGGTGGGGACAGTGGGCGCAGGCAGGCAGAGAGGCTGGCGGGCAGAAAGGCTGGCGGGCAGAGAGGATAGCGGGCAGAGGGAGAGTGCAAATGCCACCTTGGATAAGGTCTGCTCCATGATTACCCTCATTATTCAGACAGTTTTTGGGGGAGCTGGGAAAGAAGCTCCAGGCAGGCTAGTTAGTCATATCTTACCCTCTTGGAGAGATGGGAGGGAGGAGAGGAACCGCTTACTAGGCAGTGTATAGGAGAGGGGAGGGTTGGAAAAAGCCAAATTCAGCTTCCCCTGTCGGTTCCATCACAGAGTCATACTGAAGATCCTCTCTCACTGCCGCTGAGTTTACATAGCTACACACACACATGCTGAAGTAGGGCTTCGTGCTGTTTGATTATTCATGTGAGTTTACCTAGGAAGGGCTTTCTAATGGCGTTGACTGCTCTTCCCTGGCAAATAAAACATCATTACACAGCAGCATAAATACTCTTCCTCTTCCTCTTCTTCTTCTTCTTCTTCTGTCGACGTAGCTACAATCAAGCCTTTGTTGAAGAGAGAGACATTATACTTGTGATAATGAAAACATGATGTTGTATGATGTTATTCTCATGGGGTTAGTTCAAAAACACATGCTTTGTCATATTCAAGCCTCATTCTCTCCTCCTGGTTCTTCGGTGTGTGTGCGTGCGTGCGTGCGCGCGTGTGATAATGTGTGCTTCTGATGTGTTTTGCTAAATAACTCACTGGTGATGTAAATGTTAATGCTGGGTTAAACTATTCTTTCACACAACAGCAAGTGTAGTATGTGTGATGGAGGCTAACACGTGCCCATACAAAAAAATTCAATTCAATTCATCAACAAACAATTTCATTGTAATTCTTGCAGAGATAGATAGGGAGAAATGAAAGAATGTGCTATCAAAGCCGTGGCATAGAATCATTACTGTATTTAAAAAATATTTGTTTTAAAAGGAAAGGAAAATATTAACGGGAATATTACTGAAAGTGCTCAAACATTTTGTCCGTGGTGCTTATTTTCTCTTTTATTTTAGAGAACGCAATTTGTCTTCCCTCTCATTGTGTCCCTTCCATTTAGAGTGCTAAAGACTGGCTTTAGTTTATCACGCTCGGCTGAAGGACGCATACAAGTCAAAATGTATTAGTCAGAGCACTTCTGAGAGGATGGAAGCAATACACACAGTCAGCTGGTCTTATATTCACTTCTTCCCTTCATTTCTGGGTCAGCTTTTCTGAATCTGTAAAAGAAAGGGGCAGACAATATACAGTGGCAAGAAAAAGTATGTGAACCCTTTGGAATTACCTGGTTTTCTGCATAAATTGGTCATCAATTTGGATCTGATCTTCATTTGGGTCACAACAATAGACAAACACAGTCTGCTTAAACTATTAACACACAGACAATTCTACATTTTTATGTGTCTGAACACACCGTGTAAACATTGCACCTGTGCAGGGTGGGAAAAGTATGTGAACCCTTGGATTTAATAACACGTTGAACCTCCTTTGGAAACCAAATGTTTTCTGTAGTTGCGGATCAGACCTGCACAACAGTCAGGAGGAATTCTGGACCATTCCTTTTTACAAAACTGTTTCAGTTCTGCAATACTCTCGGGATGTCTGATGTGAACCGCTCTCGAGGTCATGCCACAGCATCTCAATCAGGTTGAGGTCAGGACTCTTACTGGGCCACTCCAGAAGGGTTCACATACTTTTTCATGCCACTGTAGATGTATTTCTTTCCAATTTTCCAGTCAAATAAATATCGTAGTATTAGTTGTATTTTTCTAAACCTATCTCTTCAGTCTTATACAGATTTCAGTGTGTGTGTGTGTCCATGTATGAGTAGTGAATGATGAAGTGTGCTTTTGAGGGTGACTGCCCTTCACAGTGGCATCATGTTTAACAGGGAGGGAGGGGGGACATGTGTCCTGGGGGGCAGGGTGACAGGGAGCAGTTTGGTGCATGGTGGGGGGGAAAGAGGACCGAGGGGGGTTAGGGGGTGTCAGTTGGGCTAGGGAGGGAGTTTGGTGGCATCTCCTGGTTTCTCCTCTGTGTCTCGTGTCGCTACCCCCCTTCCCTCACGCACACACACACACACACACACACACTGAGCAGAGCAGAGTGAGGTTGCGAGTCATTAATATTCTGTCTGGACTCATTGTTTTTCCCTGCTGACATTTACATTTAGATTGTTTATCTTACAGCGGGAGGCGTCCAGCCATTAATGAACACGCTTCTGTTCGGTTGTTCCCCAATGGCTGTGATTACTGCCACCACACTAAGATAATGAGATGGGGGTGGGGGGCTGGGTGTGGGTTTAGGGCTGGGGGTGGGGGGCTGGGGGTGGGTCTAGGGCTGGGGGAGGTTTAGGGCTGGAGGGGGGCTAGGGCTGGGGGTGGGTCTAGGGCTGAGGGTGGGTTTAGGGCTGGGGGTGGGTCTAGGGCTAAGGGTGTGTTTAGGGCTGGGGGTGGGTCTAGGGCTGAGGGTGGGGCTAGGGCTGGGGTGGGTTTAGGGCTGGGAGTGGGTCTAGGGCTGAGGGTGGGTTTACGGGGGGCTAGGGCTGGGGGTGGGTCTAGGGCTGAGGGTGGGTTTAGGGCTGGGGGGCTAGGGCTGGGGGTGGGTTTAGGGCGGAGGGTGGGTTTAGGGCTGGGGTTTAGACTGGGGGTGGGGCTGGGGCTGCGGCTGTGCGATATACCCCAGCCTCTATGGGGTGAAGAGGCTGGGGTATTGTGGATGGGGTATAGGGGCATATGCATATGTATTCACCCCCTTTGCTATAAAGCCCCTAAATAAGATCTGGTGCAACCAATTACCTTCAGAAGTCACATAATTAGTTAGATTGCACACAGGTGGACTTTATTTAAGTGTCACATGATCTGTCACATGATCTCAGTATATATACACCTGTTCTGAAAGGCCCCAGAGTCTGCAACACCACCAAGCAAGTGGCACCACCAAGCAAGCAGCACCATGAAGACCAATTAGCTCTCCAAACAGGTCAGGGAGAACGTTGTGGAGAAGTAAAGATCTGTAACTTTGAACGTCCCACAGAGCACCATTAAATCCATTATAAAAAAATGAAAGAAAATGGCACCACAACAAACCTGCTAAGAGAGGGCCGCCCACCAAAACTCACGGACCAGGCAAGGAGGACATTAACCAGAGAGGCAACAAAGAGACCAAAGATAACCTGGAAGGATCTGCAAAGATAAGCAACCACATTTGGTGTTCGCCAAAAGGCATGTGGGAGACTCCCCAAACATATGGAAGAAGGTACTCTGGTCAGATGAGACTAAAATTGAGCTTTTTGGCCATCATGGAAAACGTTATGTCTGGCGCAAACCCAACACCTCTCATCACCACAAGAACACCATCCCCACAGTGAAGCATGAAGGTGGCAGCCTCATGCTGTGGGAATGTTTTTCATTGGCAGGGACTGGGAAACTGGTCAGAATTGAAGTAATGATGCATGGCGCTAAATACAGGCACATTCTTGAGGGAAACCTGTTTCAGTCTTCCAGGGATTTGAGACTGGGACGGAGGTTCACCTTCCAGCAGGACAATGACCCTAAGAATACTGCTTAAGCAACACTCGAGTGGTTTAAGGGGAAACATTTACATGTCTTGGATCGGCCTAGTTAAAGCCCAGACCTCAATCCAATTGAGAATCTATTGTATGACTTAAAGATTGCTGTACACCAGCAGAACCCATCCAGCTTGAAGGAGCTGGAGCAGTTTTGCCTTGAGGAATGGGCAAAAATCCCAGTGGCCTAGATGTACCAAGCTTATAGAGACATACCCCAAGATACTTGCAGCTGTAGTTGCTGCAAAAGGTGGCTCTACAAAGTATTGCCTTTGGTGGGGGGGGGGGGGGTGAATAGTTATGCACATTCAAGTTTTCTGTTTTTTTGGGCTTATTTCTTTGTTTCACTATAAAAATATTTTTTATCTTCAAAGTGGTAGGCATGTTGTGTAAATCAAATGATTGAAACCCCCCAAAAATCCATTTTAATTCCAGGTTGTAAGGCAACAAAATAGGAAAAAATCCCAGGGGGGATGAATACTTTCACAAGCTACTGTATATGGGAGGGTATGGGCCCTATGATATGGCCACAGCAGAAAGCCATGGTGCATTTCAGATTAGGATAATACCCCCGTAGCACCATTCTTCTCTCCGGTGACACGGTCGTCAGGTGTACAGTGTTTCCTCCGACACATTGGTGCGGCTCGCTTCCGGGTTAAGCGGGCATTGTGTCAAGAAGCAGTGCGGCGTGGTTGGGTCGTGCTTTCGAGGACGCATGGCTCTCGACCTTCGCCTCTCTCGAGACCGTACGGGAGTTGCAGGGATGAGACAAGACTGTAACTACCAATTGGATACCATGAAATTGGGGAGAAAAAGGGGTAAAAGTAAAAAAGAAATGAAAAAATATAGGTATATTTGTATATATATATGTATATTATATGCCAATATATGCCAGCTTTAGCCCAGGTCTGATATTCCACAATGCAATGATTTCAAATCTATGGTTCACTGGCAGAGGTTTTGGCAGTCATGGGAATGAAACTGGAGTATAACTGGGACAACGTCACTAGTATGCTACATGTAGCATTGGCTTGAGTCCCTATGTACTGAACTCTGGGAAACATTCTGGGCTGGTGAACAGTGTGGATGTAAAAGTGATTTAATGATGTTTGTTCTAATGCATTCTCCTCACTCCACTCTCACAGATTAAATTAGTTGGGCCCAGCTAGGCTCCATGCTAGCCTGCCTGTTCACAGCACTTTAGCAGCAATCTTCCAATTCCAAAATGGAGGGGGTTTATTGACGCTGGCCAGGAGACAGAGCCTCTCAGTGTGTCTTCTGTCACTCAGGTGAACATGACAGAGTCTTTACACAAACACAGGGTCGAACATCTTTTTCATCCAACTAACCTTGCCAACTTTCTGTATGAATAAAAAGGCAGACAGTTCTGAAAATGAAGTCACCTAAAACATCTCTATAGTCAGAGAGATTGTGTGTGTTTTATGTAAAGGCAGGGTTTCTTTAACCTCACAGCTGAGCTCTGCATCCCACATCACAACATGTTTCACATCAGAAGAGAAGGAAACTATCTGTTTGAGGTGATGAAACTGTCCCTGCCCTGCAGCGGGAGTTAGATCTGTCATGCTGATGATATTATCATGGACCCCCATAGTGCAGAGGATAGGTGAACATATACAGGACACCATCTTTGTCCTCTGAAGTAGAGAGGGCCTATCCTGGTCTAGCAACGTCTACCTCTTATACCTAGCTGCTAATCACTTCTCTGTAGAACTGAAGGAAGCAAATTAGTGTAAGCAAAACTATGACTGACTGACAGATAAATTAAGGATTGACGTATGGACTGACAGAGAGACAGATTGACAGAGATACAAACTGACAGAGAGACGGACTGACAGAGAGAGAGACAGAGAGACGGACTGACAGATAGATAGAGAGACGGACAGAGAGACAGAGACAGACTGACAGAGAGACGAATGGAGAGATGGATGGAGAGACGGACAGAGAGATGGAGATTTGGACGTACTGACAGAGAGACATACTGACAGAGAGACGTACTGACAGAGAGACGTACTGACAGAGAGACGTACTGACAGAGAGACGGACTGACAGAGAGACGGACTGACAGAGAGACGGACTGACGGACTGACAGAGATAATGACTGACAGAGAGGCAGAGAGACCTACTGACAGAGAGACAGACTGACTGACAGAGACTGACTGACAGGGAGACAGAGAGACAGACTGACTGACGGAGGCCGTGGTGGGTGTGCGACTACGGTGCTGCAGTAGATTGTCTGGTGCTCGGTCTCCAGCTGACTGTATCGGCTCGCCTGGCTGCCATGGCGACGCGCTCATGCATGAGGACAGCGCAGCGAGGGCATGGCTGACTCCAGATGTTGGGCCCACCCCCCCATTTATCCTAATCCACAAACGCTGCCCTCCACAACAGCAGGCCATCTGCAGCACACACACACACACACACACACACACACACACACACACACACACACACACACACACACATACATACATACATACATACATACATACATACATTAGCTCAGCCAGGTGGCTCTGTAGCCCCAATTGGACTTCTTCCACCTCTGGCGTTGTCAGTTGATTTCAATGATTCCAGTTGCTATGAAATCATGCAGGGATGAATGGGAGTGTTTAAATGGGTCAGTGTGTGCGTAAGCTGCAAAACCCCCCCAGGTGAATTTTCACTGCCTTTATTTTGTGATGGCAAAGTACCTCTTTGTGTTGGGTAATTAGTTTACTGGAATAGAACCAACTGCAGTCATGCCCCACAACACATCCGTTTCTAGTGATGGTGCTCCTCGTATGGAAGGGGCTAGCTACTGCAAATGCAAGAAAAGCAATCCCTCCTCAGTCCTTCCACACCAGAGATAGACCAGACTATCTTACAATGGCCGGTCATTATTGTATCAGTGGTGAGTGTGTCAGTGTGTAAGCGTTTGTTTGGTGGTAGTGTGTGCGCACGTGTGTGTTTGGCGTACGCTCGTGCGTGTGTGTGTGTATGTCTGTGTTTGACTGACAGAGACCTTCTCCATTGTTCTCTGTGTGTCCTACAGCCAAGCACGACGTCAACGGCAACAGGGCTGTTCCACCATTCCCCGAGGGACTTCAGATGTCTATGTTTGGTAAGTGATCCGTATGAGAAGAGGGGGGAGTACGGGAGGGAGGGGGAGAGGAGAGAGGGAGCAGGGGATAGGGGGAAAGAGGGGAGGATGACACCCGGACAGTATAGTGTAATTAGTCCCCCCCCCCTCGATACTCAGTTAGGTTCAGAAAAATAAGTGAAAAACAAAAAGAAGATAGAGAGAGAGAATAGAGGGGTGGGATGGGTAGGAGGAAGGGGTGCAGAGATTAATTGCAGGGGGTGATTAGGATCTCTTTAATAGAATGCATTAGTTCAGCTCCTCTTTTCTCCATTCGGGGAGTCAAACTGTGTAATCCATCAGGACAGACAGCAGAGAAATCAGCCTCTTTATCTCCCAGGCCTGTGTACAAATAAGCATGTTTTAAAGCAGTCTTACATGCTCTTGTTACCAGTCGAGCGTTTCAAATCACAAATCCCCCTGTGGACAGCCTTAAAAGGTGCCAGTTACCCTTGACTTGACTTCAGCCTGCCTTTTGAACTTGACACTGTAAGGTTCTATCTGTATAAACCCATTTAAACTTGGCACTATAAGGTTCTATCTGTATAAACCCATTTGAACTTGGCACTATAAGGTTCTATCTGTATAAACCCATTTGAACTTGGCACAATAAGGTTCTATCTGTATAAACCCATTTGAACTTGGCACTATAAGGTTCTATCTGTATAAACCCATTTAAACTTGGCACTATAAGGTTCTATCTGTATAAACCCATTTAAACATGGCACTATAAGGTTCTATCTGTATGAACCCATTTAAACTTGGCACTATAAGGTTATCTGTATAAACCCATTTAAACTTGGCACTATAAGGTTCTATCTGTATAAACACATTTAAACTTGGCACTATAAGGATCTATCTGTATAAACCCATTTTAAACTTGGCACTATAAGGTTCTATCTGTATAAACCCATTTAAACTTGGCACTATAAGGTCCTATCTGTATAAACCCATTTAAACTTGGCACTATAAGGTCCTATCTGTATAAACCCATTTAAACTTGGCACTATAAGGTCCTATCTGTATAAACCCATTTAAACTTGGCACTATAAGGTCCTATCTGTATAAACCCATTTAAACTTGGCACTATAAGGTTCTATCTGTATAAACCCATTTAAACTTGGCACTATAAGGTTCTATCTGCAATGCAATCACAAACCTGAACAAATACAGACAGGCTAATCAGAACACGTCTTTGCCATCTTCCTCTAGGTATGGTCTGGGCTAGTCTAGTCAGCAATAATGGCACACAAGCAAAAACAACAGGCAGAAATCTGAAAGTAAATGTTGTTGTCACATCGTTGTTCAGTGATGACTGCAATTCATCTGATGACCATAATACATGTCTTAATGTATTTGATGATGTGTTCTGACTCTATCTTGGTAATATAGTGTTATTTTATCATTTATGTATTCAAATAGCTACAATCTGGCTGAACCCAGACGGACATTTCAGAGCCATAAGATTCTATCTGCAATTGCACCCCTTTAAAAAAACTGATTTACAAATGTCTCAGGATTGTGATACTCTGCACTTTAGGTACGTGAGGACGTTAATGGATATAAAAGAAGAATTCACAACAAAACAGTTCTGAGATCTGGAATGTTAAAACTTTGATGCTCAATATCTCAGAACTGTGCATTTGTGACCTTAATGTCTCAAGGTCACAAGTATTTTCTGTCTGGTCTTAAAGGGATGGTCTCTTTCTGTTTGTTTCTGACAGAAGTATGTTCTGTTAAAGGGAGGGTCTGTTTCTGACTAAGGTGTGTTGTGTTAAAGGGATGGGCTGTTTCTGGGGAGCAGAGAGGAAGTTCTGGAAGCAGAAGGGGGTCTACTCCACCCAAGTGGGCTATGCTGGAGGCCTCACCCCCAACCCCACCTACGAAGAGACCTGCACAGGTACCACTCAACATAGCTAGCTATCAACAATGCCCCTGACTCTGTCACAATGTCCAAATGCTTGTAGAACAAACAGCGTGCTCGCAATAATTCACTATTTTGACTATTGTGTGTCATAAGCCTCCCTCCACACTCCGTGTGCGTAACACACTATCCAGCCTCATAAATGATGCACGTGTTGATCATCTCCTCATGTTAAATCGACTTCTACACGTATTTAATGAATGTCCTTACATTCCTATCAGATACTTTCTAAGTGTGTGTGCAGTGTGTGACTAGAGAAATCCACCAGGAGGAGCATCACTACAGTAGCTCTATGGTTCTGTGATGGATGTCCTCATTCTGCCTCCCTCTTCTTAGTAACACAGCAGCTACAGTAGGTGTATTTTGAGCTGTCTATTGAAATGGAGACTAAAAAATAGGTTTGGAAATGAGAATCCAAATCAGCGGTGGAAGAAAGTCGACGTGGTTCAGACAGTGAACTTGCTCTCTACAGTTTTCCTTTCGTTGCGATAATGGGAGTTGGGTGTTTTGGGGCATTATCCAAACACTGTCAGCTGTCTCTGTGTTATTTTTAGATGCACCCACTGTATCTCCATCCTGCTTTGAGGGATTTAGGATTTAGGAAATTAGATTTTGCTCTCAGTGTGAATGTAGTTTTCTGGGTATAGGAGGTAACATCATAAAACCCTGCTGGGTGTTCCTCTGAGGACTGAGGGCTTTGTCTGAACCCTCATGACCAGCACTGACCTTCACAGACTTGGCTGGGCCCTCGGCAGTGTGTGTGTGTGTGTGTGTTTCTGGTTTTACTATCCTTGTGGGGACCAGAAATCCTCACAAGGATAGTAAAGAAAGTAAAATTTGGACAAGTGGGGACATTTTGCCGGCCCCCACAAGGAAACAGACTATTTTAGGCATAGGGGTTAGGTTTAGGGTTAGTATTACAATTAGGGTTAGGAGTAAGGGTTAGGGTTCGGAGTTAGGGGTTAGGGAAAATAAGATTTTGAATGGGAACCAATTGTTTGGTCCCTCAACGATACTAAAAGAAACGTGTGTGTGTGAGACTGTATGTGTGTGTGTTCATTTTATTTATGTTTTGTTATCATTCGTTTTCTGTTCTGGCAGTAGTGGAACTGCCCTGTAGAATGTGGGGTACTGCGCTGAGGTGGGTAGCTGTCCATCTGGTGGTGCTGAAATCCTGCCTCCACTCACTGACTGCCACTCACTGTTACAAGATGTTACTGACTGTTACTGAAAGTTTCTGACTGTTTCTGACTGTTACTGACTACTACTGACGGCTACTGACTGCTATTGACTGCTACTGACTGCTATTGACTGCTATTGACTGTTATTGAATGCTACTGACTGCTATTGACTGTTACTGACTGCTACTGACTGCTACTGACTTACTGGATGCTACTGACTGTTACTGACTGTTATTGAATGCTACTGACTGCTACTGACTTACTGGATGCTACTGACTGTTATTGACTGCTATTGACTGTTACTGACTATTACTGACTGCTACTGACTTACTGGATGCTACTGACTGTTATTGACTGCTACTGACTGTTACTGACTGCTACTGACTGCTATTGACTGTTACTGACTACTACTGACTGCTATTAACTGTTACTGACTGTTACTCACTGCTTCTGGGGCTGCAGATCAATGTGAGGGGGTTTGTGCCCTGTGTGGCTGTAGAAAGATAACTGTACCCCTCCTTCCCCTAATCCCAGCAGAGTGTCTGCAGTGTGCAGATTGGAACGGGATCCTGTGTCAACAAGGGATTAGGGGTTGCAGGAATGTATTGAACAGACAACCGACACAAAGACAGAGAAACAGAGAGAGAATGGAGGAAAGCACCATTTGGATGAGGGATGTGTACAGTAGAAAATAGGACAAGGCAGTACATGAATACAGGGCTGGAGGTCACAAGTCCTCATTGTCTTTGAACACCATAGTTGGTGAATCACAGTCAATCACATTTGAAAAAGAAATCTGAATACAAAAGAGTGTAACATATTCTTTGCTCCAGCCCATGCATATAGTGCAGTGGGATGCAGAGAGTGGTGGCATATGGACTTCTGACTTCTGCTGAGTTGCCCATCCTCCCCTGAGCTGCCAGCGGATGATGGCTGTGTGTGTGTGTCTCTGGCGTCCTTCAGCTCACCCTGAACACACAGCTCCACTGCCAGGCCCACCAGCTGAGCGAGGGAGCCACCGGATGGAGGAGAAAGGAGAAATAAAGAGAGGCTGAAAGAGAGACAATGGAAGGATGGATTTGAAAGAAAGAATTGTTTACAGAGAGAGAGAATGGTAGAGGGAGGGAGAAAATTGATTCCTGAATTTGAGTGTGCGTCTGTGCAATCAACTGTGCATGCGCTCGTGTGTGTGTGTGCACAAAATTATACACCATATCAGTTGTGTCCCATGTACTCCCACGTTCCTCCTCCTGTCTCCAGGACATCACTGTGTTCTTCCATCAGGTTTATTGTACAGTTCCTCTGTAGCGTCGGTCTGTAATGAGAGTGACCCTACAGGTTAGTTCTTATTACTTTTTTAATATCCCAGCTGTAGATGTGCTGCAGATAGTGGAGAACACAGCCTTATGAGGTGATATTAAACACACACCAATCTCAGTGGAATAAAGTAATCTCGCTAGAAACGTCTTGAATTAGGAATAGAAGAGCGGCCCGTTATATGAAACACTGTTTTACTCGGTCATATTGAGATGTGAACTTCTGCGAATGTCCCTCGGCACTAGATATTCAACTGCCAGTGAGGGAGGAAGCGAGTGTGGGGAGCGAGATGAGACAAAGTAGGGGATGAGAAGACAGAAAGAGAAAGGAGGAGGTAGAAGTGGAAGAGTGAATGAAAGAGTTCTCCAAACAGCTCTATCCAATCAGCCCATCCTGGGTCTCCAGCTTGCGTGGTTGGAGGACACTCCTACTGTACCTCCAGAGCCCTGGGCCAGAGGGGATCTCTTCTTGGTTAAAACATTCAGAACTCCTCCAGGACAGCAGCTCACGACTGGACTGGAGAACAAGAGACACTCACAGTCAGGCTTTTCACTGCTTCTAGTGAGTTGATATAAAACACAAGGTTACTTATCCACAGAGCTAGAATGAGATTATCATAAACCACTCCTAATCTTAACCAGAGGGATAAGGAAATATCTGATCCTGGACCAGTGGATTGGGGCAACTTTCTGCCTATTTCTCCTAACCTCCCCATCTCTCCTGTCTTCTGCTGTCTCCTTCAGGTAGAACAGGTCATACTGAGGTTGTCCGGGTGGTCTGGGAGCCAGAGAAGACAAGTTTCTCCAAACTGCTCAAGGTGTTTTGGGAGAGCCACAACCCAACTCAAGGTAAAACCCTGTCTGTTCATTCACACACAGACACCTCTGTTATATACAACTACAGTATTTCCAAACAACGTGCCGTAGTTTAAACCAAGTCTATACTGATTTCTCTCTGCCCTAAGCTATCCATAGCAAAATGATGAGTCCGCCATTTTGAGCGCCTACAATCAGGGTTTTATGGAATGAAGGAAGGGAGGAAGGGAGGGAAGGAGAGGGAGAGTCACACTCCACCCAGAGAGATGCCTGGAGTGTGTGACCTAATCACACACAGCGCTGTGAGTGTGTGTTTAATTTGACCCTTGTTGACCATGTGTGAGTGTGTGTGAGTCCACAGGGTACACACGGCCCCAGAGAAATGTGCCTCTCTGTGTTAGCCCTGACCCCTCCTCACCTCAGGCACGTCAACTCCACTGGCCAGCCCAACCTCTGGACAACCTTAAAACACACACACACAATGACACACAGTGGAGAAGAAGATACACACACAGTATGACCCAGAGTAGAATACACACAGTATGACCCAGAGTAGAATACACACAGTATGACCCAGAGTAGAATACACACAATATGACCCAGAGTAGAATACACACAGTATGACCCAGAGTAGAATACACACAATATGACCCAGAGTAGAATACACACAATATGACCCAGAGTAGAATACACACAATATGACCCAGAGTAGAATACACACAGTATGACCCAGAGTAGAATACACACAATATGACCCAAAGTAGAATACACACAGTATGACCCAGAGTAGAATACACACAGTATGACCCAGAGTAGAATACACACAGTATGACCCAGAGTAGAATACACACAGTATGACCCAGAGTAGAATACACACAGTATGACCCAGAGTAGAATACACACATTATGAGACACACTGTTGACAGTACTACGTTATCATTCTCAGGTCACTTCAGTGTCATGAATCATGACCTACTTCCGGAGTGGTTTGACTCCAGAATACTGCTGTTGCACATGGCGTGCAGAATATAACTGTTCATTTCCTCCATTCAACTTTTTCAAAGATGCTATTTTAGATTTGATGGTTTGATATGGTGGGCTCAAAGAAAGATCCTGATTAAATCAAATATGCATCCATAATGCATTACCCACACTGAGTGTACAAAACATTAAGAACACCTGCTGTTTCTATGACATAGACTGACCAAGAGAATCCGGGTGAAAGCTATGATCCCTTATTGATGTCAGCTGTTAAATCCACTTCAACCAGTGTAGATGAAGAGGAGGAGACAGGTTAAATAAGGATTTTTACGCCTTGAGATAATTGAGACATGGATTGTGTATGCATGTCATTCAGAGGGGGAATGGGCAAGACAAAAGATTGAAGTACCTTTGAACAGGGTATGGTAGTAGGTGCCAGGTGCACCGGTTTGAGTGTGTCAAGAACTACAACGCTGCTGGGTTTTTCACGCTCAACAGTTTCCCCTGTGTATCACGAATGGTCCACCACCCAAAGGACATCCAGCCAACTTGACACAACTGTGGGAAGCATTGGAGTCAACATGGGCCAGCATCCCTATGAAACGCTTTCAACACCTTGTAGAGTCCATACACCAATGAATTGGGCTGTTCTGAGGGCAAAAGGGGTGCAAACTCAATATTAGGAAGGTGTTCCAAATGTTTGTTATACTCAGTGAATACAATGTACCTGTATATCTTCCCGCTGTAGTTTAGTCCTCATTCCCAAAGTGGATGTAATATTCAGGAAGGTTCAGATAGAGACTAAGGCCAAGTACTCTCTGAAGTGCTGCTCATAGGCCCAGTGGTGCTACCTACTGATTCTCATATCATAAGACTCACTGTCATATTCCATGTGATCGTGACAGGACACTACTATCAACAGTATGACTAAATGTGTCCTTTAACACCTAGCCAATGATTGCGTGTTTGAATGGGAGCTTTTTGTCAGGGAACAAAATCAGTGTGGTTCACTGTGTGTCTTCACAGCTCACTCTCCGCTCCCAGAAACAGAATAATTACACAGAGGCAGGCAGTATCTGTATCCGTTTCTATATATGGATCAAGGTGAACTGTACTTTGATTGAAATTACAGAGTGGTTGGTCTGGTTTCATCTCCAGGTAGTTTTCCCCAGACAGACAGGGTTGATTGTGAGTTTGGTTCATAAGACGAGCCTGTCAGAGCAAGCACCGTCTGCTGGTTGGTTGGCAAAGTAAATGATCTCAGCTTAGGTCCCCTTATATTTAAACTCAGCAAAAGTTCCTTTTTCAGGAACCTGTCTTTCAAAGATAATTTGTAAAAAAAAATAATAATAACTTCACAGATCTTCATTGTAAAGGGTTTAAACACTGTTTCCCATGCTTGTTCAATGAACCATACACAATTAATGAACATGCAACGGTTGTTAAGATACTTACAGCTTACAGACGGTAGGCAATTTAGGTTACAGTTATGAAAACTTAGGACACTAAAGAGGCCTTTCTACTGACTCTGAAAAACACCAAAAGAAAGATGCCCAGGATCCCTGCTCATCAGCGTTAATGTGACTTAGGCATGCTGCAAGGAGGCATGAGGACTGCAGATGTGGCCAGGGCAATAATTTGCAATGTCCGTACTGTGAGACGCCTAAGACAGTTCTACAGGGAGACAGGACGGACAGCTGATCGTCCTCGCAGTGGCAGACCACATGTAACAACACATCTGCACATCACACCTGCGGGACAGGTACAGGATGGCAACAACAACTGCTCGAGTTACACCAGGAACGCACAATCCCTCCATCAGTGCTCAGACTGTCCGCAATAGGCTGAGAGAGGCTGGACTAAGGGCTTTTAGGCCTGTTGTAAGGCAGGACCTCACCAGACATCACCGGCAACAACGTCGCCTATGGGCACAAACCCACCGTGGCTGGACCAGACAGGACTGGCAAAAAGTGCTCTTCACTGATGAATCGCGGTTTGTCTCACCAGGGGTGATGGTCGGATTCGCGTTTATCTTTGAAGGAATGAGCGTTACACCAAGGCCTACGCTCTTGAGTGGGATCGATTTGGAGGTGGAGGGAAGACATCCTCCTCCCTCATGTGGTACCCTTCCTGCAGGCACATCCTGACACAACCCTCCAGCATGACAGTGCCACCAGCCATACTGCTCGTTCTGTGCGTGATTTCCTGCAAGACAGGAATGTCAGTGTTCTGCCATGGCCAGCAAAGAACCCGGATCTCAATCCCATTGAGCACGTCTGGGACCTGTTGGATCGGAGGGTGAGGGCCAGGGCCATTCCCCCCCAGAAATGTCCGGGAACCTGCAGGTGTATTGGTGGAAGAGTGAGGTAACATCTCACAGCAAGATCTGGCATATCTGGTGCAGTCCATGAGGAGGAGATGCACTGCAGTACTTAATGCAGCTGGTGGCCACACCAGATACTGACTGTTGACTTTTGATGTTGACCCCTCCTTTGTTAGTCACGTGTGTGGAACTTGTTCAGTTTATGTCTCAGTTGTCGAATCTTATGTTCATTATTTACACAAGTTTGCTGAAAATAAACGCAGTTGACAGTGAGAGGACGTTTCTTTCTTTGTTTATATATAACCCTTTGTTTGTATGTTTGTCTGTCTGAGTGTGGTTGTGTGTGTGTGTGTCTCTCTGGGTGATTTGTCCTTTGTTTATGTCTTCCTCTATATTGAGTGAAAAGTGTTTTCTTTAGTCCAGTAAATTCTCTAACAGTTAGACAACATTGCCTTCTCTCTCTCATTGTCAGGGATGCGCCAGGGCAACGATGTTGGAACGACCTATCGATCAGCCATTTACACATACACACAGGAGCAGCTTGAACAGGCTCTGGCCTCCAAAGACGACTATCAGAAGGTAAAGTAAAGTTTCTGTGTGTGGGAGTCACATCAACTCAATAATCAGTTCTCTCGAGAGGTTCAAGCCGTAGAAACAAAAGCTGGATGTGAAAGAAAATCCTTTTCCCCCGAATAAATAAATACAGAAAATCCCATACGGCCCATACCAGAACACATTATACCAGCTTTACATTGAGATAGACAACGTCCCCCCCCCCCCCCCAGTCACATTAAATGCTTGCTTCCAACGAGCATCAGTCCAGGTTCAAATCCCGTCACCTTACAGGGAACATGCATAAAGCCAGGCAGCCTACCCCACCTGCATAATGCATATGTTTAATGGAGAGGGATTGCATGCTGCCACTGATTCCCCTAGTGAGAGGAGAAAACAGGAGGGGAGGAACAGCAGAATCTCTGTGGTGCAACACTATGTGGAGCAGCTTTACCGCACTAGACCCCACCCTCCCCAACACTGCTGCATGCATGGCTTCCAGAAGAAGGAGAGAGAGAGATAGAGGAAGAAAGAAAACATGAGCTTACAGTGGAGCTAGGCTGGTCTCTCCTTCTTCTCTCTCCTTCTCTCTCTCTCCCTCCGGTGGCTACAACCGTACTGCTCTCTCCTCTCTCTCTTGTCTTGATTCCTTCTGTAACCACTTTCTGTGACCTGATTTCCGCCCTTGCCTCGCTCTCCATTTAGCCGGCCCTTCTCTCCTATGGAAGCTGAGGTATGTCAACCACAGGATGTTAGACAAGTAATGGATAAAGACGTGTCCCTGTATCTATTGACAGTTGAATCTCTCATTGGAGAGTGTCGATGAGATGACCTTGAGTGTCTGGACACCTTCGTTGTTCTATTGTTGAGCTGCTGTATTCAGATGAAGTTCTGCCATACTGTCTTTGTGCAGCGAGGAGACAAGACGAGGGAAAGGTGCGTCAGATCCGTCTGGATGAGCAATGCTCCACCTCTTCATCGGCAGAACAGAGCATACATACACAGTTGAGTTGAGAACCATTTCATGTACAGTCCTGAAATATCAACCTTGGAGCTATTCAATACATTTCATATCAGGTTAGTTACATTAAATAGTTAACTTTTCCTTCAATAGAAACAAGAAGATATTCAGTTGCTGCCAACATACACATTTTCTCTGTTTGCTTACCACCTTCACTCCATTCCCCACTTTTCTTCCACTGTACCTGACCTGCAGTGGGCTATTCATTGGGCTAACACACCACTCCATGCAGCTTCATGGGCCAGGGTTGGGGTGTCGAAGCCAGACGGGGAGATAGAGTGCACTCCCACGGAGACGGAGGAGGTGGAGGAAAGGAGGAGGAGAGTAGGAGGAGGAGGGGCAGCATTTTGGTTGGATTTGTTCCTTCACGGAGTGCTGCCTCCAGCTGATGAAGCTACTGGGAGAGAGGCTGCAGCCTCTCCTCTCCTAATGGCTGAATAATAACAAGGGTGATGAAGCTACTGGGAGAGAGGCTGAGATACTGCAGCCTCTCCTCTCCTAATGGCCGGGTAATAACACAGCTGACAAGGGTACACCAGGTCCCTCCATCCCATCCCTGTTCCTCTACCCCTCCCTCCATCCCATCCCCCGTTCCTCTACCCCTCCCTCCCTCCATCCCATCCCCCGTTCCTCTACCCCTCCCACCATCCCATCCCCCGTTCCTCTACCCCTCCCTCCATCCCATCCCCGTTCCTCTACCCCTCCTTCCATCCATCCCCCGTTCCTCTACCCCTCCTTCCATCCCATCCCCGTTCCTCTACCCCTCCCTCCATCCCATCCCCCGTTCCTCTACCCCTCCCTCCATCCCATCCCCGTTCCTCTACCCCTCCATCCATCCCATCCCCCGTTCCTCTACCCCTCCCTCCATCCCATCCCCGTTCCTCTACCCCTCCATCCATCCCCCCGTTCCTCTACCCCTCCCTCCATCCCATCCCCGTTCCTCTACCCCTCCCTCCATCCCATCCCCCGTTCCTCTACCCCTCCCTCCATCCCATCCCCGTTCCTCTACCCCTCCATCCATCCCATCCCCCGTTCCTCTACCCCTCCATCCATCCCATCCCCCGTTCCTCTACCCCTCCCTCCATCCCATCCCCCGTTCCTCTACCCCTCCTTCCATCCATCCCCGTGCCTCTACCCCTCCCTCCATCCCATCCCCCGTGCCTCTACCCCTCCCTCCATCCCCCGTTCCTCTACCCTCCCTCCATCCCATCCCCGTTCCTCTACCCCTCCCTCCATCCCATCCCCCGTTCCTCTACCCCTCCCTCCATCCCCCGTTCCTCTACCCCTCCCTCCATCCCATCCCCCCGTTCCTCTACCCCTCCCTCCATCCCATCCCCCGTTCCTCTACCCCTCCCTCCATCCCATCCCCCTCCCTCCATCCCATCCCCTGTGCCTCTACCCCTCCCTCCATCCCCCGTTCCTCTACCCCTCCCTCCATCCCATCCCCCGTTCCTCTACCCCTCCCTCCATCCCATCCCCCGTGCCTCTACCCCTCCCTCCATCCCCCGTTCCTCTACCCCTCCCTCCATCCCATCCCCCCGTTCCTCTACCCCTCCCTCCATCCCATCCCCCCGTGCCTCTACCCCTCCCTCCATCCCATCCCCCGTTCCTCTACCCCTCCCTCCATCCCATCCCCCGTTCCTCTACCCTCCCTCCATCCCATCCCCGTGCCTCTACCCCTCCCTCCATCCCATCCCCCGTGCCTCTACCCCTCCCTCCATCCCATCCCCCGTGCCTCTACCCCTCCCTCCATCCCATCCCCCGTTCCTCTACCCCTCCCTCCATCCCATCCCCCCTGTTCCTCTACCCCTCCCTCCATCCCATCCCCCGTGCCTCTACCCCTCCCTCCATCCCATCCCCCCGTGCCTCTACCCCTCCCTCCATCCCATCCCCCGTTCCTCTACCCCTCCCTCCATCCCATCCCCCGTTCCTCTACCCCTCCCTCCAAGACCCAGTCTCTCATCAAAATGAGCCCCATTTACCCTTGCAGTCAGGGACCACAGCCTAGCAGCCACTGCAGGAGAGGCCTTATACTGGCTACTGTCAGTATCTCCTTTACAACACAGCCGTTATTACTACAACTCATTTTGGCCTGCACATTGTGGATGATTTCATTTATATTTGCAAGCGTCTGTGTTGGGACGTTATGTGCATTAGGTTATAACTAATATAAGGGCACTCTCTACGCAGCCTGCCACACACCCACACTGTCTACCTCTACTATCTATCTATCTGGAGTAGATCCTTTGAAGGTGTTTCAGACGTATAAAGGGAAAATCATCATTTAATTTCTCCCCTTTAGTAGCACATGATGAGCTGCTACAGTTTATATTGTATTGTTAGTTTCCATGCTGTTTGTTGGTGTTATGAAACACACATTTACTGGGTGCGTGTATGTGGTCTCCCTCTGTGAATTTTGACATTTGCGTCGGTTGGTTGTGGAGGGGGGTCTAATTTATTCTCCGGTTCACATCTCGTATACCGTGACAATCATATCATCTGTGAGCGGAGCTCGTCTCGCTGTGTTTTGTCTCGGCTGAAAGGAGGCCATTTCCACTAATGTCCCCCCTGGTCACGGGTCTGAGACAATGCCACAGCACTTACCTGAAAACCTGTTTATTTTGCTCTAGCATTTGCTATTGTTGGCTGTGTTTATGTTCACAAAGTGGCAGCCTCTGCTTACACAATCACTACTCTGCCAAAGTGTGCTACACACACACACTCAGACTCACAGACAATACCAGCACACTCACACACTCCCTCTGCTGGCCATGCTGCCTCTGTCCTCCTCCCGTCCTCTCGTCTTCTTCCATTGTCTGCTGTCCCCCCCTGCTGAGACATCTGCTCCGCACCACAAACCTAGCAGCACGGCCCTGTTGCCATGGAAACAGAGGAGGGCCCAACCCTCCCGCCCACCCCAGTTCTACCACTCGAGCTCTGTGATTGGTCCAGGCAGTCCTAATGAAGCAGGGTTTGGTTGGGGTTGTAGGTCATCTGTAGAAAGGCACCTCGGCTGCGTTTTAATCAGCTGTTGACCCCTGGCATAATGAAATTGAGGTCAGGCAAGGGGTTAATAAAGCTTGCTCTGACTGACAGCTGGGTTCGTAATGGGGGGAGTCGGGGAGGGATAAAGAGAGATGGAGGGAGTGAGAGAGAGAAGGAAAGGGAGAGTGCAATGGCGGAAGGGGGAGGGTAGAGGGATAAAGAGAGATGGAGGGAGTGAGAGAGAGAGAAGGAAAGGGAGAGTGCAATGGCGGAAGGGGGAGGGTAGAGGGTTAAAGAGAGATGGAGGGAGTGAGAGAGAGAGAAGGAAAGGGAGAGTGCAATGGCGGAAGGGGGAGGGTAGAGGGTTAAAGAGAGATGGAGGGAGTGAGAGAGAGAAGGAAAGGGAGAGTGCAATGGCGGAAGGGGGAGGGTAGAGGGATAAAGAGAGATGGAGGGAGTGATACAGAGAGAAGGAAAGGGAGAGTGCAATGGCGGAAGGGGGAGGGTAGAGGGATAAGGAGATGGAGGGAGTGATACAGAGAGAAGGAAAGGGAGAGTGCAATGGCGGAAGGGGGAGGGTAGAGGGATAAAGAGAGATGGAGGGAGTGAGACAGAGAGAAGGAAAGGGAGAGTGCAATGGCGGAAGGGGGAGGGTAGAGGGATAAAGAGAGATGGAGGGAGTGATACAGAGAGAAGGAAAGGGAGAGTGCAATGGCGGAGGGGGGAGGGTAGAGGGATAAAGGGGACAAGCGATGACAATAGTTGGATGTGCATGTGGCCAACGGAAAGTGAAAGGTCAATATGGTGGGGTTGTTTGCTCATTGTCTCCTGGGTTACAGGGAGAGGGAGATGGAGACAGGGACGTCCCCCTTCTCCACGTTGGGGGGTTTAGGCCAGGGTTATTCATATTTATTGCGTCGGAGTGTTGCCGTCTGAGGTGCTGCATCATGCCACGCTGCGGGGGGGGGGGTGAGCGAGCTGCACCGAGAGAGGGGGGTAGGAAGGAGGAGGAGAGGGGGATCCAGAGTGAGGGAGGGAGGAGTTTGGGACACTGGGGCACTTCACTCAGTGGGGTCTCCCTCCACTGACCTTCCTCTGCTAGGACCACTAGGAAGTAGATCAACAAAAGTGACCCATACCCCCAATAGATGGATGGCTGTCAATAACAAGTCTAATAACAACAGTCGTTGCCATCTCAGTTTATTTCAGTAAATGATGGTGTAGGAAATGAAATATCAAGCTGGACCTAGTTCTAGGCTAGGGTTGAGGGGTTAGTATTGGTTTGGAATCAGATGGCCTGGGTTGAAGCAATATGCTGTGGTACTGTAGCAGATGTTTTCATTTCAGATATAATATGCATGTCTTTGATCTCCAGTCATTTCTAAATGGCTGCAAATTGCTTCTCATTCTCTCTAATATTCCATATCTGTTTGCAAACCCTGGAGAGTCCCCCTTGTCAGTGTACACTTTGCTTAACTTGAAAAGGTACACAAAAAATACTTCCGTTTATAGATTCTTCCTTTTCATCTGTTTTGATCTATATTGCAACTGACGCATTGCAATGGGGACCAAATTAGTAAACATTCTAGATGTTATTTTTACCATATGTTTTAGACAGAATATTTGCATTGAAATTCTTGTATGTCCTCCTGGTATAATCACTGTAAAACCAGATCAGGTTGTTCTATCGTAGTCTTATATGTCAAGCAAACTGAGTTCGGACACAAAGTCTCAGCAGAGACGGAAGAGGAAGCGAGATATCCCACTCCCTGGTTTTGTCTGGTTACCTTACAGTCAATGAACTACGCAGACCAGACCCAGCTGCTATCACATTGGTGTCTATGGAAGATCCACCCATGTTAAGCAGACCAGAACTGACCATTTTTTTCAATGGTAAACGGCCTGAGTGAACTATCTTTATTTATCCACCATCGTTGGTCTCACCTCACCTCACGGCACCACCATATCCCAACTCATCATCCAAGCTACACTTCCACACTGAGGACACAAAAGGTGACCCTTCCTTTCTCCAACACTAGGGAGGACTGTGCCCCATTCACCATTCACATCATGGCACCTGACTGACACACAGTTCCCTTTTCCTCATCTCAGAGAAATTGAAGTGATTTCATGCTCCTCTCTCAGGACTGGAGATAAAACCTCTGCTATGGCCGGCTTGTTCCCATCTATTAGTGCGTCAACAATACACAGGTTTCTACCTCAGAGGCTGTCGACGACGTGTTCTGCTGCTGCTTACCTCTCCTCGCTGCCGAGACGACCGGCCACCTCCACCAATTAGGCCGACTGTCAGTGTGGGTGAGAGATCTGTCTGTAATTAGCTAGCTAGCTTCGCCTGCCTGCCCACTGTTATACCTCATTAAAACAGAGACTTCTCCATCACACCATTAGGATAACTCTACTCTCACATCAATGCTGTTGAGTAGTGCAACTAGCATGCTATCATGAACCTCCATATTATCATTAACTTGTATTATCATTTTCCAGCCTCTTGTGTGAGGTTATGGATTTTTATGGCCAGATATTGATGTGGACATAAGGATATAGCGATGCTGTTTAGTAGCTCATATGGTATGGCGTAGAGAGTAAACTGAGCTGTGTGTGTGCATGCGCGTGCGTGTGTGTGTGTGTGCGTGCCCGCACTGTGCACAATATTCCTTTCAACAGAACAACTACTGAGGTTGCTGCAGCTCCACAGACAGACTATTGTCAAGGTGATGACAGGCCTCACCGTAGATCTGATTTAGGGGGGAACCACGGCAACCATTGTGCCCTTGATTCAAGGTGACAGCAGGGAGTCACTGCAGTTTTAATGGCCAGGGCCAGGCAGGGGTTGTGACAGCAGTGACACTGTGTCACTGTGTCATCCACAGAGCCATCAGGTCATGGTGGGGTAGATTTTGACTGTTTTCTGTGGACAGCAGTCACTGATGTAAGGCCCAACTGAACCTCATGACAGGGCTAGGAATAAAGAGATTGGAGAAAGACAGGACTGTTAGAGAGGAGATATGGTAGACAAACTAACCTAGGCGGTTAGGGGGAAAGACAGAGGACTGTTAGAGAGGAGATATGGTAGACAAACTAACCTAAGCGGTTAGGGAGAAAGACAGAGGACTGTTAGAGAGGAGATATGGTAGACAAACTAACCTAGGAGGTTAGGGGGAAAGACAGGACTGTTAGAGAGGAGATATGGTAGACAAACTAACCTAGGCGGTTAGGGGGAAAGACAGAGGACTGTTAGAGAGGAGATATGGTAGACAAACTAACCTAAGCGGTTAGGGAGAAAGACAGAGGACTGTTAGAGAGGAGATATGGTAGACAAACTAACCTAAGCGGTTAGGGAGAAAGACAGAGGACTGTTAGAGAGGAGATATGGTAGACAAACTAACCTAGGCGGTTAGGGGGAAAGACAGAGGACTGTTAGAGAGGAGATATGGTAGACAAACTAACCTAGGCGGTTAGGGGGAAAGACAGGACTGTTAGAGAGGAGATATGGTAGACAAACTAACCTAGGCGGTTAGGGGGAAAGACAGAGGACTGTTAGAGAGGAGATATGGTAGACAAACTAACCTAGGCGGTTAGGGGGAAAGACAGAGGACTGTTAGAGAGGAGATATGGTAGACAAACTAACCTAGGCGGTTAGGGGGAAAGGGAAAGAGGACTGTTAGAGAGGAGATATGGTAGACAAACTAACCTAGGTGGTTAGGAGGAAAGACAGAGGACTGTTAGAGAGGAGATATGGTAGACAAACTAACCTAGGCGGTTAGGGAGAAAGACAGGACTGTTAGAGAGGAGATATGGTAGACAAACTAACCTAGGCGGTTAGGGAGAAAGACAGGACTGTTAGAGAGGAGATATGGTAGACAAACTAACCTAGGCGGTTAGGGGGAAAGACAGAGGACTGTTAGAGAGGAGATATGGTAGACAAACTAACCTAGGCGGTTAGGGGGAAAGACAGGACTGTTAGAGAGGAGATATGGTAGACAAACTAACCTAGGCGGTTAGGGGGAAAGACAGGACTGTTAGAGAGGAGATATGGTAGACAAACTAACCTAGGCGGTTCGGGGGAAAGACAGAGGACTGTTAGAGAGGAGATATGGTAGACAAACTAACCTAGGCGGTTAGGAGGAAAGGGAAAGAGGACTGAGAGTAAATACAGTGTACAAAATATTAAGAACACCTTCCTAATATTGAGTTGCACCCCTGCTTTTGCCCCCAGAACATCCCTGTCTCCTCATCTACACTGGTTGAAGTGGATTTAACAGCTGACATCAATAAGGGATCATAGCTTTCACCTGGATTCACCTGGTCAGTCAATGTCATGGAAAGAGCAGGTGTTCCTAATGTTTTGTACACTCAGTGTGTGTGTGTGTGTGTGTGTGTGTGTGTGTGTGTGTGTGTGTGTGTGTGTGTGTGTGTGTGTATATGAGGGAGGTGAAGGTGAGTCTCCTCCCTGGTAATGGGGAGTTGCTCTCCAGCTGTGACAGCCCCTCACTTGCACACCCTCAGGGATCCCCTTTCCCCTTCTCTTCTCCTCTTCCTCTCTTCTCTCATGGAATGACTGAGTGACTGGAGGCCATGGCCGGGCTAATTATCTGTTCCCCCTCCGTTCGCTAGCTGCTCTCGTTATTTCCTGACCAGCTTGCCGGGCCCCGGCCTTGTCCCCTCCACCTCCCCATCCTCCCCTGTACCCCCCATCTGTGGCAATTTTTGATGGAGCGGCGTGGCATGCTGTTCCCCGACATCCTAATGCACCAGACCAGTTGGTTTAACAAACACGGCGCTGCCAACCATCTGCCGGCCAAATCTGTCTTGAAATTGCTTTAGTAGCAAACTCAACTTTCTTACCCTCCTCTCTCTGTCCTTCAGACATAATGACTTGAAATGGTGGGAGGACAGAGGTTGAGTAAATAAGGGTGATGTTGTGGGTGTCGGGGGAGAGATCACACTCACTCGTATTGGAAGAGTTGGAAGACTCTAATATACATGACTGTTGTGATTGCTGGGGTTACTGTAGATTATGTCTGTCTTTCTGTCAGCTTGTCTGTCCACCTTGGGAAGATTAATCTGTCATGTTCATCCTTCCTGTTGACCTACAGACTGAACCTTGGCCTCTTTTCCAATGATTTCTGTCTTTTTCTCCCTCTGTCACGCTGTTGGTCGTTCAGAGTCGATGGTTGTACAATAACACAGCTATTACATTTAAGTCATTTATTGATTATACACACACTATCCAATTACCTGGTTCTCTCAATGGGCATTCTAAGATCTAGTCTCAAACACCACATACACACACACACACACACACACACACACATCTCTCCTATGATGGCAGTGAAGCTGTGATGGTCTGTCCCCATCTCATCATCTCATCTCAGGGTGTGAACAGCCATGCTACCTCACTAGTGTCAATCATTCTCCTGTCCTGCTGTCCACTTTCGGCCTGTCCTTCATAGTTCCCATCCCCTACCTTTAGTTTAGTAAAGGAGTGAAGCAGCCCATCTTATTTCCTCCCTTTTGCTCTCGTCTCACATGCAGACTTTCCCGTTTTGGTTTCTGAAGGTACCGACAGGAGACCAAAGCAAGTGGTATGTATCACATTCCCCTAAACATTATGATGGACAGAGGGCCTGCTCTGCCAGGGAGGGGAGCCAGGTCAGTGATGTCACTCTGTGCCAACAGCAGAGACCACACACACACGAACAAAGCCGGGCATGTAGAACACCGTTACGAATCCCTTTTGGCCCGACAGTCTAGGGGGGGGATGGTAATGAGACCCGTAACATAACTCAGGCAAACTATAATAGTGACAAAGTAAAAGTGAGAACGAAATAACCAGGACAACTGAAATCTACCGTCAAACTCAAGGTTTATTTGAAAACACACAGTAATGGGGGGGGGGGGGGGGGGGGCAGGAAAAGGGGCTGAGCTGGACCCAAGGAAAGAAACAATAAGTATTCAAAAACACCCCTAAGCTAGACTAGCCTACTTTAACAACAGCTAACTAACTAACCAAAAACACAGTGTGTGGTCCGCCCAGTTCTAACTAGTGTATTTTTACAAAGTCTACCTACGGGTAGTGTATGCCCATGGGCGACTTGTCTTGGTTTCCCCTTTTCCCACCAGCAATTAAACACAAACACCATAACCAAAAACAATACTCACAGGTGATGACAAAGTGCTATGGAGGTGCTCAAACAAACGAGAGGTCAATACATAAAGAGAGAGTGACCTACAGACATGGCATTTACAGAGAGATTGAGCTCTAGAGCAAACAACTGACAGGGTTTTTAAACCAAGGGAAAGGAACTGTGATAGGGTAGGAAACAGGAGGAGGTGTGTCTTCTGATTGATGATTGAATTGGTGACTGATTGGGGAGTGATGAGTTTCACCTGTAAGGGGAGAAGGAGAGAAAAGAACACAGGATACACACACACACACACACAGGATACACACACAGGATACTGGTATCCGTAACACACACACACACACACACACACACACACACACACACACAAACACAAACACCAAATTTACAAAGACACACACACATGCATGAAGTTCATACACAGCCGCACATTAGGATAGTACCACTATAAACTCAATGAGCTGACTGAGTCATAAGAGAGATTGTTCTCCTTTTCTGTCCATCTACTACATAGTGTAGATTCTAGTCCTGGCTGTCAATGGTGGACTCATTAGAAATGTTTTAAATGTTTCACATTGTGAAATTAGCCAATTATAGAGCATTGTGAATGTCCCCACATCCCATCCCCATTCTGACAATCTCAGTCAGGAAGGAACACGTTGACATAGAATAGATGTTTTCTTTCTCCTCATCTGCTTCGAGAACAAAGTATTGTCATTCACAGCCATTTGTAACGGGGGAGAATGAAGCCGTTTCAGCCACTATCCTGTTCTGTTCTCCATTCAGCTTTGACCAGCAGAGTTGGTGGATTGGGAAGCGTCTGGTTAATTTGATGTCAAGGTATTGAACGTGGATGCTCCGCTGGCTGACTTGATTGTATTGTCCACGTGGGGAGTGATTGGGGAGCTCTCTGTGTGAGGCACTGTACTGCAGGAAATTACCTCTGAGGCTGGGGCTGAGGGGCTAAAGAGAAAGGCAAGGTGTCCTCCGTTTCTCTCTCTCACTCCCCCTCTGCTCATACATCGCTCATTGTTCTGAGGTAGTAGTGTGTAGGTTCCTGAGGTAGTAGTGTGTGTGTGTTCCTGAGGTAGTAGTGTGTGTTCCTGAGGTAGTGGGTTTGTTCCTGAGGTAGTTTGTGTGTGTTCCTGAGGTAGTGTGTGTGTTCCTGAGGTAGTGTGTGTGTTCTTGAGGTAGTTGTGTGTGTTCCTGAGGTAGTAGTGTGTGTGTTCCTGATGTAGTAGTGTGTGTTTCTGATGTAGTAGTGTGTGTGTTCCTGAGGTAGTAGTGTGTGTGTTCCTGATGTAGTAGTGTGTGTTCCTGAGGTAGTAGTGTGTGTGTGTTCCTGAGGTAGTAGTGTGTGTGTGTTCCTGAGGTAGTGTGTGTGTTCCTGATGTAACAGCATCAATGTAACAGTATAACTTTAGACCGTCCCCTCGCCCATACCCGGGCGCGAACCAGGGACCCTCTGCACACGTCAACAGTCACCCTCGAAGCATTGTTACCCATCGTTCCAGAGCAAAGGGAACCACTACTTCAAGGTCTCAGAGCAAGTGACGTCACCGATTGAAACGCTATTTAGCGCGCACCACCGCTAACTAGCTAGCCGTTTCACATCCGTTTCACATCCGTTACACTGAGGTAGTAGTGTGTGTGTTCCTGAGGTAGTAGTGTGTGTGTTCCTGAGGTAGTAGTGTGTGTTCCTGAGGTAGTAGTGTGTGTTCCTGAGGTAGTAGTGTGTGTTCCTGAGGTAGTAGTGTGTGTTCCTGAGGTAGTGTACGTGTTCCTGAGGTAGTAGTGTGTGTGTTCTTGAGGTAGTAGTGTGTGTGTGTTCCTGAGGTAGCAGTGTGTGTTCCCGAGGTAGTAGTGTGTGTGTGTTCCTGAGGTAGTAGTGTGTGTGTGTGTTCCTGAGGTAGTAGTGTGTGTGTGTTCCTGAGGTAGTAGTGTGTGTGTGTGTTCCTGAGGTAGTAGTGTGTGTGTGTTCCCGAGGTAGTCGTGTGTGTGTTCTTGAGGTAGTAGTGTATGTGTTCTTGAGGTAGTAGTGTGTATTCTTTGGTTAGTAGTGTGTGTGTTCACAAGGTAGGAGTGTGTGTGTGTTCCTGATGTAGTAGTGTGTGTGTTCCTGAGGTAGTAGTGTGTGTGTGTTCCTGAGATAGTGTGTGTGTGTTCCTGAGGTTGTGTGTGTGTTCCTGAGGTAGTAGTGTGTGTGTTCCTGAGGTAGTAGTGTGTGTTCCTGAGGTAGTAGTGTGTGTGTTCTTGAGGTAGTAGTGTGTGTGTGTTCCTGAGGTAGTAGTGTGTGTGTTCTTGAGGTAGCAGTGTGTGTTCCCGAGGTAGTAGTGTGTGTGTGTTCCTGAGGTAGTAGTGTGTGTGTGTGTTCCTGAGGTAGTAGTGTGTGTGTGTTCCTGAGGTAGTAGTGTGTGTGGTCCTTAGGTAGTGTGTGTGTTCCTGAGGTAGTGTGTGTGTTCCTGAGGTAGTAGAGGTGCAGGAAATTACCTCTGAGGATGGGGCTGAGGGGCTAAAGAGAAAGGCAAGGTGTCCTCCGTTTCTCTCTCTCACTCCCCCTCTGCTCATACATCGCTCATTGTTCTGAGGTAGTAGTGTGTAGGTTCCTGAGGTAGTAGTGTGTGTGTGTTCCTGAGGTAGTAGTGTGTGTTCCTGAGGTAGTGGGTGTGTTCCTGAGGTAGTTTGTGTGTGTTCCTGAGGTAGTGTGTGTGTTCCTGAGGTAGTGTGTGTGTTCTTGAGGTAGTTGTGTGTGTTCCTGATGTAGTAGTGTGTGTGTTCCTGATGTAGTAGTGTGTGTTCCTGATGTAGTAGTGTGTGTGTTCTTGAGGTAGTTGTGTGTGTTCCTGAGGTAGTTGTGTGTGTTCCTGATGTAGTAGTGTGTGTTCCTGAGGTAGTTGTGTGTGTTCCTGATGTAGTAGTGTGTGTTCCTGATGTAGTAGTGTGTGTGTTCCTGAGGTAGTAGTGTGTGTGTTCCTGATGTAGTAGTGTGTGTTCCTGAGGTAGTAGTGTGTGTGTGTTCCTGAGGTAGTAGTGTGTGTGTGTTCCTGAGGTAGTGTGTGTGTTCCTGATGTAACAGCATCAATGTAACAGTATAACTTTAGACCGTCTCCTCGCCCATACCCGGGCGCGAACCAGGGACCCTCTGCACACGTGTGTGTGTTCCTGAGGTAGTAGTGTATGTGTGTTCCTGAGGTAGTAGTGTGTGTGTGTTCCTGAGGTAGTAGAGTTTGTGTGTTCCCGAGGTAGTCGTGTGTGTGTTCTTGAGGTAGTAGTGTATGTGTTCTTGAGGTAGTAGTGTGTATTCTTTGGTTAGTAGTGTGTGTGTTCACAAGGTAGTAGTGTGTGTGTGATCCTGATGTAGTAGTGTGTGTGTTCCTGAGGTAGTAGTGTGTGTGTGTTCCTGAGATAGTGTGTGTGTGTTCCTGAGGTAGTAGTGTGTGTGTTCTTGAGGTAGTAGTGTGTGTGTTCCTGAGGTAGTAGTGTGTGTGTTCTTGAGGTTGTAGTGTGTGTGTTCCCGAGGTAGTCTTGTGTGTTCCTGACGTAGTAGTGTGTGTGTGTGTGTGTTCCTGAGGTAGTAGTGTATGTGTGTTCCTGAGGTATTGTGTATGTTCCTGAGGTAGTAGTGTGTGTGTGTGTGTGTTCCTGAGGTAGTAGTGTATGTGTGTTCCTGAGGTATTGTGTATGTTCCTGAGGTAGTAGTGTGTATGTTTCCTAGGTGGTAGTAGTGTGTGTGTGTTCCCGAGATATTAGTGTGTGTTCCCGAGGTAGTAGTGTGTGTTCCTGAGGTAGTGTGTGTTCCCGAGGTATTAGTGTGTGTTCCCGAGGTAGTAGTGTGTGTTCCTGAGGTAGTGTGTGTTCCTGAGGTAGTAGTGTGTGTGTTCCTGAGGTAGTAGTATTTGTGTTCCCGAGCTAGTAATGTGTGTTCCCGAGGTAGTAGTGTGTGTTCCTGAGGTAGTAGTGTGTGTTCCCGAGGTAGTAGTGTGTGTGTTCCTGAGGTAGTGTGTGTTCCTGAGGTAGTAGTATTTGTGTTCCCGAGCTAGTAATGTGTGTTCCCGAGGTAGTAGTGTGTGTTCCTGAGGTAGTAGTGTGTGTTCCCGAGGTAGTAGTGTGTGTGTTCCTGAGGTAGTAGTGTGTGTGTTCCTGAGGTAGTAGTATTTGTGTTCCCGAGCTAGTAATGTGTGTTCCCGAGGTAGTAGTGTGTGTTCCCGATGTAGTAGTGTGTGTTCCTGAGGTAATAGCGTGTGTTCTTGAGGTAGTAGTGTGTGTTCTTGAGGTAGTAGTGTGTGTTCTTGAGGTAGCAGTGTGTGTTCTTGAGGTAGTAGTGTGTGTTCTTGAGGTAGTAGTGTTTGTTCCTGAGGTAGTAGTGTTTGTTCCTGAGGTAGTAGTGTGTGTGTTCTTGAGGTAGTAGCGTGTGTTCCTGAGGTAGTAGTGTGTGTGTGTTCCTGAGGTAGTAGTGTGTGAGTGTGTTCTTGAGGTAGTAGTGTGTGTTCTTGAGGTAGTAGTGTGTGTTCCTGAGGTAGTAGTGTGTGTGTGTTCCTGAGGTAGTAGTGTGTGTGTGTTCCTGAGGTAGTAGTGTGTGTGTTCCTGAGGTAGTGCGTGTGTCCCCGAGGTGGTAGTAGTAGTAGTGTGTGTGTGTTTCCGAGGTGGTCGTAGTGTGTGTGTGTTTCCGAGGTGGTAGTAGTGTGTGTGTGTTTCCGAGGTGGTCGTAGTGTGTGTGTGTGTTTCCGAGGTGGTAGTAGTGTGTGTGTCCCTGAGGTAGTAGTGTGTGTGTTCCTGAGTTAGTAGTGTGTGTGTGTCCGAGGTAGTAGTGTGTATTACCGAGGTAGTGTGTGTGTTCCCTCGTTCCTGTATTGTGCACCTGCGGATCACGCCTTTATTTTCGGCCTAGACATCCCTTTGTTGTAGCAAACTGTGTCTTGGATGCAATGCTATATAGAAAAATGATTTAGCTGTGTGTGTGTGTAGAATTAGGGGCTGGGGTGGAGGGACTTACTAACTGACTACAGTGTCCCTGTTTTACCCCTGACTTGCCAGTGTGATAACTCCTGATTCCTATGGGTGGACCTCGTGCTCGAGGGCTGCTCCCTTTGTGTTAGCATGAATTATTCCTAAAAATGAATTTCATTTTTCAATAATTCCTCCTCATTTGCTCGCCCTACCTCCTTATTTCTAAAATGTTTTTCTCCTCTCTGAGCGTCCATTTCTGTGCACAAAGGCGTGTGTGTGTGTGTGTTAATTGTGTCTCCTGTCTTCTCCCTCTTTCTAATCCTGCTCTAGCTTTTTAACATGCTGCGTCGGGTTCTATTTTTACTCACGTTTTCTCCCTCTCTTTTTTCTTCATTTTCCTGCCTTCCTGAAATGTCTGCAATAGAAGGTCATGTTAGGCTGCTTATCGCTACCTTTCACGTTTCTGCCGTTAACCAAGGCGCGCAGGTATTTGCATTCCAAATGAGCACTCTGTCTGACATGCAAATGAATTAGTCTGAATTATGCATTTCTCCATTTGGTAACATAACACAGCTCAGGGCCGCTGGAACAAACACAGCAGACACCGTCTGAGTCAGAGGAGAGGAGGACAGGGACGCCATTTTGGAGATTCTGCCAGTAGCACTTCCTCTGACCCAGGATGTAGGTTAAGCTGTAGGGGAGTGTGGGGTAAATTAAGCCAAAGAATTCATGTAATCCGCACTTGTTTTGAGGAATCATACGCAAAATGTATAATTTGACCAAATATTTAGGAAGAAATCATTTCATGGAGTCTGTAAAGGAAGAAACCACATGGAAAAAGTGGGAAGCAAGTTAGGTCCAAAAAACTGATTTGAAACAAGTCAAATGAATGACATGATGCTTTTATTTAAACCAAAGTACATCATTTTAAGATTGTTCTATACATCATTTGGGGTCTCTATAAGTGTCAATATTAGGTCCTAAACCTAGCATGAAAGTGCGTCTTTATAAGTGTGTGGGCTAATATAGTCAAAATATTTGCCTTGGGGTAAGTTGAGCCGTTGGCCATGGGGTGAGTTGAGCCAACAGCAAGTTGAGCAGATTTGAAGTGTTTTCTTCCCAGCTGTAATGCAAGGCATTTTCACTGGGATTTGAGGAAGCAACAGAGCTTGCCCTTGGTTAAAAGTGTTTGTTAGGTGTTAAGCCTGTATTAAAATGATTAAAAGACAAAACATCTATTGTGATTGTGTTTAAGAAATGTAGTGGTGTTGTTTCATTCAGTACAGAAATGTGTAGGCGGCTTAACTTACCCTGTCCTGCCGCTCAACTTATCCCATACCTATTGTTCCAAGAGACAACTTTTTACAAATGTTTTCAAAACTGTAATCTTTACATGAATTCTGATTATTTCCAGGGATACACAACATCCTGTAGATATCTTTGTTAGAAAGAATACTATATTTCCCTTGATGGAGTGATACTGAATGTATAAAATTGCTTAACCCTTCCCTTACATGTGTGGCTTTCACACCCACAGAGATACAGTAGATCGTTCATAGTCCATAGAGTGGACAGATACAGTAGACCGTTCATAGTCCATAGAGTGGACAGATACAGTAGATCGCTCATAGTCCATAGAGTGGACAGATACAGTAGAATGTTCATAGTTCATAGAGTGGACAGATACAGTAGATCATTCATAGTCCATAGAGTGGACAGATACAGTAGATCGTTCATAGTTCATAGAGTGGACAGATACAGTAGAATGTTCATAGTTCATAGAATGGACAGATACAGTAGATTGTTCATAGTTCATAGAGTGGACAGATACAGTAGATTGTTCATAGTCCATAGAGTGGACAGATACAGTAGATCGTTCATAGTCCATAGAGTGGACAGATACAGTAGATCGTTCATAGTCCATAGAGTGGACAGATACAGTAGATCATTCATAGTTCATAGAGTGGACAGATACAGTAGAATGTTCATAGTTCATAGAATGGACAGATACAGTAGATTGTTCATAGTTCATAGAGTGGACAGATACAGTAGATTGTTCATAGTCCATAGAGTGGACAGATACAGTAGAATGTTCATAGTCCATAGAGTGGACAGATACAGTAGATCGTTCATAGTCCATAGAGTGGACAGATACAGTAGATCGTTCATAGTCCATAGAGTGGACAGATACAGTAGATCGTTCATAGTCCATAGAGTGGACAGATACAGTAGATCGTTCATAGTCCATAGAGTGGACAGATACAGTAGGAGTTAATGCTTCAGTATGGAGTAGCTCCATGGTTTGGGATGTGACCAAGGAACCTGTGTGTGTTCATATGAGGAGTTAATATTACTGTCTGCCTTCCTCACCTCTGTGTTCAGTAGACATAGAAAGCTGTTGAAGAGACCCAAGCCCCCTGGATCTCCCAGGAAGGGGTGCTTGTTAGTCCCCCTGGGGGTAGGATAACCCTTGACCAGGAGCCCCCAGCTAATGAAGGAGTGAGCGAATGATTGGAAGGAGGGGTAAATGATGGATGGGGTTTAGAGGAGAGGTGTGACCTTTGTTCACAGCATGTCACTCTCAGCTGATGAGATGTATGTGTGTGTCAGCTGATTAAGGCTAGTGTGTACTCAGCCAACATAAAGACAAAGAAAAGAGTTCAGACGCATAAAACTGAATTTTCCGTCTCTTCCATTGAAGCAAACAAGCAAAAGAAAAGGGACCTGCAGGGTACTGGCCAGACTGAATTGGAGAGTGGATGAATGTCAAGTCCCATTAGCTTCCATCCACTGCTAAAGTGCTGTCTCCTAGACCTACCATCACTCACTGCTTAGACACAGAAATGAGAGATAAACATGTCATTCTTCTTCTGCATGGTTTCCTTTGTCTTTCAGGTGAACTATGAGCCATCTGCTGCCAGACTGACATGTACATATATGCAAAAGTATGTGGACACCCCTTCAAATTAGTGGATTTGGCTATTTCAACTACACCCGTTGCTGACAGGTGTATAAAATCGAGCACACAGTCATGCAATCTCTATAGACAAACATTGGCAGTAGAATGACCTAACTGAAGAGCTCAGGGACTTTCAACGTGGTACCGTCATAGGATGCCACCTTTCCAAGTCAGTTAAGGGCTGTTATTGTGAAGTGGAAACACTCAGCTCGCGAAGTGGTAGGCCACACAAGCTCGCAGAATTGGACTGCCGAGTGCTGTAACACGTAGTGCATAAAAATCGTCTGTCCTCGGTTGCAACACTCACTGCCGAGTTCCAAACTGCCTCTGGAAGCAACGTCAGCATAAGAACTCTTTGTCGGGAGCTTCATCAATTGGGTTTCCATGCCCGAGGAGGAATAATGGTCTGGGGCTGTTATTTATGGTTCGGACTAGGCCTCTTAGTTCCATTGAAGGGACATCTTAACGCTACAGCATACAATGACATTCTAGACAATTCTGCTCAGGGACTTTCAACGTGGTACCGTCATAGGATGCCACCTTTCCAACAAGTCAGTTTGTCAAATTTCTGCCCTACTGGAGCTTTCCCGGTCAACTGTAAGTGCTGTTATTGTGAAGTGGAAACGCTCAGTCGCGAAGTGGTGGGGCACACAAGCTCACAGAACGGGACCACCAAGTGCTGTAGCGTGTAACAATTGCCTGTCCTCGGTTGCAACACTCACTACCGAGTTCCAAACTGCCTCTGAACTCAATGTCAGCACAACAACTGTTTGTCGGCAGCTTCATGAAATTAGTTTCCATGGCCGAGCAGCCGCACGCAAGCCAAGTGTGCAATGCCAAGCGTCGGCTGGAGTGGTGTAAAAACTCAATATTCACTTCATTTCACAATAAGGTACAGAAGTGAAGTGAAACTTCCAGAAGCTGTTAAATGAGGGCCAGGTTGACAGGATGGGTAGTGTAATGTCTAGTACACATGAATTACAAGTACCCCTCAAGATAAACTTAATTTTAACTAGAAGAAATCCTGTACAATGCATAGTAATTACATTGTACTTAGGCAAATATTACGATGCTTTGAAATAGTTAACCCAGATGGTTCACTTTATTTTGGTGGTAAGTGCTAGCAATTATGTTGAGTGAAGATATATTTTCAACAGTGGACATTTATGGATAAGTAATTAGAGCCTATTGAGCAGAATCTTTCAGACACCCAAGACATCCACGAGGGGTCACAACCTTTGTAACAGTTGTTACTGAACCGAATAAAGCTGAGAAGAAATGAAACACAGAAAGTTTGTGAATTTAATGGAAACCATCCCATTTGTAACAAGCACGGTAACAAGAATTCATTGTTACACCTTTGCAATTACAGACCGCAATACTCGTTAGTGTGATAGTCAGTTAAGAACAAATTCTTATTTACAATGACGGCCTACCCCGGCCAAACCCAGACGACGCTGGGCAATTGTGCGCCCCCCTATGGGACTCCCAATCACGGCCGGATGTTATACAGCCTGGATACGATCCAGGGACTGTAGTGACGCCTCTTGCACTGAGATGCAGTGCCTTAGACTGTTGCGCCACTCGGGATCCCCTTAAAATAAAGTTTTACCTAAATATACCCACATTTTCCGCACTGATCATGATGGAATTGTGTGATGACAAGTGCCAGGTCTTGCACCATGCGTCAAGTTCAAAGTAACGGTTTGAGCTCCATAATGATTTCATAAGCCTACATTTGTATTTTTACTACAATTTCTATTTGGCCTTCATTAAATAGTATATAAAGGTAGGCTAAATCAAATGATGTAATGGAATGATAAGAATGTAGGGAAGGGAAAGAACACTAAATTGGCAGTTAAATATGCGTGGTTATTAGGCTACTTATGGTCAGTACCGATAGTGGCTAATAATATTTAGCATAGGCTATAGCCTATAAATTGAAGGGAACAGAAAAAGTTGTGACATATTATTAAAACATTCTAGAGCACAAAGGTTACATTTGGTGTGACTTTTTGCCTTGTCATCCAATTTGGCTTGCGTCTCCACATTTAATAATGTGGAACATAATGGCACAGCATTTCATACTTCACTGTAGGAAATGGGCATAAATAGGCCTACCTGTCATGTTGATATTGGTACACCCTGATCTGTTTCACCTGTCCTTGTCCATGTCTCCACCCCCCCTCCAGGTGTCGCCCATCTTCCCAATTATCCCCTGTGTATTTATATCTGTGTTCTCTGTCTGTTTGTTGCCAGTGTTTTTCCTGTCAGCTCCTATCGTTTCCCAGCATCTCATTTCTCATCCTCCTGGTTTTTGACCTTTGCCTGTCCTGACCCTGTACCTGCCCGCCTGACCTCTGTCCCTGAGCCTACCTGCCATCCTGTACCTTTGCTCCAACTCTGGATTACTGAACTCTGCGTGTCCCTGATTCTGCCTGCCATCCTGTACCTTTACCTTACCCTGGATTATCGACCCCTGCCTGCCTTGACCTGTCTTTGCCTGCCCCTGTTGCTACAATAAACATTGTTACTTCGACAGTCTGCATCTGGGTCTTACCTTGATTCCTGATAGATATGCTTTTCAGTTCCCTTCCATATGACTGGTTTCTAGAACAATTATAATTTAGCCTATATTTACAATCTCCTTACTCAAACAGATAACTCATGTACCTAGGTCTTATCAATAGCTCTTTTCATATCAATGTATAAAGGACAGTGCATGGAGACTGCTGTTATTTTTATCTTTACCTTATTCATGGTTTCCTCGCTCATAAAGATGGTGGATTATTTGACAAATACTATATTTGGCTACAGAAGTGCCATTTCTTAACGATCTCTGCAGCTTTCGTACAAAAACAAATCCTGTGGAATGACGTCAGCACATACTGGAGGAGTTACTGGCTAGCTACAAGTGGCTAGCTTAGCTAACAAACTAGCTATTCGGTCGCGGTGTGCATGACCAGAAAGACGTCAATGAACCACCAAAAACACACCCCATTTCTGTTATAAAATTGAAAAAGATGAGTTTTTTGTGCCTAAAGTCGACCTTTAATTAAAGCTAATTTCCTGCAAATGTTTTTTTGTTTCCATTATGTGTTCATTGGCTACATTGGGGTGGGCGAATCGACCTGTTCTGAATATTGAGGGGGATGTCTCCCCATCCCCCGTGGCAATTCTGTCTAGGATTTACACGAGCGTAACTCGGGTCTGAATTTCCGCCATTGTGTAAATGTCTTTCCCTGAAGATGCTAACAAACTGTAACAAAGGAATACAACATATGGACATTCTAAATAGTGGCAGCTGTAGTTCTATACATTAAGAACATTCATCTTGAAATCTAAGTTACACCCCCACATCCTTTGTTTCTCCTACCTGCATCCAAGGTTGTGCATGTTTTATGGGGTCCTTAAATACACAGGGTGCTTTAGACGTGTGCTGTTGGAGTTTCCTTTGGCGTGTTATAGGCTCTTAACGCAAAATGGGATATTTCACTCTTCACAAATCCTTTGTTGCCCAGAAATGGACTAAAAATGGTGATTGGGATTTAATGTCCTGCCAATGTCTCAGCCTGTTGGACACCAGGCTGCTTACCTTGTTTTGTTCCACAAAAGCCTTTTGTCTCAAGCTCTTGCTCTGATCCATTTTCCAGAGCTGAGTGGGAGAAAGAAATGCCACCTGCCACTGCATTATCTTAGCTACACTCACACTTGCACACAGACCTTCCTCCCACCTCACTGTGACAATAAGTGTTAACACTGCCCACTGTAGCTCTGGTCTCCCTAGCGACCAGGCTTCTTGGGGAGGCTGCCATAATCGGTGAGCTCGGAACGATGGAGTGCCATCCAGGCTCGGTACCGCCACGGAAACATGCCTGTCTCCAATTCTATCTGGCGGTGCCAGTTTGGCCAGGTGCCAGAGGGGGGTTGGCATGCACCCCGTGGTGAGCTGCGGATGGCGATAGCTACCTGCTGGGTGTCCACGCAGAGATATTCAGAGGGAGAGAGAGAAAGGGAGAACGAGGTAGAAAGGAATAGGGGAAGAATGTGTCTGACAGAGGAGGGTATGGAAAGGGGCAGTAATTAGGGAGAGAGGACTGAGTGGTAAATGGGGGATGATGAGGCTGAGAGAGTTAGAGAGAGGCTTAAATGTCTGTGGAGATCCTTCCATGGCCTATATGGAAGCTGGGTTATAGGGGTGGAGCTGGGCTATAGGGGTGGGGTATAAGGGTGGAACTGGGGTCATATGGGTGGAGCTGGGCTATAGGGGTGGGGTATAAGGGTGGAACTTGGGTCATTTTGGTGGAGCTGGGGTTATAATGGTGGAACGGAGGTCATATGGGTGGAGATGGGCTATAGGGGTGGGGTATAAGGGTGGAACTGGGGTCATTTTGGTGGAGCTGGGGTTATAATGGTGGAATTGAGGTCATATGGGTGGAGCTGGGGTTATAATGGTGGAACTGGTGTCATATGGGTGGAGTTGGGGTTATAATGGTGGAGCTGGGGTTATAGGGGTGGAGCTGGGGTTATAAGGGTGGAGCTGGGGTTATACGGGTGGAGCTGGGGTTATAATGGTGGAGCTGGGGTTCTAATGGTGGAGCTGGGGTTATAATGGTGGAGCTGGGGTTATAGGGGGGGAGCTGGGGTTATAGGGGTGGGTGTAGTTAGGACTAGAGTTAAGGCTGAGGGTATAGTTAGAACTAGAGTTAGGGCTGAGGGTATAGTTAGAACTTGAGTTCGGGCTGAGGTTATAGTTAGAACTAGAGTTCGGGCTGAGGGTATAGTTAGAACTAGAGTTAGGGCTGATGGTATAGTTAGAACTAGAGTTAGGGCTGATGGTATTGTTAGGACTAGAGTTAGGGCTGAGGGTATAATTAGAACTAGAGTTAGGGCTGAGGGTATAGTTAGAACTAGAGCTAGGGCTGATGGTATTGTTAGGACTAGAGTTAGGGCTGAGGGTATAGTTAGAACTAGAGTTAGGGCTGAGGGTACTAGAGTTCGGGCTGAGGATATAGTTAGAACTAGAGTTAGAGCTGATGGTATAGTTAGAACTAGAGCTAGGGCTGATGGTATAGTTAGGACTAGAGTTAGGGCTGATGGTATAGTTAGAACTAGAGCTAGGGCTGATGTTATAGTTAGGACTAGAATTAGGGCTGATGGTATAGTTAGAACTAGAGCTAGGGCTGATGGTATAGTTAGGACTAGAGTTAGGGCTGATGGTATAGTTAGAACTAGAGCTAGGGCTGATGGTATAGTTAGGACTAGAGTTAGGGCTGATGGTATAGTTAGAACTAGAGTTAGGGCTGAGGGTATAGTTAGGACTAGAGTTAGGGCTGATGGTATAGTTAGAACTAGAGCTTGGGCTGATGGTATAGTTAGGACTAGAGCTGGGATTTAGGCTGGCGTGGAAGTAGAATATGGCCTCTGTCAATTGCATACTCCTCTCTCATCACCTCCTTCTCAAAAGGGAACCTCTGGCTTTCTCATCCAATGGGAGAAGGAGGTGAGTAGAGATGACGTGGGGAGTATGCAATTATTTAAAAAAAGGCCCTTGAGAGAGAAGAGTTGATTCTGGTGTTACCTCGCTCTCTCTCTCTCCTGTCCCCTCTGCAATGGCAGCTGCTCCTAACAGGTGCGTGGCTACCTCCAGGCAGATGGTCAGAGAAATGAGGTAGTTGGCAGGTTACTTCACACAGCCTTTCTTTCGCCCCCACACACACACACACACACACACACACACACACACACACACACACACACTGAGCAACAGAACATAAGTGAGAGGGGGGAGGTTGGCGAGGTAGAGGAAGAGATGGTGAAGTAATGGAGGACTAAAGATAGAAAGAGAGAAATAGAAAATGAAAGAAAGAAAGATCCATTGTTGCATCATTTTTTGAATCTCCCAAGTGGTATTGCATTAAGGTACACTACACGGCCAGAAGTATGTTTAGTGAATTAGTGGATTCGGCTATTTCAGCCACACCTGTTACTGACAGGTGTATAAAATCGAGCACACAACCATGCGATCTCCAAACGTTGGCGTAGAAACATTGGCAGTAGAATGTGTTAGACAGAAGAGCTCAGGGACTTTCAACGTAGCACCGTCATAGGATGCCACCTTTCCAAGTCAGTTAAGGGCTGTTATTGTGAAGTGGAAACACTCAGCTCGCGAAGTGGTAGGCCACACAAGCTCGCAGAATTGGACTGCCGAGTGCTGTAACACGTAGTGCATAAAAATAGTCTGTCCTCGGTTGCAACACTCACTGCCGAGTTCCAAACTGCCTCTGGAAGCAACGTCAGCATAAGAACTCTTTGTCGGGAGCTTCATCAATTGGGTTTCCATGCCCGAGGAGGAATAATGGTCTGGGGCTGTTATTTATGGTTCGGACTAGGCCTCTTAGTTCCATTGAAGGGACATCTTAACGCTACAGCATACAATGACATTCTAGACCATTCTGTGATTCCAAATTTGTGACAACAGTTTGGGGAAGGCCCAACATCAGTGCCTGACCTCACTAATGCTCTTGTGGCTGAATGAAAGCAAGTCCATGCAGCAACGTTCCAACATCTAGTGGAAAGCCTTCCCAGAAGAGTGGAGGCTGTTATAGCAGCAAAGGGGGACCAACTCCATATAAATGCCAATGATTTTGGAATGAGATATTTGACGCCATGTAGTGTAAAGCTACTCTCAACAATATCCCCCTGGAACATAACCTCTCATTTCTCAGCTAAAAATCATCATATTCTCACAACCCAGAACAATGAATTTGCTTCCAACCTGGATTTCTCTATATGCTGTGTATTATACCAGACTAGCGTACAATTCAAACATTGCTTGCGGATGTCAGATGATATCCAGGCTGGTCCTATCCATGATTTTCCATAGAGGAGGAAAAGCAGGGAGTATGGCCCAGTGATGTGTACCTGCTTCGACAGCCCTGTACTGGGGGTTAGCCTGAATGATGTGTGTGTGTGTGTGTGTGTGGACCATATAAAAATGCTGCAGGCATTGGCATTGGGTATGCTGGGTCGTGGGGCCCTGTGACAGTGCACACACACACTGTGTTGCCCCCTCCCCATACACACACTGGGCACATCTGGGGCACGTGAGCAGACATCTGCCAGGGCCTCACCCGTAGGGGAATCCGGAATACTAATGACCTATCTCTGTGCCCGTCTCTGCTCCACTGCTTTACAAATGAGAGAGAGGGAGAACTGCCAACAGTATTAAAAAATAGATTTTCTTTGTAAGAAAACACTTTCCTTTAACGAGTCATAAAAATGTTTTGAAAGTACTTACATGGAAGGAGGCAGCAGGAAATGGTTCAAAATGTTTCGTTTGTGTGGCTTTTAGAAAGTAAGTATTTCCCTTGTAATCATTCCTGGACCATTCATTCATGAAGGTCATTCCTAATGACATATCGTTGTTGTTTCTACAGGTCCTGATAGAGGGGGGCTTTGGAGAAATCACCACAGAGATAGCCGAGGCCCATGAGTTCTACTATGCTGAGGACTACCACCAGCAGTACCTCAGCAAGAACCCCCGTGGATACTGTGGCCTCAGCGGCACTGGAGTCTCCTGTCCAATAGGACTCAAGAAATAACCACCTCTGTCCAATAGGGAATGACCACCAACCTATCCGATTGGCTAGTTTTGTTTGACAAGTCTAGTTTCTATGAATTGAAATGGAAGTTGCCTTCATTCCGATGCAGTAATGAAGCATATTCAGGGTTTATATACAAACAGTTCATATCTGAGTCTTATTTCAAATGCTTTGGTAATCAATCACTACAAACGTAAATGAAAGCACATTGTCTTGTTTCAATCAAATCACCCCCAGTATGTACCCCCAGTATATACAAGTATGTACCTCTGTATGTACCCCCAGTATGTACCAGTATGTACCCTGTTATGTACCAGTATGTACACCAGTGTATACACCCGTATGTACCAGTATGTACCGGTATGTACCAGTATGTACATCAGATTGAACTCTATGGGGTGTTGGTGGATTAAATTATTAAAATGCGTGTTGATGTTTGACTGGTTCCTTTGTGTGGTGATTGGCTGGTTCCTTTGTGTGGTGATTGGTTGGTTCCTTTGTCGAGTGTTTGGCTGGTTCCTTTGTGTGGTGATTGGCTGGTTCCTTTGTGTGGGGATTGGCTGGTTCCTTTGTGTGGTGATTGGCTGGTTCCTTTGTGGAGTGTTTGGCTGGTTCCTTTGTGTGGTGATTGGCTGGTTCCTTTGTGGGGTGATTGGCTGGTTCCTTTGTGTGGTGATTGGCTGGTTCCTTTGTATGGTGATTGCCTGGTTCCTTTGTGTGGGGATTGGCTGGTTCCTTTGTGTGGTGATTGGCTGGTTCCTTTGTGGAGTGTTTGGCTGGTTCCTTTGTGTGGTGATTGGCTGGTTCCTTTGTGGAGTGTTTGGCTGGTTCCTTTGTGTGGTGATTGGCTGGTTCCTTTGTGTGGTGATTGGCTGGTTCCTTTGTGGAGTTTTTTGTCTGGTTCCTTTGTATGGTGATTGGCTTGTTCCTTTGTGTGGTGATTGGCTGGTTCCTTTGTGTGGCGATTGGCTGGTTCCTTTGTGGAGTTTTTGGCTGGATCCTTTGTGTGGGGATTGTCTGGTTCCTTTGTATGGTGACTGGCTGGTTCCTTTGTAGGATGTTTGGCTGGTTCCTTTGTGGAGTGTTTGACTGGTTCCTTTGTGGGATGTTTGACTGGTTCCTTTGTAGGATGTTTGACTGGTTCCTTTGTAGGGTGTTTGACTGGTTCCTTTGTAGGATGTTTGACTGGTTCCTTTGTGGAGTGTTTGACTGGTTCCTTTGTGGGATGTTTGACTGGTTCCTTTGTGGGATGTTTGACTGGTTCCTTTGTAGGGTGTTTGACTGGTTCCTTTGTAGGATGTTTGACTGGTTCCTTTGTAGGGTGTTTGACTGGCTCCTTTGTAGGATGTTTGACTGGTTCCTTTGTGGAGTGTTTGACTGGTTCCTTTGTGGGATGTTTGACTGGTTCCTTTGTAGGGTGTTTGACTGGTTCCTTTGTATGATGTTTGACTGGTTCCTTTGTGGGATGTTTGGCTGGTTCCTTTGTAGGGTGTTTGACTGGTTCCTTTGTGGAGTGTTTGACGGGTTCCTTTGTGGGATGTTTGACTGGTTCCTTTGTGGGGATGTTTGACTGTATCCTTTGTGGGATGTTTGACTGGTTCCTTTGTGGAATGTTTGACTGGATCCTTTGTGGGGTGTTTGACTGGTTCCTTTGTGGGATGTTTGACTGGATCCTTTGGGATGTTTGACTGGATCCTTTGTGGGATGTTTGACTGGTTCCTTTGTGGGGATGTTTGACTGTATCCTTTGTGGGATGTTTGACTGGTTCCTTTGTGGAATGTTTGACTGGATCCTTTGTGGGATGTTTGACTGGTTCCTTTGTGGGGATGTTTGACTGGATCCTTTGGGATGTTTGACTGGTTCCTTTGTAGGATGTTTGACTGGTTCCTTTGTGGAGTGTTTGACTGGTTCCTTTGTGGGATGTTTGACTGGTTCCTTTGTGGGATGTTTGACTGGTTCCTTTGTAGGGTGTTTGACTGGTTCCTTTGTATGATGTTTGACTGGTTCCTTTGTGGGATGTTTGGCTGGTTCCTTTGTAGGGTGTTTGACTGGTTCCTTTGTGGAGTGTTTGACTGGTTCCTTTGTGGGATGTTTGACTGGTTCCTTTGTGGGATGTTTGACTGGTTCCTTTCTGGGGTGTTTGACTGGTTCCTTTGTGGAGTGTTTGACGGGTTCCTTTGTGGAGTGTTTGACGGGTTCCTTTGTGGGGTGTTTGACTGGTTCCTTTGTGGGGTGTTTGACTGGTTCCTTTGTGGGATGTTTGACTGGATCCTTTGGGATGTTTGACTGGATCCTTTGTGGGATGTTTGACTGGTTCCTTTGTGGGGATGTTTGACTGGATCCTTTGTGGGATGTTTGACTGGTTCCTTTGTGGAATGTTTGACTGGATCCTTTGTGGGATGTTTGACTGGTTCCTTTGTGGGGATGTTTGACTGGATCCTTTGGGATGTTTGACTGGTTCCTTTGTGGGGTGTTTGACTGGTTCCTTTGTGGGGTGTTTGACGGGTTCCTTTGTGGGGTGTTTGACTGGTTCCTTTGTGGGGTGTTTGACTGGTTCCTTTGTGGGATGTTTGACTGGATCCTTTGGGATGTTTGACTGGATCCTTTGTGGGATGTTTGACTGGTTCATTTGTGGGATGTTTGACTGGATCCTTTGTGGGATGTTTGACTGGTTCCTTTGTGGGGATGTTTGACTGGATCCTTTGGGATGTTTGACTGGTTCCTTTGTAGGGTGTTTGACTGGTTCCTTTGTGGGGTGTTTGACGGGTTCCTTTGTGGGGTGTTTGACTGGTTCCTTTGTGGGGTGTTTGACTGGTTCCTTTGTGGGATGTTTGACTGGATCCTTTGGGATGTTTGACTGGATCCTTTGTGGGATGTTTGACTGGTTCATTTGTGGGATGTTTGACTGGATCCTTTGTGGGATGTTTGACTGGTTCCTTTGTGGGGATGTTTGACTGGTTCCTTTGTGGGATGTTTGACTGGATCCTTTGTGGGGATGTTTGACTGGTTCATTTGTGGGATGTTTGACTGGATCCTTTGTGGGATGTTTGACTGGTTCCTTTGGGATGTTTGACTGGTTCCTTTGTGGGATGTTTGACTGGTTCCTTTGTGGGATGTTTGACTGGTTCATTTGTGGGATGTTTGACTGGATCCTTTGTGGGATGTTTGACTGGTTCCTTTGTGGGGATGTTTGACTGGTTCCTTTGTGGGATGTTTGACTGGATCCTTTGTGGGGATGTTTGACTGGTTCATTTGTGGGATGTTTGACTGGATCCTTTGTGGGATGTTTGACTGGTTCCTTTGTGGGATGTTTGACTGGTTCCTTTGTGCGATGTTTGATTGGTTCCTTTGTGGGATGTTTGACTGGTTCCTTTGGGATGTTTGACTGGTTCCTTTGTGGGATGTTTGACTGGATCCTTTGTGGGATGTTTGACTGGATCCTTTGTGGGGATGTTTCACTGGTTCATTTGTGGGATGTTTGACTGGATCCTTTGTGGGATGTTTGACTGGTTCCATTGTGGGATGTTTGACTGGATCCTTTGTGGGATGTTTGACTGGATCCTTTGTGGGGATGTTTGACTGGTTCCTTTGTGGGGTGTTTGACTGGTTCCTTTGTGGGATGTTTGACTGGATCCTTTGGGATGTTTGACTGGATCCTTTGTGGGATGTTTGACTGGTTCCTTTGTGGGGATGTTTGACTGGATCCTTTGTGGGATGTTTGACTGGTTCCTTTGTGGAATGTTTGACTGGATCCTTTGTGGGATGTTTGACTGGTTCCTTTGTGGGGATGTTTGACTGGATCCTTTGGGATGTTTGACTGGTTCCTTTGTGGGGTGTTTGACTGGTTCCTTTGTGGGGTGTTTGACGGGTTCCTTTGTGGGGTGTTTGACTGGTTCCTTTGTGGGGTGTTTGACTGGTTCCTTTGTGGGATGTTTGACTGGATCCTTTGGGATGTTTGACTGGTTCCTTTGTGGGATGTTTGACAGGTTCCTTTGTAGGGTGTTTGACTGGTTCCTTTGTAGGATGTTTGACTGGTTCCTTTGTGGGATGTTTGATTGGTTCCTTTGTGGGATGTTTGACTGGTTCCTTTGTGGGGATGTTTGACTGGTTCCTTTGTGGGATGTTTGACTGGATCCTTTGTGGGGATGTTTGACTGGTTCCTTTGTAGGATGTTTGACTGGTTCCTTTGTAGGGTGTTTGACTGGTTCCTTTGTAGGATGTTTGACTGGTTCCTTTGTGGAGTGTTTGACTGGTTCCTTTGTGGGATGTTTGACTGGTTCCTTTGTGGGATGTTTGACTGGTTCCTTTGTGGGATGTTTGACTGGTTCCTTTGTGGGATGTTTGATTGGTTCCTTTGTGGGATGTTTGACTGGTTCCTTTGGGATGTTTGACTGGTTCCTTTGTGGGATGTTTGACTGGATCCTTTGTGGGATGTTTGACTGGATCCTTTGTGGGGTGTTTGACTGGTTCCTTTGTGGGATGTTTGACTGGATCCTTTGGGATGTTTGACTGGATCCTTTGTGGGATGTTTGACTGGTTCCTTTGTGGGGATGTTTGACTGGATCCTTTGTGGGATGTTTGACTGGTTCCTTTGTGGAATGTTTGACTGGATCCTTTGTGGGGTGTTTGACTGGTTCCTTTGTGGGGTGTTTGACGGGTTCCTTTGTGGGGTGTTTGACTGGTTCCTTTGTGGGGTGTTTGACTGGTTCCTTTGTGGGATGTTTGACTGGATCCTTTGGGATGTTTGACTGGTTCCTTTGTGGGATGTTTGACTGGTTCCTTTGTAGGGTGTTTGACTGGTTCCTTTGTAGGATGTTTGACTGGTTCCTTTGTGGGATGTTTGACTGGATCCTTTGTGGGATGTTTGACTGGTTCCTTTGTGGGGATGTTTGACTGGATCCTTTGGGATGTTTGACTGGTTCCTTTGTGGAGTGTTTGACTGGTTCCTTTGTGGGGTGTTTGACGGGTTCCTTTGTGGGGTGTTTGACTGGTTCCTTTGTGGGATGTTTGACTGGATCCTTTGGGATGTTTGACTGGATCCTTTGTGGGATGTTTGACTGGTTCATTTGTGGGATGTTTGACTGGATCCTTTGTGGGATGTTTGACTGGTTCCTTTGTGGGATGTTTGACTGGATCCTTTGTGGGGATGTTTGACTGGTTCATTTGTGGGATGTTTGACTGGATCCTTTGTGGGATGTTTGACTGGTTCCTTTGTGGGATGTTTGACTGGTTCCTTTGTGGGATGTTTGATTGGTTCCTTTGTGGGATGTTTGACTGGTTCCTTTGTGGGGATGTTTGACTGGTTCCTTTGTGGGATGTTTGACTGGATCCTTTGTGGGGATGTTTGACTGGTTCCTTTGTAGGATGTTTGACTGGTTCCTTTGTAGGGTGTTTGACTGGTTCCTTTGTAGGATGTTTTACTGGTTCCTTTGTGGAGTGTTTGACTGGTTCCTTTGTGGGATGTTTGACTGGTTCCTTTGTGGGATGTTTGACTGGTTCCTTTGTAGGGTGTTTGACTGGTTCCTTTGTAGGATGTTTGACTGGTTCCTTTGTAGGGTGTTTGACTGGTTCCTTTGTGGGATGTTTGACTGGTTCCTTTGTAGGATGTTTGACTGGTTCCTTTGTGGGATGTTTGACTGGATCCTTTGGGATGTTTGACTGGTTCCTTTGTGGGATGTTTGACTGGTTCCTTTGTGGGATGTTTGACTGGTTCCTTTGTGGGATGTTTGACTGGTTCCTTTGTAGGATGTTTGACTGGTTCCTTTGGGATGTTTGACTGGTTCCTTTGTGGGATGTTTGACTGGATCCTTTGGGATGTTTGACTGGTTCCTTTGTGGGATGTTTGACTGGTTCCTTTGTAGGATGTTTAACTGGTTCCTTTGTAGGGTGTTTGACTGGTTCCTTTGTAGGATGTTTGACTGGTTCCTTTGTAGGATGTTTGACTGGTTCCTTTGTGGAGTGTTTGACTGGTTCCTTTGTGGGATGTTTGACTGGTTCCTTTGTGGGATGTTTGACTGGTTCCTTTGTAGGGTGTTTGACTGGTTCCTTTGTAGGATGTTTGACTGGTTCCTTTGTGGGGTGTTTGACTGGTTCCTTTGTGGGGTGTTTGACTGGTTCCTTTGTGGGATGTTTGACTGGATCCTTTGGGATGTTTGACTGGTTCCTTTGTGGGATGTTTGACTGGTTCCTTTGTAGGGTGTTTGACTGGTTCCTTTGTAGGATGTTTGACTGGTTCCTTTGTGGGATGTTTGACTGGATCCTTTGTGGGATGTTTGACTGGTTCCTTTGTGGGGATGTTTGACTGGATCCTTTGGGATGTTTGACTGGTTCCTTTGTGGAGTGTTTGACTGGTTCCTTTGTGGGGTGTTTGACGGGTTCCTTTGTGGGGTGTTTGACTGGTTCCTTTGTGGGATGTTTGACTGGATCCTTTGGGATGTTTGACTGGATCCTTTGTGGGATGTTTGACTGGTTCATTTGTGGGATGTTTGACTGGATCCTTTGTGGGATGTTTGACTGGTTCCTTTGTGGGATGTTTGACTGGATCCTTTGTGGGGATGTTTGACTGGTTCATTTGTGGGATGTTTGACTGGATCCTTTGTGGGATGTTTGACTGGTTCCTTTGTGGGATGTTTGACTGGTTCCTTTGTGGGATGTTGATTGGTTCCTTTGTGGGATGTTTGACTGGTTCCTTTGTGGGGATGTTTGACTGGTTCCTTTGTGGGATGTTTGACTGGATCCTTTGTGGGGATGTTTGACTGGTTCCTTTGTAGGATGTTTGACTGGTTCCTTTGTAGGGTGTTTGACTGGTTCCTTTGTAGGATGTTTTACTGGTTCCTTTGTGGAGTGTTTGACTGGTTCCTTTGTGGGATGTTTGACTGGTTCCTTTGTGGGATGTTTGACTGGTTCCTTTGTAGGGTGTTTGACTGGTTCCTTTGTAGGATGTTTGACTGGTTCCTTTGTAGGGTGTTTGACTGGTTCCTTTGTGGGATGTTTGACTGGTTCCTTTGTAGGATGTTTGACTGGTTCCTTTGTGGGATGTTTGACTGGATCCTTTGGGATGTTTGACTGGTTCCTTTGTGGGATGTTTGACTGGTTCCTTTGTGGGATGTTTGACTGGTTCCTTTGTGGGATGTTTGACTGGTTCCTTTGTAGGATGTTTGACTGGTTCCTTTGGGATGTTTGACTGGTTCCTTTGTGGGATGTTTGACTGGATCCTTTGGGATGTTTGACTGGTTCCTTTGTGGGATGTTTGACTGGTTCCTTTGTAGGATGTTTAACTGGTTCCTTTGTAGGGTGTTTGACTGGTTCCTTTGTAGGATGTTTGACTGGTTCCTTTGTAGGATGTTTGACTGGTTCCTTTGTGGAGTGTTTGACTGGTTCCTTTGTGGGATGTTTGACTGGTTCCTTTGTGGGATGTTTGACTGGTTCCTTTGTAGGGTGTTTGACTGGTTCCTTTGTAGGATGTTTGACTGGTTCCTTTGTGGGATGTTTGGCTGGTTCCTTTGTAGGGTGTTTGACTGGTTCCTTTGTGGAGTGTTTGACTGGTTCCTTTGTGGGATGTTTGACTGGTTCCTTTGTGGGATGTTTGACTGGTTCCTTTCTGGGGTGTTTGACTGGTTCCTTTGTGGAGTGTTTGACTGGTTCCTTTGTGGGATGTTTGACTGGATCCTTTGGGATGTTTGACTGGATCCTTTGTGGGATGTTTGACTGGTTCCTTTGTGGGATGTTTGACTGGATCCTTTGTGGGATGTTTGACTGGTTCCTTTGTGGGGATGTTTGACTGGATCCTTTGTGGGATGTTTGACTGGTTCCTTTGTGGGATGTTTGACTGGATCCTTTGTGGGATGTTTGACTGATTCCTTTGTGGGGATGTTTGACTGGATCCTTTGGGATGTTTGACTGGTTCCTTTGTGGAGTGTTTGACTGGTTCCTTTGTGGGGTGTTTGACGGGTTCCTTTGTGGGGTGTTTGACTGGTTCCTTTGTGGGGTGTTTGACTGGTTCCTTTGTGGGATGTTTGACTGGATCCTTTGTGGGATGTTTGACTGGTTCCTTTGTGGGATGTTTGACTGGTTCCTTTGTGGGATGTTTGATTGGTTCCTTTGTGGGATGTTTGATTGGTTCCTTTGTGGGATGTTTGACTGGTTCCTTTGTGGGATGTTTGACTGGTTCCTTTGTGGGATGTTTGATTGGTTCCTTTGTGGGATGTTTGACTGGTTCCTTTGTGGGGATGTTTGACTGGTTCCTTTGTGGGATGTTTGACTGGATCCTTTGTGGGGATGTTTGACTGGTTCCTTTGTAGGATGTTTGACTGGTTCCTTTGTAGGGTGTTTGACTGGTTCCTTTGTAGGATGTTTGACTGGTTCCTTTGTGGAGTGTTTGACTGGTTCCTTTGTGGGATGTTTGACTGGTTCCTTTGTGTTTGACTGGTTCCTTTGTAGGGTGTTTGACTGGTTCCTTTGTAGGATGTTTGACTGGTTCCTTTGTGGAGTGTTTGACTGGTTCCTTTGTGGGATGTTTGACTGGTTCCTTCGTGGGATGTTTGACTGGTTCCTTTGTAGGGTGTTTGACTGGTTCCTTTGTAGGATGTTTGACTGGTTCCTTTGTGGGATGTTTGGCTGGTTCCTTTGTAGGGTGTTTGACTGGTTCCTTTGTGGAGTGTTTGACTGGTTCCTTTGTGGGATGTTTGACTGGTTCCTTTGTGGGATGTTTGACTGGTTCCTTTCTGGGGTGTTTGACTGGTTCCTTTGTGGAGTGTTTGACGGGTTCCTTTGTGGAGTGTTTGATGGGTTTCTTTGTGGGGTGTTTGACTGGTTCCTTTGTGGGGTGTTTGACTGGTTCCTTTGTGGGATGTTTGACTGGATCCTTTGGGATGTTTAACTGGATCCTTTGTGGGATGTTTGACTGGTTCCTTTGTGGGATGTTTGACTGGATCCTTTGTGGGATGTTTGACTGGTTCCTTTGTGGGGATGTTTGACTGGATCCTTTGTGGGATGTTTGACTGGTTCCTTTGTGGGATGTTTGACTGGATCCTTTGTGGGATGTTTGACTGGTTCCTTTGTGGGGATGTTTGACTGGATCCTTTGGGATGTTTGACTGGTTCCTTTGTGGAGTGTTTGACGGGTTCCTTTGTGGGGTGTTTGACTGGTTCCTTTGTGGGGTGTTTGACTGGTTCCTTTGGGATGTTTAACTGGATCCTTTGTGGGATGTTTGACTGGTTCCTTTGTGGGATGTTTGACTGGATCCTTTGTGGGATGTTTGACTGGTTCCTTTGTGGGGATGTTTGACTGGATCCTTTGTGGGATGTTTGACTGGTTCCTTTGTGGGATGTTTGACTGGATCCTTTGTGGGATGTTTGACTGGTTCCTTTGTGGGGATGTTTGACTGGATCCTTTGGGATGTTTGACTGGTTCCTTTGTGGAGTGTTTGACGGGTTCCTTTGTGGGGTGTTTGACTGGTTCCTTTGTGGGGTGTTTGACTGGTTCCTTTGTGGGATGTTTGACTGGTTCCTTTGTGGGATGTTTGACTGGATCCTTTGTGGGATGTTTGACTGGTTCCTTTGTGGGGATGTTTGACTGGTTCCTTTGTGGGATGTTTGACTGGATCCTTTGTGGGGATGTTTGACTGGTTCCTTTGTAGGGTGTTTGACTGGTTCCTTTGTAGGATGTTTGACTGGTTCCTTTGTAGGGTGTTTGACTGGTTCCTTTGTGGGATGTTTGACTGGTTCCTTTGTAGGATGTTTGACTGGTTCCTTTGTGGGATGTTTGACTGGATCCTTTGGGATGTTTGACTGGTTCCTTTGTGGGATGTTTGACTGGTTCCTTTGTGGGATGTTTGACTGGTTCCTTTGTGGGATGTTTGACTGGTTCCTTTGTAGGATGTTTGACTGGTTCCTTTGGGATGTTTGACTGGTTCCTTTGTGGGATGTTTGACTGGATCCTTTGGGATGTTTGACTGGTTCCTTTGTGGGATGTTTGACTGGTTCCTTTGTAGGATGTTTAACTGGTTCCTTTGTAGGGTGTTTGACTGGTTCCTTTGTAGGATGTTTGACTGGTTCCTTTGTAGGATGTTTGACTGGTTCCTTTGTGGAGTGTTTGACTGGTTCCTTTGTGGGATGTTTGACTGGTTCCTTTGTGGGATGTTTGACTGGTTCCTTTGTAGGGTGTTTGACTGGTTCCTTTGTAGGATGTTTGACTGGTTCCTTTGTGGGATGTTTGGCTGGTTCCTTTGTAGGGTGTTTGACTGGTTCCTTTGTGGAGTGTTTGACTGGTTCCTTTGTGGGATGTTTGACTGGTTCCTTTGTGGGATGTTTGACTGGTTCCTTTCTGGGGTGTTTGACTGGTTCCTTTGTGGAGTGTTTGACTGGTTCCTTTGTGGGATGTTTGACTGGATCCTTTGGGATGTTTGACTGGATCCTTTGTGGGATGTTTGACTGGTTCCTTTGTGGGATGTTTGACTGGATCCTTTGTGGGATGTTTGACTGGTTCCTTTGTGGGGATGTTTGACTGGATCCTTTGTGGGATGTTTGACTGGTTCCTTTGTGGGATGTTTGACTGGATCCTTTGTGGGATGTTTGACTGATTCCTTTGTGGGGATGTTTGACTGGATCCTTTGGGATGTTTGACTGGTTCCTTTGTGGAGTGTTTGACTGGTTCCTTTGTGGGGTGTTTGACGGGTTCCTTTGTGGGGTGTTTGACTGGTTCCTTTGTGGGATGTTTGATTGGTTCCTTTGTGGGATGTTTGACTGGTTCCTTTGTGGGGATGTTTGACTGGTTCCTTTGTGGGATGTTTGACTGGATCCTTTGTGGGGATGTTTGACTGGTTCCTTTGTAGGATGTTTGACTGGTTCCTTTGTAGGGTGTTTGACTGGTTCCTTTGTAGGATGTTTGACTGGTTCCTTTGTGGAGTGTTTGACTGGTTCCTTTGTGGGATGTTTGACTGGTTCCTTCGTGGGATGTTTGACTGGTTCCTTTGTGGGATGTTTGATTGGTTCCTTTGTGGGATGTTTGATTGGTTCCTTTGTGGGATGTTTGACTGGTTCCTTTGTGGGATGTTTGACTGGTTCCTTTGTGGGATGTTTGATTGGTTCCTTTGTGGGATGTTTGACTGGTTCCTTTGTGGGGATGTTTGACTGGTTCCTTTGTGGGATGTTTGACTGGATCCTTTGTGGGGATGTTTGACTGGTTCCTTTGTAGGATGTTTGACTGGTTCCTTTGTAGGGTGTTTGACTGGTTCCTTTGTAGGATGTTTGACTGGTTCCTTTGTGGAGTGTTTGACTGGTTCCTTTGTGGGATGTTTGACTGGTTCCTTCGTGGGATGTTTGACTGGTTCCTTTGTAGGGTGTTTGACTGGTTCCTTTGTAGGATGTTTGACTGGTTCCTTTGTGGGATGTTTGGCTGGTTCCTTTGTAGGGTGTTTGACTGGTTCCTTTGTGGAGTGTTTGACTGGTTCCTTTGTGGGATGTTTGACTGGTTCCTTTCTGGGGTGTTTGACTGGTTCCTTTGTGGAGTGTTTGACGGGTTCCTTTGTGGAGTGTTTGATGGGTTCCTTTGTGGGGTGTTTGACTGGTTCCTTTGTGGGGTGTTTGACTGGTTCCTTTGTGGGATGTTTGACTGGATCCTTTGGGATGTTTAACTGGATCCTTTGTGGGATGTTTGACTGGTTCCTTTGTGGGATGTTTGACTGGATCCTTTGTGGGATGTTTGACTGGTTCCTTTGTGGGGATGTTTGACTGGATCCTTTGTGGGATGTTTGACTGGTTCCTTTGTGGGATGTTTGACTGGATCCTTTGGGATGTTTGACTGGTTCCTTTGTGGAGTGTTTGACGGGTTCCTTTGTGGGGTGTTTGACTGGTTCCTTTGTGGGGTGTTTGACTGGTTCCTTTGGGATGTTTAACTGGATCCTTTGTGGGATGTTTGACTGGTTCCTTTGTGGGATGTTTGACTGGATCCTTTGTGGGATGTTTGACTGGTTCCTTTGTGGGGATGTTTGACTGGATCCTTTGTGGGATGTTTGACTGGTTCCTTTGTGGGATGTTTGACTGGATCCTTTGTGGGATGTTTGACTGGTTCCTTTGTGGGGATGTTTGACTGGATCCTTTGGGATGTTTGACTGGTTCCTTTGTGGAGTGTTTGACGGGTTCCTTTGTGGGGTGTTTGACTGGTTCCTTTGTGGGGTGTTTGACTGGTTCCTTTGTGGGATGTTTGACTGGTTCCTTTGTGGGATGTTTGACTGGATCCTTTGTGGGATGTTTGACTGGTTCCTTTGTGGGGATGTTTGACTGGTTCCTTTGTGGGATGTTTGACTGGATCCTTTGTGGGGATGTTTGACTGGTTCATTTGTGGGATGTTTGACTGGTTCCTTTGTGGGATGTTTGACTGGTTCCTTTGTAGGGTGTTTGACTGGTTCCTTTGTAGGATGTTTGACTGGTTCCTTTGTGGGATGTTTGGCTGGTTCCTTTGTAGGGTGTTTGACTGGTTCCTTTGTGGAGTGTTTGACTGGTTCCTTTGTGGGATGTTTGACTGGTTCCTTTGTGGGATGTTTGACTGGTTCCTTTCTGGGGTGTTTGACTGGTTCCTTTGTGGAGTGTTTGACGGGTTCCTTTGTGGAGTGTTTGACGGGTTCCTTTGTGGGGTGTTTGACTGGTTCCTTTGTGGGGTGTTTGACTGGTTCCTTTGTGGGATGTTTGACTAGATCCTTTGGGATGTTTGACTGGATCCTTTGTGGGATGTTTGACTGGTTCCTTTGTGGGATGTTTGACTGGATGCTTTGTGGGATGTTTGACTGGTTCCTTTGTGGGGATGTTTGACGGGTTCCTTTGTGGGGTGTTTGACTGGTTCCTTTGTGGGATGTTTGACTGGATCCTTTGGGATGTTTGACTGGATCCTTTGTGGGATGTTTGACTGGTTCATTTGTGGGATGTTTGACTGGATCCTTTGTGGGATGTTTGACTGGTTCCTTTGTGGGATGTTTGACTGGTTCCTTTGTGGGGATGTTTGACTGGTTCATTTGTGGGATGTTTGACTGGATCCTTTGTGGGATGTTTGACTGGTTCCTTTGTGGGATGTTTGACTGGTTCCTTTGTGGGATGTTTGATTGGTTCCTTTGTGGGATGTTTGACTGGTTCCTTTGTGGGGATGTTTGACTGGTTCCTTTGTGGGATGTTTGACTGGATCCTTTGTGGGGATGTTTGACTGGTTCCTTTGTAGGATGTTTGACTGGTTCCTTTGTAGGGTGTTTGACTGGTTCCTTTGTAGGATGTTTTACTGGTTCCTTTGTGGAGTGTTTGACTGGTTCCTTTGTGGGATGTTTGACTGGTTCCTTTGTGGGATGTTTGACTGGTTCCTTTGTAGGGTGTTTGACTGGTTCCTTTGTAGGATGTTTGACTGGTTCCTTTGTAGGGTGTTTGACTGGTTCCTTTGTGGGATGTTTGACTGGTTCCTTTGTAGGATGTTTGACTGGTTCCTTTGTGGGATGTTTGACTGGATCCTTTGGGATGTTTGACTGGTTCCTTTGTGGGATGTTTGACTGGTTCCTTTGTGGGATGTTTGACTGGTTCCTTTGTGGGATGTTTGACTGGTTCCTTTGTAGGATGTTTGACTGGTTCCTTTGGGATGTTTGACTGGTTCCTTTGTGGGATGTTTGACTGGATCCTTTGGGATGTTTGACTGGTTCCTTTGTGGGATGTTTGACTGGTTCCTTTGTAGGATGTTTAACTGGTTCCTTTGTAGGGTGTTTGACTGGTTCCTTTGTAGGATGTTTGACTGGTTCCTTTGTAGGATGTTTGACTGGTTCCTTTGTGGAGTGTTTGACTGGTTCCTTTGTGGGATGTTTGACTGGTTCCTTTGTGGGATGTTTGACTGGTTCCTTTGTAGGGTGTTTGACTGGTTCCTTTGTAGGATGTTTGACTGGTTCCTTTGTGGGATGTTTGGCTGGTTCCTTTGTAGGGTGTTTGACTGGTTCCTTTGTGGAGTGTTTGGCTGGTTCCTTTGTGGGATGTTTGACTGGTTCCTTTGTGGGATGTTTGACTGGTTCCTTTCTGGGGTGTTTGACTGGTTCCTTTGTGGAGTGTTTGACTGGTTCCTTTGTGGGATGTTTGACTGGATCCTTTGGGATGTTTGACTGGATCCTTTGTGGGATGTTTGACTGTTTCCTTTGTGGGATGTTTGACTGGATCCTTTGTGGGATGTTTGACTGGTTCCTTTGTGGGGATGTTTGACTGATTCCTTTGTGGGGATGTTTGACTGGATCCTTTGGGATGTTTGACTGGTTCCTTTGTGGAGTGTTTGACTGGTTCCTTTGTGGGGTGTTTGACGGGTTCCTTTGTGGGGTGTTTGACTGGTTCCTTTGTGGGGTGTTTGACTGGTTCCTTTGTGGGATGTTTGACTGGATCCTTTGTGGGATGTTTGACTGGTTCCTTTGTGGGATGTTTGACTGGTTCCTTTGTGGGATGTTTGATTGGTTCCTTTGTGGGATGTTTGACTGGTTCCTTTGTGGGATGTTTGACTGGTTCCTTTGTGGGATGTTTGATTGGTTCCTTTGTGGGATGTTTGACTGGTTCCTTTGTGGGGATGTTTGACTGGTTCCTTTGTGGGATGTTTGACTGGATCCTTTGTGGGGATGTTTGACTGGTTCCTTTGTAGGATGTTTGACTGGTTCCTTTGTAGGGTGTTTGACTGGTTCCTTTGTAGGATGTTTGACTGGTTCCTTTGTGGAGTGTTTGACTGGTTCCTTTGTGGGATGTTTGACTGGTTCCTTCGTGGGATGTTTGACTGGTTCCTTTGTAGGGTGTTTGACTGGTTCCTTTGTAGGATGTTTGACTGGTTCCTTTGTGGGATGTTTGGCTGGTTCCTTTGTAGGGTGTTTGACTGGTTCCTTTGTGGAGTGTTTGACTGGTTCCTTTGTGGGATGTTTGACTGGTTCCTTTGTGGGATGTTTGACTGGTTCCTTTCTGGGGTGTTTGACTGGTTCCTTTGTGGAGTGTTTGACGGGTTCCTTTGTGGAGTGTTTGATGGGTTCCTTTGTGGGGTGTTTGACTGGTTCCTTTGTGGGGTGTTTGACTGGTTCCTTTGTGGGATGTTTGACTGGATCCTTTGGGATGTTTGACTGGATCCTTTGTGGGATGTTTGACTGGTTCCTTTGTGGGATGTTTGACTGGATCCTTTGTGGGATGTTTGACTGGTTCCTTTGTGGGGATGTTTGACTGGATCCTTTGTGGGATGTTTGACTGGTTCCTTTGTGGGATGTTTGACTGGATCCTTTGTGGGATGTTTGACTGGTTCCTTTGTGGGGATGTTTGACTGGATCCTTTGGGATGTTTGACTGGTTCCTTTGTGGAGTGTTTGACGGGTTCCTTTGTGGGGTGTTTGACTGGTTCCTTTGTGGGGTGTTTGACTGGTTCCTTTGTGGGATGTTTGACTGGTTCCTTTGTGGGATGTTTGACTGGATCCTTTGTGGGATGTTTGACTGGTTCCTTTGTGGGGATGTTTGACTGGTTCCTTTGTGGGATGTTTGACTGGATCCTTTGTGGGGATGTTTGACTGGTTCATTTGTGGGATGTTTGACTGGTTCCTTTGTGGGATGTTTGACTGGTTCCTTTGTAGGGTGTTTGACTGGTTCCTTTGTAGGATGTTTGACTGGTTCCTTTGTGGGATGTTTGGCTGGTTCCTTTGTAGGGTGTTTGACTGGTTCCTTTGTGGAGTGTTTGACTGGTTCCTTTGTGGGATGTTTGACTGGTTCCTTTGTGGGATGTTTGACTGGTTCCTTTCTGGGGTGTTTGACTGGTTCCTTTGTGGAGTGTTTGACGGGTTCCTTTGTGGAGTGTTTGACGGGTTCCTTTGTGGGGTGTTTGACTGGTTCCTTTATGGGGTGTTTGACTGGTTCCTTTGTGGGATGTTTGACTAGATCCTTTGGGATGTTTGACTGGATCCTTTGTGGGATGTTTGACTGGTTCCTTTGTGGGATGTTTGACTGGATGCTTTGTGGGATGTTTGACTGGTTCCTTTGTGGGGATGTTTGACTGGTTCCTTTGTGGGGTGTTTGACGGGTTCCTTTGTGGGGTGTTTGACTGGTTCCTTTGTGGGATGTTTGACTGGATCCTTTGGGATGTTTGACTGGATCCTTTGTGGGATGTTTGACTGGTTCCTTTGTAGGATGTTTTACTGGTTCCTTTGTGGGATGTTTGACTGGATCCTTTGGGATGTTTGACTGGTTCCTTTGTGGGATGTTTGACTGGTTCCTTTGTGGGATGTTTGACTGGTTCCTTTGTGGGATGTTTGACTGGTTCCTTTGTGGGATGTTTGACTGGTTCCTTTTGGATGTTTGACTGGTTCCTTTGGGATGTTTGACTGGTTCCTTTGGGATGTTTGACTGGATCCTTTGTGAGATGTTTGACTGGTTCCTTTGTGGGATGTTTGACTGGATCCTTTGGGATGTTTGACTGGTTCCTTTGTGGGATGTTTGACTGGTTCCTTTGTGGGATGTTTGACTGGATCCTTTGGGATGTTTGACTGGTTCCTTTGTGGAATGTTTGACTGGTTCCTTTGTGGGATGTTTGACTGGATCCTTTGGGATGTTTGACTGGTTCCTTTGTGGGGTGTTTGGCTGGTTCCTTTGTGGGGTGTTTGGCCTGTGTTAGGTGACCTCCTTTCCGTGACCCCCCCTCCCCCACACACTTCTTGTTGGCAGAGAGAATATTTTACAGGAATAAAATCCCTAGATTAAAAACGTTAGCTGACATGGGCTAGTTGATCTGGACATTTCTGACAAGTTATAAATAGCTGTCTCAGGTCTGTAATGACTGACATGACAAGAGGAACTGATGATGCACTACCGATTTTAGAAATGTCAACTTGTGCCTTCTACTACTACGACTTTCAAGAGTAAGTTTAAAGCCGGACTGTTCCCCACAGTTTGGGAAGCACTGTTCTAATCGATGATCAAAAACATTGGGCTTTAACATATATTTTTGTATGTGGTTTCTACACCTACTACAGGTCTACATTATGAATATGAAATAGTTTCCTATTGAAATGGCATATCTCTCTCTCTTTCTCATTTTCACACACTCACCAGTTCCTACACACATCTATTCATCTTTCCATCTGTCCTGTAGTCTACCTATCTGCCCAACGCTGCCAGCCAGCCCATCCACACAAACACTAACTACTCTCTCTCTTCTGTCCCACAGTGTCAGCGCATATTCAATCTCTTGAATTAAAGAGCTGACTGACAACCGACACAAAGGAACAAGAGTCTTTATGCTGAACTCTCATCAATACTACCATGCCTTGCAGGAGATGACTCCTTTGGCGTAGTCCTCCTTGGTTCTCTTCACTAACGAGCAGCGTGCCAATACACTGTGTGATCATGTCCATTTGCAATGGGCTGCTGCTAGAACAGAGCTATTAGAGAAACTATTGTTGCCAACAATCCAAGGAAATGGGCTGAATTGTTCTTCAGTAGTTTACAACAGCTGATAGAGGAACCTCCAGTTAGTTGTGGGGTTTGGGAGGGTGAGTTGCAGTTCTACAATAAGCATGGTTTTTGGTTGGGTTTTGATGTACTCTATTTAAGGAGGAGTGTCAGTGATGGTTCTGCTGGATGGATGGATGGATGGATGAACGAACAGACAGAGGGATATGTGACGTTTTTCAGTTTCAGTAAGCAGCTGAAGGCCCAGCCAGCTGGGCTAATCTCCAGACCCAGACCAGGTGGCTCCTGCACCACGCTCCTCTCCCTCAGCTGCCACAAATCTGCCACCGCAGCCTGGGCAAGGCTTGCCTGGCTCTGGGGCCCAGGATACAGGACCAGAAACTGGCAGAGCACTGGAGCATGGTAACAGCACACACACACAAACAGGCATACACACAGATGGTTGCACTGAAAACAGAGCTACACAGCATGCTATCAAGTACAGGTAATGCTGGGAAGGCCATTGTTTTGACTACCATGGCTATGCCTCCATCCACAGGACACAAGTGGTCACTGAGTTGTTTGATGAGCATAAAACCGATGTGAATTATATGGCAGTTACAGTTGAAGTCGGAAGTTTACATACACTTAGGTTTGAGTCATTAAAACTAATTTTTCAGTCACTCCACAAATTTCTTGTCAACAAACTATACTTTTGAGAAGTCTGTTAGGACATCTACTTTGTGCATGACACAAGTAATTTTTCGAACAATTGTTTACAGACATATTATTTCACTCATAATTCACTGTATCACAATTCCAGTGGGTCAGAAGTGTACATACACTAAGTTGACTGTACCTTTAAACAGCTTGGAAAATTTCAGAAAATATGTGTTATGGCTTTAGAAGCTTCTGATAGGCTAATTGACATCATTTGAGTCAATTGGAGGTGTACCTGTGGATGTATTTCAAGGCCTACCTTCAAACTCAGTGCCTCTTTGCTTGACATCATGGGAAAATCAAAAGAAATCAGCCAAGACCTCGGAAAAAAATTGGAGACCTCCATAAGTCCGGTTCAATTTCCAAACGCCTGAAGGTACCACGTTCATCTGTACAAACAATAGTACGCAAGTATAAACACCATGGGACCACACAGCTGTCATACCGCTCAGGAAGGAGACGCGTTCTGTCTCCTAGAGATGAACATACTTTGGTGCGAAAAATGCAAATCAATCCCAGAACAACAGCAAAGGACCTTGTCAAGATGCTGGAGGAAACGGGTACAAAAGTATCTATATCCACAGTAAAACGAGTCCTATAGTGACAGAACCTGAAAGGCCGCTCAGCAAGGAAGAAGCCACTGCTCCAAAACCGCCATAAAAAAAGCCAGACTATGGTTTGCAACTGCACATGAGGACAAAGATCGTACTTTTTGGAGAAATGTCCTCTGGTCTGATGAAACAAAAATAGAACTGTTTGGCAATAATGACCATTGTTATGTTTGGAGGGAAAAGGGGGAGGGGGGCAAGCCGAAGAACACCATCCCAACCGTGAAGCACGGGGGTGGCAGCATCATGTTGTGGGGGTGCTTTGCTGCAGGAGGGACTGGTGCACTTCACAAAATAGATGGCATCATGAGGGAGGAAAATTATGTGGATATATTGAAGCAACATCTCAAGACATCAGTCAGGAAAGCTTGGTTGCAAATGGGTATTCCAAATGTACAATGACCCCAAGCATACTTCCAAAGTTGTGGCAAAATGGCTTAAGGACAACAAAGTGAAGGTATTGGAGTGGCCATCACAAAGCCCTGACCTCAATCCTATAGAAAATTTGTGGGCAGAACTGAAAAAGCGTGTGCGAGCAAGGAGGCCTACAAACCTGACACCAGCTCTGTCAGGAGGAATGGACCAAAATTCACCCAACTTATCGTGGGAAGCTTGTGGAAGGCTACCTGAAACATTTAACCCAGGTTAAACAATTTAAAGGCAATGCTACCAAATACTAATTTATTGTATGTAAACTTCTGACCCACTGGGAATGTGATGAAAGAAATAAAAGCTGAAAGAAATCATTCTCTCTACTATTATTCTGACATTTCACATTCTTAAAATGAAGTGGTGATCCTAACTGACCTAAGACAGGGAATATTTACTAGGAATAAATGTCAGGAATTGTGAAAAACTGAATTGAAATGTATTTGGCTAAGGTGTATGTAAACTTCCCACTTCAACTGTACCTGTATGTATGCACATACAATCAGTCACACAGCACCGCCCGCCAAAACAACCATTTATACGCACACACACATTTACCAAAATATGATGCAACATCTTAACAAAACATATTTCTACACTTGAGCAATGGAACAGCTAGAGCTCGTCTGAAATGATTATATTGTACAGTGGTTCACTATCTGTCGTAAATCAAATCGAATTGTATTAGTCACATACGCTGAAAACAACCGGTGTAGACCTTACAGTGAACTGCTTACTTATAAGCCCCTAACCAACAATGCAGTTGAAATACGGATTATGCGGATAAGAAAAAGAAATACAAGTAACAATTCATTAAAGAGCAGCAGTAAAATAACAAAAGCGAGACTATATACAGGGGGTCAATGTGCGGGGGCACCGGTTAGTTGAGATAATATGTACATATTAGGTAGAGTTATTAAAGTGACTATGCACAGATGATAACCACAGAGAGTAGCAGCGGTGTAAACGAGGGGGAGAAGGGGTGGGGGCAATGCAAATAGTCTGGGTAGCCATTTGATTAGGTGTTCACGAGTCTTATGACTTGGGGGTAGAAGCTGTTAAGAAGCCTCTTGAACCTAGACTTGGCGTTCCGATACCGCTTGCTGTGCGGTAACAGAGTGAACAGTCTATGACTAGGGTGGCTGGAGTCTTTGACAATTTTTTGGGCCTTCCTCTGACACCGCCTGGTATAGAGGTCCTTGGATGGCAGGAAGCTTGGCCCCAGTGATGTACTGGGCCGTTCACACTACCCGCTGTAGTGCCTTGCGGTCGGAGGCAGAGCAGTTGCCATACCAGGCAGTGATGCAACCAGTCAGGATCCTCTCGATGTTGCAGCTGTAGAACCTTCTGAGGATCTGAGGACCCATGCCATAATAGCACTATAGTGGGGTTTCAATATTATCTACATGAAAACAGGCAGTCATAGACTAACTATTTCATGGTGGCATTTCACTTCATGATGATATGATAATTCCTTTTAATAACGCCTATAAAATCTAATCTCAGTTGCTTAAACTTGGCCCTAAAACTGTCAGCCTATAAAATGGTAAGGTATTTACTGCCCCCCAGTGGTCCATGCATATATTGCAACTTGATTTATTTCTACTGCTGTGAATTTTTATTACGCAATGAAATAGAAGGGGGTGAGTGCTATGGCTGTACTACAATGTATGTTTAAGGGTTAGGGTTAGTTACACTAACCCTAACTCTTAGACTGGTAATACAATGCACCTACAACTATAGCACTAATTCTAACCCTAGACTGGTACTTACAGCAGTAACACTAACCCACACTCGACTAATCTTAACCCTACAAGAAAAAATATTTTACTTTCCAACCCTGGTGAATGTTTTATGTTTTGCAATATTGATATCACTGTTGTGACCATGAGCAGGCATTCTTCTCACCCTATAGTTCAAGCCTGTGGCTTCTAAATGTCTCCTCTAGAGGACAGTACACCACACCTTACTGAGCTGATGTCCAAGAAGTTATACTGTCATTGTGAATAGAGATAGTCAAAGACTTTATTTGCAGACACAGTAAGACTGAACCATGTTTTACAGGGTTCTTTTCTGCTTATGCATTCACCATTTCGACACAAAACCCACCACTGGTGTGCATGGCCAAAGAGATCTATTTTCATGTCATCTGTCCAAAGCACCTGTTCCAATTTAAGGGCCAATTCCGTTTAGCAGACTCCAGGCGTTTACATTTGTTGGATGACATGAAAATATATCTCTTTGGCCACATACACCAGTGGTGGGTTTGGTGTCGAAATGGTGAATGCATAAGCAGAAAAGAACCCTGTAAAACATGGTTCAGTCTTACTGTGTCTGCAAATAAAGTCTTTGACTATCTCTATTCACAGTGACAGTATAATAATGAGAACGTATGAGCAGAAAAGAACCGAGTACCTACTGTAAAACACAGTGGTTGATCTTTGATGTTATGGAGCTATTTGGCTTCCACTGGTCCTGGGACCCTTGTTAATTAAGTTCAATGTCATGAACTTTACCAAGGACCAGGACATTTTAGCCAAAACCTGGTTGCCTTTGTCAGGAGGCTGAAAGTTGGCCGCAAGTGGATCTTCCAGCAAGACAATAACCCCAAGCACACATCAAAATCCACAAAGAAATTATTAATTGGCCACAAAAGCAACTTTTTGAAATGGGCATATCAGTCTCCGGACTTGAAACCCATTGAAAACCTGTGGTTTGAATTGAGAGGGCAGTCCATAAGTGCACACAAAGGATATCAATGATCTGTAAGGATTCTGGAGGAATGGTCTAAGATCCCTCCTTGCCTGGAAACCCGACGTTGAATTGCATTGAATTATACATCGGGCAGAAATGAACATGAACAGATATTCATCAGGAAATTTTCCTCTCACAGCCAGAATGCTGAATAAAATGATATTTCAACATACTTTACCTGCTTGTCCATGTGGTTGGTCATTTTGACGGTAGGAATGTGAACTGGTAAAGTACGTTAAAATATCATTTTATTCAACATTCTGGCTTGTAGAGGTCGTGAGAGGAAACTTTCCTGATTCAAACGCTAATTTCTGCCCGATGTGAGTTCAACGTCGGTTTCCAGGCAAGGATTCCTCCCAATGTGTTCACCAACTCATAAAGCATGTTAGAAAAATGCTCAGTGCCAGTATGGAGTACCACATAATGAGTCATACTACCCATAAAACCTAGCAGTTAAACGAGGAAATGGTTCCAATAGTTTTTCCACCATTCATTTTTCCCTTAGGGGATTTTAGAAACACTTAAAATAAAGGCATGTAGGCTTACCGTGACATGACGTTTTGATAACCGTGTAAATCTTTCTTGGACAAGGTGATTTTTATCAATATATTCACCTACATTTATCCCCCCAAAATAAAATGCTAATTAGCTGCTGATGTGGCTATCATAAAGAACTACAAATGCCATGATCTGGACGAGACTGCCGAATCGAGGCAAAGGTAAGAATCTCTGGATTAACTATCTAATATTAGCTAAATTTAGTAATGAATAAATTGGCTACATGTCTTTAAACTGTCAAATTTGTGAACTGTCTTCTGCAAGTTTTAAATTGACACATTACCTGTTGGCAAAGGTGTCAGCTAGAGATGACGTGCAGGAGCTTGCAGGGATTTGTAGTCTTGCATGTCTACTTTGATGCTAATTAGCATTTTAGAATCTGAGAGTAAATGGAGACAAATATATTGATAAAAGTAACCTTGTCCGAGAGAGATTTACATGATTATCAAAACATCACGACAGGATAAGCCCAGACGAAGCACAGCCCTTATTTTAAGTGTTTCTAAAATTCCATATGGGAAAAATGAATGGTGGAACCATTTCCCTGTCTGACCACTAGGTTTTATGGATATTATGACACCTCCAATGTGGGGCTCTATACTCGCAAGGTGAGGTATTGAAAAAAGGGGTGTCAGTCATTTTGACCACTACCTTTTTGAGAAAAATTATATTACTTGTTTTAACCAAATCTCTTTGCCTGAGCAATGCATTAGTATAAAATAATATAATTTCCCCATTTATTGGGAGCATAAATATACAGGTAACTGCTAAAATAATGGAAACACTTGAGTAAATTAGGGATACAAAGTATATTGAAAGCAGGAGATTCCACACATGTGTGGTTCCTGAGTTAAACAATGAACATCCCATCATGCTTAGGGTCATGTTTAAAAATGTTGAGAAGACCATTATTTTGGCTACCATGGCTATGCCTCCATAGGATGACTATGTCCCCCCACTCCACAGGGCACGAGTGGTCACTGAACGGTTTGACAAGTATGAAAACCATACTCCATGGCTGTCTCAAGTCACCAGATCTCAACCCAATTGAACACTTACGGGAGATTCTGGAGCGGCACCTGAGACACTGGTTTCCACCACCATCAACAAAACACTTAAATGATGGAATTTGTCATGGAAGAATAGTGTCACATCCTTCCGATAGTTTTCGATACTTATACAATCTATGGCAAGGTGCATTGAAGCTGTTCTGGCTCATGGTGACCCAATACCATATTAAGAAACTATGTTGGGGTTTCCTTTATTTTTGGCAGTTACCCGTAGCTCAGTATTTGAATTATTTATTTTACACAGTCATTTTTGCTCCTCTTTATCAAGGGTGTCAATAATTTAGGAACCCACTGTATATGGGAGCCAGTTAGAGTGCTTCATGTCTGGATGTCAGGGCCAAACACACCTTCATCATGGCACTAGACCGACCAGCTGAGGAGGCAGGAGACGGAGGAGAGGAGGGGGAGTCAAGACACCACTTTTCATGTACTTTCAGACTGTTGTAAATATCTGCTTTGCCCCTGTTCACCCCATCAACACAGCACTTAGCCCTCTAAAGTTTAAGCCTACATAAACATAGCCTGTAGCCTGACTGAACATCAGTGTCATATTGTAGAAGACTGATAGAAGGGGAGGGCAACAGTGATTGATGTCTGTTGCAACAGCGTTGCCCTAGAAAACCCACAGCAACAGTTAAGTGAGGGGAATAACAAGCGTTCTCCAACAGCCGATAAAGCAATAAGGAACACGAGAGAGATGACCGTTGTTTATCACAGTGATGTCCTCTTTGTTAAAAATTAAACACGCTATGATGATGATAGCTCTTAAGAAATACAATTTAAATTGACATTGACACTGAAATTGGCCGTGACTAGTCTTACACACTGATGATGCACACGGGAGAGAAAGTGATTGAGTGAAGGTTAGGAGAATGGAGGAGTCAAGATGGGAGTCAAATCTCTTAGTAAATGGGGGCTGGGGAGGGGATGTAGACTTGAGAATTTCCCCCTTATTTTCCTATAAAATCAGTAGGCCTATAAGCAACAATAGGACACATTAAAAACAAGACAATGCATTAAAACCAAACTCTTTTAATACTACCGTAGAATCATGTCAACTACTTTTACATGGCTACCATGAATATTTGTACAAAAATGCAGTAAAAATAGTATTGATTAATATATACAGATATGTATCCTTAGTGTAGGCAGGCAGGTTGTACATGTAGAATGACAAGTACATTGAAGGTGTTGCACAAGTTTTACACAATACAGATATTGGTTCCCCCCCATCACTGATACTACTTCCCAAATCCAACAGACTCTCAGAAGAAAACAGACAATAATATGATTTCAAAAATAAATGGAGAAAAAAAAATCTGTAAAATACAAATATCTGGACATTTTGAATCACATACAGGTACATATTGACAACATGCAGAATTATTACTGTGTTTATGTTTAAGGATATGACTGCAGGACAAGCTTATAGAGCAGATTCAACAGACCAGGGGTCTAGGCGAAAAACACCAAAATCTAGAAACAAAGTCATTGCATGTATTCAAGTCACCTCATTTTGGGTTGTAATGGTGTCTGTAGTACATCATTTGGACAGGGGCATGTTATTGTGTTGTTGGTAACCATCAGATAAATGCAGCATGTACGAAACAAAACAAGGATGAAGGACTACTGTTACCCCAACCATTTGAAAGAAAGAAATGTTACATGATTCAAACCTGGTGTTTTTAGAAATAGATAGGGACCGTATTCAATTTCATTTGATGTCTGTGTTTTTCAAAAAGGATAGTGGCACATTATTACCAACAACATTTGATCTGCTTTAAACGTCAATTATAAGCAGATGGGGAAATATTGCAGGTAGAAGAAAAGGGCATTTAGCGCAACCTACTGGAGCTTGGTGAAGTAAACCATATTATCAATCAGCACACTTTGAACTGGGTCATCAAATCAGACCATTGGATTTATCATCATCATCATCATCATCATCATCAGAGATCGGGCTTGAAATGACAGACACTGTGAGGTTACAGGCTGAGTGGTTAGAGTGTAGAAAAGCACCAGGGTGGAATCAGTGTGTCAAGAAAATGTAGAATCTCAGTGTTGGTGTAGTGTCTAAAACAGGAAGGGGCAATAGCAAACTGATCCCAACGCCAGTTCTCCACAAACAGACAGGGCATTTTAAATGCATTTTGTACAGGGCTTGTTCTATAGTCCTATAAGTTATTCAGGCATACCAAGACACTCATTGCACCAACACAGGAAAAACTCAACAAAACACACAAAGGGAAACAAAAATGATTGTGTGAGTGAGTGTCATTTCCCTTGACCATTTTCACAGAAACTGTGTAATAGCACTTGGGAAATTTTGTGTAACATAATACGTAGTTTTTTTTCATCCTCACAAGATCGTTGTGATGCATTTTCTTATTCCTTATGAGTCTGAATAAATGTTTCTTTCTCGCTCTCTACAGAAGCACACAAACTGCAAGGAAACCCCATGCCTGAACCACTGTTCTCAAACAACACAATATCTCTATAAAAATGCACATTATAGACTGTCTTCACGTGATGACATCTGATTGGCTATCCATGTTTTCCCTAGGAGGAAAGGGTTATTCTGTTTTTTTTTTCTTAGTTCACTTTTCCCCCCTCTTTCTTTAAAACAGACTGTCAGGGACAAGACATGGACACAGAAAAATTCACATTGAGGAAAAATCACAGAAATATCATTGTACATAATGTTTTCACTTGAAGGCGCATGGCTTGTAACAGGTTTAAACATTGTTTTCTGTGAAGAACACCGATAGCCAGAACACCCAGGGAGGAGAGAGAGAAGATAGAGAAGAGAGAGAGGTCACATTGACAGTTACATACAGCAAACGGAGCAAAGTAAATACACAAACTGTATCAGACCAGTGCATGCATTGGCAAGATAAAAAAAATCCCATGGTCGACAGACAGCACTGACAACATGAGGAACAACCTCTGACAACTTTAAGTATTGAGTATTTATAATATTCCTTAGGGTTACTTCAATTCATGCAGCGCCAGTCCCTCACCACCTCAGTGGCTAACATGCCCTATTCATCATTAGTGCTTGTGGTACATACGCAGTGGTGCGAGAGCAAAGCTAACGTCCAGCAAACAGTCCATAAAAGCGACCTATGGGCTTCTTTAAACTGGCATGCACCACAACCGCTAAGAGCTCAAAGCAAGGTGCTGCCCCATCACTGCTAACTGTGTGACATTACATCAACAGAATCATAAAGAGAGGAACCAATCACTGAGGGCATGGTGGCTGCAACTAGAAATGTGAAAATGATAGTGGACGGAAACTAACTCTGTGATCATACATGTAGCACATCAACGGCTGTATGTCGGCGAGGACGAGGAACAGAGATCACTCCCCCTCTGGCCCAGGCGGACAGCCTTAAGGCGGGAAGGCTGAACATGAGGAATGTTCCTGTGAGAGAGATGGGTGGGGGTCAAATTCTCCTTCCTCCACACGAGGATGTTACGGCAGGAAGTGGCAGGGGGACAGAGTTCAGTTGGACACAGGAAGGTCAGGGCGCCGGGTCTGGATGATTTTTGGTTTGGGGCAATTCTTCGGTTCCTCTTCCTCCTCCTCTGTGTCGCTATCGCACACGTGGACTACGACGCTGGGAGTGGACTCTGTTCCCGCATGCAGCTCAAACTTCTCTCCTGTAGACAGAGTGAGTGAGTGAGTGAGAAGAGAGCGGGAGAAACAGAGACAGAGAGAGAAGGTAAGTACAAGGCAGACGTTTCAGAATTCAAAGCAGCAGATCTCAGAACATTGTTCTACAGTAGAATACATGACCTCAAGAGGGAGCCCACGTTCAGTATGACGAGGCAAACTCTAGGATTTTCTACTCATGAATTGGGGGCATTTCAGTGAGCAGAAGATGAATATACAGTCTTTGTAATTATCTGGTTATAAGGACCTCAACACAGGGAAGATAGATAATATGGGGCGGCAGGTAGCCTAGTGGTTAGAGCGTTGGGCCAGTCCCCTAAAGGTCGCTAGATCGAATCCCTGAGCTGACAAGTTAAACATCTGTCATTCTGCCCCTGAACAAGGCAGTTAACCCAGTGTTCCTAGGCCGTCATTGTAAATAAGAATTTGTTCTTAAACCTGGAAGTTCTGTGACATATTAGGAATGTCTAGGTATCTGAGGTATAGCAGCGGCATCCCTTGGGCCAAGCGGTATGATTGTAGTACAGTAATGTTGGCCAAATCCAAAGTTGTGGCAAAATGGCTTAAGGGCAAAGTCAAGGTATTGTAGTGGCTATCACAAAGCCCTGATCTCAATCCTATAGAAAATGTGTGGGCAGAACTGAAAAAGTGTGTGTGAGCAAGGAGGCCTACAAACCTGACACCAGCTCTGTCAGGAGGAATGGGCCAAAATTCACCCAACTGATTGTGGGAAGCTTGTGGAAGGCTACCTGAAATGTTTGACCCAAGTTAAACAATTGAAAGGCAATGCTACCAAATACTAATTGAGTGTATGTAAACTTCTGACCCACTGGGAATGTGATGAAAGAAATAAAAGCTGAAAGAAATCATTCTCTCTACTGTTATTCTGACATTTCACATTCTTAAAATAAAGTGGTGATCCTAACTGACCTAAGACAGAGAATTGTTAGTAGGAATAAATGTCAGGAATTGTGAAAAACGGTGTTTAAATGTATTTGGCTAAGGTGTATGTAAACTTCCGACTTCAACTGTAGCTTCAAGTGCTTTAACCAAATACTGGTGGATTCAACTGATAAATGAATGGACGACCTGACCAGAGAGGTCCCGGACCTGAATAACAGTTTGCAGTTCTCCCAGGGTCAGCTCGATGACAGCAATCTGTAAGTCATTGAAAGAGTACATCAGTTCTGTGTGAATCTATGATAACAATGATGGATGAATCAGACTCTCAAGGGACAATCAAGGTGGAACAACATGGTTGTGGACGGAATTGCAGAATCTCCACATGACGGAGACTGATGGACCACAGGAAGTTTGAGGTGGAGTGCGCCCACAGGACTGTAAAACCCACCAAAAAGCCCAGGTGACAAGCCCAGGACGATAGTGGTCAAGTTCCTGATGTTCAAGGACAAGGTAGCTGTTCTGGAAAGAGCCAAGAACTTGAGAGGAACGTATATCTTCCTCAATGAGGACTATTCTGAAGCTGTGCGCCAGAAGAGGAAAGAACTGATCCCAGCCATGAAAGCTGCCAGAGCGAGTGGGGACATTGCTTACATCCGCTATGACAGGCTCATTGTCCACCCTCCTTCCCAGAAGCCTGGAGGGGATGAGAGAGCCAAGCCTATGGGTTCGTAGCTTCAACCCCGCAGCACACACACACACACACCAATTGATTAATGGACAACTGAATGTATATTTATTTTCCTCTTGCTTTGTTAGCTCTTTTCAGTATTATGTCTCTCTGATAAGCTACCCAGGAAAGGGCTGAAAATAGCACTTTCCTGGGTAGCATATTTAATATATAGTGCCTTGTAAAAGTATTGACATTCACACCCTTGGCGTTTTTCCTATGTAATTTAAATTGATTTTATTTTGGATTTCATGTAATGGACACACAAAATAGTGAAATGAACTAAATAACTTTAAATTAAAAAAGGAAAAGTGGTGTGTGCATATGTATTCACCACCTTTGCTATAAAGCCCCTAACTAAGATCTGGTGCAACCAATTACCTTCAGAAGTCACGTAATTTGTTAAAGAAAGTCCACCTGTGTGCAATCTAAGTGTCACATGATCTCAGTATATATATATATATATATATATATATATATATATATATATACATGCACCTGTTCTAATAGGCCCCAGAGTCTGCAACAACACTAACCAAGGGGCACCACCAAGCAAGCGGCACTATGAAGACCAAGGAGCTCCCCAAACAGGCCAGGGACAATTGTGGAGAAGTACAGATCAGGGTTGGGTTATAAAAAAATATCAGAAACGTTGATCATCCCACGGAGCACCATTAAATCTATTATTTAAAAATGGAAAGAATATGGCACCACAACAAACCTGCCAAGAGAGGGCAGCCCACCAAAACTCACGGACCAGGCAAGGAGGGCATTAATCAGAGAGGCAACAAAGAGACCAAAGATAACTCTGAAGGAGCTGCAAAGCTCCACAGCGGAGATTGGAGTATCTGTCCATAGGACCACTTTAAGCTGTGCACTCCACAGAGCTGGGCTTTACGGAAGAGTGGCCAGAAAAAAAGCCCTTACTTAAAGAAAAAAACAAGCAAACATGTTTGGTGTTTGCCAAAGGGCATGTGGGAGACTCCCCAAACATATGGAAGAAGGTACTCTGGTCAGATGAGACTAAAATTGAGCTTTTTGGCCATCAAGGAAAATATATACCCCAAGAGACTTGCAGCTGTAATTGCTGCAAAAGGTGGCTCTACAAAGTATTTGCTTGGGGGGGGGGGGGAATAGTTATGCACGCTCAAGTTTTCAGTTTTTTGTTATTTCTTGTTTGTTTCACAAGAAAAAATATAAATAATAAAATTTAAAAAAGTGGTAAGCAAGTTGTGTAAATCAAATGATACAAACCCCCCAAAAATCTATTTTAATTCCAGGTTGTAAGAAAATAGGAAAAATGCCAAGGGGGGTGAATACTTTCGCAAACCACTGTACGTAGCCTTAGAAATAAGGTTCATGAAATCAATAACTTGCTAACATCAGATAACATTCATATATTAGCCATTTCTGAGACTCACTTAGATAATTAATTTGATGATACAGTAGTAGCAATACAAGTATATAACATCTATAGAAGAGACAGAAATGATTATGGGGGAGGTGTTGTATATATTCAGAGCCATATCCCTGTAATGCTTATAGAAGATCTTATGTCAAGTGTTATTGAAGTGTTGTGGTTGCAGGTTCACTGGGCACATCTAAAGTAGAGATGCACCGATATGATATTTTTGCCCGATACCGATATCCGATATTTTCCTTGACAAAAAAAGCCCAGATACTGATAACCGATATTAACATTTTAGCGGCATTTTAAGCATTCTACTACAGTTAAATAGTTAACACACACACACACAGGGACACAGCGGTCTAAGGCACTGCATCTCAGTGCAAGAGGCATCACTACAGTCCCTGGTTCAGATCCAGGCTGTATCATATCTGGCTGTGATTGAGAGTCCCATAGGGCGGCGCACAATTGGCCGGGGTAGCCGTCATTGTAAATAAGAATTTGTTCTTAACTGACTTGCCGAGTTAAATAAAGGTTACACACACACACACACACACACACACACACACACACACACACACACACACACACACACACACACACACACACACACACACACACACACACACACACACACACACACACACACACACACACACACACACACACACACACACACACACACACCACTGACCCAAAAGTTATTTTGTTGGCATTTACGTATGACCCCCTTACCAGTAAAACATAATCAAAATCTATTTCCTTCATTTACTTGCTGTGCTGTTTTGTTGTTAATTTGTTCAGTCGTTTCATTCTCAACTAGGATTTCATCATACATGTCAAGCAGTGAAGTTTCAGCTCTGTCTGTCCGTGGCATCTCATCCTCAGTGCGCACTGTCATTGTGTCCGTTTCCATCTTGTCCAGCTGTGTATGTAACATTTCACGTAAACCCTGTTTCTTGTCTGCATTGAAGTAGCAGTCCTTGTACCTAGCATCGAACATGGTGGCGACACAGTAAAGAGGCTCAGAGAGAATGCCACCAAATCTCTTGTTCACAGCCTCCAGTACTTTTGTAAGTTTTAACCCCACGGTCTGTGTGGGCAGTTTTGTTGAGCAGGCGTTTCAATGCCATGACAGAGGGAATCACGTCTGCTGCAGAAGCAGTTGATTAGCTTATTTCTCAAGTCAGTTGTTCGAATGGCTCTAGGAGTGTGTTCATGTTTCCAAGTTTCAAACGTGTTCTCAAATGCCATTGAAATGGCAGCAGCGGTATGAGAACCAGCACATTCTTGAGCATGCAATACGGCTTTCCTCTGTATGAAATCCTCGTCGACCCACTGTCCTGTCAGACTCAGTATGCTCATGGGGCTAACATTGGCTGGTCCAAATGTCAGTCATGAAGCTAATAGCAGTGACGCCCATAGCAAGTAGCTCATAGATGTACGTTTCAGCGGTACTGTGTAACTCCGGTAGGGCAACATCTGAAGAATAGTGTGTACCGGGGCTCGACCAGTCGGCGAAAGCCAACATCATCCACGACAGAGGACGGTTGACTGTCAAGGGCAATGATTTCCATTATCTTGGCGTTAAAGGATTTCACCTTTGAGTTGTCTCGCTGAAATGTTCTTACTCTTTCAAATGACTGCTCGTCTTGAACTTGTTGAGTTGTTGGAAGTGTGCGCTTAGTGTGCGCTCCATGGCATCATTACGTAATCTACTTACGTCATATATGTAGGTATGCACGTCAGCTTTGACATCGGACTTGCGCATCGGCGTTAAATTAGACATCGGGCCGATGCCAATGTTGCCATTTTTAGCTAATATCGGCCGATTCTGATATACTCACCGATATATCATGCATCCCTAATCTAAAGCCTTTTAGGACACCAATTGCGAACAGTCAGTATCTGAATAATATGTGTGAAATGCTTGATAGTGTATGTGTTGTAAACAGAGAGGTCTACTTTCTTGGGGACCTGAATATTGACTGGTTTTCATCAAGCTGTCTGCGCAAGAGGAAGCTTCTCACTGTAACCAGTGCCTGTAATCTGGTTCAGGTCATTAATCAACCTACCAGGGTGTTTACAAACACCACAGGAACAAGATCATACACATGTATCGATCACATTTGAACTAATACTGTAGAACTTTGTTCTAAGCTGTATCCATACCCAGTGGATGCAGTGATCACAATATAGTGGCTATATCCAGGAAAGCCAAAGTTCCAACAGCTGGGCCTAAAATAGTATACAAGAGATCATACAAAATATTTTGCTGTGACTCTTATGTGGATGATGTTAAAAATATTTGTTAGTCTGATGTGATTAATGAGAAGCATCCAGATGCTGCACTTAATACATTTATGAAATTGCTTCTTTCAATTATTGATAAACATGCACCTGTTAAAAATTTCGTAGGGCCGGGATCCCGTTAACGGGTCGATATGACAACAGCCAGTGAAAGTGCAGGGCGCCAAATTCAAACAACAGAAATCTCATAATAAAAATTCCTCAAACATATAAGTATCTTATTGTTAATCCAACCACAGTGTCCGATTTCAAATAGGGTTTATAGCGAAAGCACCACAAACGATTATGTTAGGTCAGAGCCAAGTCACAGAAAAACACAGCCATTTTTCCAGCCAAAGAGTGGAGTCACAAAAATCAGAAATAGAGATAGAACTAATCACTAACCTTTGATGATCTTCATCAGATGACACTCATAGGACTTCATGTTACACAATACATGTATGTTTTGTTCGATAAAGTTCATATTTATATAACAAAATCTCAGTATACATTGGCGCGTTATGTTCAGTCGTTCCAAATACATCCGGTGATTTTGCAGAAAGCCACAAATTTACAGAAATACTCATTATAAATGTTGATGAAAATACAAGTGTTATACATGGAACTTTAGATAAACTTTAGATAAACTCCTTAATGCAACCGCTGTGTCAGATTTTTAAAAAGCTTTACGGAAAAAGCAAACCATGCAATAATCTGAGTACGGCGCTCAGAGACCCAACAAGCCAAAAAGATATCCGCCATATTGTGCAGTCAACAGAAGTCAGAAATAACATGATAAATATTCACTTACCTTTGATGATCTTCATCAGAATGCACTCACAGGAATCCCAGTTCCACAATAAATGTTTGTTTTGTTCGATAATGTCTATCATTTATGTCCAAATAGCTACTTTTGTTAGCGCGTTTTGTAAACAAATCCAAAGTCACGAAGTGCGTTCACTAGTTGCAGACGAAATGTCAAAAAGTTCCGTTACAGTCCGCAGAAACATGTCAAACGGGTTTGGCATTTACAATTTACAACACTCATTTACAACTGCGACCTGGCCAAGATAAAGCAAATAAACAAAAACAACAACACAGAGTTACACATAAACAAATGCTCAGTCAATAACACAATAGAAAAATCTATGTACAGTGTGTGCAAATGTACAAGATTAGGGAGGTAAGGCAATAAATAGGCCATAGAGGCTAAATAATTACAATTTAGCATTAACACTGGAGTGATAGATGTGCAGATGATGATGTGCAAGTAGAGATACTGGGGTGCAAAAGAGCAAAAAGATAAATAATAACATGGGTGAGGTAGTTGGGTGTGTTATTTACAGATTGGCTGTGTATAGGTAGAGTGATCGGTAAGCTGCTCTGACAGCTAGAGTTAGAGAGGGAGATTAGAGGGGGAGATATAAGTCTCCAGCTTCAGTGATTTTTGCAATTCGTTACAGTCATTGGCAGCAGAGAACTGGAAGGAAAGGCAGCCAAAGAGGTGTTGGCTTTGGGGATGTCCAGTGAAATATACCTGCTGGAGCGTGTGCTACGGGTGGGTGTTGCTATGGTGACCAGTGAGCTGAGATAAAGTGGGGCTTTACCTAGCAAGGACTTATAGATGACCTGGAGCCAGTGGGTTTGGCAAAGAATATGTAGCGTTGGCCAGCCAACAAGAGCATACAGGTCGCAGTGGTGGGTAGTATATGGGGCTTTGGTGACAAAATGGATGGCACTGTGATAGACTACATCCAGTTTGCTGAGTAGAGTGTTGGAGGTTATTTTGTAAATGACTTCGCCGAAGTCAAGGATCGGTAGGATAGTCAGTTTTACGAGGGTATGTTTGGCAGCATGAGTGAAGGAGGCTTTGTTGCGAAATAGGAAGCCGATTCTAGATTTAATTTTAGATTGGAGATGCTTAATGTGAGTCTGTAAGGAGAGTTTACAGTCTAACCAGACACCTAGGTATTTGTAGTTGTTCACATATTCTGAGTGGGGGTTGCTGCAGGGGGTGCAGAGCTGTTGGCCGAGGTAGGGGTAGCCAGGTGGAAAGCATAGCCAGCTGTAGAAAAATGCTTATTGAAATGATCGATTATTGTAGATTTATCAGTGGTGAGAGTGTTTCCTAGCTTCAGTGCAGTGGGCAGCTGGGAGGAGGTGCTCTTATTCTCCATGGACGTTAGTGTCCCAAAACTTTTTGGAATTAGTGCTACAGGATGCAAATTTCTGTTTGAAAAAGCTAGCCTTAGCTTTCCTAACTGATTGTGTATATTGGTTCCTGACTTCCCTGAAAAGTTGCATATCGCGGGGGCTATTTGAAGCTAATGCAGAACGTCACAGGATTTTTTGTGCTAGTCAAGGGCAGTCAAGTCTGGGGTGAACCAAGGGCTATATCTGTTCTTAGTTCTACATTTTATGAATGGGGCATGCTTATTTAAGATGGTGAGGAAATCACTTTTAAAGAGCAACCAGGCATCCTCTACTGACGGGATGAGGTCAAAATCCTTACAGGATACCTGGGCCAGGTCGATTAGAAAGGCCTGCTTCCTGAAGTGTTTTAGGGAGCGTTTGACAATGAGGAGGGGTGTTCGTTTGACCACGGACCCATTACGGACGCAGGCAATGAGGAAGTGATTGCTGAGATCCTGGTAGAAGACAGCAGAGGTGTATTTAGAGGACAGGTTAGTCAGGATGATATCTAAGAGGGTACCTATGGTTACGGATTTAGGGTTGTACCTGGTAGGTTCCTTGATAATTTGTGTGAGATTGAGGGCATCTACCTTAGACTGTAGGACGACCGGGGTGTTAAGCATAACCCAGTTTAGGTCACCTAACAGTATGAACTCTGAAGATATATGGGGGCAATCAATTCACATATGTTGTCCAGGGCACAGCTGGGGGCTGAGGGGGGTCTATAACAAGCGCAACGGTGAGAGACTTCTTTCTGGAAAGGTGGATTTTTAAAAGTAGAATTGTTTGGGCACAGACCTGGATAGCATGACAGAACTCTGCAGTAGATTGCAACTCCACCCACTTTGGCAGTTCTATCTTGGCAGAAAATGTTGTAGTTGGGGTTGGAAATTTCAGAATTTTGGGGGGTCATCCTAAGCCAGGATTCAGACACGTCTAGGACATCAGGGTTGGCGGAGTGTGCTAAAGCAGTGAATAAAACAAACTTAGGGAGGAGGCTTCTGATGTTAACATGCATGTAACCAAGGCTTTTACGGTTACAGAAGTCAACAAATAAGAGCGCCTGGGGAATAGGAGTGGTGCTGGGGGCTGCAGGGCCTGGGTTAACCTCTACATCACCAGAGGAACAGAGGAGGAGTAGGATAAGGGTACGGCTAAAGGCTATAAGAACTGGTTGTCTAGTGCATTTGGAATAGAGTAAAATAAGCAGATTTCTGGGCGTGGAAGAATAGATTCAAGGCATAATGTACAGATAAGGGTATGGTAGGATGTGAGTACAGCGGAGGTAAACCTAGGCATTGAGTGACGATGAGAAAGGTTTTGTCTCTAGAGGCACCAGTTAAGCCAGGTGAGGTCTCCGCATGTGTGGGGGGTGGGACAAAAGGCCTATATAAGGCATGTTGGGCAGGGCTGGGGGCTCTACAGTGAAATAAGACAATAATAACTAACCAAAACAGCAATAGACAAGGCATGTTGACATTAGGAAGAGGCATGTGTAGCCGAGTGATCATAGGGTCCAATGAGCAGCAACAGATTAGACAGGGAGCCGTTCAGTAGTTGCTACTAGGCTAGGTGAGCTGGAGACACGGCGATTCAGACAGCTAGTGGGCCAGGGCTAGCAGATGGGCCTTCGGCGATGTCGCAACGGAAAAGCCTGTTGAAACTAGCTCGGACGATTACGTCGGCATACCAATCATGATGGATTGGCGGGGCTCCGTGTCAGCAATAAAGGGTCCAGGCCAATTGGCAAAAGAGGTATTGTAGCCCAAGAATTAGCTGGTAGACCTATTTGGCTTGCCGGGAGATGGGTCTAGCTCAAGGCTAACTGGTGCTTACTACGGGACAGAGGCGTTAGCTAGCAGTAGTCACTCGAATGCAGCTAACTAGCTGCGATGATCCGGTGTAATGGACCAGGGCTTGCGGCAGGAATCCAGTGATGCGGTAGAGAAAAAAGCAGTCCGATGTGCTCTGGGTTGATATCGCGCTGTGCAGACTGGCAGGTATTGACAAGCCGAAGCTGGCTGATGTCCGAGTTAACGGTGAAGACCGCTAGCAGTGGCTAACTGACTACTAGCTCGCAGCTAGTTAGCTGGCTAACTTCTGATGGGGTTTCCGATTCTAAAGTATAAAAATAGTAGATCCGTACCACATTGGGTGAGGCAGGTTGCAGGTAAGTATATTCAGTTCGTAGATGGAAAGTGAGATTAAAATATATACAAAATATATATGAAAAAAACAAACAAAGGAAAATGACTATGTACACGGTACAAGACAAACACACGTCCGACTGCTATGCCATCTTGGAAGAGCCAAGATCCATGGATTGATGAGGAATTGAAAAACAGTATGGTTTAAGAGATGGGGCAAAAGGAGTGGCTAATAAGTCTGGCTGGACATCTGACTGGCTGACTTACTGCAAATTGAGACATTTTGTGACTAAACTCAACAAAAAGAAGAAACCAAGATCTATGATATAAAGAATGATGGAAAAAAGTACTTTAAATGAAATTATGGGCAAAAAGACAAATTCAACTCTATCTTTCATCGAATCAGATTGCCTATTCATCACATAGCCATTTGATGTTGGCAATTATTTGAATGATTACTTCATTGGCAAAGTGGGCAAATTTAGGCAGGAAATGCCAACAATGAACAGTGAGCCTTGATATTCATGCATTAAAAAAAACTAATAATCAAAGAAAACATTGACAACTTAGATGGAAAGCTACTGAGGATGGTGGCTGACTCTATAGCCACTCCTATCTATCATATCTTTAATCTGAGCCTAGAGGAAAGTCTTTGTCCTTAGGCCTGGAGGGAAGCCAAAGTAATTCTGCTACCCAAGAGTGGTAAATCGGCCTTTACTGGTTCTAACAGCAGACCTATAAGCTTGCTGCCAGCTCTTAGCAACCTGTTTTAAAATATTGTGATTGACCAAATACAATGCTATTTCTCTGTAAACAAATTTACAACAGATTTTCAGCATGCTTATAGAGAAGGGTACTCAACATTGACACAAATGACTGATGATTGGTTGAAAGAAATTGATAATAATAAGATTGTCAGAGCTGTACTGTTAGATTTCAGTGCAGCCTTTGATATTATTAAACTGTGGTTGAAAAAACGTATGTGTTATGGCTTTTCGACCTCTGCCATATCGTGGATTCAGAGCTATCTATTTAATAGAACTCAAAAAGGTTTTCTTTAATCGGAAGCTTCTCTAATATCCAACATTTAAAGTGTGGTTTACTCTAGGTCCTCTACTCTTTTCTATTTTTTACCAATGACCTGCCACTGGCATTAAACAAAGCATGTGTGTCCATGTATGCTGATGATTCAACCATATACACATCAGCAACCTGTCACGACTTCCGCCAAAGTTGGCTCCCCTGCCTGTTCGGGCGGTGCTCGGCGGTCGTCGTCACCGGCCTACTAGCCGCCACCGATCCCTTTTTCGTTTGTCTGTTTGTTTTGTCTTATTAGTTTCACCTGTGTTTCTGTTGTTTGGCTTTATGAGCTTCCCTATATTTAGTAGGTAGACCCGCCCTTGTTTTGTGCGGGATTGTTTTTATGTTACTTGTGTGCATTTTAGGTATCGCGAGGTGGATTTATTTTCTTAACTTGGCACCCTGTGTTTTTTGGGTTGTCACGTTGTATGTCCGCGCCCTGTATCGTTGGGCTTATCATTTTATGTGCCGTAGTAAAGTAAAGAGCACTTTTCCCCAGTGGAACTCTCTGCGTCTGATTCCTTCACCCACCTAGTCCCGCGTGACACAACCACAGCTAATGAAGTCACTGAAACCCTTAACAAAGAGTTAAAGTCTGTTTTGGAATGGGTGGCCAGTAACAAACTGGTCCTGAACATCTCTAAAACTAAGAGTATTTTATTTGGTACAAATCATGCCTTTAGTTCTAGACCTCAGCTGAATCTGGTAATGAATGGTGTGGCTGTTGAACAAGTTGAGGAGATTAAATTATTTGGCGTTACTTAAAATGGTCAAAACATATAGATTCAATAGTTGTAAAGATGGGGAGAGGTCTGCCCGTAATAAAGAGATGCTCTGCTTTTTTGACACCACCCTCCAAAAAGGAAGTTCTGCAGGCTCTAGTTTTGTTTAATCTTGATTATTGTCCAGTCGTGTGGTCCAGTGCTGCAAGGAAAGACCTAGTTAAGCTGCAACTGGCCCAGAACAGAGCGGCACGTTTTGCTCTTCATTGTAATCAGAGGGCTGATATAAATACTATGTATGCCAGTCTCTCTTGGCTAAGAGTTGATGAGAGACTGACTGTGTCACTTCTTTTTATAAGAAACATTCATGTGTTGGAAATCCCAAATTGTTTGCATAGTCAACTTACACACAGCTCTGACACACACACTTACCTCACCAGACATGCCACCAGGGGTCTTTTCACAGTCCCCAAATCCAGAACAAATTTAAGAAAGTGTACAGTATTATATAGAACCATTATTGTATAGAACTCAAATTGCTCAAATGAACAGATAAAGCAACACCTCACGGCACAACGCCTCGCCCCTATTTGACCTAGATAGTTTGTGTGTATGCATTGATATCTAGGCTACGTGTGCCTTTAAAAAAAAATGTAGTTCTGTCCTTGAGCTGTTCTTGTTCTGTATTATGACATGTTTCATGTTTTGTGTGGACCCCAGGAAGACCCCTGCTTTTGCAACAGCTAATGGGGATCTGCCTGGGCGGCAGGTAGCCTAGTGTTCACAGTGTTGGGCCAGTAACCGAAAGGTTCCTGGTTTCGAATCCTGGAGCTGACGAGGTAAAAATGTGTATTTCTGCCCCTGAACAAGGCCGTTACCTCACTGTTCCCCAGTAGGCCATCATTGTAAATAAGAATTTGTTCTTAACTGACTTGCCTAATAAATAAAGGTTAAATGTAAAAAAATACAAATAATAATAATAATTGTTATTCAGAGTATTCACACAGCATTGTGTTACAAAGTGAGTCTCTCTCTCCATTTCTCCTGAGGGCCTGGACTCCTCAGCCAACCACTGGGTGACGTCAATGCTGCTGCATTCTGACGCGCAGAGAGGGAGAGGAGGGGAGAGCGAGAGAAGGGGAATGCAGAAAATAAAACAAGTGAAAAGGAAATAGAGAACGAATGAGAGGTGCTGAGAGGAAGAGAATGACAGGGGATAGTAGAGGAGAGGAGATCTGACACCACACTGCACAAGCCCAGTCCTCAGAACAAGATAAAGGACCTAACTACCATATCAGTATCTGTCAACTATAAGATACAGAGTTTCAAACATCTCCCCACCTAAAAGACCACTGGGATCGCAACACTCTCCTAGCCATCATCTATCATACTGAGGGACTCAAATAACGACAGCATTACCGTTCTCTATCACGACACACACACTAGCCCATCATGAATGCTGCCTATCTGGACCTAGCATTATCCATGCTATTTCAGGCTCTGCTAATAAATGTGCTCTCTGTGTGTGTGTGTGTGTGTGTGTGTGTGTGTGTGTGTGTGTGTGTGTGTGTGTGTGTGGACTGTACTGTATGTGGTGAGCTCACCATCTCTGGTGAATGTCTGTACCCCACCCAGCCAGCCAGCTCCTATCAAAAGTGATGGCTCATACCATGCAGAGTGCGTGTGTGTGCGGTGGGTAATGGGGGTAGAAGGACAGATAGACATGATGGTCTCTCTCCTTTGGGTTAAGCGTGGCCTAAGCCCAGGACCACTAACAGACTGCAGCTATTATTACTGCATTCTTTCAAGCCAGGCCAAACACTCCAAATAATTTACTCCCTGTATCACCATTTCTTAAATATACAACATTCCTTAGCAACAGTCTCAAAATAAACAGGTGTGCCAGAGTACAGTACATGGAGCTGCAGTGTTTCACAAGGCCGCCAGGCCAGACAGATTACCAGGACATGTACTCAGAGCATGCGTGGACCAAATGGCAAGTGTCTTCACTGACATTTCAACCTCTCCCTGTTCAAGACTGTAATACCTACATGTTTCAAGCAGACCACCATGGTCCCTGCGCCCGAGAAAGCAAAGGTAATCTGCCTAAATGACTACGTTGGTAGCCATGAAGTGCTTTGTCATGGCTCACATCAGCACCATCATCCCGGTAACCCTAGACCAACTCCAATTCGCATACTGCCCCAACAGATCCCCAGAGGATGCAATCTCAATCGTACTACACACTGCCCTTTCCCACCTGGACAAAAGGAACACCTATGTGAGAATGCTGTTCACTGACTACAGGTCAGCGTTAAACACCATAGTGCCCACAATGCTCATGACTAAGCTAAGGACCCTGGGACTAAACACCTCCCTCTGCAACTGGATCCTGGACTTCCTGACGTGCCGCTCCCAGCTGGTAAGGGTAGGTAACAACACGTCTGCCACATTGATCCTCAACACTGGGGCCCCTCAGGGGTGCATGCTTAGTCCCCTCCTGTACTCTCTGTTCACACATGAATGCGTAGCCAAGCACGACTCCAACACCATCATTAAGTTTGCTGATGACACAACGGTGGTAGGCATGATTACTGACAACGATGAGACAGCCTATAGGGAGGAGGCCAGAGACCTGGCAGTGTGGTGCCAAGACAAAAACCTCTCCCTCAATGTGAGCAAGACAAAGGAGATGATCGTGGACTACAGGAAAAGGAGGGCCGAACACGCCCCCATTCACATCGACGGGGCAGTCGTGGAGCTGGTCGAGAGTTTTGCGTTCCTTGGTGTCCACAACACCAACAAACTATCATGATCCAAACACACCAAGAAAGTCGTGAAGAGGGCATGTCAATGCCTTTTCCCCCTTTAGGAGACTGAAAAGATTTGGCAAGGGTCCTCAGATCCTCAAAACGTTATAACAGTAAGGCGCTACAGAGGGTATACAACATTCCTTAATAGTCTCAAAATAAACAGGTGTGTCACAGTGCCAAAAATGGTCAGAGACTCCAGCCACCCTAGTCATAGACTGTTCTCTCTGCTACCGCACGGCAAGCGGTACCGGAGCGCCAAGTCTAGGTCCAAAAGGTTCCTTAACAGCTTCTACCCCCAAGTCATAAGACTGCTGAATAATTAATCAAATGGCCACCCAGCCTATTTACAGTGACCCTCCCTTTGTTTTTACACTACTGCTACTCGCTGTTTATTATCTATGCATAGTCACTTTACCTCTACCTACAGGTACAAATGACCTCGACTAACCTGTAACCCAGCACGTTGACTCGGTACTGGTTATTGTTATTTTATTGTGTTACTTTTTATTACATTTTTTACTTTAGTTTATTTAGTCAATATTTTTTAAACTCTATTTCTTGAACTGCATTGTTGGTTAAGGGCTAAGGGCTTACAAGTAAGCATTTCACAGTAAAGTCTACACCTGTTGTATTCGGTGCATGTGGAAATTAAATTTGCTTTGATGGAGTGTTTGATACTGGGAGGAATGTGTGCTGCATCCCATGCACTGATGCCCTCTGATCTAGTGTGGAAACATTGAAATGTTTCCTCGCTAGCACTGACTTTGCTGATAGCTGCTTTATGGAGGAAAAATAATACTTACTATGACTGTGATATGTGGTTGTCTCACCTAGCCGTCTTTATGGTGAATGCACTTAAGTCGCTTTGGATAAGAGCGTCTGCTAAATCACTGAAATGTCAAATGAAATGCTAAAGACCTCATCTATTCTACTGTATTCTGTATAGTCCAATACACCCAGCCATGTCTTCACTGTACTGCCACAGTACTACAGTTCCTTCTGCTCTCCAGACCCTGGTATGGTAACAGTACAGCACTACCTGCTGCCACACATGCTTGGCAACCCCCTCACCCATCTAACTGCCCACAGATGCGCCTCAAATATTTCATTAAGTGTTTTTATTTCTCAGGCTTAATGAGAAAGCGAGTGCGAGGCTGGAAGGCTGGGAACAACAAAATAATTCTCTCCTTAACGAGGCCTTGTGTTGTAGGGAGGCCGCCTGGTGGGGCCGCAGCACTATACTACACTCAGGTAGCCCCTCTCTCTGAAGGCTGGGTTGCATATGGAAACACTGTAGTGGAAAAACACACACACACACACACCTTGTGTAACTGGCTATTATTGCCATGCTGGAAGAAGGCAATCTGACTGGATAAAGGTTTTGTGCCAAAATGCCAAGCGCTGAAGTTATGGTCTGTCTCTTGTTGCTAGTTTTAATGGGGATGAGTTGAGACAGTTTAATGCAGCTAGGAAACAACCGAAACAATATAATTTTCACAGTTTAAAGAGTTCAATAAACAACTAATGACTAGAAGAATGTTCAAATTAAAATCCCTATTCTCTATTTGTTTGTTAAATGAGCATGAAACATCAGACTGACTGAGTCAACTCTCTCAGGAGTGCTAACCCCAAGGCTTCTCCACTGATACTCTGAAGAATAAAAGCCTGCAATGCTCACACACACGCATACTATGGAGTATGCACGCACACACACACACACACACACACATACACACACACACACACACAAATTATGTATGCCAGATAACTATAGTAAACACCTGTGATGTTTACAGTTTAAACATAAACAGAGTTTTTAAAATAAAATGTTTCTATACATACGGCACTCTACATTATTGCATTGCAAGTCTAAACAGTGTTTTAAAAGTTTACATTCATATACTGTACTCTATTCCATGACCTAGAACGCATATGCCCAGGCCTTATCATTTAAGAGCTACTTCAGTGTACCAGGAAACATTCACCACCAATGCATCTTTATTTTTAGCCCAATCACATTTACATTTTCTGCACTAGAAGTGTTCTAAACATATCAGATAACCATTCCCAAGTGGCTACAATACCAGTTGTATCTCTACAGGTGTTGTCACTAGAGGTCGACAAATTATGATTTTTCAACGCCGATACCGATACCAATTATTGGAGGACCAAAAAAAGCAGATAACGATTAATCGCCCGATTTTTTTAAAAATATGTAATAATGACAATTACAACAATACTGAATGAACACTTATTTTAACTTAATATAATACATCAATAAAATCAATTTAGCCTCAAATAAATAATGAAACATGTTCAACTTGGTTTAAATAATGCAAAAACAAAGTGTTGGAGAAGAAAGTAAAAGTGCAATATGTGCCATGTAAGAAAGCTAACGTTTAAGTTCCTTGCTCAGAACATGAGAACATATGAAAGCTGGTGGTTCCTTTTAACATGAGTCTTCAATATTCCCAGGTAAGAAGTTTTACGTTGTAGTTATTATAGGAATTATAGGACTATTTCTCTCTATACCATTTGTATTTCATTAACCTTTGACTATTGGATGTTCTTATAGGTACTTTAGTATTGCCAGTGTAACAGTATAGCTTCCGTACCTCTCCTCGCTCCTACCTGTGCTCGAACCAGGAACACAATGACAACAGCCACCCTCGAAGCAGTGTTACCCATGCAGAGCAAGGGGAATAACTACTCCAAGTCTCAGAACGAGTGACGTTTGAAACGCTATTAGCGCGCACCCCGCTAACTAGCTAGCCACTGTTCCTAGGCCGTCATTGAAAATAAGAATTTGTTCTTAACTGACTTGCCTAGTAAAATAAAGGTTAAAAAATATATTAAAAAATAAAATAAAAATTCACAACGGTTACACAAGCCTAATCTCGGGAGTTGATAGGCTTGAAGTCATAAACAGCTGCTGGCAAATGCACGAAAGTGCTACTTGAATGAATACTTACGAGCCTGCTGCTGCCTACCATCACTCAGTCAGACTGCTCTATCAAATCATAGACTTAGTTATAACATGATAAAACACAGAAATACGAGCCTTCGGTCATTAATATGGCCGAATCCGGAAACAATCATCTCGAAAACAAGACGTTTATTCTTTCAGTGAAATACGGAACCGTTCCGTATTTTATCTAACGGGTGGCATCCATAAGTCTAAATATTATAGTTACATTGCACAACCTTCAATGTTATGTCATAATTACGTAAAATTCTGGCAAATTAGGTGGCCCAAACTGTTGCATATACACTAACTCTGCGTGCAATGAACGCAAGAGAAGTGACACAATTTCACCTGGTTAATATTGCCTGCTAACCTGGATTTCTTTTAGCTAAATATGCAGGTTTAAAAATATATACTTCTGTGTATTGATTTTAAGAAATGCATTGATGTTTAAGTAAAGGTATAATTCTTTTTTTAAAATTATTTTAAATCGGCCAAATCGGTGTCCAAAAATACAGATTTACGATTATTATGAAAACTTGAAATCAGCCCTAATTAATCGGCCATTCTGATTAATCGGCCAACTTCTAGTTGTCACTACTGTTCCCTGACCTCTTGTCAGTCTCTGACCCCTAAGCTCAGAATCTCTAACTACAGTCGCTGCTCCACTTCTGACTCCAAGTTAGTATATAAACTAATTTCCAGCGATGCAGGGGGTAAAGACCAGCTTGATGCCGCTCTCCTCTGTTCCCATGATTATGCAATATCCTTTAAATCGGGGGTCTCCAACCTTTTCTAGCATGAGAGATACTGTAAAAATATTCAACATAACGTAAGCCCAAAAAATAATTATAGCTTTCAAATAGGCACATTCTTCTCTTCACCCCTACAACTGTTCCCCAGGTTCTTGGTGTACAAGAGAAAGTAGTGCCCCATGCTTCACTTTTTTATGTCTGGAAGAAAACTAACAAATATAGATTTTTTTGTGTAGTTCCCCTTTAATTGCGCATCTGTCCCTTTTAATGTACATCAAGCGAGGGATGAATGTGAGGTCGAATGTGCCGCTCTAGCAATGGTTTGATACTGCTGCTGCTCATTTCATTGGAAAGTTTGCAAGTAAGAAATAATCAGTGTCGACCCGTCATTCAGGGCTCTGCCCCACCTGCATGTTAATTTGGCATGAATAAACTCAGCAAAAAACAAAATGTTTTTCAGGAGCATGTCTTTCAAAGATAATTCGTAAAAATTCCAATAAATTCACAGATCTTCATTGTAAAGGGTTTAAACACTGTTTCCCATGCTTGTTCAATGAACCATAAATAATTAATGAACATGCACCTGTGGAACGGTCGTTAAGACACAAACAGCTTACAGACAGACGGTAGACAATTAAGGTCACAGTTATGAAAACTTAGGAAACTAAAGAGGCCTTTCTACTGACTCTGAAAAACACCAAAAGAAAGATGCCCAGGGTCCCTGCTCATCTGCGTGAACATGCCCTAGGCATGCTGCAAGGAGGCATGAGGACTGCAGATGTGGCCAGCGCAATAAATTGCAATGTCCATACTGTGAGACGTCTAAGACAGGGCTACAGGGAAACAGGACGGAGCTGGTCGTCCTCGCAGTGGCAGACCACGTGCAACAACACCTGCACAGGATCGGTACATTCGAATATCACACCTGCGTGACAGGTACAGGATGGCAACAACAACTGCCCGAGTTACACCAGGAACGCACAATCCCTCCATCAGTGCTCAGACTGTCCGCAATAGGCTGAGAGAGGCTGGACTGGGGGCTTGTAGGCCTGTTGTAAAGCAGGTCCTCACCAGACATCACCGGCAACAATGTCGCCTTTGGGCACAAACCCACCATCGTTGGACCAGACAGGACTGGCAAAAAGTGCTCTTCACTGACGAGTCGCAATTTTGTCTCACCAGGGGTGATGGTCGAATTCGAGTTTATCATCGAAGGAATGAGTGTTACACCGAGGCCTGTACTCTGGAGCGGGATCGATTTGGAGGGTCCTTCATAGTCTGGGGCGGTGTGTCACAGCATCATCGGACTGTTGGGATTGTTGTCATTGCAGCCAATTTCAACGTTTGCTGAAAATAAACGCAGTTGACAGTTTCTTTTTTTGCTGAGTTTACGTGTCACATATCTTAGCTAGCAGTCATCATCAGGAATCAAGTCGACAACCTATGGCAAATCCTTTTTAATCGCTGTCATATGAAGAGAAATAATTAAGAGAAATTATAGATAAAACGTATCGGTGCTCATCAGCCATTGGACATAAACATTAAACAACAAGTTGGAAATCGCAAATTCAACAATGAGTGGTTTGGAAGGAATCAGTGACATTGGCTAACTGCAAGCATTGCAAAGCAATTACTAGCCTGCTATTCAGTGGAGTGGCTGTGTGGTCCCAATCTGGGATTAAGGGGCTTTTCCAAGTTTAAAATGATAAACATTCAACATTGGCCATGCTGTCAATGAAGCATGATTCGTGCCACGCTCAAAACAACTGTTAACTCTGAACTGCGAAAACTTAACTTAACTTAAGTCAGGAATAAATGATCTCCGACTGGGAAAATACGTTTTGAAGAGTCATTCAACTCAGAATTGTAAATCCGGCCTCTTTCTAGAGCTACGACCTGAAGATCAATGACGTCATCATGATTCAACCTTGTTTTTTTCTGAGTTCCCAGTTGTTTTGAAAGCACCATAAATCCAGAGAATGTCAGACTTTGATGACAAAAGGCCACGAAGGACCGCCGCGCCTCCTTCCTGTTCAAGTGAGCACAGCACAACAAGGTGAGTCCAAAAATGTATTGTATGCTGCTGAATAAATTATGTAATATGCCAGGGAGATATGTATACTGTAGCTAAGAAAGTAATACTGAGTGTATGTTGTGTAGTAAGATTTTAGTAGCCCATGTGCCTCACCCTAATAATTTGGTCTATTTACCCATCTTAATTTTGCCTACTGTTATGACTTGGTGGTGCACATGTAGCATATAGCCTGGTTTAGAGAAATGTAATCATTGAATATTGTAAGAGCTTTCATTGTCTGCTTATATGCCCCCTTTATTTATCCTACAGTTCTGACTTGGTGTACAGGGAGAACACTGTAAGAACTCCCTACGTTCTTAATTCTGTCGCTGTACATTTCGAAAGTGCTAAACAAATGGTTGTATTGACTACGTCCGTCCTAGCTCGCTCATTAATGTCTGAATCGAAATGACGGATTGCCTCTTATTCGCTTGTCGTCCCCTTATGCCATAGTTGGTACATCTCAATTGTCATAAGAAACCACATTTGCTTAAGCAACTCAGCCATATCAGTTGTGTTTTTTAAAAGGCAGTAATTGAGGCTGAATTACTTGTTTTACTGCCAGACAAGGCTCCGCTGATAGCCAGGTGTAGCAGCGGTAAGGTGTTGGGACAGCTTTATGTAGGCCCTAACACCGTTTGTCACCGTTATAGTGCACCGTTTGTCACTGTTATAGTGCAATTAATGTATTGTTTAGTGTTGTGTAGTGGCTTTGCTGGCATGCCTCCCATTTATTTTTTATTTTTTTGCCCCACCAAGATAAACATGCTAAAATTGCCACTGCAAATAATATATTCAAATTATATACTTACTCATAATATACTAGGTAAGCCTTTGCAGCTACAATTTGAATGAGAAGGTTTTGTGGAAAGTATTTCTGTCAACCCACAAGATGGTTATCACAACTGGCTACACACGATGGAGTGACAGACAAACGCGCGATACCACACAGACAGACAGCGGCGATATTGCTGGAAATGAATTGCCATATAGTGTTAAGGTAGTCTTTTTAAGTCAATAGTGACAAACCAGGGGTGGGATAATGTCAAGTCGTGTTGATTAAATAGTAGCTGGGAGCTTACAGTGTCTGATACTTGTGAGATTTGTTTATGACCATTTGTGGTGGAAAACATGAAAAATGTGAAATACTCATATGTGGGCTGCGAGCTACTGGTAGAGCTACTGGTAGCTTGCGATCGACCTTTTGGAGACCCCTGCTTTAAATGAATCACTTATGCAACCCACTCTAGTCCCTAAACAGAGAAAGGGACTCAATAGGAATATGAAATGGTGTTCCAGTAAATATGAGAGGAAGTAAGTATATTGCATGTTTTGATAGATACAGGAAGATCATTCTATTAAAATACAACTGAGTCAGAGTCATATGAGTAACCAATCTTAGTTGTAGGTCTACAGTATATTCCGGTGAGTGGGCCTATGCAGTCATGCAGGCTATTCCCTAAGGTATAGGGGATAACCCCAATTTATCAGATCAGGGAGAGGAGGGATAGAGAGGGCGAGAGAGTGAGGATAGAGGGACCGAGAGAGGAAAGATAGTGAGAGAGGGGGGTGAGAGAAATAGAGAATTCCCGAGGGGGTTGACAGCTGAGAGTTAGTAATGCCAAACACTGTTGCATAATTTAAATGTTCCTACATCTCATCCCACCACCTGGAGCTATTTTAACAGCCAATGCAGCTTAAAATAGAAGAAGAGAGAGATACTTAAAATAGAAGAGAGAGAGATACTTAAAATAGAAGAGAGAGAGAGATACTTAAAATAGAAGAAGAGAGAGATACTTAAAATAGGAGAGAGAGATACTTAAAATAGAAGAAGAGAGAGATACTTAAAATAGAAGAGATAGAGAGATACTTAAAATAGAAGAGAGAGAGAGATACTTAAAATAGAAGAGAGAGAGATACTTAAAATAGAAGAGAGAGAGATACTTAAAATAGAAGAAGAGAGAGATACTTAAAATAGAAGAGAGAGAGATACTTAAAATAGAAGAAGAGAGAGATACTTAAAATAGAAGAGAGAGAGAGATACTTAAAATAGAAGAGAGAGAGAGATACTTAAAATATAAGAAGAGAGAGATACTTAAAATAGAAGAAGAGAGAGATACTTAAAATAGAAGAAGAGAGAGATACTTAAAATAGAAGAAGAGAGAGATACTTAAAATAGAAGAGAGAGAGAGATACTTCAAATAGAAAAGAGGTTAGCAGGGAACTGCAGGTGCTTGCTCCCCCCCTCTCTTTATATCATTGTCTGGAACGAAGGGTGTTTACAGTGAGAGTTAACCGTGCGATTGGCAGCTCAAGTTACGTCTAGTTAAAATAAGAAAGATGGCCAGATTCTGTGAAACAGCTGTTCTGATGAGAAATTGAGGCTCTTTCCAGGAAGGGCTTGAGGTGGGCTTGACTCTGGCTGTATGGAATACTGTATAATCCTTGCACATTTAGATACTCTCTGAAATGGAGCATTCTCAGAGCGTAGTAGCCTAGCTTTCACAATACTAAGCTTAACTACTGGACACTATATAATCATCATATCAATCTTGGCTTTTTGAGTAGGGTTAGGCCTACTACTGGACAAAAAAGCACTCTAGTATAAGGCATTTAGTGAGCTATATAAAAAAAAGACAGACAAAAAGATGAATGACAATCCACATAGATGTAGTATAAACAAGAACAAGACATAATAGCTGACTGATTGACATTTGCATCCGCTGCTTGCTCTGACTAAACCTCTAACTCAAAGAGGGCCATCATTACTACACCAGACACAATTGTGGTTGTCACTCTCTCCTGACTGACTACCTGACACAGTGGCTGAGGTGAATCCTAGAGGAGTGTGGGCGGGGAGGGATTGATTGTGTTGTTTATCAGATGGTGCGATTTAAAGGGTGTGAGAAATGTATGTGAGAAACCTAAAAATGATTGTTTGTAGCCAGCACTTTCAGCCAGAGGATTTTGAAACGGAAGTCTGAAAAAAGTGATGGTATTCCATCGATTTCCCCCTTCTCTTCAAAGAGGAAGGCATCCGATCAGCCAACATCAGTGCAACAGAAAAGAAGCCAAGCTGAGGTAATGTTGTTAACGTTACTTATCTAACTAGCTAGCTAGCAAACTACATTTGTTTATGTTCTATTTAGAGTCCGATCGCATCAACATGTGCAGCGGCATCAACATCAAGCTCAACATCAGGAACTAGTAAGTGTACTTCACCTTCTAAAATCGTACAAAAATCGACTAAATCTTTCCATGACGAGTAAATAAATATACTGGAGCTAGGCATATACATGGTCCGTGTCTTGTTGTCATAGCTGGTGTTTACAAGTAGGCTACAACTTCTACTGTCGTTTTCTCTGTGTAGTGAAGGCTTAGTTGATTGTTCATACAAGGCTTGAAGTCTACATTGGAGAAAATGAGGTATTAGTAAGGAGAGGATGGTGTGGGTGACTGACTGGTGTCTGTTGGGGTGTGTGTGTGAAGGTTAGTATGCATGATCTATTGACATGAGTGTGGAGGGTGGATATTGTACCTTGTTTGAGTGTGTATTGATGGGGACAAAGTAGTAAAATGTTGTCTCATCGCTGACTACTGTGTGTCCTTCAGACTAATCCTGCTACTGAGGACGACCTTGACACCAACGTTAGTAGTACAGAGCCTGTAGACCTATTGGATGAAAGCTTTCAGCCTGGAATAAGCCTAAGCTCAACATCATCTGACGTTGAAACAAGCCAGGACAGCCAAAGGTATTTATGAAAGCACAAAACCCTCTTGAGAAAACAAAATCACCAATACACTAAACTGTCTACAAGACAAGTGCTCCTCAAACTTTTTACACCCTTGCAGTCAGTTCTTTGGCAGGGGTGAGAGGGGCTGTTAGTATACTTTTCTAACCTATTCACACTATTGTTGGCAGTGCTCGTCTACCCAACAGCACAACTGTAGGCACTCATATACAACAATACACAACTGGACTGTCTACAAGTCAAGCCCCCATCAAACATTTCACATCTTTGCTAACAGTCCATCTCAATGCCCCATTATTGACTCTGAGTGTAACAGAACACATACTGTACCTGCCTACTGTATCCTTTTTTGGTTTACAGATGAACATGGTTTATTGTATGGTTACACATCCTCATGATCAGTATTGATGTTTTACACATCCTCTTCATGTCTTTCCAGGGGACTTGCGGTACATACAAATCTTCTGCGAGAGGTCGAAGCAGTGGCTAGTGAAGAACATCGCCAAAGCCTGCTAAACCAGCTGCCATTACCCTTCACAAGCAGAGGTTCACCAGCTGAAGAACATTCAACTAAAACCACATCCATATTCAGTTAGACTCGTGTTCTAGTATAATATAGATTGAAGGATGCCTGCTGATTCATGATTTCGACTGTCCGAGAAACACAGCCTGCCAGTCTGTCTCGTCCCGACTCCCGTTCATTACTATGGGACAGCTGGAGATCGAATTTGAATATTGAAACAAGGTTGCAAATGTCAGAGGGACAAACAGCAAGGTTTATACAAATCTCCGCTGTTGAAAACTAAATGTTAGTCTAAAAGATATGTGAGATAATGTCTAGATGCATTTTATAGTGGAGATCAAGTTAATAAATTGCCTGGCTGGGCTGATGAGGAAGTGGATTGTGCAGTCAGATAGGCATTTTAAGGTTATAGATTTAGCTGGTGGTAACTTGTGGAATAGACACCGACTGGAATGCAGTTTTAACCAATCAGCATTCAGAATTAGAACTAACCTTGTGTAATATAGGTTATCAGAAACCAATAAAGTGCTGACTTTAACTTCTGGATCAATTCATTGTGATATTCATGAAATATATTTGGTTAATCTAGGTTCAATCTTACTGCTAAAACAAATGATGCAGGGAGTTGGTGTATAATTTAAACTTGAATTTGTTGGCAAGTAAACATTAGTTTACTAGATTAGTTTATCAATATAACAAATAAGTAAACATGGCTTGTATTCAAGACAAAGTTTATTTGCTCTGGAGACCGAGGTGAGTTTACACAGCAGTATGCAGTGACAGTTATGCCAATGTATGACATACAGTTTAAGTCAGAGGTTAATATACAACTTAGCCAAATACAGTTAAACTCAGATTTTCACCATGCCTTCCACAAGCTTCCCACAATACGTTGGGTGCATTTTGGCCCATTCTTCCTGACAGAGCTGGTGTAACTGAGTCAGGTTTGTAGGCCTCCTTGCTCACATATACCTTTTCAGTTCTGACCACACATTTTCTATCAGATTGAGGTCAGGTCTTTGTGATGGCCACTCCAATACCTTGATGCTGTTGTCCTTAAGCCATTTTGACAGAACTTTGGAAGTATGCTTGGGGTCATTGTCCATTTGGAAGACCCATTTGCGACCAAGCTGTAACTTCCTGACTGATGTCTTGAGATGTTGCTTCAATATATCCACACAATTTTCCTTCCTCATGAAGCCATCTATTTTGTGAAGTGCACAAGTCCCTCCTGCAGCAAAGAACACCCACAACATGATGCTGCCACCCCCGTGCTTCACGGTTGGGATGGTGTTCTTCGGCTTGCAAGCCTCCCCTTTTGGTCATTATGGCCAAACAGTTTTGTACCTGTTTCCTCCAGCATCTTCACAAGGTCCTTTGCTGTTGTTCTGGGATTGATCTGCACTTTTTGCACCAAAGTACGTTCATCACTAGGAGACAGAACACGTCTCCTTCCTGAGCGGTATGGCGGCTGCGTGGTCCCATGGTGTTCATACTTGCATACTATTGTTTGTACAGATGAACGTGGTACCTTCAGGCGTTTGGAAATTGCTCCCAAGGACAAACCAGACTTGTGGAGGTCTACAATGGTTGTTCTGAGGTCTTGGCTGATTTCTTTTGATTTTCCCATGATGTCAAGCAAAGAGTTTGCACTGAGTTTGAAGGTAATACATCCACAGGTGCACCTCCAATTGACTCAAATGATGTCAATTAGCCTTTCAAGCTGTTTAAAGGCACAGTCAACATAGTGTATGTAAACTTCTGACCCACTGGAATTGTGATACAGTGAATTATAAGTGAAATAATCTGTCTGTAAACAATTGTTGGAAAAAATGATTTTTGTCATGCACAAAGTAGATGTCCTAACAGACTTGCCAAAACTATAGTTCGTTAACAAGAAATTTGTGGTGGTTGAAAAATGAATTTTAATGACTCCAACCTAAGTGTATGTAAACTTCCGACTTCAACTGTATATACAGTAGAAGATAAATATACTACTAATGCTTATAATACATACCACAGTTCTACAAAGGGAATACTTGCATAGGGTATGTTGGGGTGGTGCAGTGAGGTTTTCAGAGTCACTTTGATACAAGGGGGAGATTGTTGTTATAGGACCTTTCGCATCTCCTCTTGAGAGTCATCAACTTCTTTGTATCCAAGCGGCATTGTCTGCGAGAGAAAGACGAAAACACTATTAGACATTCAAGGGCAATCGATGTGTATTCTCTGTATTTCTACTGTAGTAGCATGGTGTAGAAAATGAGACATCTCACAGACACATGTTAGCTAGCTACAACACACAGGTGTAGTTACTCCAAGACTAATATGAGTAATAAAGCCAAAGTCTTTCCTTTACTCTCCACCATAATCATCAACGTTTTGCTCCTAATGAGAGGCACTGAGGCTAGCTAGGCTAGTTAGGTAAATAGCTAAAACGTTAGACGACAGTACATTTTAGGTATAGCAAATGCAGCTAGCTAGCTAAACTTGTCTTGTAACGGTACTTACAAGTCCTGTTATGGCCGAATCAATCACCAAATTGTACTGTACTGAATTGTACAACACTGCTTTGTGTAAAAAGAGAGGTTATATTTAAGCAATAAGGCCCGAGGAGGTGTGGTTTATGGCCAATATACCACGGCTAAGGGCTGTTCTTAAGCAAGACACAACGCGGAGTGCCTGGATACAGCCCTTAGCCGTGGTATGTTGGCCATATATCGCTATCATAAACTGTTTACCAACGTAGAGCAGTAAAAATAACTGTTTTGTCATACCCATGGTATACAGTCTGATATACAGTGGGACAAAAAAGTATTTAGTCAGCCACCAATTGTGCAAGTTCTTCCACTTAAAAAGATGAGAGAGGCCTGCAATTTTCATCATAGGTACACTTCAACTATGACAGACAAAATGAGGGAAAAAAATCCAGAAAATCACATTGTAGGATTTTTTATTAATTTATTTGCAAATTATGGTGGAAAATAAGTATTTGGTCAATAACAAAAGTTTATCTCAATACTTTGTTATATACCCTTTGTTGGCAATGACAGAGGTCAAACGTTTTCTGTAAGTCTTCACAAGGTTTTCACACACTGTTGCTGGTATTTGGCCCATTCCTCCATGCAGATCTCCTATAGAGCAGTGATGTTTTGGGGCTGCTGCTGGGCAACACGGACTTTCAACTCCCTCCAAAGATGTTCTATGGGGATGAGATCTGGAGACTGGCTAGGCCACTCCAGGACCTTGAAATGCTGCTTACGAAGCCACTCCTTCGTTGCCTGGGCGGTGTGTTTGGGATCATTGTCATGCTGAAAGACCCAGCCACGTTTCATCTTCAATGCCCTTGCTGATGGAAGGAGGTTTTCACTCAAAATCTCACGATACATGGCCCCATTCATTCTTTCCTTTACACAGATCAGTCGTCCTGGTCCCTTTGCAGAAAAACAGCCCCAAAGCATGATGTTTCCACCCCCATGCTTCACAGTCGGTATGGTGTTCTTTGGATGCAACTCCGCATTCTTTGTCCTCCAAACACGATGAGTTGCGTTTTTACCAAAAAGTTATATTTTGGTTTCATCTGACCATATGACATTCTCCCAATCTTCTTCTGGATCATCCAAATGCTCTCTAGCAAACTTCAGACGGGCCTGGACATGTACTGGCTTAAGCAGGGGGACACGTCTGGCACTGCAGGATTTGAGTCCCTGGCGGTGTAGTGTGTTACTGATGGTAGGCTTTGTTACTTTGGTCCCAGCTCTCTGCAGGTCATTCACTATGTCCCCCCGTGTGGTTCTAGGATTTTTGCTCACCGTTCTTGTGATAATTTTGACCCCACGGGGTGAGATCTTGCGTGGAGCCCCAGATCGAGGGATATTATCAGTGGTCTTGTATGTCTTCCATTTCCTAATAATTGCTCCCACAGTTGATTTCTTCAAACCAAGCTGCTTACCTATTGCAGATTCAGTCTTTCCTTTGACAGCTATTTGGTCTTGGCCATAGTGGAGTTTGGAGTGTGACTGTTTGAGGTTGTGGACCGGTGTCTTTTATACTGATAACAAGTTCAAACAGGTGCCATTAATACAGGTAACGAGTGGAGGACAGAGGAGCCTCTTAAAGAAGATGTTACAGTTCTGTGAGAGCCAGAAATCTTGCTTGTTTGTAGGTGACCAAATACTTATTTTCCACTATAATTTACAAATAAATTCATTAAAAATCCTACAATGTGATTTTCTGGATTTTTTTCTCATTTTGTCTGTCATAGTTGAAGTGTACCTATGATGAAAATTACAGGCCTCTCTCATCTTTTTAAGTGGGAGAACTTGCACAATTGGTGGCTGACTAAATACTTTTTTGCCCCACTGTACCATGGCTGTCAGCCGATCAGCATTCAGGGCTCGAACCACCCAGTTTATAATACTAGCTAGCTACCGACAGCAAAACAACTTACTTCTTTGTCATTTGCCCTCCTGAGTCCTGGTCCAGCTGGTCTAGGCTACCGCCACTGCTTGCTTGTCTCGCAATTATTTTTCTCGGTCTCATCTCCTCTTCAGTGTATTCTGGCTCAAATAAATAGGGCTGTATGTTCCTATGTAAAAGAACATTTAAAAAAAATCAATGTCCAGTTCTTCTTGGAAAGAGGAATCATCAGAAGCAGTTTGCAATCTCCGTTAGATAGTGCACGGTAACATATCTCCAGTGAAGCTGTAAACTTGTACCGCCCCTGTTTTGAAAAGCCTGCTTTCGAAAGTGGGAACAAGACAGTAGACCTCCCTTCAGGCTGTTGTCTTTACAAAGCCAGGGAAAATGAGTCAACTTAGATATCCTGCAATGTCCTGGCAGTCCAAAGGCTCTATTGAGCAAGGACAACCATATCTAATCGCTGCTGTCGTGATCATGTAATTGGCAAAACACAAAGGCCACAATTATTGCAACAAAACATGACTCCATTTATTTTTAGACATCTCCTAGCACAATTTTTTTCATCCAGCTATATTTTATCTTTAGTTAACTAGGCAAGTCAGTTAAGAACAAATTCTTATTTTCAATGACAGTCTAGGAACAGTGGGTTAACTGCCTTGTTCAGGGACAGAACGATATATTTGTACTTTGTCAGCTCGGGGATTTGAACTGGCAACCTTTTGGTTACTAGTCCAACGCTCTAACTACTAGGCTATGCTGCCGCCCCTATTGTGCCCCTATAGTGCATAATTATGTCTGAAACACCCTCTCATCAATCAGAATTATGTAGGGAGACTGGAAAAACACACCAAATAGTGTCTGGCGGTGAAGTTTTCCTTTAATGAGAGGACTGTTGATACTCCTCTCATAGCAGAGATTAATACGCCCGTGGTGTATCGGGTTCAGTAGGCACAGGTCGTCGATATCTCTCAGCCTCATGCATTATTTATGGTTGACATGGAGATGCGCAGCAGAACCTTTGTGGAGAGAGTGGCACTGCTTTGGCGTGCAGCTCTTTCAAGTCGGTGGCATGTTACATTTAGCACACTAGCACAGCCCCTCTGATGGCATGAAAAACAGAGGCAGCCTGGAGCAGAGGAGTGAAGGCGGATAGGATACATTCTGACTGGAGTGCTGTTCTTTAAATCAAAAGTGAAGCCTCGTGTCTTAAACTGGTGAGAGATACTGTATTACAGACAGACAAGTTTCAACCTCATATTTTACTGTGTGTGAAATGCTTTTTAAATCAACACGTCATAGGAAGCCCACTGGGCAATATTGCATCGTCTGACAGACAGTGCTAAACATGTCCATGGATCGAAATACATAGTTATTTTAGATGAACTCTCCCCTCTTTTACTATGTCACACATAACCTTGTGCAGAATGTCCTTCCTCAGTTTAAATACATATGTAAATAGCTTGTTGCCTGTAATAAATCTTGTGGAACACATTCCCCATGGGACCAGTATTTAATTAGACCAACAGCTGGGGTTGTAGAGAGGTTGACTCTTGTGAAATGGACGGTTACATCCTGAGCGGTCATCTACTCTGTCGGTCAACATGTGAGGTCCACTACAAACACTAACTGGACATGACACGGTCATAAAGGCCAGAACACAACCTTCCCTATACTCTGAAGTGGAACGATACGGGAGTTAATACTCTTGTTATGATCATAAAGTATTTTTAAGGACTCAAAGGGCTTTACATTGTATGGCAGTAAAACTTATTGATGTCTCTATACGGCATCTTGAAGGTCAACTGGGGTCCAGCTCATAAATTGTCCTTCACTCTCAGTCTTTGTTGTTGCTACCAGGTGGCGTGGCGAGAATCCGTCTCCACACCACGTGCTCTCACCACTGGTGTCCCCCAGGGCTCTGTTCTAGGCCCTCTCCTATTCTCGCTATACACCAAGTCACTTGGCTCTGTCATAACCTCACATGGTCTCTCCTATCATTGCTATGCAGACGACACACAATTAATCTTCTCCTTTCCCCCTTCTGATGACCAGGTGGCGAATCGCATCTCTGCATGTCTGGCAGACATATCCGTGTGGATGACGGATCACCACCTCAAGCTGAACCTCGGCAAGACGGAGCTGCTCTTCCTCCCGGGGAAGGACTGCCCGTTCCATGATCTCGCCATCACGGTTGACAACTCCATTGTGTCCTCCTCCCAGAGCGCTAAGAACCTTGGCGTGATCCTGGACAACACCCTGTCGTTCTCAACTAACATCAAGGCGGTGGCCCGTTCCTGTAGGTTCATGCTCTACAACATCCGCAGAGTACGACCCTGCCTCACACAGGAAGCGGCGCAGGTCCTAATCCAGGCACTTGTCATCTCCCGTCTGGATTACTGCAACTCGCTGTTGGCTGGGCTCCTGCCTGTGCCATTAAACCCCTACAACTCATCCAGAACGCCGCAGCCCGTCTGGTGTTCAACCTTCCCAAGTTCTCTCACGTCACCCCGCTCCTCCGCTCCCTCCACTGGCTTCCAGTTGAAGCTCGCATCCGCTACAAGACCATGGTGCTTGCCTACGGAGCTGTGAGGGGAACGGCACCTCAGTACCTCCAGGCTCTGATCAGGCCCTACACCCAAACAAGGGCACTGCGTTCATCCACCTCTGGCCTGCTCGCCTCCCTACCACTGAGGAAGTACAGTTCCCGCTCAGCCCAGTCAAAACTGTTCGCTGCTCTGGCCCCCCAATGGTGGAACAAACTCCCTCACGACGCCAGGACAGCGGAGTCAATCACCACCTTCCGGAGACACCTGAAACCCCACCTCTTTAAGGAATACCTAGGATAGGATAAAGTAATCCCTCTCACCCCCCCTCCCCCTGAAAAGATTTAGATGCACTACTGTTCCACTGGAGGTCATAAGGTGAATGCACCAATTTGTAAGTCGCTCTGGATAAGAGCGTCTGCTAAATGACTTAAATGTAAAATGTAAATGTCTGCTAAATGACTTAAATGTGTCTCTATGCCCTTGTTCTGTACACAGAGGGATGAATTAGGGCTGATTATAGAACAGACAGGGATTGATGCCAGAGGACGTATTCTATGAATACTAAGAAGTTTAAAAAGGTACAGGTTCTGACCGGTGTGACTTGAGACCATTAATCTTTTAAAGAGGCAGCCTGCAGTTTCTACATCCATTATAAGACCTTTAAATTAATGAAATATACCAATTGATTATTGAAGAAAATAACATAAATAACATGCCTCCAAAACTTAGTTCAACTGTCATGCCCCATCAGCTTGTTTTACTCATGTTTGTAAACAATGTAAACATAAACAAACACTGTATTGCCTCACAACATGTGTCCCTCTGCCCTCCCCAAATCATGGCATTGAACAGTTCAGCAGACCTGTATCCCTTCATAACTGGCTACGAGACTATTGTGTAACATTTATTGACCATTTTGATACCTTCTGGAAACAAAGCTTGTGTTATAAGGAGGATGGGATCCACTCACATCATTTGGACTCCTTTCACAGCAATATAAGACTTATCAATGACTCAAGCCCAGCTCATTTAAGCCCTACCATTGTGTCGCTGAGTTGTCATAATGCTCCAGTAAATGTACATTATTCTACGGGCATTGGAAGAAAATGTAAGTAACTTCATTTATGTCCCTCTTTCTGCTCTGAATGCCTCTGCTGATCCTACAGCTATTGTATGCATTATTATGTATTCTGTGCCTCACACAGGAAGCAGCGCAGGTCCTAATCCAGGCACTTGTCATCTCCCGTCTGGATTACTGCAACTCGCTGTTGGCTGGGCTCCCTGCCTGTGCCATTAAACCCCTACAACTCATCCAGAACGCCGCAGCCCGTCTGGTGTTCAACCTTCCCAAGTTCTCTCACGTCACCCCGCTCCTCCGCTCTCTCCACTGGCTTCCAGTTGAAGCTCGCATCCGCTACAAGACCATGGTGCTTGCCTACGGAGCTGTGAGGGGAACGGCACCTCAGTACCTCCAGGCTCTGATCAGGCCCTACACCCAAACAAGGGCACTGCGTTCATCCACCTCTGGCCTGCTCGCCTCCCTACCACTGAGGAAGTGCAGTTCCCGCGCAGCCCAGTCAAAACTGTTCGCTGCTCTGGCCCCCCAATGGTGGAACAAACTCCCTCACGACGCCAGGACAGCGGAGTCAATCACCACCTTCCGGAGACACCTGAAACCCCACCTCTTTCAGGAATACCTAGGATAGGATAAAGTAATCCTTCTCACCCTCCCCCCCTTAAAAGATTTAGATGCACTATTGTAAAGTGGCTGTTCCACTGGATGTCTTAAGGTGAACGCACCAATTTGTAAGTCGCTCTGGATAAGAGCGTCTGTAAAATGACTTAAATGTAATGTAATGTATGCAATAATCATATGCCTATGAACCAGAGTTATACTGTTAGCACAGAGGTAGGGTGCCCTAGCAGGAAGTACACTGTGTGCAGCTCACCCTGCACTAACATAAATAACCCAAGCATGTCTACCTCCGCTAAGCTTCCCAGTAATGCAAGAAAAACAAAGAAGAATCATCCCAGAAAAGTGTTAAAAATAGCTTAAGAAACAAGGTTCATGAAATCAATACAAGCATTTACACAAGCATTTCGCTATACTCGCATTAACATCTGCTAACCATATGTATGTGACAGATACATTTGATTTGATTTTGATTTGATAATTTACTAGTGTTACAACCTGGCTCAAGATTGTAACAAACAATGGGAAACCACACACTGAGTAAAGTTAATTTATTCCATAAATAAAGTAAACACTCACAACAATAATCAGATGAGGCATGAAAGTCAGTAAATTAGGGTTCAACTGCCAAAGCCACAACGAAACAACCAAAGGTACGCATGGAGAGAGGAATCTCTTGCTGAATGGGGAAACAGTGGCTTTATGCCACAGCTGAGCCCCATCAGCACTGACGACCCTCCCAGCTCCGCCCACCAATCTCCTGCAGGAAGTAAGCACAGCAAAACCCAGTGGACAGAGCAGGGAGTCACACTAGTAACAGATGACATTCATGTTCTGACAATCTCTGAAACTCACTTAGATAATACCTTTGATGATACAGTGGTAGCAATACATGGTTAGAAGATCTACAGAAGACAGAAATGCCAAAGGTGGAGGTGTGGCTGTTTATATTCAAAACCACATTCCTGTAAAGCTTAGAGAGGATCTCATGTTAAATACTGTCGAAGTAATATGGCTACAAGTTCATCTGCCTCACCTAAATCCCATTCTGGTGGGAAGCTGCTATAGACCACCAAGTGTTAACAGTCAGTATCTGGATAACGTGTGAAATGCTTGTTAATGTATGTGATATTGATTGAGAGGTATATTTTCTGGGTGATTTAAATTTTGACCGGCTTTCATAAGGCTGCCCACTCAAGAGAAATCTTTAAACTGTAACTAGTGCCTGCAAACAGGTTCAGGTTATCAATCAACCTACCAGGGTAGTTACAAACAACACAGGAATGAAACCATCAACATGTATTGATCACATCTTTACTAATACTGCAGAAATGTGTTTGAAAGCAGTAACCAAATCCATCGGATGTAGTGATCACAATATAGTAGCAATATCTAGGAAAATCAAAGTTCCAAAGGCTGGGCCTAATATAGTGCATAAGAGGCCATACAAAGCTTTGTAGCGATTCCTATGTTGTTGATGTAAAGAATATTTGTTGGTCCGTGGTGTGTAATGAGGAGCAACCAGATGCTGCACTTGACACATTTATGAAATTGCTTATCCTAGTTACTAATAAGCATGCACCCATTAAGAAAATGACTTATGTAAATGTAAAAACTGTTAAATCCCTGTGGATTGATGAGGAATTTAAAAACTGCATGGTTGAAAGGGATGAGGCAAAAGAAATTGCATTTTTTAAAAACCTTTATTTCACAAGGCATGTCAGTTAAGAACAAATTCTTATTTACAATGACGGCCTACCCCAGCCAAACCCTCCCCTAACCCGGACCATGCTGAGCCAATTGTGCGCCTCCCTAATAGGTCTGACTGTACAACTGATTGACAAATGTACTGCAAATTGAGAAGTAATGTGACTAAACTAAATAAAAAGAAGAAGAAACTACACTATGAAACAAAGATAAAGGACATAAAGAATGATAGTAAAAAGCTTTGGAGCACTTTAAATTACATTTTGGGCAAAAACGCAAACTCTGCTCCATCATTAATTGAATCAGATGGCTCATTCATCACAAAACCCACTGATATTGCCAACTACTTTAATGTTTTTTCATTGGTAAGATTAGCAAATTTAGGCATGATATGATACCAACAAACGCTTACACTACACATCCATGTATATCTGACCAAATTATGAAAGACCAGCATTATAATTTTGAATTCGTAAAGTAAGTGTGGAAGAGTTGAAAAAATTGTCTATCAACAATGACAAGCCACCGGAGTCTGACAACTTGGATGGAAAATGACTGAGGATAATAGTGGATGATATTGCCACATCTTCAATTTAAGCCTACTAGAAAGTGTGTGCCCTCAGGCCTGGAGGGAAGAAAAAGGTATTCCCCTACCTAAGGATAGTAAAAAAAAACTTTACTAGCTCAAATAGCAGACCAATCAGCCTTTTACCAACCCTTTGTAAACTTTTGGAAAAAATGGTGTTTGAACAGATACAATGCTATTTTATTGAAAACAGACTTTCATGCTTATAGGGAAGGACATTCAACAAGCACAGCACTTACACAAATGACTGATGATTGGCTTGATGATAAAAGATTGTGGGGCTGTTTTGTTAGACTTCAGTGCGACTTTTGACATTATCGATCATAGTCTGTTGCTGGAAAAACTTGTGAAAATGTGTTATGGCTTTACACCCCCTGTTATATTGTGGATAAAGAGTTACCTGTCTAACAGAACACAGGGGGTGTTCTTTAATGGAAGCCTCTCCAACAAAATCCAGGTAGAATCAGGAATTCACCAGGGCAGCTGTCTAGGCCCCTTACCTTTTTCAATCTTTACTAATGACATTTGAGTAATGCCAGCGTGTGTGTCCGGATGACTCAACACTAAACATGTCAGCTACCACAGTGACTGAAATGACTGCAACACTTAACAAAGAGCTGCAGTTAGTTTCAGAATGGGTGGCAAGGAATAAGTTAGTCTTACATATTTCAAAATCAAAATTGTAAACTGTCACGGTCAATACATGTTGATGCAACAGTAGCTAAGATGGGGAGAAGTCTGTCCATAATAAAGAGCTGTTCTGCATTCTTAACAGCACTATCAACAAGGCAGGTCCTACAGACCCTAGTTTTGTCATACCTGGACTACTGTTCAGTTGTGTGGTCAGGTGCAACAAAGAGGGACTTAAGAAAATTGCAATTGGCTGAGAACAGGGCAGCACGGCTGGCCCTTGGATGTACACCGAGACCTAACATTAATAATATGCATGTCAATCTTTCCTGGCCCAAAGTAGAGTAGAGATTAACTTCATCACTACTTGTATTTGGGAGAAGTTTTGACATGTTGAATGCACCGAGCTGCATGTTTGAACTACTGGCACACAGTTTGGACACCGATGCATACCCCACAAGACATGCCACCAGAGATCACAGTCCCCAAGTCCAGAACAGACGATGGGAGGTGCACAGTACTACATAGAGCTATGACTACATGGAACTCTATTCCACATCAAGTGAACTAATCTAAATGTGACCCAGCTGATTACAAAGTCCACTCGCCCAAACTTAAAGGACCCTACGAAATCGACTTTGATTGACCTCATACTTACAAATACTCCAGATAGATATGCTGGGAGTGGGGTATTTGCTTTGGATATTAGTGACCACTGTCCCATTGTATGTGTCAGGGATATACACATGCCTTGATCCAAACCTCGTTTTATCAACATGAGGAATTTTAAACATTTGAATGAACAGGCCTTTTTTTGTGACCTTTATGTTGGTGACTTTGATTGTATTGCATCTATACCCGACCCAGAGTTGGCTCTGAACCACTTCTCAAATGTTTTCAATTGTATTGTAGATTAACATGCTCCCTTTAAAAAAACAGAGAATTAAAAATCGGTATTGCCTTTGCTTCAGTCCAGAGCTATCTGAAGTCATACACAACAGAGATGCTGCATGGGCCAAAGCTAGATTCACAGACCCGGGCCTAGACTGGCAGTCTTTCAGGCGATTGAGAAATCGGTGTGTAAAACGAGTTAAAAAAAGCTAAATCAGATTATTATGTTAATACACTATCTTAATGTACAGGGAACCCAGACAAATGTTGGAAAGCTGTTAAATCACTTTAGGCTTGCGTCTCCTCTTCTCTCCCCAAAGAAATTCATTTAGATTCTGGCCCTATTACTGACAAAATTGATCTCATTAATGCATTTAATCACCATTTTATCTCTGTGGGCTTTATATTTGAATGTATTTTCAAAGCAGTAGTTTGGATGTAGATGGTGAAAATCTATTGAATGATACTGAAAACGCTGGTCAGGAGTTTTCTTTTCAGGAATTCATTAATAAAGAAGTCCTGGATGCTTTGCTAACATTAGACAAAAAAAATCCACAGGGGCTGGTCATTTGGAGCCTAGTCTGCTTAAGTGTGCAGCACCCCTTATTGCTGGCTGAGTAGCTCACATTTCTAATTTAACATTTTTATCAGGAAGTATTCCAAAAACATGGAAATCCACATATGTGCTGTGGGGATACAAATGATCTTGACAACTATCGCCATAGGTTATTGAATACTTGGTTAATGTACAACTTCGTTCCTTTTTATGTGATAATTGTATTCTTAATATAAACCAATCAGGGTTTAGGCCTGAGCATATTACTACCACAGCAACCACGGCTCCCGAGTGACGCAGCGGTCAAAGCCACTGCATCTCAGAGCAAGAGGCGTTACTACAGTTCCTGGTTCGATTCCAGGCTGTATCACATCTGGCCGTAATTGGGAGTCCCATAGGGCGGTGCACAATTGGCCCAGCGTCGTCCGGGTTTGGCCGGGGTAGCCTGTCATTGTAAATAAGAATTTGTTCTTATCTGACTTGCCCAGTTAAATAAATAAACTGTTTTGCTGTTTTCCGTTTTGCTGAAGATATGATAAAGAGTAGGCCTGGGATACACAGCCTGTTTATGGTTTCAGAATTATCTTAGTGACAGAACTCAGGCCATCCTGAATTTCTTGAGATTCAAAAAGGTGTCCCTCCGGGTTCAATTTTGGGTCCATTATTGTTCACTTTGTATATTAATGACATAGGAAACACTGTTAATAACATTCATCTCTATGCAGATGACACAATTCTGTGCCACCTCAGTGCAGCAGGGAATTTGTGAACTTCAGCATAACTTTGATTCAATTCAGAAATCACTTACAGATCTTAATTAGTGTTAAATACAAGTAAAACCAAGCCATTGCTGTTCTCTATGTCATGAAATGTTGACCCCGACGACCTGCATATTTGAGCTATAAATGGAGCCCAAATTGAGCTTGTTTTCAATAGAATACCAAATCCTTCGTAACGCATATAGAAAATCTGACTAAGAAGCTAAAATCCAAGATTGTTTTTTTTATATCGAAATATAGATCACAACTTAGTATTAAAAATAGGATAAATATTGTTCAAACAACGCTTCTCCCTGTTTTGAATTTTGGTGATATTGTTTACATGCATTTGACAACCTCTGTTTTAAAACCATTGGACACTGTATACTATTCAGCAATACATTTTATCACAGGGGACAATTTTAGAACTCATCATTGTAGTCTGTATAAAAATGTGGGATGGACCTCTGTCTGTAAGAAGAGAGCTGCATTCTCTTCTATTTACAGTTGAAGTAGGAAGTTTACATACATTTAGGTTGGAGTCATTTAACTTGTTTTATAACCACTACACAAATTTCTTGTTAACAAACTATAGTTTTGGCAAGTCAGTTAGGACATCTACTTTGTGCATGACACTCAAGTCATTTTTCCAACAATTGTTTACAGACAGATTATTTAACTTATAATTCACTGTTCCAGTGGGTCAGAAGTTTACATACACTAAGTTGACTGTGCCTTTAATCAGCTTGGAAAATTCCAGAAAATGAAGTCATGGCTTTAGAAGCTTCTGATAGGCTAATTGACATCATTTGAGTCAATTGGAGGTGTACCTGTGGATGTTTTTCAAAGCCTACCTTCAAACTCAGTGCAAACTATTTGCTTGACATCATGGGAAAATCAAAAGAAGTCAGCCAAGACCTCAGAAAAAAATGTAGACCTCCACAAGTCTGTTTCATTCTTGGGAGCAATTTCCAAATGCCTGACGGTACCACAGTCATCTGTACAAAACAATAGTAAGCCAGTATAAATACCATGGGACCACACAGCCGTCTTACCGCTCAGGAAGGCGACGCGTCTCCTAGAGATGAACATACTTTGGTGCGAAAAGTGCAAATCAATCCCAGAACAACAGAAATGGACCTATTGAAGATGTTGGAGGAAACAGGTACAAATGTATCTATATCCACAGTAAAATGAGTCCTATATCGACATAACCTGAAAGGTCGCTCAGCAAGGAAGAGGCCACTGCTGCAAATCCACCATAAAAAAGCCAGACTACAGTTTGCAACTGCACATGGGGACAAAGATAGCACTTTTTGGAGAAATGTCCTCTGGTCTGATGAAACACAAATAGAACTGTTTTGCCATAATGACAATCGTTATGTTTGGAGGAAAAAGGGGGAGGCTTGCAAGCCGAAGAACACCATCCCAACCGTGAAGCACGGGGGTGGCAGCATCATGTTGTGTAGGTGCTTTGCAAAATAGATGGCATCATGAGGGAGGAAAATTATGTGGATATATTGAAGCAACATATCAAGACATCAGTCTGGAAGTTAAAGTTTGGTCGTAAATGGGTCTTCCAAATGGACATTGACCCCAAGCATACTTCAATAGTTGTGGCAAAAATGGCTTAAGGACAACAGCATCAAGGTATTGGACTGGCCATCACAAAGCCCTGACCTCAATCCTATTGAAAATGTGTGGGCAGAACTGAAAAAGCGTGTGCGAGCAAGCAGGCCTACAAACCTGACTCAGTTACACTAGCTCTTTCAGGAGGAATTGGCCAAAATGCACCCAACGTATACACCCAACGTATTGTGATCGCTTCCGGGTTGGAGCGATCTGGTCGCATCCGCGCTTCGGTCTGCAGGTTGTATAACTTTTTCATTACATTTCATTACATTTCATTATAGTACAACGGTCTGATTTGTCTAATCTTAGCAATTTCCTCTTAGCTAGCTACATAGTCGTCGTTGTATCAAAGATAATTGCGGAATTATCGTATTTCGTCGTCTCCTATCTGTCCAACACGTTCACCGTCTACCGTAGCACTATCACACTCAACTGAACGTCCTGATTAGTGTAGTGTTAGCTAGCTACATAGCTAGCTACATAGTTGTCTTTGCTGTCTTCGTATCCAAGATAATTGTGTAGCTTAGAGTGTGGAGTCTTAGAGTGATAATTGCGTTATTATTGTATTTCGTCGCCCTCCTATCTGCCTAGCAGCTAGCATACGTTCACCGGCTACCGTAGCACTGTAGTAACTATCACACTCAACCGAACGACTTGATTAGTGTAGTATTAGATAGCTACATAGTTGTCTTTGCTGTCTTCGTATCCAAGATAATTGTGTAGTTTAGAGTGTGTAGTCTTAGAGTGATTATCTTAATTCACCGAGGTTAGCTAGCCAGCTATTTTGTCGTCCTTAACGTAGGAGACACTCCTAGCTAGCCAATAGCCAGCCAACGTCTACTGAATAGAACTTTCGCATTCCGGTCGCATTCCGCGTCGCTCCACAGGTAGTATCACTTTTTCACTTCATTTCATTACAGTCCCAACGGTGTGATTTGTTTGATCGTAGCTAGCTACATAGCTAGCTACATAGCCGTCTTTGTTTCAAAGATAATTGTGTAGTCTAGAGCGATTTTCTAGGTTAGCTAGCCAGCTATTGTCGTTCTCCTACGCAACGTAACGTAACCAACACTGCTAGCTAGCCAGCTAGCTCCCGATAAGCAGCATTGTAGAAACTTCACACTCAACGGTACGACTTGATTAGGGTAGTGTCAACAACGCAGCTAGCCTACCCCATCATTTTAATCATTTTAGTCAATTAGATTCTTGCTACGTAAGCTTAACTTTCTGAACATTCGAGACGTGTAGTCCACTTGTCATTCCAATCTCCTCTGCATTAGCGTAGCCTCTTCTCTAGCCTGTCAACTATGTGTCTGTCTATCCCTGTTCTCTCCTCTCTGCACAGACCATACAAACGCTCCACACCGCATGGCCGCAGCCACCCTAATCTGGTGGTCCCAGCGCGCACGACCCACGTGGAGTTCCAGGTCTCCGGTAGCCTCTGGAACTGCCGATCTGCGGCCAACAAGGCAGAGTTCATCTCAGCCTATGTCTCCCTCCAGTCCCTCGACTTCTTGGCTCTGACGGAAACATGGATCACCACAGACAACACCGCTACTCCTACTGCTCTCTCTTCGTCCGCCCACGTGCTCTCGCACACCCCGAGAGCTTCTGGTCAGCGGGGTGGTGGCACCGGGATCCTCATCTCTCCCAAGTGGTCATTCTCTCTTTCTCCCCTTACCCATCTGTCTATCGCCTCCTTTGAATTCCATGCTGTCACAGTTACCAGCCCTTTCAAGCTTAACATCCTTATCATTTATCGCCCTCCAGGTTCCCTCGGAGAGTTCATCAATGAGCTTGATGCCTTGATAAGCTCCTTTCCTGAGGACGGCTCACCTCTCACAGTTCTGGGCGACTTTAACCTCCCCACGTCTACCTTTGACTCATTCCTCTCTGCCTCCTTCTTTCCACTCCTCTCCTCTTTTGACCTCACCCTCTCACCTTCCCCCTACTCACAAGGCAGGCAATACGCTCGACCTCATCTTTACTAGATGCTGTTCCTCCACTAACCTCACTGCAACTCCCCTCCAAGTCTCCGACCACTACCTTGTATCCTTTTCCCTCTCGCTCTCATCCAACACTTCCCACACTGCCCCTACTCGGATGGTATCGCGCCGTCCCAACCTTCGCTCTCTCTCCCCCGCTACTCTCTCCTCTTCCATCCTATCATCTCTTCCCTCTGCTCAAACCTTCTCCAACCTATCTCCTGATTCTGCCTCCTCAACCCTCCTCTCCTCCCTTTCTGCATCCTTTGACTCTCTATGTCCCCTATCCTCCAGGCCGGCTCGGTCCTCCCCTCCCGCTCCGTGGCTCGACGACTCATTGCGAGCTCACAGAACAGGGCTCCGGGCAGCCGAGCGGAAATGGAGGAAAACTCGCCTCCCTGCAGACCTGGCATCCTTTCACTCCCTCCTCTCTACATTTTCCTCCTCTGTCTCTGCTGCTAAAGCCACTTTCTACCACTCTAAATTCCAAGCATCTGCCTCTAACCCTAGGAAGCTCTTTGCCACCTTCTCCTCCCTCTTGAATCCTCCTCCCCCTCCCCCTCCTCCCTCTCTGCAGATGACTTCGTCAACCATTTTGAAAAGAAGGTCGACGACATCCGATCCTCGTTTGCTAAGTCAAACGACACCGCTGGTTCTGCTCACACTGCCCTACCCTGTGCTCTGACCTCTTTCTCCCCTCTCTCTCCAGATGACATCTCACGTCTTGTGACGGCCGGCCGCCCAACAACCTGCCCGCTTGACCCTATCCCCTCCTCTCTTCTCCAGACCATCTCCGGTGACCTTCTCCCTTACCTCACCTCGCTCATCAACTCATCCCTGACCGCTGGCTACGTCCCTCCCGTCTTCAAGAGAGCGAGAGTTGCACCCCTTCTGAAAAAACCTACACTCGATCCCTCCGATGTCAACAACTACAGACCAGTATCCCTTCTTTCTTTTCTCTCCAAAACTCTTGAACGTGCCGTCCTTGGCCAGCTCTCCCGCTATCTCTCTCAGAATGACCTTCTTGATCCAAATCAGTCAGGTTTCAAGACTAGTCATTCAACTGAGACTGCTCTTCTCTGTATCACGGAGGCGCTCCGCACTGCTAAAGCTAACTCTCTCTCCTCTGCTCTCATCCTTCTAGACCTATCGGCTGCCTTCGATACTGTGAACCATCAGATCCTCCTCTCCACCCTCTCCGAGTTGGGCATCTCCGGCGCGGCCCACGCTTGGATTGCGTCCTACCTGACAGGTCGCTCCTACCAGGTGGCGTGGCGAGAATCCGTCTCCTCACCACGTGCTCTCACCACTGGTGTCCCCCAGGGCTCTGTTCTAGGCCCTCTCCTATTCTCGCTATACACCAAGTCACTTGGCTCTGTCATAACCTCACATGGTCTCTCCTATCATTGCTATGCAGACGACACACAATTAATCTTCTCCTTTCCCCCTTCTGACGACCAGGTGGCGAATCGCATCTCTGCATGTCTGGCAGACATATCAGTGTGGATGACGGATCATCACTTCAAGCTGAACCTCGGCAAGACGGAGCTGCTCTTCCTCCCGGGGAAGGACTGCCCGTTCCATGATCTCGCCATCACGGTTGACAACTCCATTGTGTCCTCGTCCCAGAGCGCTAAGAACCTTGGCGTGATCCTGGACAACACCCTGTCGTTCTCAAATAACATCAAGGCGGTGGCCCGTTCCTGTAGGTTCATGCTCTACAACATCCGCAGAGTACGACCCTGCCTCACACAGGAAGCGGCGCAGGTCCTAATCCAGGCACTTGTCATCTCCCGTCTGGATTACTGCAACTCGCTGTTGGCTGGGCTCCCTGCCTGTGCCATTAAACCCCTACAACTCATCCAGAACGCCGCAGCCCGTCTGGTGTTCAACCTTCCCAAGTTCTCTCACGTCACCCCGCTCCTCCGCTCTCTCCACTGGCTTCCAGTTGAAGCTCGCATCCGCTACAAGACCATGGTGCTTGCCTACGGAGCTGTGAGGGGAACGGCACCTCACTACCTCCAGGCTCTGATCAGGCCCTACACCCAAACAAGGGCACTGCGTTCATCCACCTCTGGCCTGCTCGCCTCCCTACCACTGAGGAAGTACAGTTCCCGCTCAGCCCAGTCAAAACTGTTCGCTGCTCTGGCCCCCCAATGGTGGAACAAACTCCCTCACGACGCCAGGACAGCGGAGTCAATCACCACCTTCCGGAGACACCTGAAACCCCACCTCTTTAAGGAATACCTAGGATAGGATGAAGTAATCCTTCTCCCCCCCTTAAAATACCTAGATGCACTATTGTAAAGTGGCTGTTCCACTGGATGTCATAAGGTGAAAGCACCAATTTGTAAGTCGCTCTGGATAAGAGCGTCTGCTAAATGACTTAAATGTAAATGTGGGAAGCTTGTGGAAGGCTCCCTGAAACGTTCGACCCAAGTTTAAAAAATGAAAAGGTAATGCTACCAAATACTAATTTATTGTATGTAAACTTCTGACCCATTGGGAATGTGATGAAAGAAATCAAATCTGAAAAAAATCATTCTCTCTACTATTATTCTGACATTTCACATTCTTAAAATAAATTAGTGATCCTAATTGACGTAAAACAGGGAATGTTTACTAGGATTAAATGTCAGGGATTGCGAAAAACTGGGTTTAAATGTATTTGGCTAAGGTGTATGTAAACTTCCAACTTCAAATGTATTTACAAAGCAATTTTACAGAAACTCCCTCTATATGTAATAAGATAAGAATCATAAGTTACCAAATCCGTTCATAGGAATGGATAACACTAGAGTTACCTCCAGTCTCCACAGATTTGGGAAAATCTGCGTTTTGTTCCCCCCCCTAATTTGTGTAACAATCTACAGAGTTCACTGCAGCTAGATGTGCTGATGACACTCAGGCAGTTTACATTATTGATTGAGGACCTCTATGTATTTGAATGTGATTGCTTTTATTAAATGTTTATTTTTGTTTATTGTGCAGAATTAAACTCAGCAAAAAAAGAAACGTCCTCTCGCTGTCAACTGAGTTTATTTTCAGCAACCTTAACATGTGCAAATATTTGTATGAACATAACAAGATTCAACAACAGACAAACTGAACAAGTTCCACAGACATGTGACTAACAGAAATTGAATAATGTGTCCCTGAAAAAAGGGGGGGGGGGGTCAAAATCAGTATCTGGTGTGGCCACCAGCTGCATTAAGTACTCTCCTCCTCATGGACTGCACCAGATTTGCCAGTTCTTGCTGTGAGATGTTACCCCACTCTTCCATCAAGGCACCTGCAAGTTCGCGGACATTTCTGGGGGGAATGGCCCTAGCCCTTACCCTCTGATCCAACAGGTCCCAGACGTGCTCAATGGGATTGAGATCCGGGCTCTTCGCTGGCAATGGCAGAACACTGACATTCCTGTCTTGCAGGAAATCACGCACAGAACGGGCAGTATGGCTGGTGGCATTGTCATGCTGTGATGAGCATGCAGGAAGGGTACTGCATGAGGGAGGAGGGTGTCTTCCCTGTAACACACAGTGTTGAGATTGCCTGCAATGACAACAAGCTCAGTCCGATGATGCTGTGACACACCGCCCCAGACCATAACGGACCCTCCACCTCCAAATCGATCCCGCTCCAGAGTACAGGTCTTGGCGTAACGTTAATTCCTTCGACGATAAACGCGAATCCGACCATCACCCCTGGTGAGACAAAACTGCGACTCGTCAGTGAAGAGCACTTTTTGCCAGTCCTGTCTGGTCCAGCCACGGTGGGTTTGTGCCCATAGGCAACGTCGTTGCCGGTGATGTCTGGTGAGGACCTGCCTTACAACAGGCCTACAAGCCCTTAGTCCAGCCTCTCTCAGCCTATTGCGGACAGTCTGAGCACTGATGCAGGGATTTTGCATTCCTGGTGCAACTCGGGCAGTTGTTGTTGCCATCTTAGACCTGTCCCGCAGGTGTGATGTTCGGATGTACCGATCCTGTGCAGGTGTTGTTGCACGTGGTCTGCCACTATGAGGATGATCAGCTGTCTGTCCTGTCTCCCTGTAGCGCTGTCTTAGGCATCTCATAGTACGGACATTGCAATTTATTGCCCTAGCCACATCTGCAGTCCTCATGCCTCCTTGCAGCATGCCTAAGGCACGTTCATGCAGATGAGCAGGGACCCTGGGCATCTTTCTTTTGGTGTTTCTCAGAGTCAGTAGAAAGGCCTCTTTATAGTGTCCTAAATTTTCATAACTGTGACCTTAATTGCCTACCGTCTGTAAGCTGTTAGTGTCTTAACGACCATTACACAGGTGCATGTTCATTAATTGTTTATGGTTCATTGAACAAGCATGGAAAACAATGTTTAAACCCTTTACAATGAAGATCTGTGAAGTTATTTGGATTTTTACGAATTATCTTTGAAAGACAGGGACTGAAAAAGGGAAGTTTCTTTTTTTTGCTGCGTTTATATTGTTTTATACACGTGTATGTTTAATTCTGTTTTTATTGTAATGTGTAGAGGGCTCTCTTGTCAAATATATTTTTAATCTCAATGTGACCCCCTGTTTAAATAAAGATTCAATAAAATAAATAAATACAGGTAAATCATGCAAGGAGTCAAATTTGATTAAAAAAACTGATAAAAATACACCATATGGACCAGTGGGGACTGTGAAGCAACACAAACATAGGCACAGACACATGCATACAAATGCACGATAACATACGCACTGTACACACACCTACACATGGCTTTTATGTTTGGCCCTGTCCGGGGGTGTCCTCGGATGGGGCCACAGTGTCTCCTGACCCCTCCTGTCTCAGCCTCCAGTATTTATGCTGCAGTAGTTTATGTGTCGGGGGGCTAGGGTCAGTTTGTTATATCTGGAGTACTTCTACTGTCCTATTTGGTGTCCTGTGTGAATTTAAGTATGCTCTCTCTAATTCTCTCTTTCTTTCTCTCTCTCCGAGGACCTGAGCCCTTGGACCATGCCTCAGGACTACCTGGCATGATGACTCCTTGCTGTCCCCAGTCCACCTGGCCGTGCTGCTGCTCCAGTTTCAATTGTTCTGCCTGCGGCTATGGAATCCTGACCTGTTCACCGGACGTGCTACCTGTCCCAGACCTATTATTTATGAACATTTGAACATCTTGGCCATGTTCTGTTATAATCTCCACCCAGCACAGCCAGAAGAGGACTGGCCACCCCTCATAGCATGGTTCATCTATAGGTTTCTTCCTAGGTTTTGGCCTTTCTAGGGAGTTTTTCCTAGCCAACGTGCTTCAACACCTGCATTGCTTGCTGTTTGGGGTTTTAGGCTGGGTTTCTGTACAGCACTTTGAGATATCAGCTGATGTACGAAGGGCTATATAAATACATTTGATTTGATTAGAAAGATCTGACAGAGAATGGGACAATAGAAAGACCAGACAGAGAATGGGAGACAGAAATGATTGAGAAAAGGAAACATGGAGAGTAATTGAAAGTTGTGAGAGAAGGGTTGAGACTGACAAATTAAAACTGACAGAGGGAGGTCGCTCTGTAAGAAACAGTATGCACAACATAGTGGTATAACTCACCGGGGCCCAGCTTGGCCACCGCATAGAGCAGGTCATAGTTGATGACGGTCGTAGCCTCGTCTATCTGCTGCCAGCCAATGGGCGGTGAGCCGGGAGGAGAGATGAGGAACTGTTTAGAGGGCTGAGGAGGAGCCAGGTGCAGGTTATCACCATCTGATACTGGGTTCTGGACCTGAGGGAGGGAGAGAGAGAGAGAAACCAATTATTAGTGAATGTGTTTGAATCCGATGTCTCTTAGTAATAGGCTTGAACAAAAACCTAGTCTAGTGAGGTTGGCCCTCATCATCGCCACCAGGCCTGTCATCTTGACTAATAGCTGATAGGCCTAAATTAGTGCAGATCACATGCAGATGAACCTAATGTAGCGCAGGTGTAGAAAGACGGCTGAGCGGAGTCCCCACTTCCGTTTTTCAGGGGAAACGGAGGATAGGTTGAAAATACTGTACCCCTGAAAAATGGCAACATCCGCGTTCTACCAACGGCGTTAAGGGTGCATGTAGATCACCAGAGTGCTGTGAAGTGTGCTCCAGCCTTCAGGCAACACAACGGAACATTTGGTCCTGCAGGTAATAGGTCTTCTCTAACAGGAGAATAACTCATGGACTTCATCTCTCTTTCTCTCTGCCTCAGCGGAGTGTTTGTGACCCTGATATCCTTTGGGAAAGGAATTAGACAGGCCTATTGGCTAATGTGGAGCAATCACACGCTGCTGCAAGGAGGACGGCACACACACACACACACAAACACACACAAATACACACACCCTGGAGAGGATTTTAAAGTTAGTCACACTGCAACGGTGACAAAACCTTTTCCATAAACACAGTTTTTTCCCTGAACTATACACCATAACTAAAGCTAGTGTCTTAAGGTGTCCTTTCCTTCCAGCAATAGGCAACAGAACTATCGTAAGGGTAAATCAAAGTCAGTCCTGCCTGTTGTACTGTATAAATACTGACCTGAGCGAAGTAGAGTTTGAGCTTCTTGCCCCTGAAGGGCGTTTCGTGCAGCTCTATCCTGGCGCTTGCGGCTGCTTTGGGGTTGCTGAAGTTGATACGGACACGCCGGAAGCTCTTGAACAGCTGGAACGTCACCCGCTCATCGTAGGACAGGAACAGAGCCTCAAACATCTCCTGAACCAAGACAATATAGAGAGACAAAAACAAACCACATGAAGTTGTGCATAGTATGGTTTCAGGTGGTAAATGCCGAAGCATGAATAATTCAGATAGACATACAGTAAGCCCTGAGGGAGAAAGAGACCGTCAGCAGTGTCTGGGGTGAGGCTCTATATTTATCACAACCTCCACCAGTCCCCACAGAATCCAGGTAACAACCTGTTAATCATGCACAGGGGATGCTGCATGTCTCTGTGTTGTTTTATTGGGTGCAGTCTAGATTATGTTTTCTGTTGCAGACCAAATAAATCGGCCATTCATTAAGCTTGGCCAGAGGAGAGAAGGAGCGAGAGAGAAGAGCGAGAGGGAGCGAGAGAGCGAGGAAAACGTGTGTGTGTGTGTGTGTGTTTGGAATCTATCCGCTCGCTTAGCATTCATTTCCTGCTGCGGATGAAAGGTGTCTTATCTGAGCATCATCTCCCAGACCTGTCCTGGGCTCCATAGAGAAAGGAGAGAGAGCAGAAAGGCAGAGAGTAGAAAGGGAGAGGGGAGAAGTGTAGCGATTTGGATACAGCAGAAGGCAGAGTTGGGGGAGAGAGGGACACAGGGTAGAGGAAAGAGGAGAAAGAAAGAGGAAGAGGGAGTCGTTTCCTCATTTCCTCAGACCAGGGGGCCACAGTCAGTTCTGGGAAAATCTCCCACAACCTCTAGGCTCTACAGCCTGATCGCTAACACAACATCTCTGTTACTGTAGCTATGTCTGTCCCCTATGACCACACCTCATAACCACAGGATAGAATTCATAGGTTATAGCCAGACCAGGTTATACACAGAACAAGTGTGCAATAGAGATGATTGTGTCAAACACTCAATCCTGTGAATTAAGACACTCAACCGAAAAGTAAATCTCCCACCTCAGTTAACTCACACGACTGGTACTTTCCCCAAATGAGACGTTTGTTCACAATAACAAGTAGGTCTTAAACACAGCATTAAAGACAGAGCAGAGCATATGGCCTACAGCATTTCCCCTCCCTCCCTCCCTCCCTCCCTCTCTCCTACCCTCCCTCCCTCCCTCATGGTGGTGAGCGGAGATGCTGTTCTAGCAGACTCTAAACGAGCCACCTCATTCAGCCAGTAATGTGTGAAGATGAGCACTTTTAAAGAGATAATCTGGTGCTTAACTGTCCATCTGAAGAAATATTTGCTGTAAATTGATTAGCAGTGCATGGGTAAAAATAAATAAATAAATAAATAAACACTTGAACAGGGATTTCACTACATTTACATTTACATTTAAGTCATTTAGCAGACGCTCTTATCCAGAGCGACTACTGCCACAATCAAATGTCGACCGCATTATCTACCAATTATATTATTATATTATAATTATAATCACAGACGTACATATTCCCTCCCAAGCAGACACATCGATGGCCCTGAACGAACTTTATTTGACTCTATGCAAACTGGAAACCACATATCCTGAGGCTGCATTCATTGTAGCTGGCGATTTTAACAAGGCTAATCTGAAAACAAGACTCCCTAAATTCTATCAGCATATCGATTGTGCTACCAGGGCTGGTAAAACCTTGGATCATAGTTATTCTAACTTCCGCGACGCATATAAGGCCCTCCCCCGTACTCCATTCGGAAAAGCTGACCACGACCTCATTTTGTTGCTTCCAGCCTACAGACAGAAATTAAAACAAGAAGCTCCCGCGCTCAGGTCTGTTCAATGCTGGACAGACCAATCTGATTCCACGCTTCAAGACTGCTTCGATCACGTGGATTGGGATATGTTCCGCATTGCGTCCAACAACAACATTGACGAATACGCTGATTCGGTGAGCGAGTTCATTAGAAAGTGCATCTGCGACGCTATACCCACAGCAACGATTAAAACATTCCCAAACCAGAAACCGTGGATTGACGGCAGCATTCGCACGAAACTGAAAACGCGAACCACTGCTTTTAAGCAGGGCAAGGTGACTGGAAACATGACCGAATACAAACAGTGTAGCTATTCCCTCCGCAAGGCAATCGAACAAGCTACGTGTCAGTATAGAGACAAAGCAGAGTCGCAATTCAACGGCTCAGACACAAGAGGAATGTGGCAGGGTCTACAGTCAATCACGGATTACAAAAAGAAAACCAGCCCCATCGCGGGATGTTTTGCTCCCAGACAGACTAAATAACTTTTTTGCTCGCTTTGAGGACAATACAGTGCCACTGACACAGCCCGCTACCAAAACCTGCAGGCTCCCCTTCACTGCAGTCGACGTGAGTAAAACATTTAAACGTGTTAACCCTCGCAAGGCTGCAGGCCCAGACGGCACCCCCAGCCGCGTCCTCAGAGCATGCGCAGACCAGCTGGCTGGTGTGTTTACGGACATATTCAATCAATCCTTATCCCAGTCTGCTGTTCCCACATGCTTCAAGAGGGCCACCATTGTTCCTGTTCCCAAGAAAGCTAAGGTGAATGAGCTAAACGACTACCACCCCGTAGCACTCACTTCCGTCATCATGAAGTGCTTTGAGAGACTAGTCAAGGACCATATCACCTCCACCCTACCTGACACCCTAGACCCACTCCAATTTGCTTACCGCCCCAATAGGTCCACAGACGACGCAATCGCAACCACACTGCACACTGCCCTAACCCATCTGGACAAGAGGAATACCTATGAGAGAATGCTGTTCATCGACTACAGCTCAGCATTTAACACCATAGTACCCTCCAAACTCGTCATCAAGCTCGAGACCCTGGGTCTCGACCCCGCCCTGTGCAACTGGGTACTGGACTTCCTGATGGGCCGCCCCCAGGTGGTGAGGGTAGGTAACAACATCTCTACCTCGCTGATCCTCAACACTGGGGCCCCACAACGGTGCGTTCTGAGCCCTCTCCTGTACTCCCTGTTCACCCACGACTGCGTGGCCATGCACGCCTCCAACTCAATCATCAAGTTTGTGGACGACACTACAGTGGTAGGCTTGATTACCAACAATGACGGCCTACAGGGAGGAGGTGAGGCCCTCGGAGTGTGGTGTCAGGAAAATAACCTCACACTCAACATCAACAAAACAAAGGAGATGATTGTGGACTTCAGGAAACAGCAGACGGAGCACCCTCAGTGGAGAGGGTAGTAAGTTTTAAGTTCCTCGACGTACATATCACGGACAAACTGAATTGGTCCACCCACACAGACAGCATTGTGAAGAAGGCGCAGCAGCGCCTCTTCAACCTCAGGAGGCTGAAGAAATTCGGCTTGTCACCAAAAGCACTCACAAACTTCTACAGATGTACAATCGAGAGCATCCTGTCGGGTTGTATCACCGCCTGGTACGGCAACTGCTCCGCACTCAACCGTAAGGCTCTCCAGAGGGTAGTGAGGTCTGCACAACGCATCACCGGGGGCAAACTACCTGCCCTCCAGGACACCTACACCACCCGATGTCACAGGAAGGCCATAAAGATCATCAAGGACAACAACCACCCGAGCCACTGCCTGTTCACCTCGCTATCATCCAGAAGGCGAGGTCAGTACAGGTGCATCAAAGCAGGGACAGAGAGACTGAAAAACAGCTTCTATCTCAAGGCCATCAGACTGTTAAACAGCCATCACTAACATTGAGTGGCTGCTGCCAACATACTGACTCACTTCCACTTCAATAATGGGAATTGATGGAAATTGATGGAAGAATATATCACTAGCCACTTTAAACAAAACTACTTAATATAATGTTTACATACCCTACATTACTCATCCCATATGTATATGTATATACTGTACTCTATTCCATCTACTGCACATATGTCAGAGTCAAGGCCCGCGGGCCACATCCGGCCCGCAAGAAGGTTTTTTACGGCCCCTGGGATGATCTTGATTTATTATTAGAACCGGCCCGCAGCAAGCCGGCAGCCCGCAGATCTTTTACACGCACCAATACTACATTTCCCACAATGCAAAGGTGACGCACCGAGCAGTAGGCTGCTTCATTTCAATATTTATTGGCACAGCAGTCGTCAGCATCACAGTAAAATTAACTTTCAGATACCCATCAAAAATGGCAAAACGGAAGGTGGATACTGAGAACCGGGGTTTCAAACAAGGTGGGAGTCGGAGTATATGTTCACGAAGGTAGCTGGAAAACCTGTGTGTCTTCTGTGTGGAGAAAGTGTGGCGGTACTGAAAGAGTATAATCTGAGACGACATTATGAAACGAAACACGCGGACAAAAACAAGAATATGGACATGGAACAAAGGCTACAAAAGGCAGAGGAATTAAAACGAGGCCTCAAATCTCGACAGGCTCTGTTCAAAAAAAGCCAAATCACAAGGCCAGGCTGCTGTCAAGGCCAGTTTTATTTTGGCAGAAGAGATCGCTAAATCAGCCCGGCCATTTACGGAGGGGATTTCATCAAAAACTGCATGATTAAAGTTTGTGACGAAGTTTGCCCAGAAAAAAGGCAACTCTTTTTAAATGTGAGTCTGAGCAGAAACACCATTGCCGAGAGAGTAGACCAGTTGTCCATCAATCTAAAAGAGCAGCTTGTGAAAAAGGGAAAAGATTTTATTGCATATTCCTTGGCTGTGGATGAGAGCACCGACATTTCTGACATTGCCCAGTTGTCAATTTTCATCCGCGGAGTGGACTCCAACCTAAGCGTGACAGAGGAGTTTTTGGCTTTACGTCCTATGCATGGCACAACTACGGGGCATGATTTGTATGAAGAGGTGTCAAGATGTGTAAATGAGATGGAGCTGCCTTGGGAAAAACTCGTGGGTTTGACAACCGACGGAGCACCTGCGATGTGTGGACACAGGAGCGGACTGGTGGCGAAGATACGGGAAAAGATGCAAGAGGAAAACGCGACAGGTGAGCTGACAGCTTATCATTGTATCATACACCAGGAAGCGTTGTGCGGTAAAGCCTTGAAAATGGAGCATGTAATGAGCATCATCACGCGCACAGTTAACTTTATCAGAGCCAAAGGTTTGAATCACCGCCAGTTCAAGGCATTTCTGACGGAGTTAGAAACGGAGCATGGTGATTTGCCTTATCACACAGAGGTGCGATGGCTAAGCCAGGGAAAGGTGCTTCAAAGATGTTTCGAGCTTCGTGAGGAGATTTGTCTGTTCTTGGACAGCAAAGGGAAAGACACAACACAACTCCGAGACGAAATGTTTCTGTGTGAAATGGCTTTTCTGTGTGACATTACGAGTCATCTGAATGCAATAAACTTGCAGCTGCAGGGTCGGGATCGTGTCATCTCTGATATGTACAGTACAGTGAAGGCATTTAAAACCAAACTGACTCTGTGGGAGACGCAGATGCGGAAAGAAAATTTGAGCCACTTTCCCAGCTGCCAGACCATGAAAGAGAAGCTCTCTACCAGTGCGTTCCCGAGCACACAGTTGGCTGATAAAATAGGTATGCTTGCCGCTGACTTTCGACGCCGATTTGCTGACTTTGAAGCACAAAAAAGCAGGTTGGAACTGCTCGGTAACCCATTTGCTGTTGACGTGGAAAGCTCACCACCAAACCTCCAAATGGAGTTGATTGACCTCCAATGCAATGATGCACTGAGGGCAAAATATGCGGCAGTGGGTGCTGCGGAGTTCGCCCGTTTCCTCCCGGCACAATGCCCCAGCTGCGCATCCAGGCTGCTCAAACGTTGTCTATGTTTGGCAGCACATACCTGTGTGAACAACTGTTTTCTTTGATGAACCTGAACAAAACATCACACAGAAGTCGACTTACTGCTGAACACCTCCACTCAATTCTGAGGATTTCTTCAGCTCAGAGCCTTACCCGAACATTGATGAACTTGTGGAAAAGATGGGACACCACCAAGTATCACCCTCAACCTCAAACAAGTGAACATTACTGTGCAATCACATATTTAGAGTTTTTACTCAGTTCAAGTTTAAAAGTTAAAATTTAATATTTGTTTTCACTGCATGTTACTTCTCCTTAAACAAAGTGTTGTTTTTGATTAATAGATTTTTGCACTTTATTTTTTTGTATTTCAATCCAATTATATTTTAAAAATATTTCAGTTGAGTGGATGATAGAAAATTGCTATTATTGTTTTTTCTTTGAAGTAAATTTAGCCCACTTTTGCTAAAATAGAAAATATAGTCTACTGATGGTGCCTTGAATACCGGTTTCTTTCATTTAATGTTCATGTTATGGGGATATTTATATAAAGGAAATTTGTCTTTTGTGTCTGTTGAAAATTAAAGATTACTGACAGAGCCATAAGAAAATATTGCTTTATTTATCTGATCATATTGTAATATATTTGTTAGGTTTTCAGTAGGTTCAATTAGGTTCACTAGACTATATGCGTCATTTAAAAATTTTTCAATGAACATTCGAACAGTCCGGCCCTCGTCTTGTAGCTGATTTTTTTATTTGGCCCTCCGTCCATTTGACTTTGACACCCCTGATCTACTGCATCTTGCCATCTTTATGTAATACATGTATCACTAGCCACTTTAAACAAAGCTACTTAATATAATGTTTATATACCCTACATTACTCATCTCATATGTATATACTGTACTCTATACCATCTACTGCATCTTGCCTATGCCGTTCTGTACCATCACTCATTCATATATCTTTATGTACATACTTTATCTCTTTACACTTGTGTGTATAAGGTAGTAGTTGTGGAATTGTTAGGTTAGATTACTCATTGGTTATTACTGCATTGTCGGAACTAGAAGCACAAGCATTTCGCTACACTCGCATTAACACATCTGCTAACCATGTGTATGTGACAAATAAAATGTGATTTGATTTACATCCTCCTTAGAAGGATCAGAAATAGTGAGACTGCCTGGGCAGGTTACAGAGAGCGTGTTCATGTACAGTACAATCAATTCAATGGCTCTTTTGTTCGTCAGTTAATACATTCCCGAGCCAAGGAAGATTTCTAGATTCGGCTGTGCTCCCTCGAATAAACAATGTGACCACGTAACATTGTTTAGAAGACGTCTGTTAAAACTAGTCTGACAGAATAGCCTAGTTCCAAGATGCCACATCTCACTCCCATCAAAACATCTATTCACAACACTCTGAGTCACTCAGATACAATAGTCGTCTATCAGCACGCCTGACAAAGAGAGCGCATTAGGAGCTCGTTATGTCAGAGCCGGTGACAGATGAAAATATGACTTCCTTGGTGGAGCTGGTCTGTAGAGACAGGCAGTCACTTTCCAAACTAGTAAATGTGTCTCAGAGTTTGTTTCCTGTCAGTGTGTGTGAGATCGGTGGCGTGTAGCAGGCTCCCGATGCCTAGTAAGGGTCCTGGGAGCTGACAGCTGGGACCGGTATGTGTCTGTCCTGATTGGGGGGCTGGAAATTAGTGGTGACAGCTCAGTTCAGTTTGCTCTACTCCTCCCCTTCGACACGTGAGGGCGTGTAAAATAGAGAGGTCTGGTGGAGGAGGACCTGGCTCACTGTAGGTGCCTTGGATCAGCACTTTAACAGTTTCCCTCTGCGTTGTCAGAGTAGTGGGAATGAATACAGCAGCAAATGTTGCTGCTTCAACGTTTCACTTCGGTAGCATGTTCTTCTGCCTTTCAATAAGCCAGAGCAGTAGGATTACGTTGCCCCCAAGACACCGATAAGACACCGTCATGTTTGCATTCCTCTACCCGAATGGTCTAAGCTCAAGATTGAGGCAAACTGCTCCTAGATCTGTACCTAGAAGCAACTTCTAGCCCGAGTTAAGGCTAAAGCAGACATAATGTTGCGTCCAACTCATGAACAAAAATTGACTGGGTTCCCTCTCTGTACAACAATATTCCAACTCAGGTGATGTAGCCATCTCCAAGACTCTAGAGCCTCAGACCCACACCACACAGAGGAGGAACGTGTTTCAGCAGTAGGATGGAAAGCAGCACCAGCAGGGCAGTGTGTGGATCTGAGCTGGCTTAGCATGGAACCTGTCACACATGAAACCTGATCCACCGATCAGTAACATCACCCTCTGGGTCAGGTTTATGTTCCATCACTAAGGCTTTAGCTTACATAGGCCTAATGGCATTAAAATACCTGGCCTGCTCTACTTTAGAGTGTTCTGCAGAGAAGGCATTGTGAGTGTAATTCGAGAATAGATCACATTCTTTCGCAAATATGGACAGCGAGGTGAGGAGTAGAGGAAAAGAGAGGGAGGGTTTCGTTGGAGCTGGAATGGAGGGAACATACTGTAGCTTTCTAAAAATACTCTTTCTCTCTCCACCTGCCGACCGATCCATGCATTACCAAAGAGCTGGTGGGCACATTCCTCCTAGTTAAGCAAATGGCTCAGGCACATTACTGGTGGAATAACGCATGATGCTCAGGAGAATGATGAGAATTAGAGAGGCTGAGGCCCTGATGTCATCTGGACGGGTATGTTTGGGGGTGTTTGTGTGTGTGTGTGTGTGTGTGTGTGTGTGTGTGTGTGTGTGTGTGTGTGTGTACAAAGATAGTTGTGATAAGGAAAGTATAACCTCTCTGACATCACTCAGATGGGTCATGAGTGTGTGTGTGGGGTGTGTGTGGGGCTAAGTACAGAAGGCTTTCAGGACACTTATCAGCCTAATGGTTAGTGAGAGTGTGTCCATAACAAACGTATCAAACACTGCGGAGGCTCAAAGACAAATAATGTCAGAAAAGTGATTAGGAAAGACGGTGTTAGACTGGAGGGGCAGGGAGGATGTGCAAGCATACAGCTGCTGTTAGAGGGGATGACCAGGAAGGACAGGATGGGAGTGAGTAAGTGATGGTACTTCTTGTTGGCGAGGCCCATTACTTGTCTGGAGCTGCTTCCAGAGGCGTAGCTAGGTCAGGATGCATCACAGATGCTCTTATCCAAAGCAATACAAAATACATTAAGGAAATTACAATGATCTTGCAGAAGCATTACTGTAGTTCAACATCACACATTTTGGTTCATCTCTAGGTTTCTTCCTAGGTTCCTGCCTTTCTAGGGAGTTTTTCCCAGCCACCGTGCTTCTACATCTGCATTCCTTGCTCTTTGGGGTTTTAGACTGGGTATTTAATATAAGCACTTTGTGACATCTGCTGATGTAAAAAGGGCTTTATAAAATAGATTTGATTTTCTCCTCCAGTGATAGTGAAGGCTGGCAGCAGCCTGAGGCATATTGAGTTTCACTTTGACTGACTGTTACCATATTTCAAAGCAAGGTCCCTGCAATACAGAGACATCCAGGTGGAATGCATTAGATATTCTCTACCGTAGTGTGATGTATCATATTACTTTAAGAGAGGAGAAAAGGGATGAATACGACTGATACAACCTCTAGAAACGCCACAGAATCCAACACATTCTGACCGCAGAACGAGAAAGATATGCACACACACACACACACACACACACACACACACACACACACACACACACACAAGGTGCAGCCAATTATTCATAGCTACGTTTTCCCCATGCAAACTATATATCACTTTGAGAATGACTCAGAGTTGACTCGTTAGCGAGACAGGGGATCCGACTACTTTTCCAAAGCAATGATCTGTCCGAAGGTATCAACTGTCATCTAATGTTCTGACGCAGAACCATCCAAATGTAGTCTGTGGATGACAGCAGGTGTAGAGGAGAGGAGGACATGTAACTCATCTTGCACAGTGCTTTGTGTTTCAGAGCTGATGAGTTGGAAAGTGGTGGTGCTCGTGTGGGGTTATATGTTTAAATCAGGTGATGTGAATGGGTGACAGAACATGCTCAAACGAGACCTACTGCTACACACAGTGAAGTGTGTTAAGAGCAAAGCATGAGGTGCCATTTTGCTAACTGTTGCCACGGGGTTATGCAACATCAGCATATTTCAATAAATCTAGCACAAAGTAGCACAACGAACAATAATACTCAACATAAACAAAGATGACCTTGAAAATATTACGCAGGATGAAAAAGACGAGTCCACTGAAACTCATTACCCTTCGACAACATTGACACAAGCCAAAGGCAATAGGAGAATTTCTGGGCTAAAATAATGCACACAGCGGAGGTACGCTGGGAATGCAGAGCAGCTTCCAGTATTTCACCGTTCCGACTCTGAGCTGTCCTGTGTTGTGCTCTCTCTGCACTCAGAATGTTAACGAGAAACAGCTTGTGTTCTGTTCCTACATTGTTTTCACTGGAGATTCCAGACACAGCGTTCCAGAACACTCACACAGCATCCCCAACCAGGAGGGACTGACTGGGTGCAACATTCCACTACAGAGGACAGACAGGAATGACTAGGACATGGCTAATTCATCTTAACTGACCTTCCAAGTGACCTGAGGCTTTAGCTGGGCCAGACTGACTGTACATTGCAGATGAGGATTTGAGCACACTCAATCTGGCTAGTGATTGAATAAATATGCATAAAGTATGCTACAGATGTAGGATCTTAATTTGACCAACCTGTTGCAGGAGAAGAGGGTGAGAAGATTAAGAACTCCTTGAGTTTCTCTTTGGGGAGACAGTGAGGAGATCTGGCATGAGAAAGAGGGTAGCATTGTGTTCCCAAAGACTTGCCCCAACTCCTTCTAGGCAACGGACCGAGAGAAATACACAAAGAAAATGTATTCTGAAAGAGAGCAAGCAGCTTATTCCCTGGAGGGGAAAGGCTTGTGCTTGGCCACCACTAACATCTGTTTAAGGTACCATCTCAGTATCTCACTCTTCAGATGAGTCTCAGAGCCCAGGATGCATGGAGTCTTCTGTTGTCTCTTCCATCTAACATCAACACAGAAGAGATATTGCATAACTAGGACCATGAGTGTTTTTGACAATCTGATTTGACCAGGAAAAGGTCACATGGTCTTGACATAACATATGGGTGAATAGGAGTTGACGATGACTTAACAGTGTAATGTGTATGCTGTGATGCAGAACTGTCATCGTCGAGGACTGCTGCTTACACCATGACGATGTGACCAACACAATCCTTCCAAGAAAAAGGGAAGCCATGGTGTATCCATTCAATTGGGTCTTACTGTCCACACCCTTTATGGTGGTTTAGTTACAGACCACAAAGCCTTTAGTGGCCTGACTCCCATGCTGGATCAGCTGAGGAGAGTGTTTGTGGGTTATGATGATATTTGGCATGAGATTGAAAGGGAAAGTAACCCTCCTGGGAACAAGGTGAGGAGACCGTACCGTAGCAGTGGTTATAGCAACACGCTAAACCCGGGGACACAACACTGGCTGTCAACATACTGCACACAGTGTTTGAGAGAAATAATCATATTTCACCTACATTTAACCAGGTAGGCTAGTTGAGAACAAGTTCTCATTTGCAACTGTGACCTGGCCAAGATAAAGCAAAGCAGTGCGACATAAACAACACAGAGTTACACATGGGATAAACAAACATACAGTCAATAACATTAGAAAAATCTATATACAGTGTGTGCAAATGTAGTAACATTAGGGAGGTAAGGCAAAAAATTGGCCATAGTGGCAAAAAAAGTACTATTTAGCAATTAAACACTGGAGTGATAGATGTGCAGAAGATGAATGTGCAAGTAGAGATACTGGGGTGCAAAGGAGCAAAAATAAATAAATAACAATATGGGGATGAGGTAGATGGGTGGGCTATTTACAGATGGGCTGTGTACAGATGCAACGATCAGTAAGCTGCTCTGAAAAGCTGATTCTTAAAGTTAGTGAGGGAGATATAAGACTTCAGCTTCAGTGAGTCTTGCAATTCGTTACAGTCATTGGCAGCAGAGAACTAGAAGGAAAGGCGGCCAAAGGAGGAGTTGGCTTTGGGGATGACCTGTGAAATATACCTGCTGTAGCGCGTGCTACGGGTGGATGCTGCTATGGTGACCGGAGAGCTGAGATAAGGCATTACCTAGAAAAGACTTATAGATGACCTGGAGCCAGTGGGTTTGGCGACAAATATGAAGCGACGGCCAGCCAACGAGAGCATACAGGTCGCAGTGGTGGGTAGTACAGTTGAAGTCTGAAGTTTACATACACTTAGGTTGGAGTCATTAAAACTCATTTTTCAGCCACTCCACACATTTCTTGTTGACAAACTATAGTTTAGGCAAGTTGGTTAGGACATCTACTTTGTGCAATTTTCCAACAATTGTTTACAGGCAGATTATTTCACTGTATGACAACCCAGTGGGTCAGAAGTTTCCGTACACTAAATCGACTGTGCCTTTAAACAGCTTTGAAAATTCCAGAAAAATATGTCATGGCTTAAGAAGCTTCTGATAGGCTAATTGACATCATTTGAGTCAATTGGAGGTGTACCTGTGGATGTATTTCAAGGCCTACCTTCAAACTCAGTGCAAACTCTTTGCTTGACATCATGGGAAAATCAAATGAAATCAGCCAAGACCTCAAAGAAAAATTGTAGACCTCCACAAGTCTGGTTCATCATTGGGAGCAATTTTCAAATGCCTGAAGGTACCACGTTCATCTGTACAAACAATAGTACGCAAGTGTAAACACCATGGGACCACGCAGCCGTCATATCACTCATCCTAGAGATGAACGTACTTTGTTGCGAAAAGTGTGAATCAATCCCAGAACAACAGCAAAGGACCTTGTGAAGATGCTAGAGGAAACAGGTACACAAACGAGTCCTACATCGACATAACCTGAAAAGCCACACAGCAAGGAAGAAGCCACTGCTCCAAAACCGCCATAAAAAAATCCAGACTACGGTTTGCAACTGCACATGGAGACAAAGAGCGTACTTTTGGGAAAATGTCCTCTGGTCTGATGAAACAAAAATAGAACAATTGAAAGGCAATGCTATCAAATACTAATTGAGTGTATGTAAACTTCTGATCCACTGGGAATGTGATGAAAGGAATAAAAGCTGGAAAAAATAATTCTCTACTATTATTCTGACATTTCACATTCTTAAAATGAAGTGGTGATCCTAACTGACCTAAGACAATTAATATTTACTAGGATTAAATGTCAGGAATTGTGAAAAACTGAGTTTAAATTGGCTAAGGTGTATGTAAACTTCCGACTTCAACTGTATTTGGGGCTTTGGTGACAAAAACCAACTGCATTGTGATAGACTACATCCAGTTTGCAGAGTAGAGTGTTGGAAGGCTATTTTGTAAATGACCGCCAAAGTCAAGGATCGGTAGGATAGTCAGTTTTACGAGGGTATGTTTGGCAGCATGGACGCTTTGTTGCGAAATAGGTAGCAGATTCTAGATTTAATTTTGGATTGGAGATGCTTAATGTGATTCTGGAAGGAGAGTTTATAGCTTAACCAGACACCTAGGTATGTGTAGTTGTCCAAATATTCAGAACCGTCCAGAGTAGTGATGGTAGACGAACGGGCAGGTGCAGGCAGCGATCGGTTGAAGAGCATTAATTTAGTTTTACTTGCATTTAAGAGCAGTTGGAGGCCACGGAAGGAGTGTTGTATGGCATTGAAGCTCGTCTGGAGGTTAGTTAACACAGTGTCCAAAGAAGGGCCAGAAGTATACAGAATGGTGTCGTCTGCGTAAAGGTGGATCAGAGAATCACCAGCAGCAAGAGCGACATCATTGATGTATACAGAGAAAAGACTCAGCCCGAGATTTGAACCCTGTGGCACCCCCATAGAGACTGACAGAGGTCATGACAACAGGCCCTCCGATTTGACACACTAAACTCTATCTGAGAAGTAGTTGGTGAACCAGGCGAGGCAGTCATTTGAGAAACCAAGACTGTTGAGTCTGCCAATAAGAACGTGGTGATTGACAGAGTCGAAATCCTTGGCCAGGTCGATGAAGACGGCTGCACAGTACTGTCTTTTATTGATGGCGGTTATGATATCGTTTAGGACCTTGAGCGTGGATGAGGTGCACCCATCACCAGCTCGGAAACCAGATTGCATAGCGGAGAAGGTACGGTTGGATTCGAAATGGTGGGTGATCTGTTTGTTAACTTGGCTTTCGAAGACTTTAGAAAGGCGGGGTAGGATAGATATAGGTCTGTAACAGTTTGGGTCTAGAGTGTCTCCCCCTTTGAAGAGGGGGATGACAGCGACAGTTTTCCAATCTTTAGGGATCTAGGAGAAATGAGGAATACTTGGAAAAGTAGCTGTGGGGGGTGCAGAGCTGTTGACTGGGTTAGGGGTAGCCAGGTGGAAAGCATGGCCAGCCGTAGAAAAATTCTTATTGAAATTCTCGATTATCTGAGATTTTATCAGTGGTGACAGTGTTTACTAGCCTCGGTGCAGTAGGCAGCTGGGAGGAGGTTATCTTATTCTCTATGGACTTTACAGTGTCCCAGAACTTTTTGGAGCTTGTGCTACAGGGTAAACATTTCTGTTTGAAAAAGCTAGCCTTAGCGTTCCCAACTGCCTGTGTATATTGGTTCCTAACTTCCCTGAAAAGTTGCATATCACAGGGGCTATTCGATGCTAATGCAGAACGCCACAGGATATTTTTGTGCTGGTCAAGGGCAGTCCAGTCTGGAGTGAATAACCAGGCATCCTCTACTGACAGAATGAGGTCAATATCCTTCCAGGATACCCGGGCCAGGTCGATTAGAAAGGCCTGCTCGCTGAAGTGTTTTAGGGAGCGTTTGACAGTGATGAGGGGTGGTCCTTTGATCGCAGACCCATTTCGGACGCAGTGATCGCCGAGATCCTGGTTGAAGACAGCATAGGTGTATTCAGAGGGCAGGTTGGTCAGGAGGATATCTATGTGGGTGCCCGTGTTTACGGATGTAGGGTTGTACCTGGTAGGTTCCTTGATCATTTGTGTGTGATTGAGGGCATCTAGCGAAGATTGTAGGATGGCCGGGGTGTTAAGCATATCCCAGTTTAGGTCAAGCGGCAACAGTGAGAGACTTCTTTCTGGAAAGGTGGATTTTTAAAAGTTGAAGCTCGACCTGTTTGGGCACAGACCTGGATAGCATGACAGAACTCTGCAGGCTATCTCTGCAGTAGATTGCAACTCCACCCACTTTGGCAGTTCTATCTTGGTGGAAAATGTTGTAGTTGGGGATGGAAATCTCAGAATTTTTGGTGGCCTTCCTAAGCCAGGATTCAGACACGGCAAGGACATCAGGGTTGGCGGAGTGTGCTAAAGCAGTGAATAAAACAAACTTAGGGAGGAGGCTTCTGATGTTAACATGCATGAAAACCAAGGCTTTTTCGGTTACAGAAGTCAACAAATGATAGCGCCTGGGGAATAGGAGTGGAACTGGGGGCTACAGGGCCTGGGTTAACCTCTACATCACCAGAGGAACAGAGGAGGAGTAGGATAAGGGTACGGCTAAAGGCTATAAGAACTGGTCATCTAGTGCGTTGGGGACAGAGAATAAAAGGATCAGATTACTATGCTTACTGGAAACAAGAGGTTTCTAACCTCAAGGGTCTTTTCCAGGTCTTTTCCTGGTTAAATAAATAAAAGCTTCAACATATACAGCCTGAGAAATGTCACTTCCCATGAAGTAGCAATCAGGGCTTTTAAACATCAACTGGCAACAGGGCCATGGCAATTCTCAGGCTCACAAACAAAGACCTATTCGTACATGAGCACGCACACACACACACACATGAGCAGAGGTAGCACAGTCCAGTCTGTTCGTGCGGGCGTCTGATGGCTCTAAGTGCCCTTAGATAATAGAGAGCTATAAAGGTGAACAGTGAACATCCTCATAACTGCCATCTGGTGTTTGTAGTAGTCATGCAGTTAAAACTAAATGTCAAGATGGAGGGGCCCATTCTCAAATCTATTAAACTGCGTTCCACAGTTTATGTGCTCCAATTATGGAAATAAATATCCTAATGAAGCAAAGGGCTCCGGATGAGAGTAAAAGCAAACGAGAGGGTGAAAGGAGAGGGGATGCTGGTTCGGTGGTGCTACAGCTATCACGGACAGTCAATGGGAGAGAGATGTGGGTTGGCCAAAGAACATTGGTGTCTAGCATTATTGTGTCTGCTAACTAACAGTGTTATAATTAATCACAACTTTTATTCAGAGAAAATGAGCAGTACTCTGCATACTTCCATAGCTAAGTGGCTATTTGAGGTACTTGTGTTGACAGCCTCACATTTGAGAGTTTGGGGGAGTAAGGGGTGACGCAAAGGCTCAAAATCAAATGTGAGTCGGCAAAAAACAGAGATATGGAGAGAACATAATGTGTTGTGTAGGAAGCCTGGGGATAGGCCAAGCAGCAGCCCTGGTTTCTAAACATCCAACTCTCTCTGACGTATACAAGTAAAGCCCAGTAAAGCATGACATTACCACTGAGTGTTACGTTCAGAGGTCTTCAAACTTATCTTGCCAAGACGAACCAGAGACCCAGGGACCCCATCATACATTAGCGAACAAAAATAAATGAACTTGTGATCAGGTGAATGATATCATCAGGTATATCATAAAATGAATAGATTTGGTAGATCGATATTCATTATTTTAGCCTCCCCACATTATAATTGGAAGAGGAAATGGAAACTAACAGCCTATTAGCTAGAACGGTAACTCCAAAAACATTTTCTCTAAGAGCCCCGGTTTAGTTGGCAAAAATGAATGTGCAAGTCAAGAAAGCTTACCAACAGCCAGCATCACTTACTGCACAGGTAGGATATTCACAGCTGCTTTTTCAAAGCCTATGTCAGATACTGAATGTAATTGGCTCCAATGAGTGTAATTTGCTCAACATTAGGAGTTGAGAAGTTGACATCATTGGAAAGATACAGTATATTCTCCTCTTTTTTTACTGCTGGTATGTAATAAAAAAAATGTTTATTCTGTTGTTGCTAGTGATATTCATAAAAACAACGAATTTAAAAAAAAAAAGCTATTGTTTTTTATATACAGTGCCTTGCGAAAGTATTCGGCCCCCTTGAACTTTGCAACCTTTTGCCACATTTCAGGCTTCAAACATAAATATATAAAACTGTATTTTTTTGTGAAGAATCTACAACAAGTGGGACACAATCATGAAGTGGAACGACATTTATTGGATATTTCAAACTTTTTTAACAAATCAAAAACTGAAAAATTGGGCGTGCAAAATTATTCAGCCCCTTTACTTTCAGTGCAGCAAACTCTCTCCAGAAGTTCAGTGAGGATCTCTGAATGATCCAATGTTGACCTAAATGACTAATGATGATAAATACAATCCACCTGTGTGTAATCAAGTCTCCGTATAAATGCACATGCACTGTGATAGTCTCAGAGGTCCGTTAAAAGCGCAGAGAGCATCATGAAGAACAAGGAACACACCAGGCAGGTCCGAGATACTGTTGTGAAGAAGTTTAAAGCCGGATTTGGATACAAAAAGATTTCCCAAGCTTTAAACATCCCAAGGAGCACTGTGCAAGCGATAATATTGAAATGGAAGGAGTATCAGACCACTGCAAATCTACCAAGACCTGGCCGTCCCTCTAAACTTTCAGCTCATACAAGGAGAAGACTGATCAGAGATGCAGCCAAGAGGCCCATGATCACTCTGGATGAACTGCAGAGATCTACAGCTGAGGTGGGACACTCTGTCCATAGGACAACAATCAGTCGTATATTGCACAAATCTGGCCTTTATGGAAGAGTGGCAAGAAGAAAGCCATTTCTTAAAGATATCCATAAAAAGTGTCGTTTAAAGTTTGCCACAAGCCACCTGGGAGACACACCAAACATGTGGAAGAAGGTGCTCTGGTCAGATGAAACCAAAATTGAACTTTTGGCAACAATGCAAAACGTTATGTTTGGCGTAAAAGCAACACAGCTCATCACCCTGAACACACCATCCCCACTGTCAAACATGGTGGTGGCAGCATCATGGTTTGGGCCTGCTTTTCTTTAGCAGGGACAGGGAAGATGGTTAAAATTGATGGGAAGATGGATGGAGCCAAATACAGGACCATTCTGGAAGAAAACCTGATGGAGTCTGCAAAAGACCTGAGACTGGGACGGAGATTTGTCTTCCATCAAGACAATGATCCAAAACATAAAGCAAAATCTACAATGGAATGGTTCAAAAATAAACATATCCAGGTGTTAGAATGGCCAAGTCAAAGTCCAGACCTGAATCCAATCGAGAATCTGTGGAAAGAACTGAAAACTGCTGTTCACAAATGCTCTCCATCCAACCTCACTGAGCTCAAGCTGTTTTGCAAGGAGGAATGGGAAAAAATGTCAGTCTCTCGATGTGCAAAACTGATAGAGACATACCCCAAGCGACTTACAGCTGTAATCGCAGCAAAAGGTGGCGCTACAAAGTATTAACTTAACGGGGCTGAATAATTTTGCACGCCCAATTTTTCAGTTTTTGATTTGTTAAAAAAGTTTGAAATATCCAATAAATGTCGTTCCACTTCATGATTGTGTCCCACTTGTTGTTGATTCTTCACAAAAAAATACAGTTTTATATCTTTATGTTTGAAGCCTGAAATGTGGCAAAAGGTCGCAAAGTTCAAGGGGGCCGAATACTTTCGCAAGGCACTGTATTTTGTATTTTTATTAGATTTTCTTTGCGGACGCCCTGCAGTACCCCCACGGAACTCCGGTTGAATATCCCTGGGCTAAGTGAGTGACAGAGGGAAGTGCCACTCAACTTAACCTTTCTGTTAACACCTCTCCTTGAGCAACACACAGATATATCTACAGCAAACCAGCAGCACTGGACGACAGGACAGACCACTCCTCATCAGTATGAGAAGCACTCTCTCCAATAGGAACACAACAGCTCTCCACTGGAATAAAATTACAAGTTAAATGGGGCTGTGTTAGAGGAAGGAACAAAAGTGATCCAAGGTGTTGTGTTTTTTCCACAGCCGCCTTTGAAGGCGATGCGGTATGCGTGTGGATATTTACGTAATTACAGTGGTAAGCTACCAGAGCCAAACAGGCATGTTTACTGTTCACTTACTGGCATTAATCTCATCAATCCCTTCTTAACAGGGGCAGCAGAGGAGAGGAGAGGCGAACAACTCAACATGAAACTAGGCTCACCTTTAGACTCATTCACAGATGAATGTCAACTTTAACAACACAGGCTTTGGCTTTAATCACATACAGACAGACTAGGAGATGAATCAGCCAGAGACTAAAGAAACAGAGGCCAGAATACAGGGTTTTTCTGTTCTCTCTTCCTTTTAGGGGAAGAAACTATAATTCATCTTAAACACATCCAGACTCTAGACTCCCAGATTGCTCTTTTTCATGTTGAACCTTGACCTACAGCCAAAAATAGCTCCTGCGTTGTGTAACCTCGTGTAAGGAATGGTCATGTTTTAACCAGGGCAGGAAATTTCACATAGCAAGCTTGTGGGGGAGGAAGGATTGTTAATAACATCCCCTATCCATCCATCCAGTCATTTTACTGCAATGTGATTTTCCATCTTAGAGGAGAAATTGAACAAGTCGCCCATTAGAACTGGCATGGATAGATTTCTCAAAGGTTAATGAATTCTCATTCATTAAAACACCACACTTTATTACAGCACATTGTGATTGGTCAGGCTTTATGGAAATAGGGGTTTTATCTAACCCCTGCTCAGTACAACGAGATAGAATATCTAATGTCTGTGCCAGGTTAAGCCTGTTCATAGTAACATTCCTAACTTTTCTAATTGAGCCCCTCTTTCTCTGTTCTCTTTCTCCTTACCTTTTAACTTCTCTAGGATAGGGGGCAGCATTTGGAATTTTGGATGAAAAGCATGCCCAAATTCAACTGCCTGCTACTCATCCCCAGAAGATAAGATATGCATTGTAGATTTGGATAGAAAACACTCTGAAGTTTCTAAAACTGTTTGAATCATGTCTGTGAGTATAACAGAACTTATGTAGCAGGCGAAACCCCGAGGACAAACCATTCAGATTTTTGTTTTTGAGGTCACTCTCTTTTCAATGAGTTGGGAATCCAGATTTGTAAGGGACTAAGGGACTTGCTTGCAGTTCCTACCGCTTCCACTGGATGTCACCAGAAATTGGTTGAGGTTATTCCTTTGTGTAATGTAGAAGTACGGCCATCTTGAACGAGGGTCACTTCATGTGTACTGTTTGATAGAGGCGCATGACCAGAAAGCATGCATCAGTTTGTTTTCTTCCTGTATTGAACACAGATCATCCCGTCCTCAATTTTATAGATTATTTACTTAAACTAAAGTTGTATTACCAAAGTATTTTGAAATGTTTACAGGTAACTTTTGAGATATTTTGTAGTCACGTTGCGCAAGTTGGAACCAGTGTTTTTCTGGATCAAACGCGTCAAATAAATGGACATTTTGGATATATATGGACGGAATTAATCGAACAAAAGGACCATTTGTGATGTTTATGGGACATATTGGAGTGCCAACAGAAGAAGCTCGTCAAAGGTAAGGCATGATTTATATTTTTATTTCTGTGTCGCGCCTGCAGGGTTGAAATATGTTTTCTCTCTTTTGTTTATGGAGGTGCTCAGATAATAGCATCGTTTGCTTTCGCCAAAAATACTTTTTGAAATCTGACATGTTGGCTGGATTCACAACACCTGTAGCTTTAATTTGGTTTCTTACATGTGTGATTTCATGAAAGCTTGATTTTTACAGGAATTTATTTGAATTTGGCGCTCTGCATTTTCTCTGGCTTTTGGCCAAGTGGGACTCTACCGTCCCACATATCCCAGAGAGGTTAAACACCCAACTAAACAGAGAATCCAGTTATAGAGTGTAAAATTCACACAATGGGACACTAAAGAGATGCAATATGAACAAATGCTGGGATCACAGTTCCTTTATCTATCATGGTGGTAGATCAGAAAGAACAAAACTACAGTATATTCAAAAAGAGCTAGACAGATGTGAATGCTTGAAATCAAAATGATTCTTCATACACTGGCTGAATAGGAATTATGATGAATGGACCTCTTGGGATCATAGTAATATTTGTATAACTAACAGAAATGGTGACTTCCTCATGTTAACAACCATGTTGTGAAAATGCCTCCCTGTAAATACAGCTGAGAGACAGTTTTACCCTCTCACTGACCCTGAACTACACTCCAACCTGAACCTACCCCATCCTTAACCCAAACCACTGCCATGACCTCTTTCACCGTCATGTTTCCATAGTCAGTACACAGCAATTACTTCAGTAATGATAGTGTTTAGTGTTGGGAATATAGTATTTCTGTGCTCAATCACCCACAGTACAGTATCCCAAACAACGCACCCATAAACGTCAATATAAAAATAAAAAATTAAAATACAGTTCAGAACCAAGTTCACTTATTCAAGGAGTACAGTGTCAAAACAACTCATTATTAACACAGCCTACTACAGTAACTGTAACCTTCATAGAGACCTCCATAATTGCTCAGTCTTTCAAAATTCAGGAGGCTGATAGGTCACAAGTCAGGGTTCAAGTTCACGACTTGTACAGGAATGACACTGACCCTGGTCCTGACTCTGGTGACTGGTGAGTTTCTTACTGTAGGGCTGAAGCGAGAGATGACATGTCTCTGTGACCGGCTACTCCTCCTGTCATTAAATGGTATTACAGCCTGCCTTAACCTCTAACCCCTCTTTTGACTATATAGGACACAGCTCAATGGAAAGCATGGACACAGGCAGACTGTGGGGGGAGAGAGAAAGGGGGTGGAAGAGGGAGGGAGAGAGAGGGAGAGAGAATGAGAGAAAGAGAGCAGGAAGGGAGCGAGGGGGGAGGGGGAGAAAAAGGAGGAAGAGAAGGGGGAGAGAGAGGTCATGGTGCCATGTCATGGTCAACAACACCGTTGACCAGTCACGTCAGGCTGTAGACATGCTCGTGTGAACATTAAGAACCCACGACTGAGCGGCTTCAACACTCCATATTCACTCCATATTCATTCCATATTCACTCCATATTCATTCCATATTCACTCCATATTCATTCCATATTCAATCCATATTCATAAGTATCTGTGGCAGAAGGGATATGGAAGCCTGGCAACATGTAAAATAACACATTCGTGTCAGTGTTATTCTCAGCAGCAAGTGATAGAAGTGACTTGGTCACCACCATTAGCTGCTGTGACTAAGCATAGGGAGAAGCTGCTTTAGCGTTGAAATCAGAGCGCTTCAGAGCGGTTAAGATCTCAGCTGTTATCCTCCATCTACACTACCGTTCAAAAGTTTGGGGTCACTAGAAATTTGCTTGTTTTTGAAAGAAAAGCAATTTTTTTGTCCATTAAAATAACATAAAATTGATCAGAAATACAGTGTAGACATTGTTAATGTTGTAAATTACTATTGTAGCTGGAAACGGCAGAATTATTTTAATGGAATATCTATATAGGAGTCAAGGAGGCCCATTATCAGCAACAATCACTCCTGTGTTCCAACGGCATGTTGTGTTAGCTAATCCAAGTTCATCATTTTAAAAGGATAATTGATCATTAGAAAACCATTTTGCAAGTATGTTAGCACATTGAAAACTGTTGTCCTAATTAAAAAAGCAATAAAACTGGCCTTCTTTAGACTAGTTGAGTATCTGGAGCATCAGGATTTATGGGTTTAATTACAGGCTCAAAATGGCCAGAAACAAAGAACTTTCTTCTGAAACTCATCAGTCTATTCTTGTTCTGAGAAATGAAGGCTATTCCATGCGAGAAATTGCCACTCTGTGTACTACTTCCTTCACAGAACAGCGCAAACTGGCACTAACCAGAATAGAAGAGTGGGAGGCCCCGGTGCACAACTGAGCACAACTGAGTTTGAGAAAGTTTGTGAGACGCCTCACAAGTCCTCAACTGGCAGCTTCATTAAATAGTACCCGGGACTCCAGGATGCTGGCCTTCTAGGCAGAGTTGCAAAGAAAAAAGGAATATCTCAGACTGGCCAATAAAAATAAAAGATTAAGATGGGCAAAAGAACACAGACACTGGACAGAGGAAGGCAGAGTCTCGGAGTCGCCTCTTCACTGTTGACGTTGAGACTGGTGTTTTGTGGGTACTATTTAATAAAGCTGGCAGTTGAGGACTTGTGAGGCGTCTGTTTCTCAAACTAGACACTAATGTACTTGTCCTCTTGCTCAGTTGTGCACCGGGGCCTCCCACTCCTCTTTCTATTCTGGTTAGAGCCAGTTTGCGCTGTTCTGTGAAGGGAGTAGTACACAGCGTTGTACCAGATCTTCAGTTTCTTGGCAATTTCTCGCATGGAATAGCCTTCATTTCTCAGAACAAGAATAGACTGATGAGTTTCAGAAGAAAGTTCTTTGTTTCTGGCCATTTGGAGCCTGTAAATTGAACCCACAAATGCTGATGCTCCAGATACTCAACTAGTCTAAAGAAGGCCAGTTGTATTGCTTCTTTAATGAGCACAACAGTTTTCAGCTGTGCTAACATAATTGCAAAAGGGTTTTCTAATGATCCATTAGCCTTTTAAAATGATAAACCTGTGCCTTTAGAAGACAGGAGTGATGGTTGCTGATAATGGGCCTCCTTGACTCCTATATAGATATTCCATAAAACAATTCTTCACATCACTCCAATCATAACTTCATCTCTTCAGTCTCTCTGCCTCATCTTCTATCAGAGGATAGTCTAGATTCCAGAATCTTCTATATTTTAGATGATTAACCCAGTTGAAGATGGTGGTTGGGAGAGCAGCCAGACCAGAGTAGCCGAGCAGCAGACAGTGATACCTTAAACAAAACATGTGGGTCCAATGTGATTGGAGGAGTAATGATCACTCAGACAGAGCCTCCTTTCCTAATCACTGACTATTATGGATGGATGCACAGTAGTGTGTGCATGAGTGTGTGTGTGTGTGTGTGTGTCTTACGCAAGTAAATTATGAACATTTGAGAGTGCCAAAAGTAGAACAAAGCTGCAGCATCTTGCTGTGCAATTCAACACACTTCACCCTAAAAATGAAACTTGTTCCAACACAAATCAAAGTAATGGTAAAAAGGCTCTGACATGTTTGATGTAAAATGAACACCAACTCCATACAGTGCATACAAATAATACTTCAGTGTTAAAATCAATACATCAAAGGTTTGTTGCGCATGTACAGACAGTAATACAATCAGAAACAGACAGTACAGGTTAGCTGGGCAGCTAACCTGTACTAACCTGTACACCTTGTTAACTACACTAGGCATGCGCATTGGCAGCAGGTAGCCTAGTGGTTAGAGCATTGAGCCAGTAACCGAAAGGTTGCTAGATCAAATCCCCGATCTGACATGGTTAACCTCTGTTGTTCTGCCCCTGAACAAGGCAGTTAACCCACCGTTCCTAGGCCACCATTGTAAATAAGAATTTGTTCTTAACTGACTTGCCCAGTTAAATAAAGGTTAATTAAAATGGCATCTGTGGAGTTACTGACAGGTGACGAGCTAACCTAATGTCTCTCTAATCCCACATCAAACAGAACACAGCCATTTATCCATCAGCTCATCTGGTCCAGCTGGACTCACAGCGGAGACAGTGTTCACATTGACATGGTGTCACTTCTAGTCGGCTGATGATGGGACAAAACAACGGTCACTGTACAACACTGTCAGACACACCCTCAGAATAGTCTTACAGTAATTGCAGACTGAAAGCACAAAATTCAGTTGTGCCGAGTTGTTTGAGCAGCATAGACAGACCCACAGAACACACATTCTAGTCCTGTATTCTAAAATGTGTGTGAAGTGTGTTCTGTGCTGCCTTCTAGGAATGTGTATGTGTATCTTGTCCTACCTTGACCTCCTGACTGGTGAACACCTCAACGTCCACCACACAGGCAATGAGGACAAAGATATCACAGTCCAGGTTTCGGGAAGGCATTTCCACTTTGCTCCTCTCTGTACCGCTCAAACAGACAAATAACTGCTAGAATCTACGTCTCGGTCCGGAGCACCTGGCTGTGTGTTTCTGTGTGTGTGTTCACGCCGGTGTGTGTGTGTGAGGAGGAGAGTGTGTGTGTTGTATTGTGCTCTGAAGAGCCCACTCTGTAATAATCTCTAGCTGTGAGGCAGGCTGGTTGTTAGTCAGAGCTGGCTGACTGGAGAAGTCGAGACTCCGAGAGGAATCAGACAACTAGCCCCCCCCTCCCCTCGCTGCCTCTTCCAGTTATGACATCACTGCCCCCAGCACACACACACAATATCAAACGTTGATTTGTATTCCACACCATGCTCCCTAAAATCAAGAGACACACTCAGACACATTGGCTCTGAGGAAGGATTCAAACCATATTCTGCAGTATGAATATGGAATATTAGCGTCATAAATACCAGGCTGATTCCCGCTGCACTACATGTGCAGCAGTGGAGGCTCCTCAGAGGAGGAAGGGGAGGACCATCCTCCTTAGTGAACTTCATAAAAATAGTGAACAATTTAAAAAAAGTTGTCCTTTTTATAATAAATATATTCACGTCACCAAATAATTGATGAAAATAAACTGTTGCAATGAAGATCTACAGTAGTCTCAGCAGCACTCTGTAGGGTAGCACCATGGTGTAGCTGGAGGACAGCTAGCTTCCTTCCTCCTCTGGGTACATTGACTTCAATGCTCATGGTTCTTCACCTACAAGTGCCTTGCGAAAGTATTCGGCCCCCTTGAACTTTGCGACCTTTTGCCACATTTCAGGCTTCAAACATAAAGATATAAAACTGTATTTTTTTGTGAAGAATAAACAACAAGTGGGACACAATCAGGAAGTGGAACGACATTTATTGGATATTTCAAACTTTTTTAACAAATCAAAAACTGAAAAATTGGGCGTGCAAAATTATTCAGCCCCTTTACTTTCAGTGCAGCAAACTCTCTCCAGAAGTTCAGTGAGGATCTCTGAATGATCCAATGTTGACCTAAATGACTAATGATGATAAATACAATCCACCTGTGTGTAATCAAGTCTCCGTATAAATGCACCTGCACTGTGATAGTCTCAGAGGTCCATTAAAAGCGCAGAGAGCATCATGAGGAACAAGGAACACACCAGGCAGGTCCGAGATACTGTTGTGAAGAAGTTTAAAGCCGGATTTGGATACAAAAAGATTTCCCAAGCTTTAAACATCCCAAGGAGCACTGTGCAAGTGATAATCTTGAAATGGAAGGAGTATCAGACCACTGCAAATCTACCAAGACCTGGCCGTCCCTCTAAACCTTCAGCTCATACAAGGAGAAGACTGATCAGAGATGCAGCCAAGAGGCCCATGATCACTCTGGATGAACTGCAGAGATCTACAGCTGAGGTGGGAGACTCTGTCCATAGGACAACAATCAGTCGAATATTGCACAGATCTGGCCTTTATGGAAGAGTGGCAAAAAGAAAGCCATTTCTTAAAGATATCCATAAAAAGTGTCGTTTAAAGTTTGCCACAAGCCACCTGGGAGACTCACCAAACATGTGGAAGAAGATGCTCTGGTCAGATGAAACCAAAATTGAACTTTTTGGCAACAATGCAAAACGTTATGTTTGGCGTAAAAGCAACACAGCTCATCACCCTGAACACACCATCCCCACTGTCAAACATGGTGGTGGCAGCATCATGGTTTGGGCCTGCTTTTCTTCAGCAGGGACAGGGAAGATGGTTACAATTGATGGGAAGATGGATGGAGCCAAATACAGGACCATTCTGGAAGAAAACCTGATGGAGTCTGCAAAAGACCTGAGACTGGGACGGAGATTTGTCTTCCAACAAGACAACGATCCAAAACATAAAGCAAAATCTACAATGGAATGGTTCAAAAATAAACATATCCAGGTGTTAGAATGGCCAAGCCAAAGTCCAGACCTGAATCCAATCGAGAATCTGTGGAAAGAACTGAAAACTGCTGTTCACAAATGCTCCCCATCCAACCTCACTAAGCTCGAGCTGTTTTGCAAGGAGGAATGGGAAAAAAATTCAGTCTCTCGATGTGCAAAACTGATAGAGACATACCCCAAGCGACTTACAGCTGTAATCGCAGCAAAAGGTGGCGCTACAAAGTATTAACTTAAGGGGGCTGAATAATTTTGCACGCCCAAATATCCAATAAATGTCGTTCCACTTCATGATTGTGTCCCACTTGTTGTTGATTCTTCACAAAAAATACAGTTTTATATCTTTATGTTTGAAGCATGAAATGTGGCAAAAGGTCGCAAAGTTCAAGGGGGCCGAATACTTTCGCAAGGCACTGTATATAGACTTACACAGTAATTATGACTGGAGGACGTCCTCCAACCTATCAGGGCTCTTGCAGCATGAACTGGCATGTTGTCCACCCAATCAAAGGATCAGAGAATTAATCTAGTACTGAAAGCATAAGCTACAGCTAGCTAGCACTGCAGTGCATAAAATGTGGTGAGTAGTTGACTAAAAGAGAGAGAAAGACAATAGTTGATCTGTTTTTAACAAATTAATTTATTCCAAAATTAAGGAGAGAGAGAGAGAGAGAGAGAGAGAGAGAGAGAGAGAGAGAGAGAGAGAGAGTTTAGCCTACTCAAACACCCAGCTCAAACAGAGAGGGATGCTATGTTAGCTAGCTGGCTATGGCTATCCAACACTGGAACCCTTCCAAGTCAAGGTAAGCTTTTGGTTTTATTAATTTATTGCCACTGGGGCCTGCTAAACTGCTTTCTGACTGTACACTGTACTGCATGATTGTAGCAGATTTATTAGTTCTAGTAGTTCTGGTTGACTATGACGTGACACTGAAGTCCACAAGTGATGGAAAAGGTGAGATGAGGAGAGTATATTGATAGATGCTTGAAGGAACTATATACTAGAGGTCGGCCGATTATGATTTTTCAACGCCGATACCGATTATTTGAGGACAAAAAAAGCTGATACCGATTAATTGTCCGATTAAAAAAAAAAAGTATTTATATATACACACACACACACACACACACACACACACACACACACACACACACATTTTTGTAATAATGCCAATTGCAACAATACTGAATGAATAATGAACACTTTTATTTGAACTTAATATAATATATATTATGGGCTTTTGGATGGGTGTTCCACATGTTGGTGGTATTTTTTTATTTAGCCGTTGCTGACCCCATGCTTACATCTTTATGACAAATAAGACACCTTGCTTTCCCTGGTGCCAATTCCATGTAACAGTCCCACACTGGTGCTCTGCTTTTCTCTGCCATCTGTAAAACACACACACACACACAGCTCTGAAGTGACAATGATACTGAAGAGTCTGCTTAGGAGACAAATACTCTCAACTGTTTGAATAAAAATAGAGTTTAAGTTACCTGTGATGAATGTTGAAAACAAAAACTAATATTCTATATGCAGGAAATCCTATTTTAATAATTGGCATGGTAAGAATTGACTACCAAAGTGTGAGTCATAATTCCCATGACACCTTCTAGCAAAATCTGAAAAGCAGTTCCTTCATTCATTTATTCCATAGAATAATTTTAGATTCACTTAAAATAAGGTTGTTTCGTGTAGGCTTACACCACCTGGCCAATTTTATAACTGTGTAGATATCCATAGGATAAGGTAACTCTGATCAATATTGGCTAAATATAAGCGAAGATCATTTTTTTTGTAGAGTGGATTTATGAAAATATGTTGACAAACGTTACCTTATCCTAGTGGGATTTACACGGGTATCAAAACGCAGAGGCGGTTTAAGCACGAAACACAGACCTTATTTGAAGTAGATCAAGACATTCTCTATGGAAGACATGTACGGTAAAAAAAGGTTTCATCCGTTCCGTATTTCATCCAACGGGTGGCATCCATGAGTCTAAATATTCCTGTTACATTGCACAACCTTCAATGTTATGTCATAATTACGTACAATTCTGGCAAATTAGTTGGCAAAGAGCCAGGCGGCCCAAACTGTTGCAGAGACCCTGACTCTGTGTCCAATGAACGCTAGAGAAGTGACACAATTTCACCTGGTTAATATTGCCTGCTATCCTGGATTTCTTTTAGCTAAATATGCAGGTTTAAAAATATATACTTGTGTATTGATTTTAAGAAAGGCATTCATGTTTATGGTTAAGTACACATTGGAGCAACGACAGTCGTTGATTGATTGTTTTTTATAAGATAAGTTTAATGCTAGCTAGCAAACTTACCTTGGCTTACTGCATTCGCGTAACAGGCAGGCTCCTATTGGAGTGCAATGTAATCAGGTGGTTAGAGCGTTGGACAAGTTAACTGTAAGGTTGCAAGATTGGATCCCCCGAGCTGACAAGGTAAAAATCTGTCGTTCTGCCTCGTTCCTAGGCCGTCATTGAAAATAAGAATGTGTTCTTAACTGACTTGCCTAGTTAAATAAAGGTGCTAAATACATTTTTTAAAAATCGGCAAAATCGGCGCCCAAAAATACCGATTTCCGATTGTTATGAAAACTTGAAATCGGCCCTAATTAATCGTTCATTCCGATTAATCGGTCGACCTCTACTATATACACACAACAAGTTGTTTTTATGTGGCTGCTATGTAAGTGAACTGTGTTTGCGTATGACATGGGGTGTATTCATTGCGCCGATTCTGTTGAAAAACATGGGGATAAACATACCTGATATTGTCCAATTGAAATGCTTGTTTGCAACTGTTGGACTAATGATTACACCCTTGTACAGAGAAATGCAGGCAAGAGTGTGCAAGGCGGTATTGAATGTGTCACTGTCTGTCACCGGGATTATTCAAAATTCTCTCGACCTGTGCACCTACGTTGTAAACTTTCATTCATAGGCTAGGTTGTAGCAACCTCATGATGAGTACACGGTAAATGTAAGTATCACGTATTAGCCTAAACCTATCACTGTTACATTGAGCTGGGTGAATGGAATATGAATGACAGTCATCCAATACGCTGTAATAGAAATAAGGCCATGTTCATTAAGAAAATGATCATCCTCCCTCATCTTAAATGGCAACGACCGCCAATGACGTGCAGCAACAATCATGTAAGCTTGCGGGATCAGGCAGCGTTGGTGAGGCTAATGAAACATATACCAATTAATTTAATATTCTAAAAAGATTGATAAAATACTAGTATAACCACTTATAGTCATATAATAATCATATTAGAATTCATTTCCGCATCCTCATTGCTTATTCTACTGTAGTAAACACTACTTGTATCAAAGGATGAAATGATGATGATTAATACATGGGTCTAATGCTGACGTTATTTTACAGGGGTGCTTTGTGTTCATATCACATCTTCCACTGACCAGTCTGCCTCCTCCTCCTCGTCTTAGAATTTGAGCTACCCGGTGGTGAAGCACAGCTATTATCCAGGGTAAACAACAGAGGTGCCATAGAATACAGCTAACACATTACCTCCATGGAATACAGCTAACACATTACCTCCATGGAATACAGCTAAAACATTACCTCCATGGAATACAGCTAACACATTACCTCTATGGAATACAGCTAACACATTACCTCTATGGAATACAGCTAACACATTACCTCCATGGAATACAGCTAACACATTACCTCCATGGAATACAGCTAAAACATTACCTCCATGGAATACAGCTAACACATTACCTCTATGGAATACAGCTAACCCATTACCTCCATGGAATACAGCTAACACATTACCTCCATGGAATACAGCTAACACATTACCTCCATGGAATACAGCTAACACATTACCTCTATGGAATACAGCTAACACATTACCTCCATGGAATACAGCTAACACATTACCTCCATGGAATACAGCTAACACATTACCTCCATGGAATAGGGCTAACACATTACCTCCATGGAATACAGCTAACACATTACCTCCATGGAATACACATAGACCGGGATAGTACTCATCTGTATGTGAATACATGCGATGCACAGAACATCAGCCATGCTGAGGCAAGGGACAGGTTATTATATGGCGGTATTGCATGACTGTGTTAAGTCATACACTCACACTAATGCCAACCAGGTACACTGCATAGAGGGTAGCATGTGTTTGCCTCTCTCCACTCCATCTCTCCTCATTTCCTTTCTCTATCTCTTACTCTCTCTTTTGCCCTGTCTCTCCCCTCTGTCTATTTGGGTGTATTGACAGAACGATCCTGCAGTACCAATGTAATATTTTATCATGTTGTCCTTCCTTAATGGAAAATCAGCCTCTGTGTGCGTGCGTGCGGCACACACACACACACACACACACACCCACCCACACAGTTTTCCTTGGTGTCGATAAACAACCCATCTCAGCCTGTCACAAACCAGTGGGTGGGTGACCAGGGGGAACACCATTTCATAATTCACAAGGACCCGTTTGTGTCGTTGAGCTGAAAATAAAAGAGTGTAAGGGCTTCGTCGCTTAGACTAATTGCGCTGGCTAAGACAGAGGCTGGGGCTGATTTCACACACCACTACAAGGTCCTTGATAAAACACACACAAAGATAGACTGTCTGCAGTTTAACAGCCACTTGTCCACATGGCAATAGAGTAGAAACGGGACCAGAGTTAGATGAGAGAGACAGTAACAGCAGAGTCAATGGAATACAGTCCACTCCTGATACCTGAAGCAAGAGACACGGGATCGATCAACAGAACTGCACTTAAACTGACGTATGTTCACTTATCCGATGTGTACTTCTCAGGACTCAACTGTATATAAGGTAAGTTGAAACCAAACTGTCAGTTTAAACCAATAAAGCCTCCCACTCGCCACGGTTTTCTATTGTAAACAAAGCCCAGTCCATCCATTTAGCTGCTTATCTTTGGCCACACAAAGCCATCATCACTCCGGCCACAACGGCCTGCCTGCCTGTGGGAAACCCTTGATTAGATAAAGGAGAGTCACAATAGAAGGCCCACCCAGTCTTCTAACCAGTTATTGACAGACAAAACGTTAATGGGGGAAATGGAAAATCTAGTGTTCAGTGGAACAGCAGCCCAGAGAGAGACCTTTGTACCCAGACTCTGCTGGGAACTGCCTGTTGTCAAAGGAGTCTCTGGACAACACAGACAGAGCTGTTTCTAAGTTCAAGATGAGTGTTTCAACTTTGACATTATGTGGTTGCGTGCAGTGCATGCACATGGAATGTACAGATGTACATTACATGTGCATGAACTGCACGCAACCACACAGACAAATGACATTTTCAAGTACACAAGTACATACAGAACAGCTTAGAATGAATTGAAACACACAACCAATGTAAATAGTCCGGGGGGCCATTTGATTAATTGCTATGTCTTATGGCTTATGGCTTGTGGGTAGAAGCTGTTCAGGAGCCTTTTGAACCTATACTTGGGCTCCAGCAGAGACAACAGTCTATGACTAGGGTAACTGGAGTCTTCAACATTTTTTGGGGACCTTCCTCTGACACCGCCTAGTATATAGGTCCTGGATGGCAGGATGCTTGGCCCCGGTGATGTACTTGGCCGTACGCACTACCCTCTGTAGCACCTTACGGTCCAATGCAGAGCAGTTGCCATACCAGGCGATGATACAACCAGTCAGGATGCTCTTCATGTAGAAGCTGTATAACTTTGAGGATGTGGGGACCCATGCCAAATCTTTTCAGTCTCCTTAGGGGGAAAAGGTGTTGTTGTGCCTTCATCATGACTGTTTTGGTGTGTTTGGACCATGATAGTTTGTTGGTGATGTGAACACCATGGAAAGTGAAACTCTCGACCTGCTCCACTACAGCCCTGTCGATGTTAATGGGGGCCTGTTCGGCCCACCTTTTCCTGTAGTCCACAATCATCTCCTTTGTCTTGTTCACGTTGAGGGAAAGGTTGTTGTCCTGGCAGTCTCTGACCTCCTCCCTATAGGCTGTCTCATCGTTGTCGGTGATCAGGCCTACCATTGTCGTCAGAAAACTTAATGATGGTGTTGGAGTCGTGCCTGGCCATGCAGTTGTGGGTGAATGAACAGGGAGTACAGTAGGGGACTAAGCACGCACCCCTGAGGGGCCCCAGTGTTGAGGATCAGCATGGCAGACATGTTGTTACCTACCTTTACCACCTGAGGGACAACCCGTCAGGAAGTCCAGGATCCAGTCGCAGAAGGAGGTGTTTAGACCCAGGGTCCTTAGCTTAGTGATGAGCTTTGTGGGCACAATGGTGTTGAATGCTTAGCATTAGTCAATGAACAGCATTCTCACACACAGTTGAAGACGGGAGTTTACATACACCTTAACCAAATACATTTAAACTCAGTTTTTCACAATTCCTGACATTTATTCCTAGTAAAATTCCCTGTCCTAGTTCAGTTAGGATCACCACTTCATTTTAAGAATGTGAAATGTTAGAATAATAGTAGAGAACTATTTAATTCTGCTTTTATTTCTTTCATCACATTCCCAGTTGGTCAGAAGTCTACATACACTCAATTAGTATTTGGTAGCATTGCCTTTAAATTGTTTAACTTGTGTTCAACATTTCGGGTAGCCTTCCACAAGCTCCCCACAATAAGTTGGGTGAATTTTGGCCCATTCCTCCTGACAGAGCTGATGCAACTGAGTCAGGTTTGTAGGCCTCCTTACTTGCAAACACTTTTTCAGTTCTGCCCACAAATTATCTATAGGATTGAGATCAGGGCTTTGTGATGGCCACTCCAATACCTTGACTTTGTTGTCCTTAAGCCATTTTGCCACATCTTTGGAAGTATGCTTGGGGTCATTGTCCATTTGGAAGACCCATTTACGACAAACCTTAACTTCCTAACTGATGTCTTGAGATGTTTCTTCAATATATCTACATCATTTTCCTACCTCATAATGCCATCTATTTTGTGAAGTGCACCAGTCCCTCTTGCAGCAAAACACCCACACAACATGATGCTACCACCCCCGTGCTTCACTGTTGGGATGGTGTTTTTCAGCTTGCAAGCCTCCCCCTTTTTCCTCTAAAACAATGAGGAGGTGTTGTGGTGAATGCCAGGATAGCTCTCTCTATCTTCTCACAGACAGTCAACAATGAACACAGGGACATATTCTTAATTAAGACCCAGACTGATACACCAGTGTCACGCCCTGATCTGTTTCACCTGTCCTTGTGAATGTCACCTCCAGGTGTCGCTTATTTTCCCCAGTGTATTTATCCCTGTGTTTCCTGTCTCTCTGTGCCAGTTCATATGGTCTGTTTCAAGTCAACCAGCGTGTTTTTCCCGTGCTCCTGCTTTGCTATTCTCTCTTTTGCTAGTCCTCCCGGTTTTGACTCTTGCCTGTTTTTTTGACTCTGTACCCACCTGCCTGACCAGTCTGCCTACCCACCTGCCTGACCAGTCTGCCTGCCCTGACCTCGAGCCTGCCTGCCACTCTGTACCTCCTGGACTCTGATCTGGTTTTGACCTTTTGCCTTTCCACGACCATTCTCTTGCCTACCCTTTTTGGAACTAATAAATATCAAATACTCAAACCATCTGCCTCCCGTGTCTGCATCTGGGTCTGGCCCTCAGCCCTTATGCCCCGGGACCTCTGGTACTGACTGATGCTGGCCTGACTATGCCTGAAGAGAATGCAGGTTGGCATTTATTGGGTTGACTCATGACCTGGAGGTAGCTCTGCAGGGTATTCACTAGCTGGCATAGTCACACAAGTCATACCATTTTAAACCTAACCCTAACCTCACTGCTAACATTTACATTTAAGTCATTTAGCAGACGCTCTTATCCAGAGCGACTTACAAATTGGTGCGTTCACCTTATGACATCCAGTGGAACAGTAGTGCATCTAAATCTTTTAAGGGGGAGGGGGGGTGAGAGGGATTACTTTATCCTATCCTAGGTATTCCTTAAAGAGGTGGGGTTTCAGGTGTCTCCGGAAGGTGGTGATTGACTCCGCTGTCCTGGCGTCGTGAGGGAGTTTGTTCCACCATTGGGGGGCCAGAGCAGCGAACAGTTTTGACTGGGCTGAGCGGGAACTGTACTTCCTCAGTGGTAGGGAGGCGAGCAGGCCAGAGGTGGATGAACGCAGTGCCCTTGTTTGGGTGTAGGGCCTGATCAGAGCCTGGAGGTACTGAGGTGCCGTTCCCCTCACAGCTCCGTAGGCAAGCACCATGGTCTTGTAGCGGATGCGAGCTTCAACTGGAAGCCAGTGGAGGGAGCGGAGGAGCGGGGTGACGTGAGAGAACTTGGGAAGGTTGAACACCAGACGGGCTGCGGCGTTCTGGATGAGTTGTAGGGGTTTAATGGCACAGGCAGGGAGCCCAGCCAACAGCGAGTTGCAGTAATCCAGGCGGGAGATGACAAGTGCCTGGATTAGGACCTGCGCCGCTTCCTGTGTGAGGCAGGGTCGTACTCTGCGGATGTTGTAGAGCATGAACCTACAGGAACGGGCCACCGCCTTGATGTTAGTTGACCTTATGTCTAACCCTAAACATAAATTAAGTACAAAAAGCTAATTTTTGTTTTCATGGATTTTGACGATATAGTCAAATTGCCACTGGCCCATCTAGTGGAAATCGCTGAGCTCTGCCTCCAGGACAAGATTCATCCCAGTAAACGTCAATCTGCTCCAAAAATACTGTAGTGCTGCCAGGACCCTATGTGAGGAGGCCCAGAACCAATCTGTGAGGGGTTTGTTATGGAAATGTCCCTAATCTCAGACTGCTGCCTCCACTGCAGCACTACCTCACTGAGAATTCAGACCCAGTCACACCGCTATGCTGCCATCACATTCAGCACAGAGAGGAAAGAGGGGGAGAAGAGAGGAGATGAAGGGAGGTAGAGAAAGAAAATAGAGAGAGAGGGATGAGAGAGAAAGAGAGTAGAGGGAGCTAGAGATTGATAGAGAGAAAAGGAAAAGGGGGAGAGAGGGAGAGGAGAGGGAGCTAGATATGGAGAGAGAACAGAAAGAGAGAGCTGTGGTTGAGATGAGGTTCATATAAGGTGAACAAATGAAGGTGTGACTAAATCTACACTACAGTTGCTGGGGGAAGAGAGCCTGAGAGAAAAATGGGGGTGAAACAAAAGGTGAGATATTGATGGAGAAGGAAAGAGAAGGAGTCAAATGGAAAATGATTGGATGCCAGCAAATAGAAGAGGGGGAAATCGGAAAAGAAAGAAAGAATCAATGTTGTCCAACACGAATGCAAAGGAGTATAGTATACTACAAGCTGTATTCCATAAGAGGCATTGGTGCACTTACTGTACTGCCAGTCTGCCCATGTAATGTGGAGAAAGTGAAGACACTGGGACTAATTGCCTTTATTAAGGCGTCGGCATGCTTCCCAGCTGAAACAGTTCGTTTTGGACTTCGGTAAGGTTTTTTCCCCCAGCTGTTCGGGCACACAACATGTTTTCTATATACGCCCCTTCATCCGTGATTGGTCAACTGTAGGGATTCTTCAATAAAGTCTGTTGTCATTCAATGAGAGACGACTCGTTTTCAACCCAATTGTTTCATTGAGAAATACTGCACCAAATATCTTAGTTAGTTGGAAAATTTAAAAAAAACTAACATTTTTTAAAAAGATCTCTGCAAATCGGCAAAATTGACAATTTTGAGGAAGTATATATTGGCTACAGTACAGGGACAAACAGTACTATTGCCTCTTTTTTCTAGTTTTTCAAGCAAAGGTATTTTAAGGGATAAAGGAGTATGCGATCAACCTCGTTCGGTTCGCCTAGCTGACCTCGGCTAGCCGCCAGCTGAACTGAAGCATGTTGACGCCTTTAGGGTCCTGCCTCATGTCCACTCCAAGCGTGACAGCCATAGACGCATGTCTATCTACTGTAACTCTACATTACTGCTTCCACCCTTGGACACAAGAAGAAAGCTGCAGCGGTCTTCGAAGCGCGCTGTGTGACACACAGGACCTAGTCGTATCAGCGTCTCCATCTAAAGGAAAAGCAGGTGGCCAGATGGAGCCTATTTCCTCCCAGTCAGTCAATCTCAAATTGGATCAGCCAGTGGTGCCTATATGCTACAATACACAGGGGCTACATCTGCAGTTAGGGCCATCACAGGGGGAAATAGCTAGGCTACATCTCTCAGAGAGGGAGAGGAGCGGCTGGAGGAAACAGCTAGGCTACATCTCTGAGGGGGAGAGGAGCGGCTGGAGGAAATAGCTAGGCTACATCTCTGAGGGGGAGAGGAGCGGCTGGAGGAAATAGCTAGGCTACATCTCTGAGGGGGAGAGGAGCGGCTGGAGGAAATAGCTAGGCTACATCTCTGAGGGGGAGAGGAGAGGCTGGAGGAAATAGCTAGGCTACATCTCTCAGAGGGGGAGAGGAGCGGCTGGAGGAAATAGCTAGGCTACATCTCTGAGGGGGAGAGGAGCGGCTGGAGGAAATAGCTAGGCTACATCTCTGAGGGGAGAGGAGAGGCTGGAGGAAATAGCTAGGCTACATCTCTGAGGGGAGAGGAGCGGCTGGAGGAAATAGCTAGGCTACATCTCTGAGGGGAGAGGAGCGGCTGGAGGAAATAGCTAGGCTACATCTCTGAGGGGGAGAGGAGCGGCTGGAGGAAATAGCTAGGCTACATCTCTGAGGGGGAGAGGAGCGGCTGGAGGAAATAGCTAGGCTACATCTCTGAGGGGGAGAGGAGCGGCTAGAGGAAATAGCTAGGCTACATCTCTCAGAGGGGAGGAGCGGCTGGAGAAATAGCTAGGCTACATCTCTGAGGGGGAGAGGAGAGGCTGGAGGAAATAGCTAGGCTACATCTCTGAGGGGGAGAGGAGCGGCTAGAGGAAATAGCTAGGCTACATCTCTCAGAGGGGGAGAGGAGCGGCTGGAGGAAATAGCTAGGCTACATCTCTGAGGGGGAGAGGAGCGGCTGGAGGAAATAGCTAGGCTACATCTCTCAGAGGGGGAGAGGAGCGGCTGGAGGAAATAGCTAGGCTACATCTCTGAGGGGGAGAGGAGCGGCTGGAGGAAATAGTTTGGCTACATCTCTCAGAGGGGGAGAGGAGCGGCTGGAGGAAATAGCTAGGCTACATCTCTCAGAGGGGGAGAGGAGCGGCTGGAGGAAATAGCTAGGCTACATATCTCAGAGGGGGAGAGGAGCGGCTGGAGGAAATAGCTAGGCTACATCTCTCAGAGGGGGAGAGGAGCGGCTGGAGGAAATAGCTAGGCTACATCTCTCAGAGGGGGAGAGGAGCGGCTGGAGGAAATAGCTAGGCTACATCTCTCAGAGGGGGAGAGGAGCGGCTGGAGGAAATAGCTAGGCTACATCTCTCAGAGGGGAGAGGAGCGGCTGGAGGAAATAGCTAGGCTACATCTCTCAGAGGGGAGAGGAGCGGCTGGAGGAAATAGCTAGGCTACATATCTCAGAGGGGAGAGGAGCGGCTGGAGGAAATAGCTAGGCTACATCTCTCAAAGGGGAGAGGAGCGGCTGGAGGAAATAGCTAGGCTACATCTCTCAGAGGGGAGAGGAGCGGCTGGAGGAAATAGCTAGGCTACATCTCTCAGAGGGGGAGAGGAGCGGCTGGAGGAAATAGCTAGGCTACATCTCTCAGAGGGGGAGAGGAGCGGCTGGAGGAAATAGCTAGGCTACATCTCTCAGAGGGGGAGAGGAGCGGCTGGAGGAAATAGCGAGGCTACATCTCTCAGAGGGGGAGAGGAGCGGCTGGAGGAAATAGCTAGGCTACATCTCTCAGAGGGGGAGAGGAGCGGCTGGAGGAAATAGCGAGGCTACATATCTCAGAGGGGGAGAGGAGCGGCTGGAGGAAATAGCTAGGCTACATCTCTCAGAGGGGGAGAGGAGCGGCTGGAGGAAATAGCTAGGCTACATATCTCAGAGGGGGAGAGGAGCGGCTGGAGGAAATAGCTAGGCTACATATCTCAGAGGGGGAGAGGAGCGGCTGGAGGAAATAGCTAGGCTACATATCTCAGAGGGGGAGAGGAGCGGCTGGAGGAAATAGCTAGGCTACATCTCTCAGAGGGGGAGAGGAGCGGCTGGAGGAAATAGCTAGGCTACATCTCTCAGAGGGGAGAGGAGTGGCTGCAGAACTTATTTTGTGATGCTAATACTAGGACATGGCGAGGCGTCTCACACCAGCTCAAGCCAGCTCTCACTCTCTCCTTACAGACAACTGAGCAATCTCTGCAATGAAGTCAAAGAGGCAGTGCACTCACAGGTAAAGGTATAACTAGCTCAAAAGGATGTCTGTCTGTCTGTCTGTCTGTCTGTGTGTGTGTGTCTCAACTGTGTTTGTGTGTTTTCAGGGGCATATCACAGTTCAAAATGTAGCTCCTAAATTGAATACCGCAGGGAGAGAGAGAGAGAAGGGGAGTTGGAGGAAAGAGAGAAAGGGAATGAAACAGTGAGTCAAAGGGAGAGAGGGATAGAAAGGGGAAAGAAAGCAAGCATAAGAGAGAGGGAAAATAGAGAGATGAGGAAGTGAAAGAGAGAGACAGAAGACTGCAGAGTGATGGCTTGATTAATGAGAGGACTGATGAAAGACTCATGTTGACGCCAACGGACTCAGCTCAGCAGCACACAATGCAGGGAGGAGAGGGAGAGGGGGGGGGTGAAGAGAAGGAGAAAAGAAACAGAACAGATTAAAAGGAGAAAAGAGAGACATTGGAGCATGCATCAACCTGGTCAGGTCAACCAAACTGAATCTACCATTCACAGGTCAAAGACACTATTTACATTGGCAGGATTAAAGAACAGCTCCTCATTAGACAGAGAGGGCCGTTTGAGCTACAGAGCAAGATGGTCTGTGTGACTGGAGAAGAGGGGTAAAATACAACACAACTTTATTGTCCATAGTTACAGCGAACAACAGAAATGAATTTTCAGACACACAGTTGAGAGGAGCACAGGGTCAAGCTGGATGGAGAGCATGGTGTGGGGTTACGGGTCTTGCTCAAGGGCCAAACGGTAGGGTTATTTTGGGTTAGAATATGAACCCAGCAGCCCTCCAGTTGCCAGATCAATTTCCCCCCTTTCACAACGCCCGGACTGGGATTTGAACTGGCGACCTTTCGGCTACATGTCCAACTCTTTAGCCGCTGGGCTACATACCGCTCCCTGGGTGACTCTCAGAATGACATTGAAACTAAAGCCACACTAGTAAATGTGTGAATTATTTCTGATTGTGGTGGTTGATTGTATTTCGTGATGAGCTTCATCAGCAGTTTATTTACTCATAGGATGAATTGCAGATACAGTGCATTCGGAAAGTATTCAGAACCTTTGACTTTTTCCACATTTTGTCACGTTACAGTTATTTTCAGGTCTCTCCAGAGATGTCCGATTGGGTTCAAATCCAGGCTCTGGCTGGGCCACTCAAGGACATACAGAGACTTGTCCCGAAGCCACTCCTGCGCTGTCTTGGGTGTGTGTTTAGGGTTGTTGTCATGTTGGAAGGTAAAACTTCACCCCAGTCTGAGGTCCTGAGGCTCTGGAGCAGATTTTCGTCAAGGATCTCTCTGTACTTTGCTCTGTTCATCTTTCCCTCGATCCTGACTTGTCTCCCAGTCCCTGCCAATGAAAAACATGACCACGGCATGATGCTGCCACCACCATGCTTCACCATAGGGATGGTGCCAGGTTTCCTCCAGACTTGACGCTTGGCATTCAGGCCAAGCGTCCTTTAGGTGCCTTTTGGCAAACTCTAAGCGGGCTGTCATGTGCCTTTTACTGAGGAGTGGCTTCCACCTGACCACTCTACCATAAAAGGCCTGATTAGCGGAGTGGTGCAGAGATGGTTGTACTTCTGGAAAGTTCTCCCATCTCCACAGAGGAGCTCTGGGTTATTGATCACCTCCTTGACCAAGGCCCTTCTCCCCCGTTTTCTCAGTTTGGCCGGGCGGTCAGCTCTAGGAAGAGTCTTGGTGGTTCCAAACTTCTTCCATTTAAGAATGATGGAGGCCACTGAGTTCTTGGGGACCTTCAATGGTGCAGACATTTTTTGGTACCCTTCCCCAGATCTGTGCCCCTGACACAATCCTGTCTCAGAGCTCTACTGACAATTCCTTCAACCTCATGGCTTGGTTTTTCCTCTGACATGCACTGTCAACTGTGGGACCTTATATAGACAGGTGTGTGCCTTTCCAAATCATGTCCAATCAATTGAATTTACCACAGGTGGACTACAATCAAGTTGTAGAAACATCTCAAGGATGATCAATGGAAACAGGATGCACCTGAACTCAATTTCGAGTCTCATAGCAAAGGGTCTGAATTCTTATGTAAATAAATCCATTTCTGTTTTTATTTTTAATATATTTGCAAAAATGTCTAAAAACCTGTTTTCGCTATGTCATTATGGGGTATTGTGTGTAGATTGATGAGGGAAAAAAAACAATTGAATCCATTTTAGAATAAGGCTGTAAAGTAACAAAATGTGGAAAAAGTCAAGGGGTCTAAATACTTTCTGAATGCATTGTACATTGTTCTGTTTTCTATGGGAGTGTATCTTCTATCAGTTTATACCTGTTATGAAACAGAGAGTGCATTATCGATGTGTGTCCACTAGGGGCAACAGTGGAAACCATTGTGTGGTTAGCTCACGTGTCCTGGCCATTCCTTCTTTCTTAATCCCCCCTCCCTCCAATCAATTAACTGATACAGACCACTGTCCAACTTGGTGCCCCACCTCTTCTCTCTCCACCCCCTCCACATCTCTGACATAGGTAGGTAGGTGAGTGTGTTTTGGGTTGGAGATGGAATGGATGGAGCAGAACCTACCTACCTACCTTACTCACTTACCTCGCTCACTCACTTACCTCGCTCACTCACTTACCTCGCTCACTCACTTACCTCGCTCACTCACTCACTTACTTACCTCACTCACTCACCTCACTAACTCACTCACTCACTCACTCACCTCAGTCACTCACCTCAGTCACTCACTCACCTCACTCACACACAGTCCTTTTCTAAATGAAGGAGGGGAGCACTATGCATATCTAAATTCAACAGACAACATCAGAAACAAATGCAGCATGTTCTCAAGGTCAGTGTGACCTGACAGTCTGTGTCACATGGGGGGAGACTGTAGCCTGGTGCACTCTGGGAAGTCAAGAGCGTTTCCTTAGTTACTGGAGAGCGCCAACAGAGGGGAAGTGTCTCAATGTGCCAGGGCATCCTCTCTGAAATGTCATTGAAGACAGAGAGCAGAGCATAGCAGATTGGCCGGACAGTTCAGGATTAGGGCCAATGTCTCCTGGATTAGGGACTATTTCTGAAGGGATTAGGTCCATTCCTCCGCAATAGAGTTTGAGACTGACCCACAGAACAGTTTTCTGGTAGGGATTATTACACATCTCCAGCTGAAACAGGTCAGGTGATGGAGGATGTGCCTAGAATAGCATTAATAGGTAGTGGACGCAATGACGTAGATAGAGTGGAACAGCAAATTGGGTTGTTAGAGCTCTCAATGCTACATTTTTAAAACAGTCAGGCATGGAATTTGTTACACCAGTCAGAAGAGTATGGCAGATTTCAATCAATTTCACTCATGGACTACAGGCATCTGAGTATTTTATAGCATCTGTCCATCCTCAACTATCCCTGCATAGTCCTGCCCAGTCAGGACTTAACACCAGGAACTATAAATAGCAGCAAAGCCAGCCTGTCAGAATGTTTACTGAGGGGTTTCTTCTCTCCTCTCCTGAGCAGCACAGAGACAGACAGATAGACAGCAGGGGAAGAAGAGTGAACACAACACACAGCACAGCTGGGGTTTTTATGTCATGAATCAAAGCAAATGACAAGCTTGGGATATATTTGGATTAAGCCTTTTCCTAAAATAAATGTAATTCAGCCGGCTAGGATTTGGTAGTTTTTTCTGCGAAGTGAGGGATTATGGCTAATGTATAAACCCATGGCTTTATGATCAATGTTTGACAGCTCTGGACCTCCCTGTGTTTGATCCTGTCGGAAGAGGTGAGGGATGAGTGTGTGTGTGTGTGTGTGTGTGTGTGTGTGTGCCTGCATACAGCTCTGTTAGCTTTAGTGGTTTAGTAAACAGACAATTATTCCATCCAATATCCTGAGATTTTTTTCTTCTTAAATACTTTATTTAGCTAGGTTTAAATGAAAATATGAACATACTGTAAGCTATCTGAGGACCACAGCCACATATCCAGTCGACAGAGAGTCAAGCCACCTCTCCCTGAGGCCAGTCAGCTGCAGCTTGGAGCCTGGAGGAGAGGAGACAGCAGGGAAAAGGAGGAGGGCTTCTGGTTGGGGCAGGTGGGGTCTGGTCCATGGCCAGACACGAAGGGGTGAAGGGAGCCAATACATACAGCTGTACGCTACACGCCCCGATAATACATTACCTACGCCCCTCTTTCCCCCCATACAGTCAATTAAAAACAGAACGCATTCAACTGAAATATGACTTCTGCATTTAACCCAAACCCATCCTCATCATTGGCACCCGGGGACCAGTTGTTGTTGGGGGTTAACTGCCTTGATCAAGGGCAGAATGGCAGATTTGTCCACCTTGCCGGCTCTGGGATTCAAACCAGCAACATTTCGGTTACTGACCCAACGCTCTTAACCGCTAGGCTACCTGCCGCCGTGACGGTGGACAGATATGACTGTGTGGTCCTATCTGTAACTCAGAGGGTGAGGGTCTGACCTCTCATTGTGTGACAACCAGGGCCTATTGACCTGCTATTATAGGACAATCTCCATTCTGAATCATAGAGCAACGAATGTCACGACCTGCTACAGACCACCAACACTTATATAGAAATAATATGTAGCAAGTGTCCAAAACATCTGCTGACCTCTACTGCATTAACGACAGCGGTTACAACAGCTATGGTTGTGCTACCATCATCAGCCAATCCATACCAGAGGAGAAGCACATTATTCTCTGTCCCAATGACAGCTCCATCGGTCCTGCGACCCCTGGCCCTGCACGTACACCCTGGACCACACACCTCTCCTCCCCTGTGTCTGTCAGCCTGGCAGCAAGGTTACTGTGGTCTCTGTTTACGCAACTTTATCAGACTTGATCTTCACTCAACACTACACACACACCTAACAGCTCCACAGCTGCACCACACATGACCCAGTCAGGGCTGTGTGTGTGTGTGTGTGCATGCGTGCGTGCGTGCGTGTATGCGTGCGTGCGTGTGTGTGTGTCAATGCTAGCAGTGCAGACAGGGAGCCAGGCACGCAGGAAGTGTAAAACTCCAGTGAACCAGGCTGCTGTTGTGGTACTGCCATTCGTGTTTGTGCGTGGGTGCGTTTCTTTGTGCGTGGGTGCGTGTGTTTGTGCGTGGGTGCGTGTGTTTGTGCGTGGGTGCGTTTGTTTGTGCGTGGGTTCGTGTGTTTGTTGCTGGGTGTGTGTGTTTGTGCGTGGGTGGGTGCATGGGTGCGTACGTGCGTGCATTCATAGATGTGTGTTGGATGGGGGTAATGTCTGTCTCTCTATGGTCACTCTCTCTTTCCCCTGCAATGCTGTGCCTCATCCCATTGGCTGAGCAGCTGTAGCTGTGTGATCTGTCTGCCAGTCAGTCAGCGAGACAGTGTGTGTATGACTCATCCATTGCACACCACCGAGCCGAGGGAATTACACACTGACTACTGTTAGAACACACCGGCAGACACCGGCATTCCAACGGACGTTAGTATTCGATTACTTGCGAGGTTCTTATTTCTTTTTTAAAGCTTATTTGAATTAAAAGGCCAAAAAATGTAATTGTCTATGTGGCATTGCTACATACAAGGTTAGACCATGACATTATACATTCATATTTTACCGGCAGGCGACACGTCTCAGGCGTGTAACATGCGTGTAACGTGTAACCGTGGGCCCATCAAACAGCACTCCAGTCAGATGCTCCATGTGTAGCAAATGAAGTGGGAAAAGTCCAAATCAATGCAAAATGGATTTACAATTATAGAATGAAGTTGGCTAAATGAGAAGGGGAAGGCTACAATGATCAACCAACAGGTTGTTCAATATGAATGTAGACAAGGACACAGGGAGTGCAGTAAAATAGTCTCAATTAGCCTAGTGCAGCTAGCTAGATTCTTTACATCAAGTTGATGCAGTCACGACATCCGATCCTCGTTTGCTAAGTCAAACGACACCGCTGGTTCTGCTCACACTGCCCTACCCTGTGCTCTGACCTCTTTCTCCCCTCTCTCTCCAGATGAAATCTCGCGTCTTGTGACGGCCGGCCGCCCAACAACCTGCCCGCTTGACCCTATCCCCTCCTCTCTTCTCCAGACCATTTCCGGAGACCTTCTCCCTTACCTCACCTCGCTCATCAACTCATCCCTGACCGCTGGCTACGTCCCTTCCGTCTTCAAGAGAGCGAGAGTTGCACCCCTTCTGAAAAAACCTACACTCGATCCCTCCGATGTCAACAACTACAGACCAGTATCCCTTCTTTCTTTTCTCTCCAAAACTCTTGAACGTGCCGTCCTTGGCCAGCTCTCCCGCTATCTCTCTCAGAATGACCTTCTTGATCCAAATCAGTCAGGTTTCAAGACTAGTCATTCAACTGAGACTGCTCTTCTCTGTATCACGGAGGCGCTCCGCACTGCTAAAGCTAACTCTCTCTCCTCTGCTCTCATCCTTCTAGACCTATCGGCTGCCTTCGATACTGTGAACCATCAGATCCTCCTCTCCACCCTCTCCGAGTTGGGCATCTCCGGCGCGGCCCACGCTTGGATTGCGTCCTACCTGACAGGTCGCTCCTACCAGGTGGCGTGGCGAGAATCTGTCTCCTCACCACGCGCTCTCACCACTGGCGTCCCCCAGGGCTCTGTTCTAGGCCCTCTCCTATTCTCGCTATACACCAAGTCACTTGGCTCTGTCATAACCTCACATGGTCTCTCCTATCATTGCTATGCAGACGACACACAATTAATCTTCTCCTTTCCCCCTTCTGATGACCAGGTGGCGAATCGCATCTCTGCATGTCTGGCAGACATATCAGTGTGGATGACGGATCACCACCTCAAGCTGAACCTCGGCAAGACGGAGCTGCTCTTCCTCCCGGGGAAGGACTGCCCGTTCCATGATCTCGCCATCACGGTTGACAACTCCATTGTGTCCTCCTCCCAGAGCGCTAAGAACCTTGGCGTGATCCTGGACGACACCCTGTCATTCTCAACTAACATCAAGGCGGTGGCCCGTTCCTGTAGGTTCATGCTCTACAACATCCGCAGAGTACGACCCTGCCTCACACAGGAAGCGGCGCAGGTCCTAATCCAGGCACTTGTCATCTCCCGTCTGGATTACTGCAACTCGCTGTTGGCTGGGCTCCCTGCCTGTGCCATTAAACCCTACAACTCATCCAGAACGCCGCAGCCCGTCTGGTGTTCAACCTTCCCAAGTTCTCTCACGTCACCCCGCTCCTCCGCTCTCTCCACTGGCTTCCAGTTGAAGCTCGCATCCGCTACAAGACCATGGTGCTTGCCTACGGAGCTGTGAGGGGAACGGCACCTCAGTACCTCCCGGCTCTGATCAGGCCCTACACCCAAACAAGGGCACTGCGTTCATCCACCTCTGGCCTGCTCGCCTCCCTACCACTGAGGAAGTACAGTTCCCGCTCAGCCCAGTCAAAACTGTTCGCTGCTCTGGCCCCCCAATGGTGGAACAAACTCCCTCACGACGCCAGGACAGCGGAGTCAATCACCACCTTCCGGAGACACCTGAAACCCCACCTCTTTAAGGAATACCTAGGATAGGATAAAGTAATCCTTCTCACCCCCCTTAAAAGATTTAGATGCACTATTGTAAAGTGGCTGTTCCACTGGATGTCTTAAGGTGAACGCACCAATCTTAAATGTAAGACAGACACTACCAGATGAGATGAAAGATAACCTATTGCAGAAACAAGTTTAACTTGCGCATGTCGGTTTGGCTACTTTGTCTCTCTCCCTCTGTGTCAGACAAACCGACCCCTGCTCTTCTCGTGTCCCTACCCCAACACCTGTGCAGAAACACACAGAAACACACTCCTCTACTGAGTCACACAATCAATTCCCCATTGAAGATAAACAAAATATATATACACTGCTCAAAAAAATAAAGGGAACACTAAAATAACACATCCTAGATCTGAATGAATGAAATAAATATTCTTATTAAATACTTTTTCTTTACATAGTTGAATGTGCTGACAACAAAATCACACAAACTATCAATGGAAATCAAATTTGTCAACCCATGGAGGTCTGGATTTGGAGTCACACTCAAAATTAATGTGGAAAACCAGACTACAGGCTGATCCAACTTTGATGTAATGTCCTTAAAACAAGTCAAAATGAGGCTCAGTAGTGTGTGTGGCCTCCACGTGCCTGTATGACCACCCTACAACGCCTGGGCATGCTCCTGACGAGGTGGCGGATGGTCTCCTGAGGGATCTCCTCCCAGACCTGGACTAAAGCATCTGCCAACTCCTGGACAGTCTGTGGTGCAATGTGGCGTAGGTGGATGGAGCGAGACATGATGTCCCAGATGTGCTCAATTGGATTCAGGTCTGGGGAACGGGTGGGCCAGTCCATAGCATCAATGCCTTCCTCTTGCAGGAACTGCTGACACACTCCAGCCACATGAGGTCTAGCATTGTCTTGCATTAGGAGGAACCCAGGGCCAACCGCACCAGCATATGATCTCACAAGGGGTCTGAGGATCTCATCTCGGTACCTAATGGCAGTTAGGCTACCTCTGGCGACCACATGGAGGGCTGTGCGGCCCCCCAAAGAAATGCCACCTCACACCATGACCGGTCATGCTGGAGGATGTTGCAGGCAGCAGAATGTTCTCACGGCGTCTCCAGACTCTGTCACGTTTGTCACATGTGCTCAGTGTGAACTTGCTTTCATCTGTGAAGAGCACAGGGCGCCAGTGGCGAATTTGCCAATCTTGGTGTTCTCTGGCAAATGCCAAACGTCCTGCACGGTGTTGGTCTGTAAGCACAACCCCCACCTGTGGATGTCGGGCCCTCATACCACCCTCATGGAGTCTGTTTCTGACCGTTTGAGCAGACACATGCACATTTGTGGCCTGCTGGAGGTCATTTTGCAGGGCTCTGGCAGTGCTCCTCCTGCTCCTCCTTGCACAAAGGCGGAGGTAGCGCTCCTGCTGCTGGGTTGTTGCCCTCCTACGGCCTCCTCCAAGTCTCCTGATGTACTGGCCTGTCTCCTGGTAGCGCCTCCATGCTCTGGACACTACGCTGACAGACACAGCAAAGCTTCTTGCCACAGCTCGCATTGATGTTCCATCCTGGATGAGCTGCACTACCTGAGCCACTTGTGTGGGTTGTAGACTCCGTCTCATGCTACCACTAGAGTGAAAGCACCGCCAGCATTCAAAAGTGACCAAAACATCAGCCAGGAAGCATAGGAACTGAGAAGTGGTCTGTGGTCACCACCTGCAGAACCACTCCTTTATTGGGGGTGTCTTGCTAATTGCCTATAATTTCCACCTGTTGTCTATTCCATTTGCACAACAAAATGTGAAATTTATTGTCAATCAGTATTGCTTCCTAAATCAAAGAAGTGTGATTGACTTGTTACATTGTGTTGTTTAAGTGTTCCCTTTATTTTTTTGAGCAGTGTATATAAATATATATATATATATAAAATCATGATATTGTTTGAATAGTGAAACAATTTTTTTAAACCTGCAGACAGCCACCAGAGACAAACAAGACTTGATCACTCGCTGACTCGACCCCAGGGGCTTGACTTAGGGCTGGGCAGTATACCATATACCGGTATTTATGCAGGGACCGGTTTGGGTTTTGACTTCACCTTCACCTTCTATACCAGTATTTGCATGTTTGGTTTGTTAAATGTGATATGCCGTGTGTATAGTTTACTCCTCTACTTGAGTCGTCTCTCTCCCTCTCCATGCTGCTTAACACAGACCTAGCCCCGCCCCCTGTCACTCAAAGAGCGTATTTGTTGTTGCTTGACCACGAGACACTTTCGTTCAGTCCGCATGGACAATGCAGCACATGCAACAATGTTGATGACAACGATGTTGTTTCCACTTTGATCTTAATATAAATCCACAAGCGTTCTATAATTACAATATTAGTTTGTGTTTCTTACATCTGCAAACAGCTAGTTTGTATTTTATTACCAAATTAAGCTAACTCGTGTTAGCCACTAATGCTAATCACTAGTTAGCTATATGAATAACTATGAATACAGATTTAATGTAGCCAAAGATTATAGGTTCCCCTAGGAAACACTGAACATCACTTTGGTTCCTACCCTGTCACAATAACTCGTCCATGGCATTTTCATTCGTTGTCATGTCAAACACTGTATTCAAAGTGTCCACTATTATTTATATTCTAACTATAGAATGTTTGTTATAATTCTATTTCAATGATTCCAAAAGTTCACCCAAATGTTTTGATCTAAATCGCAATTGCAACATTTGGTAAAAAAATAAGGTCTAGTATTTTTGCCCATATCGTGGCAGTGTGGAAAATATCTCAAATGAGTGCAGGAAATGCAGAAATTGATGGAAATACAGGAAATTATTTTAGGTTGAAGTTGAATTGAACAGTTTAAACCAATCAGAATGGAGAAAGACCCATTGAAATCACTTAGAATGTATGTGTTGCCACCCTAAGTTCACAAACTACTCAAAGCAAATGTAGAAATGTTATTAATCAAAAACATAAAATACCGTCAATTTTTTTAAAAATACCATGTGATATTTTGCCCATATCGCCCAGCCCTATCTTGACTGTTAAGTGTGCTATAGGAGTGAAGGGGATGATGTCTGGGTTACAAAGCTCTCACACACACACACACACACACACACACATTAACACACAGTGAACCTTCTCTGGCATGTTCCCCAGTCAGGGAATTAATGAATTATTAGATGTTAGTGAATGGCATCATCCTACAGTGTTAATTTGTCTACTCCCACTGACAGGGAATTGAATCTGGTCAGACTAACTGCAGCCAGAAAACAAGTCATCGCTTATGTTTCTTTTTAGAGCGGGGACGTATATATACATACAGTTGAAGTCAGAAGTTTACATGCACCTAAACCAACAACATTTAAATTCAGTTTTCACAATTCCTGACATTTATTCCTAGTAAAAATTCCCTGTTTTAGGTCAGTTAGGATCACCACTTAATTTTAAGAATGTGAAATGTCAGAATAATAGTAGAGAGAGAGAATGATTTCTTTCAGCTTTTATTTCTTTCATCACATTCCCAGTGGGTCAGAAGTTTACATACACTCAATTAGTATTTGGTAGCATTGCCTTTCAAATGTTTAACTTCGGTCAAACGTTTTGGGTAGCCTTCCACAAGCTTCCCACAATAAGTTGGGTGGATTTTGGCCCGTTCCTCCTGACAGAGCTGGTGTAACTGAGTCAGGTTTATAGGCATCCTTGCTCGCACACGCTTTTTCAGTTCTGCCCACAAATTTTCTATAGGATTGAGGTCAGGGCTTTGTGATGGCCACTCCAATAACTTGACTTTGTTGTCCTTAAGCCATTTTGCCACAACTTCGGAAGTATGCTTGGGGTCATTGTCCATTTGCAAAACCCATTTGCGACCAAGCTTTAACTTCCTGACTGATGTCTTGAGATGTTGCTTCAATATATCCACATAATTTTCCTTCCTCATGACGCCATCTATTCTGTGAAGTGCACCAGTCCCTCCCGTAGAAAAGCACCCCCACAACATGATGCTGCCACCCCCGTGCTTCAGGGTTGGGATGGTGTTCTTCGGCTTGCAAGCCTCCCCCTTTTCCACCAAACATAATGATGGTCATTATGGCCAAACAGTTCTATTTTTGTTTCATCAGACCAGAGGACATTTCTCCAAAAAGTATGATCTTTGTCCCCAAACCGTAGTCTGCCTTTTTTTAATGGCGGTTTTGAGCAGTGGCTTCTTCCTTGCCGAGTGGCTTTTCAGGTTATGACGATATGGGACTCGTTTTTCTGTGGATATAGATGCTTTTGTACCTGTTTCCTCCAGCATCTTCACAAGGTCCTCTGCTGTTGTTCTAGAATTGATTTGCACTTTCCGCACTAAAGTACATTCATCTCTAGGAGACAAAACGCGTCTCCTTCCTGAGCGGTATGATGGCTGCGTCCCATGGTGTTTATACTTGCGTACTATTGTTTGTACAGATGAACGTGGTACCTTCAGGCGTTTGGAAATTGCTCCCAAGGATTAACCAGACTTGTGAAGGTCTACAATTTTTTTTCTGAGGTCTTGGCTGATACATTTAGATTTTCTCATGATGTCAAGCAAAAAAAAAGGTAGGCCTTGAAATACTTCCACAGGTACACCTCCAATTGACTCAAATGATTAGCCTATTAGTCAATTAGCCTATCAGAAGCTTCTAAAGCCATGACCTCATTTTCTGGAATTTTCCAAGCTTTTTAAAGACACAGTCAACTTAGTGTATGTAAACTTCTGACCCACTGGAATTGTGAAACAGTAAATTATAAATGAAATAATCTGTCAGTAAACCATTGTTGGAAAAATGACTTGTGCCATGCACAAAGTAGATGTCCTAACAGACTTGCCAAGATTATAGTTTGTTAACAAGAAATTTGTGGAGTGTTTGAAAAACTAGTTTTAATGACTCCAACCTAAGTGTATGTAAACTTCTGACTTCAACTGTATATAGAGAGAGACGGGAGAGAGAGAGAGAGAGAGAGAGAGAGAGAGAGAGAGAGAGAGTATATATATCGAGAGAGACGGGGGAGAGAGAAAGAGAGAGAGAGAAGATAGGGAGCCAGAAAGAGAGACAGAGAGAGAGAGACACAGAGAGAGAGAAGATGGAGAGCCACAGAGAGACACAGAGAGAGAAGATAAACAGAGAGACCGAGAGAGAGAAGACAGACAGAGACCGAGAGGTCATGAGCAGGTGAGCTCCTGCATTTTTCAGCATGTTATTGGAAAAATATAGATTTGGAGTTAGATAAACTTAGATTTTTTTAGGCAGGGACATGTAAAGGATTCTACCCTCCACAGCATTACCTTCACTCCAGATCAAAACTCAAAAACCTGCAACCTGATTTTGGACAGAATTACGGAATTACCTGGAAGGCATAAGCTATACAGCAAATGCTCTGGCAAACAAACAGAAAACACCATCCAACCTGGAACTGAGTGAGTAATGTTTAGTCTGAAGCAATATGTTATATTCAAAAGCCAAGAAGAGAAATACATTACAATGATATATTTTGACATTATTAGGACTGAATGCTGAGTTGGACTACCAAGCCTGCTAGGACAAGGAGTTGGACTACCAAGCCTGCTAGGACAAGGAGTTGTACTAGCAATCTTGCTAGGACAAGGAGTTGGACTATCATGGGGCGGCAGGTAGCCTAGTGGTTAGAGTGTTGGACTAGTAAGCCTGCTAGGACAAGGAGTTGGACTACCAAGCCTGCTAGGACAAGGAGTTGGACTATCAAGCCTGCTAGGACAAGGAGATGGACTACCAACCCTACTAGGACAATGAAATACAGCTTCAATTAGCACTGACGTGTCAAGTGAGAGGAGTCAGAGCCCTTTAGCCCAACAGGAGAATCAAACAGGCTACTCCATCCAAATGCAGAGGGATTTGAATCTGTCTCCTGCAGTTCAGAGGTAAATAAAATACATTACCCTCTGTATGTAAAAATGTTAAGGTAAGAAAAGAGTGCAAAATGGAGCTCCTTATGGAAAATCAAGAGACACTTTTTGCTGACTTATAAAAATGAGAACATAAGCAACTTAATCTTCCACACAGACCATCCCCTGGCATGGCACAGTGCTATATTAACACACTACCTCTCTGTTAAGAGGGGGGGGGGTTGTTAACGAGGGGTGGAAATGAGAAATTAGATTAGATTAAATTAGATATTAGGATATTAGACAATGAGGACTCTGAGTCAGCTAATATAAATCTCTATAAGTCTGGAACAGTATTGGTACAGGGCAAGCCCAAACAGTTTCAGCTGGACTTTCACCTAATCAAAGAATTAGCCCAGCAGGAGAAGCTCTCCCTTGAGAAAGATACCCCCACCCCGAGCGGGTCAGACCAGACTTCTTCATTATATAACACCACAGATGAGCAACCCCAAGCGGAAAGTCAACCTCACAGCACAGAATACTACTCCCTCATTGAAATGAAGGTTCAATTCACCCAGCTGGAGGTAAGGCAGGTGGAGCTGGAACAGCAGATGATTACACTCCAGTCAGCACAGACCCAGACAACAGTCCAGCACAACAACACCCCCTTAACCAGACCTGGAAAGCTGGTGGAGAGAGACATATCTGCACCTTGGACTGTAGTGAGACAACATCTACAGGAGAAAGAGCAGGAGCAGAACTGAGCACTAGAGGAGAGGATCAGATTTCTGGAAGAGAGGGATGACGTGTGACAGAGAACAACCTACTAGAGAGAGGTGGCCACCCTCGCAGAGAAACCAGCAGAACAGCCCACCTGAGCTTCCGAGAAAAGACTCGACACCATAGCAGAACACTCCACCCCTGACCATAGCGTCGACATCACAGTGGGACAGACAAATGAAGAACCCCAAGCCAAGGGGATCTCACACCCTCTGAGCACACCCCCTGTAAGCCACCCTGATAGCCCTCCTGACAACCCCCCCACACCCACTGAGGACAAACGCAAGACACAGATTGTACTCCTTATGGACTCAAATGGGAAACATACACAAGAAAATAATATTTTTCCCCAACACAGAGTGTCTAAACCCTGATGTCCAAACACCCAGCGCGCCCTAGACCTTCTGTCTGAGGACCAACTAGGGTCACCCAGCCACATAATAATACACAGGCACAAACGACCTGAGAGCAGAGCAGGAAAGGGTGGCCACAGCACTGAAGGGAGTGATTGAAAAAGCTTCTAATTTCCCCAACGCACAAGTGGTTATCTCCACCCTGCTACCACAAAAAGACTTCCACCCTGCTACCATACAGCGGGTAAACGCAAGTATTTATTTCCCCTGACTGTGGTGACAGCATACCCTCCCCCATATGCCCCCCTAGCCACAACTATGACAACATAACCAACAAAAATGGGTCACAACTCCTGCAGCTCTATCGCACGCTGGGTATGTACATAGTCAATGGTAGGCTTCAAGAGGACTCCTATGGTAGGTACACCTATAACTCATCGCTTGGCAGTAGTTCTGTAGACCACTTTATCACTGACCTCAACCCAGAGTCTCTCAGAGCGTTCACAGTCAGTCCACTGACACCCCTATCAGACCACAGCAAAATCACAGTCTACTTGAACAGAGCAATACTCAATCATGAGGCATCAAAGCGAAAGGAACTGAGTAATATGAAGAAATGCTATAGATGGAAGGAATGTAGTTTGGAAACCTACCAAAAAACAATTGGGCAACAACAAATTCAATCCTTTTGTAATGGTCGTCGTTGGTGGAAGAAGGTGAGGACCAAGTTGCAGCGTGGTATGTGTCCATATTTATTAAATGAACACGGAAATAACAAATTAACAAAGAGAAACGACCGAAAACAGTTCTAGCTGGTGCAGACACACAACAGAAAACAATCACCCACGAAACACAATAGAAAACAGGCTACCTAAATATGGTTCTCAATCAGGGACAACAATTGATAGCTGCCTCTGATTGAGAGCCATACCAGGCCAAACACAGAAATAGCAAATCATAGAAAAACTAACATAGACAACACACCCAACTCACGCCCTGACCATACTAAAACAAAGACATAACAAAAGAACTAAGGTCAGAACGTGACACCCTTTTAGACATCTTCGTGGACAAAACGTTCCACTGTAATAGTGAAGGTGTAATCTTAGCAGTATATTTGACCTGTCAGCTTCCCTATCAAATCTAAAAAATCTCAAATAGAAAACCGACGAAAATGAACAACAATGACAAATGGTTTGATGAAGAATGCAAAAATCTAAGAAAGAAATTGAGAAACCTGTCCAACCAAAAACATAGAGACCCGGAAAACCTGAGTCTACGCCTTCACTATTGTCAATCACTAAAACAATACAGAAATACACTACGGAAAAAGAAGGAACAGCACGTCAGAAATCAGCTCAATGTAATTGAAGAATCCAACAAACAACAACACGAAGAATGGAGATGTATGGGTAAACCACTTCTCCAATCTTTTTGGCTCTATAACAAAGAACAAACAGCAAAAACATATACATGATCAAAGACAAATCTTAGAATTAACTATTAAAGACTACCAGAACCCACTGGATTCTCCAATTACATTGAATGAGCTACAGGACAAAATAAAAACCCTCCAACCCAAATATACAAACAACAAATTCCTATTGGCTATACTAAAACTCTTTAACATCATCCTTAGCTCTGGCATCTTCCCCAATATATGGAACCAAGGAACCAATGACCCCAATCCACAAAAGTGAAGAAAATGTAACCCCAATAACCATGGGATATGTGTCAAAAGCAACCTTGGGAAAATCCTCTGCATTATCATTAACAGCAGACTCGTACATTTCCTCGGTGAAAACAATGTACTGAGCAAATGTCAAATTGGCTTTTTGCCAAATTATCATACGACAGACCACGCATTCACCCTGCACACATTAATTGACAAACAAACAAAACAAAACAAAGCAAAGTCTTCTCATGCTTGTTGATTTCAAAAGAGCCTTCGACTCAATTTGGCATGAGGGTCTGCTATACAAATTGATGGAAAGTGGTGTTGGGGGGAAAAACATACGACATTAAAAAATTAATGTACACAAACAACAAGTGTGCGGTATAAATAGGCAAAAAACACACGCATTTCTTCCCACAGGGCCATGGGGTGAGACAGGGATGCAGCTTAAGCCCCACTCTCATCAGCATATATATCAACAAATTGGCGATGGCACTAGAAAAGTCTGCAGCACCCAACCTCACCCTACTAGAATCTGAAGTCAAGTGTCTACTGATGATCTGGTGCTTCTGTCACAAACCAAGGAGAGCCTACAGCAGCACCTAGATCTTCTGCACAGATTCTGCCATACCTGGGCCATGACAGTAAATCTCAGTAAGACAAAAAATAATGATGTTCCAAAAAAGGTCCAGTTGCCAGGACCACAAATACAAATTCCATCTAAACACCGTTTCCCTAGAGTACACACAAAACTATACATACCTCGGCCTAAACATCAGCGCCACAGGTCACTTCCACAAAGCTGTGAACGACCTGAGAGACAAGGCAAGAAGGGCCTTCTATGCCATCAAAAGGAACATAAAATTCGACATACCAATTAGGATCTGGCAAAAAACACTTGAGTCAGTTATAGAGCCCATTGCCCTTTATGGTTGTGAGGTCTGGGGTCCGCTCACCAACCAAGAATTCACAAAATGGGACAAACACCAAATTGAGACTCAGCATGCAGAATTCTGCAAAACATATCCTCTGAGGACAACATAATACACCAAATAATGCATGCAGAGCAGAATTAGGCCGATACCCACTAATGATCAAAATCCAGAAAAGAGCCGTTCAATTCTACAACCACCTAAAAGGAAGCGATTCCCAAACCTTCCGTAACAAAGCCATCAGTGATGTACTTATTAAGTAATGTACTTATTAAGATAAGGTGGACTGTCTGTATTTCCAGATGGAAAAGATGTAGATAAATTAGCTTGGACAAACTGACAAGAAAATAAAACGAAACAACCTCACAAAACATTTGATTTATCGAGCCGGCAGAAAGCTTTTGGATAAACACAAAAGGAATTGCTCTGGGTTGTCAAGACTCGTAAAGCATTTGTGCGACGTGGAAAAATAAACTGGAATAAAATCAAGCGGAGGCTGCTGAGCTTTCAAGAGTTTACAGATGAGGCAGGGCTGAAGACAAAGTAAATGCTAAATGGGTGTTTATTCATGTCCCAGCGCTCATGTAACTCTGAAAACATCCCTGTGTGTGTGTGTGTGTGTGTGTGTGTGTGTGTGTGTGTGTGTGTGTGTGTGTGTGTGTGTGTGTGTGTGTCTGACGTACTATATTACACTGCCCCAAGTTCCCACAGATAAATACAGTGAACATCATCAACCTAACTGATGCAGCAAACTATGGTATCACTCAATATTTTTCTCGAGGCTATAGGCCTACATCAAGAATTCTAGATAAGAAACAGAACACCAACTTTTGCCCAAATCCTCCATTGACACCAATACTTGAGTTTTAAACTTTCTTAAGTCACTGTACATGCAAATCAAGACATCAGACTTGCATAAAGAACTTTTCCTTTCAAGGCAGAATGGTGACGTTATTCTCTCTCTCTGTCTCTCTCTGCAGAACAGGCAGAGAACCCATCCAACAGAAAGGAGTGGGGAGGAAATGCTAAAAGTAAGTCTGCCAGCCTGGCCAGATAACACAAAGCTAAATGTAAGTCTGCCAGCCTGGCCAGATCACACAAAGCTAAATGTAAATCTGCCAGCCTGGCCAGATCACACAAAGCTAAATGTAAGTCTGCCAGCCTGGCCAGATAACACAAAGCTAAATGTAAGTCTGCCAGCCTGGCCAGATAACACAAAGCTAAATGTAAGTCTGTCAGCCTGGCCAGATAACACAAAGCTAAATGTAAGTCTGCCAGCCTGGCCAGATAACACAAAGCTAAATGTGAATAAGCACAGAAACATATTTAACTGCACTCAATGGCTAAGCTGTTGCGTAGTCACCATGTTTATGCAAGCCTTTGACGCATTCCCTACTAGGAAGTCTGCAGAACCCCTCCATTCTGAGGCTATTTCTGACTTCAGGTCTCAGTTCAGTAGCTAAATATACCCTGGTGCCTGCCTATTACCTGTACCCTTGTCTTACACTGGGCTAACCCACAGAGACTCTATGAGTCATACTGTTGCATCCCCCCAGGGCCTGTCTGCCTGGCTATACAGGACCGGATGTAATGCTACATGAATGAATGGTGTGAGGAACTAGTTTATAACATGCTACTGAGAATGATGTTCCTAACCCAACCTGAGCATGTAAGATGATGTTGCAGGAGATTTCCATAACACTACCAGGCTCATCATCACTGTAGTCCAGCTCAATAGGCCTGATTAACCTTGGCTGGATGGATCCGGTCTCTCTCTCTCAGCAGTGACAACAGTGACCAGTTAAAGGCCATTGTAGGGTAAAGTTAAAACAAACGGTCCCTCTGCTACTTCACAGCTAATAAAGGTCTACACTCCACCACAAAGCACAGAGGGCAGGTCAGACCACTGCACTGTACAGTACGTCCTGGTCTCACTCACTCGTTGCACACACACACACACACACACACACACACACACACACACACACACACACACACACACACACACACACACACACACACACACACACACACACTCCTCCAGCACAGCTGCATCCAGCTGGTCCCATCAGCCTCTCTCCCTCTCTCCTTCCCAACATTCATCAATTTATAGATTTTCCACTTGTATCCATGTCGGGGGCCTGGAGCCGGATGTGGCAAAGCTCCTCCTCATTGTGATAAGTGACTGGCTGAGCAACAACACAGCCCTTTGAGTTACACATAGCAGGAACACACTGGACTTAAACAACAAACACTAGTGGAATTCAATCCAATCTGGATCCTAGCCTGGACTTCAAATCAAATCTTTCCCATGGACAAATAAACCACAGAATGGTTTGGGATTATAAAACCACAGAGCTATTAGCTAGGTAGACTCCCCTCACAGGTAGAACTACATGGGCATGGGCTGTCATTTGTAAAGGAATCCAATTGCCTGAACATAGCTACAGAGAGTCCAGCAGAACTACACCCTAGTCTAGTTCCCAGCCGTGTCATACTCTGAAACGCAGCGCATCTCCATGTGCACCACAGCGTCTATGTTTTCCCCATGTCTCCCTTTCTATACAGGAGGTCTCAGGGAGTTTCCACTAGACTCTGAGGAACATATATTATCAACATGACTAAATGGCTTGGTATTAGGACTGAACCACACATATTTGTCATTCCTTACAAATTGTTATCAGACGGTTCTATAAAACCCAGTGCTAAACAGTCTTTCAGGAGGAAGCCATTTTGATCCAGTCTACATAAGCTTACATGATGACAGCATCGGAGCTGTGTTGATCTCTGTGTTTGAGGTGATCAGCTATCTACTGCGAGAGCTACTCAGGTGACCAGTAAAGCATGCCAACTCTGTTCCAGACAAGCCTGCCACCTGGTGCTCCGGCCCAGAATGCATTCCACAGAGCTCTGAAACAGAATGGCATGGCTCCAGAAAGATATGGCATTACAATGTTACAACAACAAGAACATAGCAGGGTTGGGTTGGATAGGCTCACCCCTACCCCCACAGCCTCCCTCCCTCCCCCCATTACCATCCACCTCTCTTCCCAACCTGACTGACAGCCCCACAGCGTCTTCCCTGATCCACAGCTGGTAGCCTAAGTGGTTGGAAACTAGGTAGGGGCGTGTGTGTGTGTGTGTGTGTGTGTGTGTGTGTGTGTGTGTGTGTGTGTGTGTGTGTGTGTGTGTGTGTGTGTGTGTGTGTGTGTGTGTGTGTGTGTGTGTGTGTGCGTGCATGCATGAGTGCGTGTATTCTTGGGTTCGTGTCTGCATGCGTGCGTGTGCATTTGTGTGTATGCATTCATGTGTCTGTGTATGCCTGTTTGTGCTTCATGCCTGTCAGGGCTGTGGCCCAGCATCTGTGACTGTGCCCCCCAGGGCCCAGAGGCAGCGCCAGTCACCCTGCAGGGCCGGAGTCTGACGATGTGATGACACATAGCGACGCCCTGCCATGTGCGTCAGCAGCCAAGAACACACACATATCTCCTCCTCCCTCTCTTACTCTTCCCACCCTGGCTTGTCTCCATATTTCTCTCATTGTATTTCTCTCATTCTCTGCCTCTAAATATTAAAAAGCTTTGGACAAAAACCAATAGTTCAACTCAAAACAACATTTTACTAAATGGTAGGGTTTTACTGCACAAATCCAATCACAAGAGGTAAAACAATCAATACATATCCTTATGAAAAAGACAATCAATACATATCCTTATGAAAAAGACAATCAATACATATCCTTATCAAAAAGACAATCAATACATATCCTTATGAAAAAGACAATCAATACATATCCTTATCAAAAAGACAATCAATACATATCCTTATGAAAAAGACAATCAATACATATCCTTATTAAAAAGACAGTCAATACATATCCTTATCGAAAAGACAATCAATACATATCCTTATGAAAAAGACAATCAATACATATCCTTATGAAAAAGACAATCAATACATATCCTTATCAAAAAGACAATCAATACATATCCTTATCAAAAAGACAATCAATACATATCCTTATCAAAAAGACAATCAATACATATCCTTATCAAAAAGACAGTCAATACATATCCTTATCAAAAAGACAATCGATACATATCCTTATCGAAAAGACAATCAATACATATCCTTATTAAAAAGACAATCAATACATATCCTTATCAAAAAGACAATCATTACCTATCCTTATCAAAAAGACAGTCAATACATATCCTTATCAAAAAGACAGTCAATACATATCCTTATCAAAAAGACAGTCTAATGGAAACTAGTTAGGAGCTGTGAATGGCAGCTCCTCAGAGTCAGTATGTGTGTGTGTGTATAGTGTGCAGTCGTGCATCAGTGTGTGTGTTAATATGATATACTGTATGTCTGTCTCAGGAAGCTATTATTCAGGACCTAGGAGAGCACACACACACACACACACACACACACACACACACACACAGCTCCCAGAGGTGAAGGTTGTGAGTGCGAGCCACTTCCTGTCGCTGCTCTGTGGAGGTGATTATGGCCTGGCTATCAGCCCTGGGCCAGAGGGATGCTCACTCACTGGATATTTCCATCTACTTTCCTTCGCACAGGATCAGGGCAGGAAGCTGCCAGCACACGCACACGCACGCACACATGCACACACACACACGTGTGTGTGTAGACAAGTCTTGGGCGGGCCACTTAGGTCCAAACAGTAGAAAAATGAAAATAAAATAACGGATAGAAAGTATGTTGAAGAGATAATGGACAAAGATAATGCAGAAAATTAGGATTAAAACAGCATTGTTCTCTCTCAGCTCCATGGAAAAATGGATAGAATTGCAGGACATTTACTTTAAAACAGCACCCCTGCCAAGACAGGGACCTCTAAAATGTTCTTGCCCAGGGCCAGGACCAAATTCAGCCTGCCGAAAGACCACCACACCCATTACCACAGGCCCACCCCCCATCCACACCTACCACCTAAGCCATTTTTTGATCCAGAAGAAACCCTGCTCTTACCCAACAAATACTTCAGAAAACTCTGCCATTTCCTCCACTACCAGCACAATACCATGACTCCCTTACAGCTGAAAACATCTGCTATCTCCAGTCAATACGTTTGAATAATACAATCATTTGGTGGGTGCTTATATTTGTCTACTGGAAAGATTCGATATCATTCCATACTACATCATGAAGCACCCCGCGAAAAGCCTAAAGCCATGAGTAGCTGTGGCAGTCTATAACTGGATAGTATTGATGTGAGTATGTGAGTATGTGTGGTGTGTTTGAGAGCTGTCCCATATTTGCTTCCCCCAGAAGCATTTGTTGTGGAATCAGCAGCGCGGTGTGACCTTGTGACCTTCGCGTCACAGACATTGCAGGGTATGACAATAACAAGGTGTGCACACACACACACAGCCTGTACATACACACTTTATACCACAGTAACCGAAGATGGAAAAACCTAGCATTATTAATTATTCTACCACAAGGTAGTAGTAGTACAGTATGTGCATGATATTATGGAGAATTGACCAGTTTTGTATTTTTTGTATAGTTGATACTAGTTTGGTTGTGATTTATTGTACAAGAGAACATAAGATTGTTGTGTCTGGTTTGTGGCAGACCCCATCCAGAATGTGACCTCTATAACAGGTCAGTCTCAACAGATAGAGCCTTGTCACCATCATAAGAAGCATACACATAGCACCTGAGAGGATTCTGATTCAATCACTAGCTGTCTGGTGTTCTTGAGCTTTCATGATAGAGTGAACCAAACGGAATTGTAAAGGTATCTCTCTCTCTCTCTCCACAGAATTGGTGTTTGCAGTTACTGAAGTGTACAAACTATAGACATGGTACAGCAACAGGACTCCTGAGGCTAATAATTAACCTGTGTGTGTGTGTGTGTGTGTGTGTGTGTGTGTGTGTGTGTGTGTGTGTGTGTGTGTGTGTGTGTGTGTGTCATGCATAAGCTAGACTGCAAGTTGTTCTCAGTACCACCAAAAATACAATAATATACAAACTATAGACATGGTAGCTGCACCATTGCAACAACATTAGCATAAGCTAGACTGCAAGTTGTTCTCAGATACCACCAAAAATACAATAAAAAACAGATTTGTTATTCAGTTTATTAATGACTTGTTCCCAGGTCATTGAGATAGCTAAGCAAATACAGCAATGTGTTTTTAATTAGAATGATTTGTCATTTCATTAGGAACCAGACCGTCAAGGATGATTTGAGTCAGATCTCTTGTAAGCCTTTTCCCACGGTCACTAAACGCCAACTCTAACACACATCCACTCAAACAGACAGCGTTCTTCATCTACTGTCATTCATTGGTTCAGCTTGACGACATTTCAGCTCTGTTTTATTTGTTATTCATCTGATTGAAAGTTTGCAGAGGAAGTGTCAGAGACTGTCTGCACGAGATGAATGGGACCCGTACAGGTATTTTATTTTTGCTGCCTCAGATAATGACCCATATCAAACAATTGTCTGTTATGTCTTCTCAGAGCGTGGTGGGGTGCACTGTGCCCATTGGCAGCCAGCGATGAACCCAGAACAGGTTCATTAGAGAGCTCTAATGAGTGATCACTCAAATCAAGCGGTAATATACTAGAATCCTTTTGACCAGGTTTACCTAGAATCGCCCTGGAATGTCAGAGATACCTATACTGTCACCTGAAGGGTAGAGCAGGGTGTTATGTAACTAATCACGACTGGAGGTTGGATGTTAATGGCTGTCTCTCCTCCCATTACCTGAGGCTAAAGCTTCATGAGTTTGGTAGTGTAGGCCTACCGTGTGTGTGTGCGTGTGTGTGCCTGGGGGATGCGTGAGTGACTTCAGTATAATATGAGTGAATAAGACTATGAGAGAGAGCACAATATGACTGTGCATTCAGCATGAGCGTTAGTTTTAGTGTGCGTGTGTGTGTGTGTGTGTGAGATGGTGCACAGCGGACCAACATCTATTAGTCCCCAACGTACCGATCAGTCTCTTTAGCTCAGCTCACCACGATGGTCACTCCTATTGTCATACACACGCACACACACCCCTTCCCTCTCTAAATCACTTCAGCCCCAACACGATGGTCACTCCTATTGTCATACACACGCACACACACCGCTTCCCTCTCTAAATCCCTTCAGCCCCAACACGATGGTCACTCCTATTGTCATACACACGCACACACACCCCTTCCCTCTCTAAATCACTTCAGCCCCAACACGATGGTCACTCCTATTGTCATACACACGCACACACACCCCTTCCCTCTCTAAATCCCTTCAGCCCCAACACGAAGGTCACTTCTATTGTCATACACACGCACACACACCCCTTCCCTCTCTAAATCCCTTCAGCCCCAACACGATGGTCACTCCTATTGTCATACACACGCACACACACCCCTTCCCTCTCTAAATCCCTTCAGCCCCAACACGATGGTCACTCCTATTGTCATACACACGCACACACACCCCTTCCCTCTCTAAATCCCTTCAGCCCCAACACGATGGTCACTCCTATTGTCATACACACACACACACACCCCTTCCCTCTCTAAATCCCTTCAGCCCCAACACGATGGTCACTCCTATTGTCATACACACGCACACACACCCCTTCCCTCTCTAAATCCCTTCAGCCCCAACACGAAGGTCACTTCTATTACCGTTCAACCGTGTCTCCAGGCAAGAGTGAGCAGCACAGGCTCCCAGAGGAATAAATTACAGCGTCAACAAGGAAGTAAAAAACAAAACAGGAGGATCTGCGGCACCAGGAGGATCTGCTGTTCACAACAAAGTGGTTGTGAAAGTATTTCTACTGAACAGAAATATAAATACAACCATTTAAACTAATTTACTGAGTTACAGTTCACATAAGGAAATCAGTCAAATTAAATAAATTCATTAGGCCCTAGCTGTGGGTCAGCCTGGGAGACAGTTTTTCCCCACAAAAAGGCTTTATTACAGACAGAAACCCTCCTCAGTTTCATCAGCTGGTCTCAGACGATCCCACAGGTGAAGAAGCAGGATGTGGAGGTCCTGGGCTGGCGTGGTTACACGTGGTCTGCAGTTGTGAGGCAGGTTGGACATATTGCCAGATTCTCTAAAACAATGTGGAGGCGGCTTAAGGAAGAGAAATTAACATTTAGTTCTCTGGCAACAGCTCTGGTGGACATTCCTGCAGTCAGCATGCCAATTGCACGCTTCCTCAAAACTTGAGAGATCTGTGGCATTGTGTGACAAAACTGCACATTTCAGTATGGCCTTTTATTGTCCCCAGCACCAGGTGCACCTGTGTAATGATCATGCTGTTTAAGCAGCTTCTTGATATGCCAGCACCTGTCAGGTAGATGGATTATCTTGGCAAAGGAGAAATGTTCACAAACAGGGATGTAAACAAATTTAGAGAAATAAGCTTTTTGTGTGTAGGGAAAAATGATGGGATCTTTTATTTCAGCTCATGCAACATGGACCTACACTTTACATGTTGCATTTATATTTGTGTCCAGTGTAATTAGACGCAATACTTTGTGAATTGTGAAGAAATAAAATAACAAACCGTTTTCAGTTAGAAAGCCTGAAGGGAAGGAAAATAAATTACCTTTCCTATCTAACTCTCTCATCCTGGCGAGATGCTATTACCATAATATATTATAGAGAGAGAAAGCAATGAAAAAGGCCCAGCAACCCTTACAAGCTGGCATCTTTGAAAACCAATTACGCTATATGTTTGCAAATGTCTTCTAAAGGGCATTCTGGACTTTGTTGTCAAAGCAAAGTCTCCTCGTTTTCTTTAAGGAGATAGGGAGAAGAGAGAGAGATGGAGACGGCGAGAGAGAAGAAGAGCGAGTCAGAGAGAGCGAGAACTGGAGAGAGAGAGCGGTGTGAGAGAGACAATAAGAGTCTGATCCATTCTCTGAAACTCTGGTGGAGAGATATCTGGAGTAGGGGATTTATTTACAGCCTTGGGTAACAGCACAAACACATCTCACTGCTGCGTCCACCTAACCGATTGACTGAGAACTGCCATCAATAATCCACAGCCTATTATACACAGCAGCATAATGTAAAAGATGCTTGACTCATCGCTGTGCAGAGGAGTCCAGCATGAAGGAGAAAATTAAAACCACACAAGAAGATACCTATAGATATAGAAACATATTTATACAGATGTAGGATCTTAATTTGAGCCAGTCTCCCACAGCAGGACAATCTTGCAGCAACAGGAAATATGAATTATTATGTGGATTCTAATTAATGGCCATTTTTGTTACGATTTAAACATTTTTCGTAAGGGATTTCAAAGTGGAAATTACAAACTTTAGAAGCCTTTTTAAACCTCAAACACATTACAAGTTTAAAATGTTCTGTGTTGGAAAGTTATCCTGCAACAGGGTGATCAAATTAAGATCCTACATCTGTAGGACCAGAGGGGACCATCAGCAGCTCTTTCCTTCTCCGCATCAGACAACATGATGTGAGGAAAGAACTCTGATTCTGCTGCCCAGACAAACACAGATTTCTCCTCAATATCCCAAATCTGCCCCCATTGGTAAAGTAAACACAACGCAGTCTCCTTGCTCTGTCCAAACCCAGCCTTCTATAGTACCTGGTGTAGAAGAGGCAACAATGAGACAGTGATGGCACCATTGTCCTCTAACAGGGACACTTAGAGTAAATATCAACAGTGGATTTAATCCAGCAGGCATCTGCAGCCTAGAGGATGAGAAAGCATTGTTTTGTTGGACATGAAGTGAGAAAGCTCAGGCTTGGTGCGGGTGTTGAGAATTCAGCAGGGACAGAGCGGGGACACAGACACAGAGAAAGAGAGAGAGAGAGAGAGAGAGAGAGAGAGAGAGAGAGAGAGTGAGAGAGAGAGAGTGAGAGAGAGAGAGAGAGAGAGAGAGAGAGAGAGAGAGAGAGAGAGATAAGCAGTGAATGGGAGGACCTAAACCCTTGGCACAAGGCAGGACAAAACCTTTCCGGACCTCAGTCAGTGTCAGAGATGAAACAGGGATTATAGATTTTATCGATCTCATTCATTCACAATGCCTTTGAGTTTTCTAAAAATGGTCTCAACAGCTCCCCTAAAGAGTAGAAAACTTACCCAGTCACTGAAGATGGCCACACAGGAATTATATTACAGTGTAGCCATTTTCACACATACAGTATATCGTAACCTTTGAGGTGCTAACTCGGATGGAACTTTGTTGTGTTTGGTCAAGCCAGTCTTTAAAACTGCACATTGATAGTGACTCCTGTACATGGCTATTGCATTGTAACCACAAGGCTTCAAAACAAAAAGCCCAAGTCTCTGTGTGTATCCTCGCTGGCTAACTCAATAAAGTGGAGACGGAGGAATGTTAATGCTTTTCTGCTGCAAACCATCAGCACTTTTTCTGTTCCCGCCACCCCATAAATGTTGTTCAGAGAGCAACCGTCTGATACGGCACTCTTAACACAGTGTCTTGTTACCCAGATACTGTTTCAGCTAATCTCCTTAAACTTTGGCCAACCTTGCAGCAGACAGGATCATAGGGTAGGGGGTCGAAAACACACACAGAGTACTTAGTCTAAGTAAACTATCCATGCGGCGCAAAAGACCATACTTGTAGCTGGGCACATAAAAGTGATATGCCCATATAAAGTAGAAACGACGGGTTGCATAACCGCTAACCTCAAATTTAGATTCCTTACGATGTTGTCAGGAAACTTGGGATCTTCAGAGAGGAACTGACCGGTCAGGGTGTCACCCCCAGCTCCAGTTTTTCCCCATTAATCAGCTATTTTCTTCCGCTACTTCCTTGTTTCGGACATTCCATTAATAGCCAACTTCGTCCCTTCCATTAAGGAGGAAACTTTCCATTGGTGTTGCATTTCTGAGCCCTTTCAGCATCCTGGCTGTAATAGTGTATGGGGCAGAGGACACGCTAGGCTAGAGTCTAGCCAACACATTGCCTTTCAGAGACTCCCCTTCTGATCCAAGGTGTTCTCTCACCCCAGCTAAAGCTGCTATCAGACACTAAAACCTACACAATTGGGTCGTTCCTTTTGAGTAGTGTAACTACTTTTTACATGTTTATTTCACCTTGTTGTGACATTGGCATAAAGAGCACATGTTCCCGTGGATAAAAAACACTTTTTCCCCATCTCAAGCAACAACAAAAAAAGACTTGAATGAGTCCCAAATAAAGTAACAGGGTTGACCGTAACAGGATTGATGTCTTCATCTTACACCAGCCATAAATCTCCTTGTAACAGGAAAAATGGAAGCTTGTTGTGTGCAACAGGGAGGGACAATTGAATGCAAGCTTAACAAAAAAAAAATATATATATTTTTTTTAACATAATGATAGCCTGTCTATTTATGGGTAGACCTGTTCTGCTCACCAGTAAACTGATAGAAAGTGTAGAACCGGCTCACCTGATTTTACACTGTGATTTGACTATTACATGTTCAATGTTCCTTTAGAAATAAATATTTGAAAAAGTTATAGTTTCCCCATATTAAAAGGAGAGTTCAGCTCACGTAACAGGGTTGACCTTAAAATGAGGAGAGTCACAGAGGGTACACTGAGACACATCAAAATGCTGAATTATGGCACTTTGTCTTTATTCATATAACAAATCTGATTTATTAGAATTTCCACGTGGTCTATAGCACTTTGTTTAATATAACAGGCTTTTTAAAATGCAACATTTGTGCACAAATATTGACTTAAAATATCAAAAGGGGCGCAATTTTGTGAAACGACCCACTTACATTCTCAACGTGTTGCAGCATTCAAACGATAAAAGAAAATAACCTTGTACAAGAAAACAGAGAAGGCGCAACACGTCAGTCTCCTGAACTCTCCCTGTCAACTGCAATGCCATGTCAGTCAGTCCCCGTCGCCCTGGTTATGAATCATACTCAGACTCCTCCACTGTACCTTGACATTTCCAAGCTGACGATCAATACTATCGATTGTGAAAAGGCCCTGAGCAGTGAAGGACTATAGGAAAAGGTCTGTGGCACACAGGTGGAAGGGATTCCATCCTTACAGCCATTTAGTATTAGTCTTGGAGGTACTCTGGCTCAAACAACCTTCAGCTCTACAAGTGGCTGTGTCTCACCCCAAGTCCTGGAAACAGTCTGGAGCCTCAACGGCGAGGACATTCAGAGATAAATCACGTAGTTAGAACTTGGAACTGAGAGGGCCAACAATGACACTCCAAATTCCATTGCAGTCCACTGGGGCTTTAGGACTGACTGATTTTCCATCCCCACTCCCCAGACAGTCTTAACTATTAATAGAAACAGGCTAATAACACTACGTAGCTATAAATAGTCATGATTCATTACGGAGGGCTTTCCATCAAGGTAATCTTATCACAGAAACTTGAATTGATTCTGGCCCGGGTCCACAAACAGAAACTACGCTTCACTCGTCGTGGCCAACAAGGGTCAGGCATTTTGAGGGCGAGGCAAATCAGGAAGAAAAACAGACAGGGAAACATCCAGGTTCTGTTGGACTGATTTCATCCTGGTAGATCAGTCACCAGAAGCAGAGGTACTGAATGGTGTCTCCTTGTCAGGCTGGTGTTAAGGTTCAGCATGGCTCATTATATAGAGGGAAATGGAATGGTGATGCTTATACTGGTTGTCATGGCAGCACATGTATGTTTTATGCATATTGACGTCCCTCAAGTCATGTGATCCCCCTCTCCGTAGGGAAGACCTTTAAACAAGTTAACATTCTCAAGACTGCAGGCCCAGACAGATTCCCAGGACACGTACTGAGAGCATGCGCTGACCAGCTGGCAAGTGTTTTCACTGACATTTTCAACCTCTCCCTGACCCAGTTGGTAATACCTACAGGTTTCAAGCAGACCAACATGTGCCCAAGAATGCCAAGGTAACCTGTGTAAATGACTATCGCCCCATAGCAATCACATCTGTAGCCATGAAATGCTTTGAATGGCTCACATCAACACCATCATCCCAGACACCCTGGACCCACTCTAATTCACATACCCCCGCCAACAGATCCACAGACGACACAACCTTTTTTGCACTCCAGACTTCCCTTTCCCACCTGGACAAAAGGAACACCTACGTGAGATTGCTGTTCACCGACTACAGCTCAGCGTTCAACACCATAAAATAAGGACCCTGGGATTAAACACCTCCCTGTGCAACTGGATCCTGGACTTCCTGACTGGCCGCCCCCAGGTGGTAAGGGTAGGCAACAACACATCCGCCACGCTGACCCTCAACACGGGGGGCCCCTCATGGGTGCGTGCTTAGTTTGCCGACAACATGAAAGTGGTAGGCCTGATCACCGATGAGACAGCCTACAGGGAGGAGGTCAGAGACCTGGCAGTGCGGTGCCAGTACAACAACCTCTCCTTCAACATCAGAAAGACACAGGAGATTTGGCATGGGCCCTCAGATCCTCAAAACGTTCTACAGCTGCACCATTGAGAGCATCTTGACTGGCTGCATCACCACCTGGTATGTCAACTGCTTGGAATCTGACCGCAAGGCGCTACAGAGGGTAGAGCATATGGCCCAGTACATTGCCCTTCTTTTTGTTGCACTTACTCTCTTGCACTGGCTCTCTCTTGCACTGGCTCTCTTACTCTCACACATACTAAAGTGACACTTCCACATACACATACACACACACACACTACATACGCTCACACACACAAAAATGCATGCATATAGAAACCACACACACACGCACACACACACACTACATACGCGCGCACACACACACTACATACGCTCACACACACTCACACACACACAAATGCATGCGTATTGATGCCACGCACGCACACGCACACACGCACGCACGCACGCACACACACACACACACACGGTGCTCCAGCTCTGTTTATTAGCTATCCTGATTACCTAGTCACTGTTACCTCTACATAATACCTCAATGACCTAATACCCCAGCACATTGACTGGGTACTCCCTGTATATAGCCTTATTACTTTGTGTTCATATTTTGTGTTACTATATCCTTTTCTATTTGCTAATTTTCGTACTTTTTAACTCTTAAATGTTGGGAAAGTGCTAGCAAGCATTTCACGGTAAAGTCCACACCTGTTGTATCCGACGCATGTGACAAATAACATTTGATTTGATATGTGACTGGGATGGGTGATAGATCACCTTTAGCCTGCCGCTGTACTGGAGGAATGGCTTCTGTATGCATCTGTCACACAGCACAAGGCTCAAAGAAGCGGGGTGGCCAACCAGCTAATGTCTCCCCTCTGACTGACGCAGGCTGGGGTATGGGGCTGGGTTGGGGCAAGGATGGAGCTGGGGTTAGGGCAGGGTAAGAGGATGGAGTGGGGGTTGGGACAGGGGAAGGGACTGGGGCAGGGGCTGGGACTGTTGACTGGGGCAGGGGCTGGGACTGTTGACTGGGGCAGGGGCTGGGACTGGGACTGTTGACTGGGGCAGGGGCTGGGACTGTTGACTGGGGCAGGGGCTGGGACTGTTGACTGGGGCTGGGACTGGGACTGTTGACTGGGGCAGGGGCTGGGACTGGGACTGTTGACTGGGGCAGGGGCTGGGACTGTTGACTGGGGCTGGGACTGGGACTGTTGACTGGGGCAGAAAGACCGGTCTAGTGCAGTTCCTCTGGTTTGTTCACATGACCTCAGCTCCAGACACAAAAGCACTGAGGGGCCCACACACACACCACAACAGGACCAAGAGTTCTGGATGAGAAAGCCTGAGGAAGTATGTCCATATTCAGCAGTAAAGCAGAGGGAGTGGACTGGACTCTTTCTTAGTCTTCATTATTTTCATCTCACAAACAACAAGAAGTATGTCAGTTCATGTACAAGGGGGAGCAGAGGTCAAGGTCTAGATGACCATTGTCCTCAGATGCTGAGATTCAGAGAGCCCTTCCCTAATGGACAGCAGATAGAACTTCAGACAAGTCATATGGCTCTGTGGACATCCCTTAGGACTCCTCAGCCACATATCAAAACCACTGCTTGCCAAGATGGTGATCAGAAGAATGTATAGCAAGAGCCACAAAACAGTGGACGACCACTGGTCTGACCTTTAGCTGGGAACTGGATGACATAACAGGCCTGACAGGCCGAGCCCAGGTAATGGTGGTTTATGAGGACAGTGTGGGGTACGAGGACAGCCCGAGAGACATGATACCCATCAGCAGACCAGATAAATGGAGAAAATGGCTGCCAGGCATCCACAGAGTGGAGTGCAGTAGGTCAGAGAGATAATTGCTGTGTTTGTTTGCCAAGGACAAATTGCCCTCAATAAGACATTTATTTAATTTATTCATTTACATTTTAGTCATTTAGCAGACGCTCTGCATCGCCATGCGCTACCAACTGAGCCACACGGGACCGCGTGGAGAATCAATATGTTCTGAATTCATTATTTCGTTACGATGGGGACCAAAGCGCAACAACACACAAATACAGCACCAAGAACACAATCATACAGTAGATAACAAGATCTGTGAAGCATGGACCAGGAGGAAAAACAATTTCATCACCTTGAATCACACTTTTCCTCAGATGAGTTGCGAAATGAGAACAAACTAGGCCTGAGTGAAAATAGCAGGGGGGACATTGTGCAACTCTCTCCCCCATAGATAAGAAGAGAGTGGTTTGACCTTACCTTGCCATCCTGCTCCTCAAACACGGACTGGTCCACGTTGCAGGCAAATAGGGAGGTGGGTAGGTCGTTGAAGTCGGTGATCTGATGGAAGCTGTCACCCAGCGTGGAAACTCCCACAGTGCTTTGCAGCACCAGCAGCTCCTCTCCTCCCAGTAGGTAGACCCGCTGGTAGAACGTGGCTTTTCTCAGGTTGGAAAATAAATGATCCCCCTTCATGGCTAGAGACAGAGAGAGAAAGAGAAAGAGAGAGATCGAGACATAGAAAGAGAGAGAGAGAGAGAGAGAGACATAGAAAGAGAGAGAAAGAGGGAGAGAGAGAGAGAGAGAGAGAGAGAGAGAGAGAGGGAGAGAGAGGGAGAGAGAGAGAGAGAGAGAGAGACAGAGAGAGACAAAGACAGAGACAGAGACAGAGACAGAGAGAGAGAGAGACAGAGACAGAGAGAGTGAGTGAGTGAGTGAGTGAGTGAGTGAGTGAGTGAGTGAGTGAGTGAGTGAGTGAGTGAGTGAGTGAGTGAGTGAGTGAGTGAGTGAGTGAGAGAGCGAGAGAGCGAGAGAGAGAGAGAGAGAGAGAGAGAGAGAGATGAGGGTGAGTTCAGTCCAAATGTTGTGATGAATCCTTGCAGAGAGTAATGGTGGCTTCAAGGGTGGAGGAAGTGGACAGTCAAACTTTCCTTCTTACCAGTTCAATGGGAAGGCTAACTGACCACTGATGTTACTGAATAATGGAGCTCAAACTCAGTCCGTTAAATACACACAACTAGTCCTGCACTGTTGGTTTGCATCTCTAGCTCATGTCCTAGAATAACAAATGTGTTCTAAGATTAACCTTCCAGGCTGTTTTACTATGACATCATCTTGGTTATGAACCCCTGTACCCCCACCTCTCCCTCCCTCCCTCTCTTACCCATCTATATTTTCCCATATATCTAAAGTGCACCTAGCATGATTCAGATGAAATGGTGATCTGATTAATCAGACTGGTTATATAGTCTTTTTACACTCTCTCTGCTGTCACAACTACTGATGCCTTCTAAAACACTCAGCAGGAAAGTAAAAGAACAACACTGAGAGACAGACAGGCAGACAGAGAGAGAGACAGGCAGTCAGAAAGAGAGAGATAGAGAGAGAGAGTCGGAGCGAGAGCGAATAGAGAAAGAGAGTGTTTACCTCTCTAAACCCCAGCCAACAGATCTTAATCTCTGGCCCAGGTCAGTAATATTCTGGCAAAAGATTAGGTGATGGGTTTAGGATGGGTGCTCCCACAGAGGTGTAATGGGGGGAAGGAATGGGGATGGAAGGAGGAGAGATGGAGAGGAGTGGAGGAGAGGGATGTGGTAGAAAAGAGGAGAGGATGATTGGAGGGTGAGAGGGTAGAGTAGAGGATGGAGAGAGGTGGAGGTGAGAAGGAGATAGGGAGAAGTGGAGGAACAAGGGGCTTGTCACACTTTCCCGTCATTAATACACCCCGACATGTCCAGTCCACCGGCAAGCCAGCACTGTCACCACATGGTTATTTTAGGATCAATAGCCCATCACCTGTCACACACACACACACACACACACACAAAAGGCTATAGATAGTGGCTGTCTGGATCATTCCTGGCCTGTGTAAACGCTGCTATAAATAGCTGCAGAACTAATGAAATGCACAGATCGCTGGGGCACCTGATTAAATTGAAGTGTTCCAGACCAGTAGGGCCTCATTTCATTTCAATATCAGAAGCGTGCCCTGTGGTCTAAGACAAGGCTGTTAGTGAGCCCAAAACAAGAGCACGCGCACACACACACACATACAGATGCTCTTGCACACACACACTCACGGACGCTAGCTCTCGACTCGCACGCAAACACACGGATGCTCTTTCTCTCAGACACACACGGATGCGCTCTCTTTCGCTCACACACACAGCCATTTGTCTCTGCTGTCTGTCTCTGCTGAAGGGATGTGTGTCTGTGTTTGACAGTCAGAGTGGAACAGGCCTAGAGAATAGAATGAATCAGACACAGTATTCCATTCATGTGTTCAGAACTGTGAGTCAGCCTTTGATGTGCTGTCTGTCAGTCAGTCAGTCTGTCACCTGTATGCTTGTTTACTCATCATTTCAGATGAAATATGACGGATTCAGATTCAATATATTAAGCACTGTAGTTTTCAAATAACCTGAATGATAAACAAGGCTTCATGTAAATTATCTCGTTATCAATGCAACCAATGGACCACAATCAATTGACCATCGAATTACTGTTCTGCAAACGAACTAATTCTAACTAAGCGGCAAGGAACATTCGACAAACCACGAGGTAAATGGTTAAAATCATCAGGCATTATTGATTGGCCCATTGTAGAATATTTCAATTGTCACTAGTTCCATTTCACTGACCTCATGGCTGGATGGTAAACACATGCTTATCAGAGCACCGACAGAGATATGGCTGATAGCGGTGGTGATATAGCCAGCATCACATGGCTTGACAAGGATAAACTTTAGCTCAGAAACCCACCTGATGAATGAGGTCACTAAACGTACCATCATATCAATGTGCAACAACAACAAAAAAAACATGTAGGATTCAATAGTTCATATTATCTATAATAAAGTGCAGTGCGATATTGATTACTGAATGTTATGACCGTATGCAACACAAACACTGAAAAGGCATGCTTTATATCACAGTAATTACAAAATCCAACCGGTTACTGACTGTCTATGCAACAGTTAGATCAGGAATGTCTCATCCACGCCGCACAGGAAAGCAACAATATGAGGCAAACATTCTCGTTCAGACTTTCAATGAGTCATATCTGCAGAGGTTTAACCAAGAGCAACCTGTTGATGTCAGAGGGGAAAATGTCTGGAGGGCTCGCGCTTTTGCTGTCAGAATACCACAACGTTCTCGTGGGAAAGAGAGAAACACCCGAACACTGCGCTTGACATGAGTAGCCTTCTATGGCTTGAGCTCCTGTCCCTCTTACAGAATATGAGTTCAAAAGTATCGTGGAGCTCCTGCACCTTAATATAAACAGCCCCGCACCCAAAACGACTACCGGCATCTATTTCGGTCCAAGTCAAGCACTGCCGAATCATACCTGACAGCCCACCTCAGGTCGGATACTAATAGGCTACATGTACTTTTCATGGAGGCTGTTGAATATTGAATAATAATAATAATATTTCAAGATTAATAGACAAGTAGTCTATAGACAAATAGACAAGTATTCTTAAACCTTACTTCCAATTGCAGCAGTATTCGCCAATAAATCCATTCTGCTTGCAATGTTACAAAAGACTCAATGGTGACTGTCTATCATGTTTAAAGAAGGTGAGTGCATTGACAGCTGGTATTTCGGTCTCAGAACGGTCAATGTCACTAAAGCATCCTAGGGGTTACATTGGGGGAGTGGAGTAACATCACCTCTAAATTGCCAAGCAACATAAATTGAAGGTAAACTAAACAGATTTATACATATGAAAAATAATATAGCATAGCATACGTTATCCTCCAAGCAGCCAATTGTGCAGGTCAGCACAGTTGCATCGCTAACAAAATCCCAAATGTAGGCTAACCTCTATTCAAACTCGTTCTCTCGCAAGTTAGAGCACTTTCTCACCCGCTGACTTTACCCTATCCACACCCCATAGCTTCAATGCAACGCAAGCGACACTTTGCATCACTGTCAATTTTCCACAGAAACTCGATCTGCGAAACCGGAGTCGCCATCGCTTCTCTCTACCTGTATGTGCAGTGTGTATCGGTCGGACTGGCGTGTCTTCAGCGTTGCCTCTACCTCCTAACTCTTCTTCGTGAATCAACCTTGCATTCCAGCTGCGAGCCGATATTATCCTGACGTTTTTGCAGACAGCTTGACTCACCAATGACTGGCCTGCTGCATCCAAATTATATTTGTGTTACCCAGTAATGAAATACAGCTATCACCACAGGGGGCATTATTTGACCAATAGTCTAGGCTACTCCGGAGCCGAGGGTCTAAAAAAATAACTACAAATGAACGTCAGCGCTTTCTTTCGCGCGCACTTGCAGGCTGGTGTGGTGTTTGCTGGCTTCATGTAGAATCAAATCAAACATGTCTGATGACATTTACTGCGGTCATGGGCCACGCAAATAATGTGCAGTCGATATTTGACAATCAGATGCCAGTGCAAGAAACGTATTTGTTTCGGTAAGCTAATGATTGGTGTCATTCATAGGTGGCAGTTGTCTGCCCTTTGAACTCTGAGCATGTTTGTTCATTGAACACTGAAATTTGAAACAGCTTCCATGCATGTGTTATAGGCCTATAGGTAATGATTCATCACCATTTTGAAATGCATAACCAGACTGTCACTGCGTTTGATGACAGGCTATCAATCATTTATTTAAAAAATCTAATTATTAAACATGGTTGGTCACATTTTTAAAAATGTATTTCACCAGGAAAAGACCCTTGAGGTTAGAAATCTATTTTTCCAGACACACTCAAGTGTGTGTCCAGTAGCCTAACTTTCTAATCTAATCAACCTCTCTCTATCTTCACTCAATGTTTTCAATAGGACCATTTCATTAGGCAGGCATCTGTCCTCTTGTAAACAAGTCTAAACCTGTGACCTGGCAGATACATAACTATTACAATAGACCACTGTCCACTAATGGCCATTACTGGTGATCTCAGGGGCCCGATCGATGGAAGCCCTTTGTAGGCCTACTATAATTACATCAATAAACACACACACACGCACAGAATAACTTCAGCATTTAAGAGTAGTCTGGGCCTGAATTATTTTTTATATTTTTTTATCCGCTATTTTACCAGGTAAGATGACTGAGAACACATTCTCATTTGCAGCAACAACCTGGGGAATACTTACAGGGGAGAGGTGGGGGATGAATGAGCCAATTGTAAACTGGGGATTATTCGGTGACCGTGATGGTTTGAGGGCCAGATTGGGAATTTTAGCCAGGAGACCAGGGTTAACACCCCTACTCTTACAATAAGTGCCATGGGATGTTTAATGACCTAAGAGATTCAAAACACCCGTTTAACATCCCTTCCAAAAGACAGCACCTTACACAGGGCAGTGTCCCCAATCACTGCCCTGGGGCTTTGGGATATATATATTATTATTTTTTACACCAGAGGAAAGACTGCCTCCTACTGGCCCTCCAACACCACTTCCAGCAGCATCTAGTCTCCCATCCAGGAACTGACCAGGACCAACCCTGCTTAGCTTCAGAAGCAAGCCAGCAGTGGCATGCAGGGTGGTATGCTGCTGGCATGTGGAAATGGTCTATAATACTAAAAAGAACAGGTCAACTTTAGCCTACATCAAATGGTGTAAAAAATATCAGTGTCTTTATTAAGACAACCCAGATATAGGATTGTCTTAATATTATAGGCAAAGCAAACCTTAGACTTTATTCATAAAGTGATGTATGATGTAATATGATGGTAAGTAGGGTACATGGCAATAACACAGTGCATTTAGCCAATACCTAAGTTTCATACTCATGCCCTGTGCACTTAATATTCGGTGTGGATCAGAATAATACAGATACTCTTGTATGTTATTACATCACAAAATACTTATCAATGTCTGTACCAATGGACACTCCTCAGAGGAGGAAGGGAGGGCAATACTATGCTAAATATATTAACGTCACCAAATAATTGATTTAAAAAACACTGTTCTGCAATGAAGGTCTACAGTAGCCTCAAGAGCACTCTGTAGGGTAGCACCATGGTGTAGCTGGAGGACAGCTAGCTTCTCTCCTCCTCTGGGTACATTGACTTCAATACAAAACATAGGAGGCTCTTGGTTCTCACCCGCTTCCATAGACTTACACAATAATTATGACAACTTCTGGAGGACATCTGCCAACCTATCAGAGCTCTTGCAGCCTGAACTGACATGTTATCCTCTCAATCAAAGGATCAGAGAATGAATCTAGTATTGAAAGCATAAGCTACAGTTGGCTAGCACTGCAGTGCATAAAATGTGGTGAGTAGTTGACTCAAAGAACGAGAGAGAGAGAGAGAGAGAGACAGTTGAACAGTTTTCAACAAAATAATTTCTTTAAAAAATGGGGAGAGGGAGAGTGTCTTTTTTTTTGCTCATGAAAAAAAGAATCGTTCTCCCTCATCATAAACGGCACTGACCGCCACTGGTCTGTACAAATACATAATCGGGTTGAACCGGGCAGGAAGGTACATGGGGTTAAAACCACTCTTGGACGAAGGTACATGGGGTTAAAACCACTCTTGGACGCGTGAAAAGGATAAATAAAGGGAGGAGAAATGAGTTAATCATCTTACGGCCAATTCATTTGAAGACCATTCCACCCTCTCCTGCATTTTCAGAATAGAATCAATATATAGGATGCTACGTAAGTGCTTTAAAATATCATAACTTTTTTTACTGAGCTCTTCTTTAAAATAACTTCCTGAAAGTAGCTCAATTAATAAAACCATCCCCTTGTCTTTTTTTATTTTGTCAGGGGTTTGGGCAGGATTGTAGAGCACAGCACCCTCATGTGGCAGGCTGCTGGGTCCCTACCAACGGGAGATTGCTCTGGGAGAGGAGACAAGGATAGGTATGAGGTATTGGTACGCTACAGTATTTCACTTCAGAGACTTCAATATTGGTATTCAAACTCATTTATGCTTTCAAAGTCCCATGAAATTAGAAACTGGTCTGCAAACGTACAGGTTTAGGCAACGGGTCCATGAGCGTGAAATCATACCTGAACAAAATCAAGTCAACAAACATGTGGAGTTCATTACGGCATACCACCTGTAGATACAATTAAGAAAATACATTATTAACATGTTCATTTCTCCAGACAACACAGTGATGCCAAACTAACCTAACAGACACAGAGAGAGAGAGAGAGTAACAGACACTCGAGGTAATGTGATAGGATCCAGTCATCCTTTTGTTCTGTCTCTCTTACTGAGAGATGATCCTTTGAGATGCTCTCTTTGTTAGCATTTCAGCAGGTTATTAGACACAATGGAGGTTCCATTCCCTGCTACTCCATAACTGTCACAACAAAAAGAGAGGAAATGAAAGGTGTATAGGACTGGTGCTCGTTGGATTCTAATGTGGCATTTTACCTCCCCTTGCATTTACATACACAGCTAAAACGGCACAATACTCCGACTACAAAGTGAGATTGAGAGAGAAAAACTAACAGGGGTCCAGGGAAAGAGACATAAATATAACAGAAGAAAAAGGTTGGGAAAGGAGAAGGAATGCAAAAAGGAAAGAGCATGAGAACCAGAGAAAGAGAAGGGGCAGAAGCATCAGCAGTGGGGTGTCTGCTGTGTTCAGTAGCACCCTGTGACTGCTGTGAGTCATACCGGGGCATTGTGTCAGTGACGCAGGCTCAAGGCCAATCTCCTAAAATCATCTGAATCAAATTAGACTGGCGGAGGGGGAAAATGAAATATGGGAGGGTCATGCACGGCACGCTCCCCAGAGTTATTTCTGTGGCTAAGTGAACATTTCAGCAGCCTCCTGTGTGAATTCACCACTGAGATGTAGGATGCTAGGATGCTCTCCACTGAGTCAGTGCTATTAGGCTACAGCTGAGGCTAACTTTGTAGCCTGACTGTTCAATGCAACTGACCAATCATACTTTTGTTGTTTGACTTAATACAGAGGCACATACTCAAGGACAGAAGATAGTTCATTACATATACTGGACATTTCCTTTCTTTTCAGTGAGTCTTAATATGCATTGTGTATGACTGTCTGTTTCTAGTTGTGTCCTAAGGAAGGGGGTCAAAGGTCAGTCCAACTGCTGTGCAGCTGGGAACGTCTCCCCATGTCCTGATCTTTTCCCAGCTAACGTCACGCCGCCCCTGGCCGGTCTGTCCTCTGGGTTTACCACCGATGACCTAGCCAGGCCCCCGGAGGGTTGGCATTTAGACACAACAACGCAGCAACAGCCAAATGAACAATACAAACACAGAGCCAGCCACCACCCCAGAATCACACAGACACAGCAGGAGGCTGGAGGACAGGCTAAGACACACCAGGCTAAGCAATATGCCTGTGCTCTATGTGATATTGGCAATGCCCCTCATTCAGAAAGCTGAAGGGCACTCAAGTGTTGAGATGTCAATTTGAGGCACTGGCTAGGAGGATTTGTGACATTGACTTACTTTCCTCCTGAAGAAGTTTCAAATATGTTGGACTAACATGATTGAAACCATTGAACAGTTTCACTGAGAAAAATAACATTTTGCAATTGGAAGAAGTTATTGAACTTTCCCATAAGTTATTGTCTTGTGAAAGTGACTCTTATGTTGTGTGTTATAAACTGTGTTCAGTCTAGCCAGTTCCTGTTCCAACTGTTGCTTTTAATGGCCTGGAGGGGTGACATTTTAAAAGCAGACAGCCAGAGGGGAGACAGAAGATTGCATGCCCTTTAGAAGGCATCACCAGGCCAGACTATTCTATACCATGCTCATCGATCAGCTCACTTATTGTAAACAATTGGATCTTCACAAATAGCTTTCACTGCTTATTTTACTGGTGTACAACAAAACAACCCCCAAAATAAAACATTGAAGCCATATTCAATCCGATGCCTAAATATCCATTTAATGCTAATGCGAAGCCAGCCTTATTCAGTGTCTGACAGATTGTGTACTACTTAGCTGGAGGTGAACAGACAAGTGATTCATAGAAGAAATACTAGCAGTATTGTAGTAGCTACTCTAGTGTGTGTTCTGAAGACCAAAACATAATGTCTGTTTTTCTAACCTTCTTGGGCACTGGTTTGGGCCTCGTCTAAATGCCACGAGCACTTCCAAGACATTCTATACTAAATCCGGTTTCTCCCATCATTCCTGTGGGAAGTGTGAAGAGATTTTATTTTAGAAAAAACATCAGCTTATATATATATATATATATAAATATATATATATATATATATATATATATCGTAGCAAAGGGCTTAAGACAGACCTATACTATGTTAAAGTCACATGAACAGGGAAGCTTGGATTGTTTTGAATGTTTTCATTTTACGTTGAGAGCAGTGAATGGATTTCAACCTGTCATTTCAAACCAATCCGTACTTAAAGATTGAAAGTCGTGCTCTAAAGTGCCACCAACTTCAAAGAGCATGGTGTGCATCATAAGAAAATAGATCAGAAAGGCTACTGTTTCTAACCTGGAGTTAGCTGTCATTACCTAGAATAATGGTCCACAGCCATATATTTTCACTCAATCCTTTTCATAGCAAAACATACCATCCTCACTGAAAGCTATGAAAGGCATTGCCTCACGAGATGGCCTGCAGTCTAACCATTGCTGCAGTTTACCTTGTGATATTGAATGTGCCTCACGACACCTTGACCTACTCTACCATGTCACAGAAACAGAAATAAAGTTCTCCTCTCCTGAAAATGTCAAGTGGCAAAATACGTGCCCTGGTTTTCAAGCTCCCTCACTGGAGCAGCATGAGAAATGGCATAATTTACCAATGCTCTCAAACATATCCATGTATACTGCAGCAGCGTACTGTCTGCATGTGGTGCGTGAAATATTTAGTCTGTTTTTAAGAGAGAAGAGCGAGGGAGAGAGTGATATTTTTCATTTTAGTCATTTAGCAGATGCTCTTATCCAGAGTGACTTAGTTAGTACATTCATCTTAAGATAGCTAGGTGGGACACACACATATCACAGGCATAGTAAGTAGAATTTTCCTCAATAAAGTACAGCGCATTCGGAAATGATTCAGACCCCTTCCCCACATTTTGTTACGTTATAGCCTTATTCTGAAATGGATTAAATACACTTTTTTCCTCATCAATCTACACACAAACCCCCATAAAGACAAAGCAGAACAGGTTATAATTAGCACATTTATAAAAAATAAAGTAAAAACATTATTTACATAAGTATTCAGAGCATTTGCAATGAGACTCAATTGAGCTCATATGCATCCTGTTTCCATTGATCATCCTTGACATGTTTCTACAACTTGATTGGAGTCCACCTGTGGTCAATTCTATTGATTGGACATGAGATAAGAAAAACAAATAATTAAGGAGCAGCAGTAAATAACAATAGCAGGGCTATAACAGGGGTGTCGTGACGTTGCATTAGTTAATATGACAACTGTTGCTCATCAAATGATTAAACGTTTCTAATTGCGTGATTAACTGAATCAAGCAATTATTAACTCATTAACCTGGGGCACCATGGGAAAAAATAGTTTTTATTGAGTTTCTATTTCCCAAATGAACTATCGATTTTATAACAGCCGCTAATTAACCAGTTACCTCTACAATCTCGTTCTGAACGTCGTATAGTCCGTGAATCTGCACGGACCCGGATCTCACCAATGAGTTCGTACCACACCAATCTTAGTTGAATATTTATTTACTAAAAAGCTAAAATTATGATAAAAGATACACATAGACAAAACACATTATAGGCTATTGATTAGAACTTAGTATAACGGGCCAACACACTATGGCGCGTGTTACCCAAAATGGGGATTTCAAAGAGATAGAGAAAAAAGAATGTACACGAGAGAAATATACATTTGGGTGAATTTGTCAGCTATGCTATTCTAATCCTAGCCTTGCCCCAAACTGCCGCTCTTATGGGTCAGAATATACTGATCTATTTACGTGGGGGAGACCTCCGAGGATTCTCTGCGCGGACCGTTCAAGGGACCGTTCAGGCTGCTCGATGACGCACTTCTCCGGCGCACCTTTCTGGTCGTCCTCACGATGTCAGTGTCCTTTTGGCTTAGGAGTCTGTTCCCTCACCCTTGCTTTGGAAGGGATCTTCTGAGGACAGACAGCTCTGTAGCTCAGAGCTCACAGCATAGGAATGAAACCTTTTAGATACCACGATTCGCTGGGATTGGATGCTAGGGGGTCCGGCTTGAATTCACCCGCTTAGACACAGCTACTCATCCGTAGCTTGGGTAGAAAAATATTTCTTGGTCTTCAAACTTGTGTTGCATTCTGGGTTCGTTGACTTTTTAGACCTTGGCTGCAGCTTGGGTCACGTAGTCTTAAAATTCTTTACTCACAAGTTTTATTCCCTTGGGTCAGAAGTGGGCGTAACCGCCTTTAGGGCAATTATCTGGGCGTACCAAGTTAAGAGCAAGGTCTAGGTTTTTCTCAAATCCAATTTTAGACAACTAACTTCACATTTCCTCTTTACCAAAACATTCCCTTTGATTTGGACATTTTCCACACAACGTACAATGTATAAACATCAAACATATACTAGGAAAACTCTTCACGTTACAACGTTTTCGTAATAACGTCATCTATTAACCTTTAATAACAAAACAAAAATGACAAATACATTTTCATATTCCATCTATCGTCATTACCACCATTGTGGCTGACGGAAACCATTGTTCCAAAGTCCCTTTATTTCATGTTTAATGTTCTGAGGCTGGTTCTCCATAGTAACAGGACAAAGGAATTTGTCTGTGGCCTGAGATTTACCAGGGTCGTGAGGGGTCATAAAACCCCCACATCTTCAGACCCCTAGATCTCTCCTCCTCCTCTGGGGTTGAGAGATAATCTGTAGGGTTGTGGTCTCCTGTAACCTGAGCTGATCAGGACAGTCATGACAGGGGTTACCGGTTCAGAGTCAAGGTGTGGGGGGCACCAGTGTCGAGGTAATTGAGGTAATTATGTATATGCAGGTACGCTTATAATGCAGGTATGCATAGATAATAACAGAGTAGCAGCAGTGTAGGGGGTGCAAATAATCTGGGTAGCCATTTGATTAGCTTTTCAGGAGTCTTATGGCATGGGTGTAGAAGCTGTTTAGAAGCCTCTTGGACCTAGCCTTGGCGCTCCGGTTTTGCTTGCCGTGTGGTAGTAGAGAGAACAGTCAATGACTAAGGTGGCTGGAGTCTTTTGTAATTTCTAGGGCCTTCCTCTGACACTGCCTGGTATAGAGGTCCTGGATGGCAGGAAGCTTGGACCCAGTGATGTACTGGGCCGTACACACTACCCTCTGTAGTGCCTTGCGGTCGGAGGCCTAGCAGTTGCCATACCAGGCAGTGATGCAACCCGTCAGGATTCTCTCGATGGTGCAGCTGTAAAACCTTCACGACTGTCTTGATGTGCTTGGACCATTTTACTGTTTTGATGTTTGCATAGAATGACAGGGTGTTGTCCAGGGTCATGCCAAGGTTCTTTGCACTCTGGGAGGCCAACACTGGAGTTGTCAACCATGATGGAGAGCTCATTGAGCAGGCAGGACTTCCCAGGGAAAAGCAGCTCCGTCTTGTCGTGGTTGAGCTTGAGATGGTGGACCGACATCCAAGCTGAGATATCTGCCAAGCAGGCAGAGAGGCATGTCAGAAGGGGGGAAGGAGAAAGTAGAGTGTCATTTTCATAGCAATGGTAGGAGAGACCATGTGAGGATATGATGGAGCCGAGTGACTTGGTGTATAGAGAGAAGACGTGAGGGCCTAAAAATGAGCCCTGTGGGACACCACTAGTGAGAGGTGATCTGGTAGGAGCAGCCTGCCAGGTAGGATATAATCCAAGAGTGTGCAGAGCCTCAGATACCCAGTCCTGAGAGGGTGGAGAGTAGGATCTGATGTTGAACGCAGGGGATAGATCTACCAGGATGAAAACAGAGGAGAGGGAGTCAGCTTTGACCGTGCGGAGAGCCTGCGTGACCTTGAGAAGAGCAGTCTCGGTTGAGTGACCTGTCTTGAAGCCTGACTGGTTAGATTGATCAACTTTCTCGTTATCTCTCAGAACAGAGACTGCACGCTCAAGTGTCTTGGAAAGAAAAAGGGATACAGGTCTATAGTTGATGTCAGATGAGTCAACTGTTGGTTTCTTGAGGAGGGGAGTGGTTGAGTGGGCAGGTTGTTGGGCAGCCAGACCTCACTAGTCGCAGGATTTCATCTGGATAGAGAGAGAAAGATGTTAAGGCGTCGGGTAGTTCTGTGCGTGTGGGACCAGTGAACTCAATAGGCTGAGAAAGTGGCTTTAGCAGCGGACACAGAGGAAGAGAAGGTAATGAGGGAGTGAAAGGATGATAGGTCCTCAGGAAGTTTAGTTTTCCTCTATTTTTTGCTCAGCTGGCCCCATCCATGTTCTCTAAGCTCGCAATGAGTCTCTCTGCCACGGAGCAGGAGGGGAGGGCCGAGCCGGGCCGGGAGGAAAGGGGACAGTGCGAATCAGGAGGGAGAAGGATTTAGCAGAAGGGAGAAATTAAAGGATAGAAGAGGAGAGAGAGAGTGAAGATTGTGACGGCGCATTACCATCTGGGTAGGTTGGAGGAAAGGGAGACAGAAAATAAAAAGTAGTGATCAGAGACCTGGAGGGGGGTTGCAGTGAGATTAATAGGCAAACAGCCTCTAGTAAGATTAGGTCCAGAATATTACCTGCATGGTGAATTGGAGGGGACTGGGTTAAGGGTGAGGTCAAAAGAGACAAGGAGGGGAAAGAAAGATTTGGAAAGAAATGAATACAAGGCAGGCTTCGGGAGGTTGAAGTCACCAAGAATGAAGAGCAGTGAGCCATCGTCGGGAAATGAGCTTATCAAGGTTTCAAACTCATCGAGGACCTCTCCAAGGGCACCTGGTGGGCAATAGACGACAAAAATGTTAAGCTTGAGTGGAAAATTGACAGCATGGAATTCTGCCGCTCAGAAACCAGGGGAGACTGAAGTACTAACACTAATTGCTTATTGGATGGCTTTCACTTCAGCAGTAATAAATTCATGAACTTCTTTGAGGAAAAGATCATGATCATTAGAAAGCAAATTACGGACTCCTCTTTAAATCTGTGTATTCCTCCAAAGCTCAGTTGTCCTGAGTCTGCACAACTCTGCCAGGACCTAGGATCAAGAGAGACACTCAAGTGTTTTAGTACTATATCTCTTGACACAATGATGAAAATAATCATGGCCTCTAAACCTTCAAGCTGCATACTGGACCCTATTCCAACTAAACTACTGAGCTGCTTCCTGTTCTTGGCCCTCCTATGTTGAACATAATAAACGTCTCTCTATCCATCGGACGTGTACCAAACTCACTAAAAGTGGCAGTAATAAAGCCTCTTTTGAAAAAGCCAAACCTTGACCCAAAAAATATAAAAACCTATCGGCCAATATCGAATCTTCCATTCCTTTCAATTTTTTTTGAAAAAGCTGTTGAGCAGCAACTTACTGCCTTCCTGAAAAAAAACAATGTATACGAAATGCTTCAGTCTGGTTTTAGACCCCATCATAGCACTGAGACTGCACTTGTGAAGGTGGTGTCAGACCGAGGCTCTGCATCTGTCCTCGTGCTCCTAGACCTTAGTGCTGCTTTTGATACCATCGATCACCACATTCTTTTGGAGAGATTTGAAACCCAAATTGGTCTACACGGACAAGTTCTGGCCTGGTTTAGATCTTATCTGTCGGAAAGATATCAGTTTGTCTCTATGAATGGTTTGTCCTCTGACAAATCAACTGTAAATTTCGGTGTTCCTCAAGGTTCCGTTTTAGGACCACTATTGTTTTCACTATATATTATACCTCTTGGGGATGTCATTCGAAAACATAATGTTAACTTTCACTGCTACGCGGATGACACACAGCTGTACATTTCAATGAAACATGGTGAAGCCCCAAAATTGCCCTCGGTAGAAGCCTGTGTTTCAGACATAAGGAAGTGGATGGCTGCAAACGTTCTACTTTTAAACTCAAAACAGAGATGCTTGTTTTAGGTCCCAAGATACAAAGATATCTTCTGTTGAATCTGACAATTAATCTTGATGGTTTTACAGTCGTCTCAAATAAAACTGTGAAGGACCTCGGCATTACTCTGGACCCTAATCTCTCTTTTGATGAACATATCAAGACTGTTTCAAGGACAGTTTTTTCCATCTACGTAACATTGCAAAAATCAGAAACTTTCTCTCCAAAAATGATGCAGAAAAATTCATACATAATTTTGATACTTCTAGGTTAGACTACTGCAATGCTTTACTTTCCGGCTACCCGGATAAAGCACTAAATAAACTTCAGTTAGTGCTAAATACGGCTGCTAGAATCCTGACTAGAACCAAAAGATTTGATCATATTACTCCAGTGCTAGCCTCCCTACACTGGCTTCCTGTTAAGGCAAGGGCTGATTTCAAGGTTTTACTGCTAACCTATAAAGCATTACATGGGCTTGCTCCTACCTATCTTTCTGATTTGGTCCTGCCGTACATACCTACACGTACGCTACGGTCACAAGATGCAGGCCTCCTAATTGTCCCTAGAATTTCTAAACAAACAGTTGGAGGCAGGGCTTTCTCCTATAGAGCTCCATTTTTATGGAATGGTCTGCCTACCCATGTGAGAAACGCAGACTCGGTCTCAAACTTTAAGTCTTTACTGAAGACTCATCTCTTCAGTGGGTCATATGATTGAGTGTAGTCTGGCCCAGGAGTGTGAAGGTGAACGGAAAGGCTCTTGAGCAACGAACCGCCCTTGCTGTCTCTGCCTGGCCGGTTCCCCTCTCTCCACTGGGATTCTCTGCCTCTAACCCTATTCCAGGGGCTGAGTCACTGGCTTACTGGTGCTCTTTCATGCCGTCCCTAGGAGGGGTGCGTCACTTGAGTGGGTTGAGTCACTGACGTGATCTCCCTGTCTGGGTTGGCGCCCCCCCTTGGGTTGAGCCCTGGCAGAGATCTTTGTGGGCTATACTCGGCCTTGTCTCAGGATGGTAAGTTGGTGGTTGAAGATATCCCTCTAGTGGTATGGAGGCTGTGCTTTGGCAAAGTGGGTGGGGTTATATCCTTCCTGTTTGGCCCTGTCCGGGGTTATCATCGGATGGGGCCACAGTGTCTCCTGACCCCTCCTGTCTCAGCCTCCAGTATTTATGCTGCAGTAGTTTATGTGTCGGGGGGCTAGGGTCAGTTTGTTATATCTGGAGTACTTCTCCTGTCTTATCCTGTGTCCTGTTTGAATTTAAGTATGCTCTCTCTAATTCTCTCTTTCTCTCTTTCTTTCTCTCTCTCGGAGGACCTGAGCCCTAGGACCATGCTTCAGGGCTACCTGGTATGATGACTCCTTGCTGTCCCCAGTCCACCTGGCAGTGCTGCTGCTCCAGTTTCAACTGTTCTGCCTGCGGCTATGGAATCCTGACCTGTTCACCGGACAACTCTCTAGAGACAGCAGGAGCGATAGAGACACTCATAATGATCGGCTATGAAAAGCCAACTGACATTTACGCCTGAGGTGCTGACCTGCTGCACCCTCGACAACTACTGTGGTTATTATTATTTGACCATGCTGGTCATTTATGAACATTTGAACATCTTGGCCATGTTCTGTTACAATCTCCACCCGGCACAGCCAGAAGAGGACTGGCCACCCCTCATAGCCTGGTTCCTCTCTAGGTTTCTTCCTAGGTTTTGGCCTTTCTAGGGAGTTTTTCCTAGCCACCGTGCTTCTACACCTGCATTGCTTGCTGTTTGAGGTTTTAGGCTGGGTTTCTGTACAGCACTTTGAGATATCAGCTGATATAAGAATGGCTATATAAATACATTTGATTTGATTTGATTTGATGCCTATCAGAGGTGAAGAGCACACCTTTTTATTTCACCTTTATTTAACCAGGTAACAGAGTTACACATGGAATAAACAAACATACAATCAATAATACAGTAGTTAAATATATATACAGCATGTGTAAATGAGGTAGGATAAGAGATGTAAACAAACTTACAATCAATAATACAGTAGAATAATATATATACAGGATGTGCAAATGAGGTAGGATAAGAGATCTAAGGCAATAAATAGGCCATGGTGGCAAAGTAATTACAATATAGCAATTAAACACTGGAATGGTAGAATGGGCAGAAGATGAATGTGCAAGTAGAGATACTTGGGTGCAAAGGAGCAAGATAAATAAATAAATACAGTATGGGGATGAGGTAGATTGGATGGGCTATTTACAGATGAGCTGATGTACAGATGTACAGGTGCAGTGATCTGTGAGCTGCTCTGACAGCTGGTGCTTTAAGCTAGTGAGGGAGGTAAGAGTCTCCAGCTTTAGTGATTTTTGAAGTTCGTTTCAGTCATTGGCAGCAGAGATTTGGAAGGAGAGGCGGTCAAAGGAAGAATTGGCTTTGGGGGTGACTAGTTAGATATACCTGCTGGAGCACATGCTGCGGGTGGGTGCTGCTAATGTGACCAGTGAGCTGAGATAAGGCGGGGCTTTACCTAGCAGAGACTTGTAGATGACCTGGAGCAAGTGGTTTTGGCGACGAGTATGAAGCGAGAGCCAGCCATTGAGAGCGTACAGGTCGCAGTGTTGGGTAGTATATGGGGCATTGGTGACAAAACGGATGGCATTGTAATAGACTGCATCCAATTTTTCGAGTAGAGTGTTGGAGGCTATTTTGTAAATGACATTGCCGAAGTCGAGGATCAGTAGGATGGTCAGTTTTACGAGGGTATGTTTAGCTGCATGAGTGAAGGATGCTTTGTTGCGAAATAGGAAGAGAATTCTAGATTTAATTTTGGCGATGTTTAATGTGAGTCTGGAAGGAGAGTTTACAGTCGAACCAGACACCTAGGCATTTGTAGTTGTCCACATATTCTAAGTCAGAACCGTCCAGAGTAGTGATGCTGGACGGGCGGGCAGGTGTGGGCAGTGATCAGTTGAAGAGCAAGCATTTAGTATTACTTGCATTTAAGAGCAGCTGGAGGCCACGGAAGGAGAGTTATATGGCATTGAAGCTCGTTTGGAAGTTAGTTAACACAGTGTCCAAAGAAGGGCCAGAGGTATACAGAATGGTGTCGTCTGCGTAGAGGTGGATCAAAGAATCATCAGCAGCAAGAGCGACATCATTGATGTATACAGAGAAGAGAGTCGGCCCGATAATTGAACCCTGTGGCATCCCCATAGAGACTGCCAGAGGGCCGGACAACAGGCCCTGCGATTTGACACACTGAACTCTATCAGAGAAGTAGTTGGTGAACCAGGCGAGGCAATCATTTGAGAAACCAAGGCTATTGAGTCTGCCAATAAGAATGTTGTGATTGACAGAGTCGAAAGCCTTAGCCAGTTCGATGAATTCGGCTGCACAGTAATGTCTCTTATCAATGGCGGTTATGATATCGTTTAGGACCTTGAGCGTGGCTGAGGTGCACCCATGACCAGCTCTAAAACCAGATTACATAGCGGAGAAGGTACGATGGGATTCGGAATGGTCGGTAATCTGTTTCTTAACTTGGCTTTCGAAGACCTTAGAAAGGCAGGGTAGAATAGATATAGGTCTGTAGCAGTTTGGGTCTAGTGTCTCCCCCTTTGAAGAGTGGGATGACTGTGGCAGCTTTCCAATCTATGGGAATCTCAGACGATATGAAAGAGTGGTTGAACAGGCTAGTAATAAGGGCTGCAACAATTTCGGCAGATAATTTTAGAAAGAGAGGGTCCAGATTGTCTAGCCCGGCTGATTTGTAGGTTCCAGATTTTGCATCTCTTTCAGAACATCCGCTATCCGGATTTGGGTGAAGGAGAAGTGGGGGAGGTTTGGGCGAGTTGCTGTGGGGGGTGGATGGCTGTGGATCGGGGTAGGGGTAGCCAGGTGGAAAGCATGGCCAGCCTTAGAAAAATGCTTATTGAAATTCTCAATTATAGTGGATTTTTTGGTGGTGACTGTGTTTTCTAGCCTCAGTGCAGTGGGCAGCTGGGAGGAGGTGTTCTTATTCTCCATGGACTTTACAGTGTCCCAGAACTTTTGGAGTTTGTGCTTCAGGATGCAAATTTCTGCTTGAAAAAGCTAGCCTTAGCTTTCCTAACTGCCTGTGTATATTTGTTCCTAACTTCCCTGAAAAGTTTCATATCACGGAGGCTGTTCGATGCGAATGCAGAACGCCACAGGATCTTTTTGTGCTGGTCGAGGGCAGTCAGGTCTGGAGAGAACCAAGGGCTATATCTGTTCCTGGTTCTACATTTTTTGAATATGGCATGCTTATTTAAGATGGTGAGGAAGGCACTTTTAAAGAATAACCAGGCATCCTCCACTGATGGAACGAGGTCAATATCCTTCCAGGATACCCGGGCCATGTTGATAAGAAAGGCCTGCTCGCTGAAGTGTTTTAGGGAGCGTTTGACAGTGATGAGGGGTGGTCGTTTGACCGCAGACCCATTATGGATGCAGGCAATGAGGCAGTGATTGCTGAGATCTTGGTTGAAAACAGCAGAGGTGTATTTGGAGGGCAAGTTGGTTAGGATGATATCTATGAGAGTGCCCGAGTTTACGGATTTGGGGTTGTACCTGGTAGGTTCATTGATCATTTGTGTGAGATTGAGGGCATCAAGCTTATATTGTAGGACTGAGCTCTGAAGATAGATGGGGGGCAATTCACATATGGTGTCCAGGGCACAGCTGGGGGCAGAGGGTGGCCTATGGCAACGGTGAGAGACTTTCTGGAGAGATGGATTTTTAAAAGAAGAAGTTCAAATTGTTTGGGACTGACATGGATAGTAAGACAGAACTCTGCAGGCTATTTCTGCAGTTGATTGCAACACCGCCCCCTTTGGCAGTTCTATCTTGTCTGAAAATGTTATAGTTAGGGATGAAAATTTCATGGTTTTTGTTGTCCTTCCTAAGCCAGGATTCAGACACGGCTAGGACATCCGGGGTGGCAGAGTGTGCTATAACAGTAAATAAAACAAACTTAGGGAGGAGGCTTCTAATGTTAACATGCATGAAACCAAGGCTTTTACGGTTACAGTAGTCAACAAAAGAGAGCACCTGGGAAAAAAATGTTAAATGTGAGAAGGAGTGGAGATAGGCACTGCAGGGCCTTGATTAACCTCTACATCACCAGAGGAACAGAGGAGGAGTAGGATGAGGGTACGGCTAAAGGCTATCAGGACTGGTCGTCTAGTGCGTTCAGGTCAGAGAGTAAAAGGAGCAGGTTTCTCGGCGTGAGAGAATAGATTCAAGGCATAATGTACAGACAGAGGTATGGTAGGATGTGAGTACATTGGAGGTAAACCTAGGCATTGAGTAATGATGAGAGAGATATTTTCTCTAGACGTTTAAACCAGGTGATGTCACCGCATATGTGGGAGGTGGAACTAAATAGTAGGTTAAGGCATATTGAGCAGGGCTAGAGGCACTACAGTGAAATAAGACAATAATCACTAACCAGGACAGTAATGGACAAGGCATATTGATATTAGGGAGAGGCATGTGTAGCCAGGTGATCATAGGAGTCCAGTGAGTGGTTTGGCTGGCTGGAGACACAGCGATTCAGACAGCTAGCAGGCCGGGGATAGCAAGCTAGCAGACCGGGGCTAGCAAGCTAGCAGAAGGGCCTTAGAGGGACGTCTCAACAGAGGAAAGTCTGTTTTAGCCTCCGCGTGCGGTGACATCGATGGACCAGTCGTGATGGATTAGTAGGGTTCCGAGTAGCAGAGGGGGCCAAGTCCAATTGGCAAAATAGGTATAGTGGCCCAAGAAATTTGCTGATGGTTCCATACAGCTAACAGTACAATATGCTCTAGCCGCGGCTAGCAGCGAGCGGGCAAGCTGCCTCTAGCGGATGGGCATTCAGGGGACGTCGCGATGTAGAGTTCAGTTGAGTACCCCCGCGAGCAGATTACGTCGTAGTCCAGTCGTGAAGGATCGTCGGGGTTCCGTGCCCCGTACCGGCAGTAGAAGGGGTTCGGGTATTGTAGCCCAGGAGTGACTGATTGGCCTCTTTAGCTAGCCGGGAAAAAATGCCTAGCATGGGCTAGCTCCAGGCTAATTGGTGCTTGCTCCGGGACCGACGTTAGCCAGTAGTCACTCGGATAGCAGCTAGCTAGCTGCGAAGATCCAGGTGAAAATGTCCAGAGCTTGCGGTAGGAATCCGGGGGTATGGAGAGAAAATAGGTCCGGTATGCTCTGGTTTGATTCGCGTTGTAGAAACTGGCGAGAGCTTTCCAAGCTAAAGGTTAGCTGATGACCGCTGGCAGTGGTTAGCTGACTACTAGCTAGTAGCTAGTAAACTGGCTAGCTTCTGTTGGGGGATTCCGGATTCGAGGTGAATAATACTTTAGAAAAAAAACAGATCCGCACCATATTGGGTGAGGCGGGTTGCAGGAGAGTGTTTTGAAGTTAAAGATATGCTAAGAAAAATATATAAAAAGATATATACACGGAACACACAAGACGAGGACAAAAGACATCTGACTGCTATGCCATCTTGGATTCTACCTCCCTGTAACAAATTTTTGATTGCCTAGGAGAGGAGAAACCACTCCCCTTCCAATACATCCATTGATTACCAAAACAAGTCAACAATTGCCCTGCCCCTTATGTGTCAACAATCATCTGCAAGTTATTTTATTTTTTTCCACCTTTATTTAACCAGGTAAGCTAGTTGAGAACAAGTTCTCATTTGCAACTGCGACCTGGCCAAGATAAAGCATAGCAGTTTGACACATACAACAACACAGTTACACATGGAATGAACAAAACATACAGTCAATAATACAGTAGAAAAAAATAAAACAAAGTCTATATACAGTGAGTGCAAATTAGGTCAAATAAGGGAGTTAAAGGCAATAAATAGGCCATGGTGGCGAAGTAATCACAATATAGCAATTAAACACTGGAATGGTAGATGTGCAAAAGATGGACGTGCAAGTAGAGATACTGTGGTGCAAATGGAGCAAAATAAATAAATATAGTATGAGAATGAGGTAGATAGATGGGCTGTATACAGGTGGGCTATGAACAAGTTATGAGCAGTCAGCAGTTCGCATACCAAGTAGGCTACTGGGAAAACAGGCAGCACTTAAAGTAGATGGTCCTAGCTAACAAATAGACCTTACTAGACAACAGATAAAGACAAAAAATATACGTATCACTCCTGGAGATATCAGTGGTCCTCTAGCTATAGAATGTAGTGACTCTAGAATTCAGTCCTGTCTGAGATACTAACCAACTCCCTCAATCACTAACTAGATGGCACAGGCAGTAGAGAGTCAGTACACAGGTTCTGGTCTTCAATTTAAGGAAACCAAGAGGCAATTACTATCCTCTGTGACCAAATGTGCCACTTGTGGACCAAGCTAATGGAATGACTGCACTCGCTGACAAGGAGGGTAATTGCAGTGATGAATGTCATGTCCCCCCTCCCCCCGCAGCGCAGTGTGTCATTCATTTTATATTAGAACTCTGTCGAAGGCCTGAGCTGACGCACTCCAGCCCGGCTCTCACAGGAGGCTAATAAAATGGAGGCCAGACACAGGCATGAAAAATGCAAGAGACATACTACAGCAACAACTCTTGTGTGTGAAGGGAGGGTTTGGGTTTGCCCTAAAATATCCAATTCACTCCCTTTCCATGTTTTTACAGTGCCCCACCAAGTTTAAAGACTGACTTGAGAGTATCCCCTTCATCTTTAGGTAAATATCACATTTTAATTTAAGGTAAACATGGTTGGTCCAGTACTTAAAGTTTTGAACTCCTCCGGTTCAGGGAAGTACTGTGGTTTCTGATGAGGAAATGAAGAGTTGACTTGGATGTAGATGCTTGGAGTGTATCTGGGGTCAGGGGGCCTACTTGTGTCCTGAGGGGTCGGACCACCCTGTGTGTGATGGCTCCAGAGGCCTGAAGCACGATGGCCTCCAGGATGCACCACTTCACATAGGGCATCTATTGCAGCTCTTCGGTGGTCATCCTGGTCTTCCTCGTGTCTGTCATACACACACACACACACACACACACACACACACACACACACACACACACACACACACAAGACTATCTGAATTTTTTATCTACATGTGTTATGATAAAGATTTGGGTTTACCACTGATCTGATGAGAAGAACCCAGGCTGTTTAAGTCTGCAGCGCAGAGCAGGTGTGATTAGATATCAGACTCAGCAGGGTTACGTGGGATTTCATTCGAAGATTTGCACATGTAAGTATAATTGAAAGTCTCAAAGGTTTCGATTATTGAAAATTCACTAAATTACGGTGACTTGAATCTAGTCTCTTGTCAAGATTACCGTTACCATTGAGCATAATCATTAGAACTCCCTAGAAACAGGAAAAAACATTTGTGGCAGGTGATTTTTGAGATACTGCCGACACCTACTGGAGGTTTAGGGAAATGGTCAGAGACTAATGTGAGATAAGATGGAGAGACAAATGTAATAAAATGACTACTGCTTCCAGTCATGTTAACAACAGTGGAAAAAACACAATTTCGTGCTGAAAAGCAGTCATAAGTTTACTCTGTCAAACCACACTGTAAATGGCACATACTGTATATCCTTCATTCTATACCATGTTAAAATACTACATCCAGCACCATAGGCCAATCGACTCCAGGTCATCAAGATCTTACATACTTCACAGCAGTTTAGATTAGCTAATGGGGCATGTGTCAGTGAGAGGCTACAAAACAGAGGAGCGATTCTGTACTGTAATTCACCTTGGTCTTTAAATGCTGTGTTGATATGCACCATGGCTGGCTGGTAAGACATGTGAATGAACAAGATGAAGGTAATCACAACAAAGATATTTTAAATCAAATAGAATGATATCTCTAATTAGACCTGTTTAAATGCCAAATTAAATACAGTATCTGAAAGATAAGGTCAGGTGATGTACAGTGCATTTGAAAAGTATTCAGACCCCTTCCCTTTTTCCACATTTTGTCATGTTACATCCTTATTCTAAAATTGATACAATTATTATTGTTCCTCAATCTACACACAATAGCCCATAATGACAAAGCAAAAATGATTTTTTAGAAATGTTTGCAAATGTATATATATATATATATTTTTTAAACATACCTTATTTACATAAGTATTCAGACCCTTTGCTATGAGACTCGAAAATGAGCTCAGGTGCATCCTGTTTCCATTGGTCCCAAAGAACACAGTGGCCTCTATCATTGTTAAATGGAAGAAGTTTGGAACCACCAAGACTTGGAACCACCGAGCTAGCCGCCAGGTCAAACTGAGCGATCAGGGGAGAAGGGTCTTGGTCAGGGAGGTGACCAAGAACCCAATGGTCACTCTGACCGAGCCCAGAGCGCTCAGAACCTTAGACTGGGGAGAAGGTTCACCTTCCAACAGGACAACGACCCTAAGCACACAGCCAAGACGATGCAGGAGTGGCTTCGGGACAAGCCTCTGAATGTCCTTCAGTGGCCCAGCCAGAGCCCGGACTTGAACATCTCTGGAGAGACCTGAAAATAGCTGTGCAGCGACGCTCCCCATCCAACCTGACACAGCTTGAGAGGATCTGCAGAGAAGAATGGGAGAAACTCCCCAAATACAGGTGTGCCAAGCTAGTATGTGTGTTTTGTCCTATTGTATAATTTTATTTTTTAGCCCAGCAGGAGGCCTTTTGCCTTTTGGTAGGCTGTCATTGTTAATTAGAATTTGTTCTTAACTGCCTTGCCTAGTTAAATAAAGGATAAATAAAAAAAATAAAGTGTTATACCCAAGAAGAGTTGAGGCTGTAATCGCTGCCAAAGGTGCTTCAACAAAGTACTGAGTAAAGGGTCTGAAAACTTAAATGTGATATTTCACTTTTGTTTTCATGTAAATGTGCAAAAAATCCTAAAATCTTTTTTTTTGTCATTATGGGGTATTTTGTGTAGATGGATTTAAAAAAACATTTTTTAGAATAAGGCTGTAACGTAACAGAATGTTGAAAAAGTCAAGGGGTCTGAATTATTTCTGAAGGCACTGTAGTTGTAAAGTAAACTATCAGAAAAAATCATAATCTTGATGCTCCCACTCATCAGTGGTAATAATTTTAAAAAGTACTCACTGGAATTGCATTGGCAAGTGCATAACATCAGTAATCCATAGTTGGGCAGGAATTTGTCTGTGATTAAGGTGACAAGGTGTTGCGGTAATGTCTACAAAAAGAAAACCATCATTTCCAATAAGTTAAGTCTAAATACAACAGATTTTATACATTCCACCCCCTTGGAAGTTTCACTATACAGGTATTTGATAGTCATTATACATAAGGCCAAATACTGTACTACTTTTACAACACCAGTATGCTGGCCAGGAACAGCACTAACATTTTGTGAGCAGCTATCTATCTTAGCTGTCTGGGACAGATTTCACCTGGTCCAATGACCTTCCATCAATCAGAGGTATGGATAATCTTTGTGGATGACAATGAGCGTGTGACGTCATGATTCATTTCCCAACTGGGACAACTGCCAAAGTGCATCTCCTCCCATAAAGTATCATTGCATCCATCTACAAAAGACAACCTTGGTGAAATTATTAACATAAAATAACGTGAAGTTAGTGTCACGAGAATTTCTATCCCAATGTTCTAACTGAACAATTTTATAGCTTTGGCCAATTCCCAGAGGTTGTAAGGCTCTGGTGAATGAAGAATTAGACCAAGTCTCAGACTCTGCAATAGATCAATACTTTATTCAGAGAGCGCTCTCTCTTCAAAATGAGAAGAAATCTTTTTATAACACGCACACACACACACAAATGAACTCACATCAGTAGAAACGCCACCTCTCTTTAGGTGGGCTGTATTCTTCCGAAGTTCACACACATTGTTTATCACCCTTCTGCCACATGTTTCATCTTCTGCAAGCCATTTCAAACGTTTTTTTCTCCTCCCTAGGGTGGGGAGGCCTCTTTCCAGTTATTAGTTTCACCGTTATCACAAGTCGACAGTTCAGTTGTCCTTGAGTGTCTCAACTACACCCAGCTCATATTGTGAAATAGCAACACAATGGCCTAGTCACACACATTATTGGATTATGACTCTTAACACATTTCATACAATTATATGGGTTCAGGGTGGAATAATTTAGTCATTATCTTAAACATACAAATTCTTCTATCAGTTAGACCAGCTGTTGAGTTAATTGACGATTGTATGTCAAATGTCCAGTATGCAAATTAATCCGAATTTCAATAGAATCCTAGTACAAGCATCCAAAATGTAAAACTGTGTTCTCTATCCACAGATAGGACTCACCCTGTTGCCTGTTTCATTGGATGTCTCATCATCCTCTGCTTTGACCAGCATGTTCCCCAATAGGGACAGAAGCCACCATTTTGAACTGGCCCATTCCCTGCCCCTAAAATACAACTATATTCAGAAATACAAGTGCTGTAGTCGCCTTGCACCTAGTTTCGGATGACCAGCCTTTCAAAATTCAATTTTGTTCACTCGAATATTGAAGCCTTGGATTCCAAGGTTCCCTTGTACAACATGAGTACCACATCAACGCTCTGTCAATAAAGGTGGCTTTTTACCTGTATCAACATTCTGGTCAGACTGCCTTGTTTATGCTGAGATAGGCCTACTGTACATCTCTACACAGACATTTTGCCCTCAATCTCCAGGGATTTGCTATAAGCATGTAGTCCAACGAGCACCTTAGTACATGAACTCTATACTGCTTCCATGAGAGTGGGGTGAATTGGGTTTGTCTGTGTATCTTTCCATGTGACCAAACTAATATTAGCCAGGGCATAATCTCTCGTGGGCAGATGACATACACATACTGTAAATGGTACCATTTGACTAAGATTAGCCAGGGTTTAGGTCCAATATAAATATACAGTATATTGGTCCAATTGATATTGTCTTATATTAGACCTAAGCAGTTCTACTGTAATTGTACACTGTAATGTGCATCCTACTCCACTCCAGTCAGCTGCCAGCTAGTTTGCAGACAGAAACATCACCAGACTAACCAGGAAGGGATAAACGCTGAACTGAGGAACATGTCTGGTAGCCATACTCAAGCCCTTGTCATGAAAGGCAAACTTTTCCTTGAACTGCTCCATGGTAAAAGGAGGGTCTGAAGAGTTACACATCCCAAGTAGATGACTCTTCACAGCAGGGAACAACCTCAGCGCACAGCCAGTTACAGGGAGCCTTCCACAAGCTTCCCACATAAGTTGGGTGAATTTTGGCCCATTCCTCCTGACAGAGTTGGTGTAACTGAGTCAGTGTAACAGAGCTGGTGTAACTGAGTTTGAATGTAGGCATCCTTGCTCGCACACGCTTTTCCAGTTCTGCCCACACATTCTCTATTGGATTGAGATAAGGGCTTTGTGATGGCCTCTCCAATACCTTGACTTTGTTGTCCTTAAGCCATTTTGCCACAACTTTGGAAGTATGCTTGGGGTCATTGTCCATTTGGAAGACCCCTTTGCGACCAAGCTTTAACTTCCTGGCTGATTTCTTGAGATTTTGCTTCAATATATCCACATAATTTTCCTACCTCATGATGCCATCTATTTTGTGAAGTGCACCAGTCCCTCCTGCAGCAAAGCACCCCCACAACATGATGCTGCCACCCTTGTGCTTCACAGTTGGGATGGTATTCTTCGGCTTGCAAGCCCCCCCTTTTTCCTCCAAACATAACGATGGTCATTATGGCCAAACAGTTCTATTTTTGTTTCATCAGACCAGAGAACATTTCTCCAAAAAGTACAATCTTTGCCCCCATGGGCAGTTGCAAACCGTTGCCTGTTTTTTTATGGCAGTTTTGGAGCAGTGGCTTCTTCCTTGCTGAGCGGCCTTTCAGGGTTTGCACTTTTCAAACCGAAGTACGTTCATCTCTAGGAGACAGAACACGTTTCCTTCCTGAGCGGTATGACGGATGTGTGGTCCCATGATGTTTATACAGTGGGGCAAAAAAGTATTTAGTCAGCCACCAATTGTGCAAGTTCTCCTACTTAAAAAGACGAGAGAGGCCTGTAATTTTCATCATAGGTACACTTCAACTATGACAGACAAAATGAGAAAAGAAAATCCAGAAAATCACATTGTAGGATTTTTAAAGAATGTATTTGCAAATTATGGTGGAAAATAAGTATTTGGTCAATAACAAAAGTTTATCTCAATGCTTTGTTATATACCCTTTGTTGGCAATGACAGAGGTCAAATGTTTTCTGTAAGTCTTCACAAGGTTTTCACACACTGTTACTGGTATTTTGGCCCATTCCTCCATGCAGATCTCCTCTAGAGCAGTGATGTTTTGGGGCTGTTGCTGGGCAACACGGACTTTCAACTCCCTCCAAAGATTTTCTATAATTTTGTCTGTCATAGTTGAAGTGTACCTATGATGAAAATTACAGGCCTGACTCATCTTTTTAAGTGGGAGAACTTGCACAATTGGTGGCTGACTAAATACTTTTTTGCCCCACTGTACTTGCGTATAATTGTTGATACAGATGAAAGTGGTACCTTCAGGCGTTTGGAAATCGCTCCCAAGGATGAACCAGGTCTACAATTTTTTTTCTGAGGTCTTGGCTGATTTCTTTTGATTTTCCCATGATGTCAAGCAAAGAGGCACAGAGTTTGAAGGTAGGCCTTGAAATACATCCACAAGTACACCTCCAATTGACTCACATTATGTCAATTAGCCTATCAGAAACTTCTAAAGCCATTAAATAATTTTCTGGAATTTTCCAAGCTGTTTAAAGGCACAGCCAACTTAGTGTATGGAAAATACTGACCCACTGGAATTGTGATACAGTGAATTTTAAGTTAAATAATTTGTCTGTAAACAATTGTTTAAAAAATGACTTGTGTCATATACAAAGTAGATGTCCTAACCGACTTGCCAAAACTATAGTTTGTTAACAAGAAATTTGTGGAGTGGTTGATAAACTAGTTTTAATGACTCCAACCTAAGTGTATGTAAACTTCCGGCTTCAACTGTATATACAGTTGAAGTCGGAAGTTTACATACACCTTAGCCAAATACATTTTAACTCAGTTTTTCACAATTCCTGACATTTAATCCTAGTAAAACTTCCCTGTTTTTGGTCAGTTACGATTACCACTTTATTTTAAGAATGTGCAATGTCAGAATAATATTAGAGAGAATGATTTTTTTCAGCTTTTACTTCTTTCATCAAATCAAATTTTATTTGTCACATACACATGGTTAGCAGATGTTAATGCGTAGTGTAGCGAAATGCTTGGGCTTCTAGTTCTGACAATGCAGTAATAACCAACGAGTGATCTAACCTAACAATTTCACAACAATTACCTTATACAAGGAATGAATAAGAATACATTCCCAGTGGGTCAGAAGTTTACATACATGACATCATTTTCTGGAATTTTCCAAACTGTTTAAAGCCACAGTCAACTTAGTGTATGTAAACTTCTGACGCACTGGAATTGTGATACAGTGAATTATAAGTGAAATAATCTGTCTGTAAACCATTGATGGAAAAATACTTGTGTCATGCACAAAGTAGATGTCCTAACCGACTTGCCAAAACTATAGTTAGTTTGTTAACAAGATATTTTTGGAGTGGTTGAAAAACAAGTTTTAATGACTCCAACCTAAATGTATGTAAACTTCCGGCTTCAACTGTACATATACAGTGGGCATCCCTGACTGGCAATGCACAAACAATACTTACATTTTTTAAACAATATAATTATAGAGAAACTCAAAATACCAACATGTGAGAAATACTGTACTTTATTAATGTTTCAATGGAACCAACCAAAATCATACAATTATTTCATACAAAATAAATGTAACCAAAATCAAGGTTTCATAATTATTGGCACTCCTCATTTAGTACCTAGTGCAACCACCTCTGGCAAGGATAACAGCATGGAGTCTTTTCCTGTAATGTTTGACAAGGTTAAGGAACACATTTGGAGGGATTTTGGACCATTCCTCTATGCAGATCCTTTCAAGATCCTTCACATTCTTGGGTTTGCGCTTATCAACACCCCTCTTCCACTCAGCCCACAGGTTTTTGATTGGATTGAGGTCCAGTGACTGAGATGGCCATGGCAGATCACTGATTTTGTTATCACAGAACCATTTCTGTATGGATCTTGAGGTATGCTTCGGGTCATTGTCTTGTTGGAAAGTCTACCTACGGCCAAGTCTCAGCCTTCTGGCAGAGGCAACCAGAATGTCAGCCAAAATTGCCTGATACTTGGTGGAATTCATTATGCCATCAATCTTAACCAGTGCCCCTGGACCTCTGGAATAAAAACAGCCCCAAAACATCCCCGACCCCCCTCCACATTTCACCGTGGGTATGTGGTGCCTCTCCTTGTATGCATTTCTGTTTCGATGCCAAACATGCTGATGCTGTATCTGACCAAAACGTTCAATTTTGGTCTCATCGGACCAGAGCACCTTCTTCCAGTCATAATTTAACCTGTTGTGACGAGCAATCCCGTATCCGGGAGCGTAATTATAGCCTCAAGCTCATTACCATAACGCAACGTTAACTATTCATGAAAATCGCAAATGAAATTAAATAAATATATTGGTTCACAAGCTTAGCCTTTTGTTAACAACACTGTCATCTCAGATTTTCAAAAAATGCTTTTCAACCATAGCTACACAAGCATTTGTGTAAGAGTATTGATAGCTAGCATAGCATTAAGCCTAGCATTCAGCAGGCAACATTTTCACAAAAACAAGAAAAGCATTCAAATAAAATAATTTACCTTTGAAGAACATCAGATGTTTTCAATGAGGAGACTCTCAGTTAGATAACAAATGTTAAGTTTTTCCAAAAATATTATTTGTGTAGGAGAAATCGCTCCGTTTTGTTCATCACGTTTGGCTAAGAAAAAACCCAGAAAATTCAGTCATTACAACGCAAACTTTTTTCCAAATTAACTCCATAATATCGACAGAAACATGGCAAACGTTGTTTAGAATCAATCCTCAAGGTGTTTTTCACATATCTATTTGATGATGATTCACTCGTTGCAGTTTGGTTTCTCCTCTGTTCAAAATGGAAAAATGCACGCACCTGGAGATTACGCAATAGTTTTGACGGAGGACACCGAGCGGACACCTGGTAAATGTAGTCTCTTATGGTCAATTTTCCAATGATATGCCTACAAATACGTTACAATGCTGCAAACACCTTGGGGAAACGACAGAAAGTGTAGGCTCATTCCTTGCGCATTCACAGCCATATAAGGAGACATTGGAACACAGCGCCTCCAAAATCTGGCTCACTTCCTGTATGAAATGTCATCTTGGTTTCGCCTGTAGCATTAGTTCTGTGGCACTCACAGACAATATCTTTGCAGTTTTGGAAACGTCAGAGTGTTTTCTTTCCAAAGCTGTCAATTATATGCATAGTCGAGCATCTTTTCGTGACAAAATATCTTGTTTAAAACGGGAACGATTTTCATCCAAAAATGAAATACTGCCCCCAGAGGTTCAAGAGGTTAAATGACTTTGGTAAACTCCAAGCGCTTGCGTCTGTGTCTTGGGGTCAGAAAGGGCTTTCTTCTGGCAACCCTTCCAAAGAGCCTGTGTTTGTGGAGGTGGCGTCTGATGGTGCTTTTTGAAACCTGGTGTCCCCAAGATACCACCAAGGCCTGCAATTCTTTCACAGTGATTCTTGGGGATTTTGTTGCTTCTCTCACCATCCTCCTCCCTATCCTGGGGGGGCAAAATGCATTTGCGTCCTCTACCCGTGAGGTTTTCAACTGTTCCATATCTTTTGAATTTTTAATAATTGCCCTGACAGTGCTCAGTGGTATATTCAATTGTTTGTGGATCTTCTTGTAGCCATTACCAGATTTATGAAGGTCTATGACCATCTGTCTCTTTTGAACTGCCAGTTCTTTTGTTTTCTTCATGGTGTTGGATGACAGCAGGATATTGCATGTGTGTTACCTCATTTTTATACCCTAGTGAAACAGGAAGTGATGTAATATAGTTCCTTAAGACTTAGATAAACTTAAATAAGTGGAATTTAATTTGTGGTTTAATTTTGGTAGATGTTATTTACAATAATCTTTAAGTGTGCCATTAATTGTGAAACCTTGAATTGGAGGACATAGATTTTTAATTAAATCAATAAATCATTGTGGTTGGTTCCATTGAAACATTCATAAAGTACAGTATTTCTCACATGTTGGTATTTTGAGTTTCTCTCTATAATTATATTGTTTATATTTGTTTAAAGCATTGTTTGTGCATTGCCAGTCAGGGGTGCCAGTAATTTTGGAGCCCACTGTATATTACACGGATGTAACAGGATGCACCTGAGCTCAATTTCAAGTCTCATAACAAAGCGTCTGAATACTTACGTAAGTTGTTTATGAAGCATGTGACAAATAATATTTTGATTCATTTTATACCTGTATATATCCACATCAATATCTGCTGATCCTCTATCTATATACTGTATCTATAGTCATACCTATCTGAGGCAAATATTTACCCCAAAAAACTCTACAAGAAGGTATTCAGCAATTGATTTTGAATTTGGCTCAATAAAAATGTGTGTGTTTGTGTGTGATAGTGAAAGAGACAATGGCTGGATATCACAGGGATGCAGAAGCTAGATCACTGTAGAAACTATAAAACAAACTGTAAATATAATTATCAACATCAGACAAGAGCTTGTTGACACCATCACATCTCAAAGATGTGCCAAACTCAGAGATGTGTCAAACTCACATCTGTCGCATTCTAAAAAAGAAACATTTAGTTCATAGAGACGAATTCATCATATTCAGAGAAATAATCAAATATAGGCTTGAATAGCATTGAGCCCAACCACCTGATATCCGTTTCCTTATCTCTGGGTTGAGAGATGAAAGTCAGAGGAGATTTACCGAACTCGAATGCCGCACCGAACAAGAGGATCGATCATTTTATGCATCTAGGGGCATTTGGGTCATTTCCCCCTAATATAAGATGCGCTGAAATTACCACGATAACCAGAGACAGAATTAAGGTAATGACGTCCATCTCACCTGTCTTGACAGCCCCTAGGGCTCACTCAAACTCATTAATCTCGAAAGAGAGTTTGAAGTGGAAGGTGTACAGGGCTTACCATGTCTCTTGAGGGGGCTAAAAATAGATTTTGGCTTGGAAAAGTGAAAGAACGTGAAAGAGCATGAAGGTTGAAAAGACTGAGGGAGGCAGAGGATAGGTTTTAATCTGTTGAAGCTAGCAATAACAAGGGAGAGGGTATGTCGAGGAAGAGTGAGCCTGACGCCAGTTCGAATTCTGTCTCTTCAGATCAGAGGGAGAAGGCTTTCCGTGCGACGCAACTTGGGGAAAGACCCGTATCTTGCTTAGGTACAGGGCACCATTGAAGGGAGTGAGTTCAGGGGTAGCGGTGGAGCAATTGAAGATTCCTGGTGTTGGAAGATTCTTGATGTTTGTGACGCAGACCTGGCGGAGAGTGTGGTGAAACAGGTGACATAGTCTGTTCTTTTGAGCTTTGATTTAGAGTCTTCACCTGGTAAAGTAATGTTAGGATATACGAGTTATGCTGTTAAAACTTTTGTGCCGAATACACTGCTGTGTTTTACGTGTCACATTTATGGGCATGCCGCAGCAGTGTGTAGGAGGGAGATTCCAAGATGTGGGAAGATGTCACCATGTGGAGAAGTTTGACTACATGAATGGTGAGATAACTTTAACTAGCTGTCTAGCTAGCTCACAAAGGACTTTTGGGCTCAATGTTTTCCCATAGAAAAAACTATTGGTTTTGTTCCATGAGTGCATCTGTTATACATGACTAATCAAATTACCTGTGAAATCAGTTCTACATGTCAGCAGGGATGGAAATTAAGCTAGCCCAAGGCTAGTACTTTTCAGACTGTAGTAGACAATGGGCCAAACTAGCCTGACACAGCTGTGAAAAGCCAAGTAGAAAATGTGCCAAACTAGCCTGACACAGCAGTGAAATTTTGCCTTTACAAACATTGCAAGGCACAGATTTAGGAACTGAAGGTTACCTGGGCTATTAGAAGTCGTGGTCTGCTGGCCAGTTGGCAAAATCCTTATGTTTCATCCCTGCATGCCAGTCCCTTTCAGACGGTCCTCCTCAGTGACCTCACAGCTGAGGGTTTTAACTTTCTTCTTGAGAATTAGAATCAGAAGTACAGTAGTAGCTCATCGCAATATGTCACCTCTTTCGGACAAATATAGTACCCTAGACTGCCCTGATCATCTAGTTGAGCATTCCAGATAATTCCTCCATCTCAACAGAAATGTCCATTCACATAGTAGGGATTTTAGTTGCGCAAAGACCAGTCTATTTACCGTTACTATAGTCAAGTCTGTGGGTTATGGTATTGTAATACAGATGTTCCCATTTTAGTAATCAACTTAGCTAGCTAGCAAAAGTTAAAAACATTTTTTTTTTTAAATAAAAAAAAATGTATTTCAGATGAGAGGACCGGATACCCAGTGAAGGTAGCTGGTCCACCATGGCAAAAGAGGAAAATCCATGATGTTTATACAGTGGGGCAAAAAAGTATTTAGTCAGCCACCAATTGTGCAACTGTTGATTAGGAAACAAGAATGAACAATGAGGATTGGGTGTTGAGGGACCACTTGTCCAAGCTGGGTTTGTGTTATGATAAACAATGGGGTTTGTGTCCAGATAAAGATGGTGATACAGCATTGAAAAAGACCTACAGAACCAGTGACCAAATGTCTTTGTTTTCCCTTCCCCCCATGTTTTAGACATGAGGCATGACATGCGGAAAATCAGGCTCAACCCATAAATATGGGGGCCAACTCATTTTATTTTGAATCCCAGACCCCATCCACGCAGGAGGCCTTTTGGTAGGCCGTTATTGTAAATTAGAATTTGTTCTTAACGGACTTGCCTAGTTAAATAAAGGTTAAATAAAAATGTTTAAAATAAATGACATACAAAATCTGATAGACATTGTTCTTGTATAAATGTGGCTTATAGGAAGGAGGTGAAATCAAATGTTTTATTTAAACCATGTTGAGATACAGAATGTAATTTATATGTACACATGGCTTCTCTTTGGAGTAATTTGCTGTCCATATCAGATTTTGCATATTGTTTATGAGTTGGCCCCACATATTTATGAACGGCTATGCCTGATGTCCTTTGTTCTCTCATGAACTGATATAATGTATTTAGGTGAGCGGACACCTGGGGCATTTGATTTGTGAGTTGCCCTTTGTGCTTCCGTACCCTATAACTCTATCTTTTTGTGACTAATTTGTATACAGGTAGACCGCGTACCTGATTGGCAGATGAGTGGCAACCCTGATTAGAAGTACCTGATGCTCATCTGTTCTTTACAAAGGCTGTTTTGAATTAAAGAAAATTGTACCTACACATTGAAGAACACTGTACAGCCAAAACGTCTGTGTACACTATCCCTGGTGCAGAAAAATATACAACTTTGAATAATGAATTAAACTTTATGCAACATATTTTTGCAAACCCATTACACCTCTTGGTTTGTCTAAGACATAATTGAAACATCACAGATAATAATTACCACTGTGCCCATGATAAAATGCAATGTGAATTGTGTTGTACTACTGAATGTGTGGAGATGAACTCAGACCAGCCTTTGTGATTGAGCTTACGTTAGTTAACTAATTACTTTAGTTGACTGCTTTCAGAAAAACTTGAATGAAATTTAACCTATTCTAGGAGCCTATTGTTTGTGTATAATCTTTATTAATTGTTCATGTATTTTTCAACAATGTCAGGTACAGGCAGAGATGACTGGGGCCTTCAGCAAGTAAGACACAGGAAGTAAGAAATCATTTGAACATCATAGATATAAATTCCCACTGTGCCCATGAAGTTAACTATGTTACTTTAGTTGGCTGCTTTGAGCAAAACTTGTATGTAATATAACCTATTCTGGGAGCCTAGTGTGTGTGTATGAACTATGTGGAATATATTTGGAACATTAGCTTCCCTGAAAACAGGCACTGACAGAAGGAACAATATGAGTCTGTCAGAGGTTGTCACGCTGGATGGGGACGGTGATGGAGTCTTTGGTGGTCTACACAATGAAGAAGCAGGTGTCCCTTCCAGTGATGTGGAGCTGACCTTGTTCCAGTGAGGATGGTCTTCAACCTCCCTCTCCTAAATGGTGTGCCAGTTGGGGTTGGTGCGCTGTCCAACTCTTGCTTGTCGTGTAGCCTCCTGCTGCTCCACCGACAGCGCCATGCCAGCCAGGATGCCTGCATGCCCCAGGTGCCCTTGTTTTTCAACAATGTCCGAGATAGACAGGGACAACAAGGAGGGTAGCGGTTGTTCGAGCTCAAGTTCAAGGAGACTTGCCATTCCACTGAACCTGGCCCGGAGATGGCTTCTTAGCCACTGAAGATCCTCATCAGTAGGCTCTCGGGACAGAGGGTTGTAGTCTTCAGCCGGGTACAGGTCCTTCACTAACTGTCTGCACCTGGCTGGGCACGGCTGGCTTTCTCCACTCACATTCCACATCTGTATGGCCAATGTTGTGAACCGCCAAAATAGCATGCATGGCTACACATATGATCTGCACGGAGGAATTTGCATGTGGTAGAGAGAATCTCCTGGTCACCTATAGAGACCTGCCAAGGGGAAGGATGTTAAGTCACACATGCCTTTCAATCCATGGCTGTGAACACCTTGAAATGCATTTGTTGTAAGAAATGTGCCATATAAATTAAATTTGATTTGATTGATGACATTACAGCTGTAGAATATTTTATGAATTGTAATTTTCACAAGTGCAATTTGTATTTTACTTGAAAACTTGGGATTGTATCACTTGGCATATTGTATCAATCATATATCCCTCATGCTGGCACTGACCAAACCAGTAAATTGCCCCTCACTATTGCTGCACTTCTCTACATGGCCAGGCTTATAGTGGTCTTCTCCCCTTTTAATGCTCTTATGCTCATCCTTAAATGCCATACGGTCTGAAATAGACACCAAAGTTGACATACTGTACAAACAATTATCTAGGCTAAGTAATACAAAATCATGTTTTGATATTCTGCTCTGCTAACTAGCTAGATAAAGTGTAACCAGTGGCTAGCTAAGCCAGAGAAAGGGGATGGAAGAAGGTTTCAAATCAAATCTAATTTTATTTGTCACATACGCCGAATACAACTGGTGTAGACCTTACCTTGAAATGGTTACTTACAAGCCCTTAACCAACCATGCAGTTCAAGAAATATAGTTCATAAAATATTTACTAAAATAAACTAAAGTCAAAAAATCTAATCAGTCAAAAAGTAACACAAATTGTGGCAGACGGCAAGGAGAGGTGAGGGGAGTGATGATTGAAGAGAGATACCTTACCTGGCTCCACCCCCGATCCTTATATGGACTTCCTTCCCCAACGAGGCGAGCCTGTGGACCATTAAGCCAGGGAGTGCTTGGGGATGAAAGAGGAAGCAACATGCACAAAGGGGCAGAGAATGAAGAGGGAAGTGTGTGGTATGAAGAGCGTGAGAAGAGAAAGAAATAGCTGTGTGATTATCCGTTGTGACCTGGACTGTCTGATTACGCCCACTGTGAACCAAACCAGTTTGGCTGAGGACCCAAGTTTTAGGATTACCCCTGGGGAACGGAACAGACAACGAGAACTGCTTGTGGACTGTGAAATGGTTGGTGAATACCCCCCTTTTCCCCAGTGTGCAAAACTCCCTAATAAACTCTGCATTTGCATTCTAGTTGTGTTCCTTGTGCGTGTTTGGTTATTGAACTTTGTGACGTGGAAACCCCATACCCTTGAACCAACTACAGTATATAACAATAACGAGGCTATATACAGGGGGTACCGGTACCGAGTCAATGTTTAAGAAAATAAACTTTTAAGAAAGCACACCTATAATTGAAATGCATTCCAGGTGACTACCTCATCCAAATCAAATGTTATTGGTCACATACACATGGTTAGCAGATGTTAGTGCGAGTGTAGCGAAATGCTTGTGCTTCTACTTCTGACAGTGTACTAATATCTAACAAGTAATATAACAATTACACAACAACTACCAAATACACACAAATCTAAAGGTATGGAATAAGAATATGTACATATAAATATATGAATGTGCGATGACCAAGCGGCATAGGCAAGATGCAATAGATTGTATTTTATACCGTATATCCATATGAGATTAGTATGTAAACTATTAAAGTGACTAGTGATCAGTTTATTAAAGTGGCCAATTATTTTGAGTCTATCTAGGCAGCAGCCTCTCTGTGTTAGTGATGGCTATTTAACAGTCTGATGGCCTGTTTTTTAGTTTCTCGGTCCCAGCTTTGATGCACCTGTACTGAACTCGCCTTCTGGATGGTAGCGGGGTGAACAAGCAGTGGCTCCAGTGGCTGTTGTCCTTGATTATCTTTTTGGCTTTCCTGTGACATCGGGTGCTGTAGGTGTCGTGGAGGGAAGGTAGTTTGCCCCTGGTATTGCTTTGTGCAGATCGCACATCCTCTGGAGAGCCTTGCGGTTGTGTGTGGTGCAGTTGCCGTACCAGGCGGTGATATAGCCCTTCAGGATGTTCTCGATTGTGCATCTGTTAAAGTTTGTGAGGGTTTTAGGTGACAAGCCAAATTTGTTCAGCCTCCTGAGGTTGAAGAGGCACTGTTGCGCCTTCTTCACTACACTGTCTGTGTGGGTGGACCATTTCAGTTTCTCCGCGATGTGTATACCGAGGAACTAAACTTTCCACCTTCTTCACTGCTGTCCCGTCGATGTGGATGGGGGGTGTGCTCCCGCTGATGTTTCCTGAAGTCCACGATCATCTCCTTTGTTTTCCTGACACCACACTCCGAGTGCCCTCACCTCCTCCCTGTAGGCTGTCTCGTCGTTGTTGGTAATCAAGCCCACTACTGTTGTGTCGTCTGCAATCTTGATGATAGAGTTGGAGCGTGCATGGCCACTTAGTCATGGGTGAACAGGGAGTACAGAAGAGGGCTGAGAACGCACACTTGTGGAAACCCAGTGTTGAGGATCAGCGAAGTGGAGATGTTGTTTCCTACCTTCACCACCTGGGGGCGGCCCGTCAGAAAATCCAGGACCCAATTGCACAAGGCGTGGTCGAGACCCAGGGCATCAAGCATAATGATGAGCTTGGAAGGTACTATGGTGTTCAATGCTGAGCTGTAGTCAATGAACAGCATTCTTACATAGGTATTCCTCTTGTCAAGATGGGATAGGGCAGTGTGCAGTGTGATGGCGATTGCATTGTCTGTAGACCTATTGGGGTGGAGGGAATAACTACACTGTTTATATTCGGCCATATTCCAAGTCATCATTCCATGGTTAAATGCGGTGGTTTTCCGCGAATGCCGCCATCTATCCACGGTTTCTGTTTAGGGTAGGTTTTAATAGTCACAGTTGGTACATCTCCAATGCACTTCCTTATAAACTCACTTACCGAATCAGCGTATAAATCAATGTTATTCTCTGAGGCTGCCCGGAACTTTTCCCAGTCTGCGTGATCAAAACAATCTTGAAGCGTGGATTCCGATTGGTCAGACCAGCATTGAAAAGTTCTTGTAACGGGCACATCCTGTTTGAGTTTTTGGAGTCGTGATCGGATTTGCAGAAGGGAGGGCGGGGGAGGGCCTTGTATGCATCGCGGAAGTTAGAGTAGTAGTGATCCAGTGTATTGCCCGCATGAGTGCTACAATCAATATGCTGATAGAATTTAGGTAGCCTTGTTCTCAAATTTGCTTTGTTAAAATGAAGCTGATGTAAGTACTGTAAGACCTTTAAACAGGTAAACATTCACAAGGCCGCAGGGCTAGACAGATTCCCAGGACACGTACTAAAAGCATGCGCTGACCAGCTGGCAAGTGTTTTTACTGACATTTTCCACCTCTCCCTGACCAAGTCTGTAGTACCTACATGTTTCAAGCAGACCAACATAGTCCCTGTGCCCACATCTGTAGCCATGGAATGCTTTGAAGATGAGTCATTGCTCACATCACCATAATCCCAGACACCCTAGACCCACTCGAATTCGCATACCACCCCAACAGATCCACAGATGACGCAATCTCTATTGCACTCCACACTCCACCTGGACAATAGGAACACCTACGTGAGACTGCTGTTCATTGACTACAGCTTAGCATTCAACCCAATAGTGCTCTCTGTGCTCATCACTAAGCTAAGGACCCTGGGACTGAGCACCTCCCTCTGCAACTGGTTCCTAGAATTACTAATGGGCAACTACACATCAGCCACGCTAAACCACAACATGGGGGCCCCTCAGGGGTGCCTTCTCAGTCTCCTGCTGTACTCTCCGTTCACCCACGACTGTGTGGCCATGCATGACTCCAATACCATCATTAAGTTTGCCGATGACACGACGGTGGTAGGCCTGATCACCAACAACAATGAGACAGCCTATAGGGAGGAGGTCAGAGATCTGGCAGTGTGGTGCCAGGACAACTACCTGTCCATCAACGTCAGCAAGACAAAGGAGCTGATTGTGGACTACAGGAACCGGGGCCGGGCATGCCCCCATTCACATCGACGAGACTGTAGTGGAGCGGGTTGAGAGCTTCAAGTTTCTTGGAGTTTACAATACTAAGGACCTGTCATGGTCCAGACATACCAACACAGTCGTGAAGTAGGCCCTCAGATCCTCAAAAAGTTATACAGATGCACCATTGAGAGAATCTTGACTGGTTTAATCACCACAGAGTCTGGTGCGGACCGCCCAATACATCAGTGGCCAAGCTCCCTGCCATCCAGGACCTCTGTATCAGGCGGTGTGAAAGGAAGGCCTGGAAAATTGTTAACTCCAGCCTCCCCAAACCATAGACTGTTCTGTCTGCTTCCGCACGACATGTGGAACCGGTGCATTAAGTCTGACCCCAACAGGCTCCTGAACAGCTTCTATTAACAAGCCATAAGCCTGCTAAATAGCTAACTAAATAGGTAACAAAATAGCTATACAGACTATCTGAGTTGACCCTTGTATTTAACTTTTTCACTCTCTCTATGCACACTCACAGCACTCAACACACTCACGTCCACTGACACTCCAACACACACATACACGTGTATTGACTCTACACACAAACATACAATCATCATATATATGATGCTGTTACTCTGTTATCTCTGATGCCTAGTCACCTTACCCCTATACATACAGTATATACACCTCACTCAAGTATCACTGCCCATTGTAAATATGGAATTGGAACTGACCCTGTGTGTAGCTTACTTACTTCTTGTGTTCTTATTTTGTTATTTTATTTTATTTTGTTATTTTATTTTTAGTACTACTGTACATTGATATTGATTACGGCATTGCTGGGTTTAGTGCTGTACTTTCACATTAAAACGTGAAACTTGAAATCACTGACGTGGTCAAAGTGCAGAGGCAGATGGGGGAGACGCAGGGGAGACGCAGGGGAGACGCAGGCTGGAGTTCAAGCCACCTCCGTAAGAGAGGGAGAGAGTGTGTGTAACTAGTCTTTAGCCATTCCTCCACCCCAAACTATATTTATTTTTGTACTTCCTCTTTTACCTCAGCTCAATTATAATTTAGTCAAATCAAATTGTATTTGTCACTTACACAGTTAACAGCAGGTATAAACGGTGCAGTACAATATCAATATCAATCATATCAAAAGTAAAACTGATATGTACACAATATGATACACAGTATAAATTCTGAATGTGCTATGTCGAGTATGTCTGTATTTACAAATATAAAGTGTCTTGGTCATGTAGTGTGTGTGTGTGTGTGTGTGTGTGTGTGTGTGTGTGTGTGTGTGTGCTTTTGTGTAAGGGTTGGATGTGTGGAGAGTCAATGAAAATAGTCTCTAAGGTGCAGGTCTGAGCAGGTAGACAGCTAAGGCTAGTTGTTCAACAGTCTGGTGCTAGAAGCTGTCTCGGAGCCTGTTGGTCAGAGACCCGATGCTTCGATACTGTTTTCCAGATAGTAAAGGAGTGAACAGGCCGTGGCTAGGGTGACTGGAGTGCCCCAGTGATAAGCCAGTCACCCTTCAGACTATCGTGTGAGAGAGAAGTTACCCCATATTTTTTATGGACTCATGTTGCCTCTTTTGTGAGTTTACCATGCAAGGAGTGTACAATCCTGAAGATTGACTCCGAGGGGGACATCTGGGGCTTGGGTTAAGTTGAGCCAAAGGGGTAAGTTGATCCACCCTTTTTCTAGGAACCAAATATTTAGGAAGAGGTCATTTGTGGGCTATACTCGGCCTTGTCTCAGCATGGTAAGTTGGTGGTTGAAGATATCCCTCTAGTGGTGTGGGGGCTGTGCTTTGGCAAAGTGGTTGGGGTTATATCCTTCCTGTTTGGCCCTGTCCGGGGGTATCATCGGATGGGGCCACAGTGTCTCCTGACCCCTCCTGTCTCAGCCTCCAGTATTTATGCTGCAGTAGTTTATATGTTGGGGGGCTAGGGTCAGTTTGTTATATCTGGAGTACTTCTCCTGTCCTATTCGGTGTCCTGTGTGAATTTAAGTGTGCTCTCTCTAATTCTCTCTTTCTTTCTTTCTTTCTTTCTTTCTCTCTCTTGGAGGACCTGAGCCCTAGGACCATGCCTCAGGACTACCTGACATGATGACTCCTTGCTGTCCCCAGTCCACCTGGCCGTGCTGCTGCTCCAGTTTCAACTGTTCTGCCTTATTATTATTGGACCATGCTGGTCATTTATGAACATTTGAACATCTTGGCTGTTATGTTCTGTTATAATCTCCACCCGGCACAGCCAGAAGAGGACTGGCCACCCCACATAGCCTGGTTCCTCTCCAGGTTTCTTCCTAGGTTTTGACCTTTCTAGGGAGTTTTTCCTAGCCACCGTGCTTCTACACCTGCATTGCTTGCTGTTTGGGGTTTTAGGCTGGGTTTCTGTACAGCACTTTGAGATATCAGCTGATGTACGAAGGGCTATATAAATAAATTTGATTTGATCATTTCATGGAGTCTGTGATGGAAGAAACCACATGTAAAAAGTGGTAAGCAAGTTAGGTCCCCCCCAAAAATGTCAAATGAATTTATTGTGTTACAGGTTTCATGTTGCTTGTATCTAAACCAAAGTAGATACTTTAAAGATTGTTCTATAAATCAGTTGGGGTCTCTATAAGCTTCAATATGAGGTCATAAACATAGCATGAAAGTACATCCTTGTAGCTGTGTAGGCTAATATAGTAAAAATGTTTGCCTTGGGGAACTTGAGCCAATGGCAAGTTGAGCAAATTGAAATGATTTCTTCCCAGGCGTAATGCAAGGAATTATTGCTGGGATATGGGGTAACAACAGGGCCTATCCTATGTTAAAAGTGTTCTTAAAAAACATGTTTGTTAGGTGTTAAGTCTGTGTTAAATGATGATTAAAATACAAAAAATGGATAGTGATTGTGTTGAATAGTTTTTGGGAAATAAAGATAGACATGGTTTTAAGAAAGTAGTACATTAATGACAATTTTTTTGGGGGGGGGTGTTGTGTGAATAACTATGTGTGTCACGAATATCCCCTTCCCGTTCGGGTGGTGCTCGGCGGTCGTCGTCGCCGGTCTACTAGCTGCCACCGATCCCTTTTTCCACTTTTCGTTTGGTTTAGTCTAATTGGTTTCACCTGTTCCTTGTTGGGGTTTTGGGGTTGGGGTTATTTAAGTTTTAGTAGCCCGCCTGTGTTTGTGCGGGCTTGTTTGCTGTTATGTCAAGAGGTGTTACTGTTTATTGTTGGGTTTTTTCGCTGTCCGGCGTATGTACCAGTTTGTACTTAGGTAGAGTGTTTTACGCCTGTGTTCGGCGTCACCCGTTTGTACGCTATTTCTGTTGGACATTAAAGCGTTTTTTCCCGAATCAGCAATACGACCATGAAGGCCTGATTTACTCAGTCTCCTCTGAACAGTTGATGTTGAAATGTGCATTTACTTGGGATGCAATTTCTAAGGCCGGTAACTCTATTGAACTTATCCACTGTAAAAGGTAACTGGATCTTCCTTTCCTGTGGCGGTCCTCATGAGAGTCAGTTTCATCATAGCTCTTGATGGTTTATGCGAATACACTTGAAGAAACTTTCAAAGTTCTTGACACGTTCCAGATTGACTGACCTTCATGTTAGTAATGGTGGACTGTTGTTTCTCTTTGCTTATTTGAGCTGTTCTTACCATAATATGGACTTGGTCTTCTCCCAAATAGGGCTATCTTCTGTATACCACCCCTACCTTGTCACAACACAAATGATTGGCTCAAATGCATTAAGAAGGAAATATATTCCACAAATGAACTTTTAACAAAACACACGTGTTAATTTAAATGCATTCCAGATGACTACCCCATGAAGCTGGACGAGAGAATGCCAAGAGTGTGCAAAGCTGTCATCAAGGCAAAGGATGGCTACTTTAATGAATCTCAAATATAAAATATATTTAGATATGTTTAACACTTTTTTGGTTAGTACATGATTCCATATGTGTTATTTCAAAGTTCAGATGTCTTCACTATTATTCTACAATGTAGAAAATAATACAAATGAAGAAAAACCCTGGAATGAGTAGGTGTGTCCAAACTTTTGACTGGTACTGTAGGTAAACTGGGATATGATATAAAGAGTTAATCAGCGTGATTTTTCCACAAATAGAGAGGTATTTCCTTTCCATTGTATTAAAATCAGATCTATTTTTGCTAACTTTCTATTAAAAAGTATTTTTCTTTCTGAAAATGTATACTGAGTATGTCCACATCACCGTTGGTAAACTACACGGCAATGTAAAAGTAATTTAAAAAATAAAGAAAGCATGAATCATCAGTGTACAATGACACCTTTGTTTTTAAGCCCTTGATATTATTGTTGGATCTGATTTTAATAGCTAACATTTCGATGGCCATAGAAAATAGATATGCCGATAGTGGACAACCTTGTTTACTGCTCTTGACAGTTTAACACTTTCTGAGAAGTATCCATTAATTACTATTTTACACCTAGGGTTACTATACATACAATTGAAATATTCCAGACATTTACAGTGCAATCGGAAAGTATTCAGAAACCTAGACTTTTTCCACATTTTGTTACGTTACAGCCTTATTCTAAAATGTATTATTAAATTGTTTTTTTCCCCTCATCAATCTACACACAATACTCCATAACGAGTATTGTGGTGGAACAAACTCCCTCACGACGCCAGGACAGCGGAGTCAATCACCACCTTCCGGAGACACCTGAAACCCCACCTCTTTAAGGAATACCTAGGATAGGATAAAGTAATCCTTCTCACCCCCCCCCCCCCTTAAAAGACCTAGATGCACTATTGTAAAGTGGCTGTTCCACTGGATGTCATAAGGTGAAAGCACCAATTTGTAAGTCGCTCTGGATAAGAGCGTCTGCTAAATGACTTAAATGTAAATGTAAAAAACGACAAAGCAAAAAACAGGTTTAGACATTTTTGCACATTTATAAAAATAAAAGTTCAGGAAGTCGGACAAATTCAGACCATTTTAACACATTTTCACATAAGTATTCAGACCCTTTACTCAGTACTTTGTTGAAGCACCGTTGACAGCGATTACAGCCTTGAGTCTTCTTGGGTATGATGCTGCAAGCTTGGCAGACCTGTATTTGGGGAGTTTCTCTCATTCTTCTCTGCAGATCCTCTCAAGTTCTGTCAGGTTGGAATCGGGAGAGTTGCTGCACAGCTATTTTCAGGTCTCCCCAGAGATGTTTGACCCGGTTCAAGTCCGGGCTCTGGATGGGCCAATCAGGACATTCAGAGATTTGTCCCAAAGCCACTCCTGCATTGTCTTGGCTGTGTGCTTAGGCTCTTTGTCCTGTTTGGAAAGTGAACCTTCGCCCAGTCTGAGGTCCTGAGCGCTCTAGAGCAGGTTTTCATCAAGGATCTCGCTGTACTTTGCTCCATTCATCTTTCCCTCGATCCTGACTAGTCTCCCAGTCCCTGCCGCTGAAAAACATCCCCACAGCATGATGCTGCCACCACCTTGCTTCACCGTAGGGATGGTGCCAGGTTTCCTCCAGACGTGACGCTAGGCATTCAGGCCAAAGAGTTCAATCTTGGTTTCATCAAACCAGAGTATCTTGTTTCTCATGGCCGGAGAGTCCTTTTGGTGCCTTTTGGCAAACTCCAAACAGGCTGACATGTGCCTTTTACTGACGAGTGGCTTCTGTCTGGTCACTCTACCATAAAGGCCTGATTAGTGGAGTGCTGCAGAGATGGTTGTCCTTCTGGAAGGTTCTCCCATCTCCACACAGGAACTCTAATGTTCTGTCAGAGTGGCAATCAGGTTCTTGGTCACCTCACTGACCAAGGCCATTCTCCCCCGATTGATCAGTTTGGCTGGGCGGCCATCTCTAGGAAGAGTCTTGGTGATTCCAAAATTCTTCCATTTAAGAATGATGGAGGCCACTGTGTTCTTTGGGACCTTCAATGCTACACAACATTTTTGGAACCCTTCCACGGATCTGAGCCTCGACATAATCCTGTCTTGGAGCTCTACGGACAATTCTTTCGACCTCATGGCTTGGTTTTTGCTCTGAACTGCACTGTCAACTGTGGGACCTTATATAAACAGGTGTGTGTCTTTCCAAATCATGTCCAATCAATTGTATTTACCACAGGTGGACCCCAATCAAGTTGTATAAACATCTTAATGGAAACAGAATTGGAGCTTCAAGTTCCTTGGCGTCCACATCACCAACAAACTAACATGGTCGAAGGACACGAAGAGAGTCGTGAAGCGGGCACAACAAAACCTATTCCCCCTCAGGAGACTGAAAAGATTTTGCGTTCTCAGATCCTCAAAAGTTTCTACAGCTGCACCATCGAGAGCATCCTGATGGGTTGCATCACTGCCTGGTATGGCAACTGCTCGGCCTCTATCTGCAGGGCACTACAGAGGGTAGTGCGTACGGCCCAGTACATCACCAGGGCCAAGCTTTCTGTCATCCAGGACCTCTATACCAAGCAGTGTCAGTTGAAGGCCCTAAAAATGGTCAAAGACTCCAGACACCCTAGTCATAGACTGTTCTCTCTGCTACCACATGGAAAGCGGTACCGGAGCACCAAGTATAGGTCCAAGAGGCTTCTAAACAGCTTCTACCCCAAGCCATAAGACTCCTGAACATTGAATCAAATGGCTACCCAGACTATTTGCATTGCCCCCCTCTTTTATGCTGCTGCTGCTCTCTGTTATTATCTATGCATAGTCACTTTAACAACTCTACCTACATGTACATATTACCTAAATTATCTCGACTAACCGGTACATTGACTCTGTACCGGTACCCCCTGTATATAGCCTCACTATTGTTATTTTACCTTTACTCTTTAATTATTTGTTACTTTTTTCTGTATTTTTCTTAAAACGGCATTGTTTATTAATGGCTTGTAAGTAAGCATTTCACAGTAAAGTGTTGTATTCGGCACATGTGACATAGAACTTCATTTGATTTGAATGCGCCTGTGCTCAGTTGAGGCTCATAGCAAAGAGTCTGAATACTTATGGGAAATAAGTTATTTGTTTTTTATTTTTAATACATTTGCAACAATGTTTTCCATTATGGGGTAGTGTGTGTAGATTGATGAAGATTTCTTTATTTTTTAATCCATTTTAGAATTAGGCTGTAACGTAACTTTTAGAATGCACTGTATTTATAAATTCCAGTCGTACTTTATCAAAAGCCTTTTCAAAGTCAGCTAAGAATACCAGAATTTTGTTTCCCAGAATTTTCATTGTGTTCAATTTTTTCCAGTACTTGTATTATATTATCTCCAATGTTTTGTCCATGTAAAAAAAAACTGTCTGATTAGGATGAATAATATATATTTAAAAATTTTACCTTTATTTAACTAGGCAAGTCAGTTAAGAACAAATTCTTATTTTCAATGACAGCCTAGGAACAGTGGGTTACAGAGTTCCTCCTCTGTAATTTGACCGTCACACGAGTCTTTCTGTACAGCTGTTAATTTGACATTATTAACAGAAAAAAAATCCATACAATTATCTTCGGTTAGTGGAGATGGAGGAGACGAAAACATATGCTTAAAGTACTTTGCTTTCTCTTTCAAAATATTGTTTGGTGAATCATGGGTGACCAAATATTTTTGGTAGCATTTTTTATGTTGAAGATTAAAAAACAATTTGGTGCATTTCAAATCAAATCAAATCAAATTGTATTTGTCACATACACATGGTTAGCAGATGTTAATGCGAGCGTAGCAAAATGCTTGTGCTTCTAGTTCCGACAATGCAGTAATAACCAACAAGTAATCTAGCTAAGAATTCCAAAACTACTACCTTATAGACACAAGTGTAAGGGGATAAAGAATATGTACATAAAGATATATGAATGGGTGATGGTACAGAGCGGCATAGGCAAGATACAGTAGATGGTATTGAGTGCAGTATATACATATGAGATGAGTATGTAAACAAAGTGGCATAGTTAAAGTGGCTAGTGATACATGTGTTACATAAAGATGCAGTAGATACATATACATATGAGATGAATAATGTAGGGTATGTAAACATTATATTAGGTAGCATTGTTTAAAGTGGCTAGTGATATATTTTACATCATTTCCCATCAATTCCCATTATTAAAGTGGCTGGAGTTGAGTCAGTGTGTTGGCAGCAGCCACTCGATGTTAGTGGTGGCTGTTTAACAGTCTGATGGCCTTGAGATAGAAGCTGTTTTTCAGTCTCTCGGTCCCAGCTTTGATGCACCTGTACTGACCTCGCCTTCTGGATGATAGCGGGGTGAACAGGCAGTGGCTCGGGTGGTTGTTGTCCTTGATGATCTTTATGGCCTTCCTGTGACATCGGGTGGTGTAGGTGTCCTGGAGGGCAGGTAGTTTGCCACCGGTGATGCGTTGTGCAGACCTCACTACCCTCTGGAGAGCCTTACGGTTGTGGGCGGAGCAGTTGCCGTACCAAGGCGGTGATACAGCCCGACAGGATGCTCTCGATTGTGCATCTGTAGAAGTTTGTGAGTGCTTTTGGTGACAAGCCGAATTTCTTCAGCCTCCTGAGGTTGAAGAGGCGCTGCTGCACCTTCTTCACGATGCTGTCTGTGTGGGTGGACCAATTCAGTTTGTCTGTGATGTGTACGCCGAGGAACTTAAAACTTACTACCCTCTCCACTACTGTTCCATCAATGTGGATGGGGGGTGTTCCCTCTGCTGTTTCCTGAAGTCCACAATCATCTCCTTAGTTTTGTTGACGTTGAGTGTGAGGTTATTTTCCTGACACCACACCCCGAGGGTCCTCACCTCCTCCCTGTAGGCCGTCTCGTCGTTGTTGGTAATCAAGCCTACCACTGTTGTGTCGTCCGCAAACTTGATGATTGAGTTGGAGGCGTGCGTGGCCACGCAGTCGTGGGTGAACAGGGAGTACAGGAGAGGGCTCAGAAAGCACCCTTGTGGGGCCCCAGTGTTGAGGATCAGCAGGGTGGAAATGTTGTTGCCTACCCTCACCACCTGGGGGCGGCCCGTCAGGAAGTCCAGTACCCAGTTGCACAGGGCGGGGTCGAGACCCAGGGTCTCGAGCTTGATGACGAGCTTGGAGGGCACTATGGTGTTAAATGCCGAGCTGTAGTCGATCAACAGCATTCTCACATAGGTATTCCTCTTGTCCAGATGGGTTAGGGCAGTGTGCAGTGTGGTTGAGATTGCATCGTCTGTGGACCTATTTGGGCGGTAAGCAAATTGGAGTGGGTCTAGGGTGTCAGGTAGGGTGGAGGTGATATGGTCCTTGACTAGTCTCTCAAAGCACTTCATGATGACGGAAGTGAGTGCTACGGGCCGGTAGTCGTTTAGCTCAGTTACCTTAGCTTTCTTGGGAACAGGAACAATGGTGGCCCTCTTGAAGCATGTGGGAACAACAGACTGGGATAGGGATTCATTGAATATGTCCGTAAACACAAAAGCCAGCTGGTCTGCGCATGCTCTGAGGGCGCGGCTGGGGATGCCGTCTGGGCCTGCAGCCTTGCGAGGGTTGACACGTTTAAATGTTTTCCTCACGTCGGCTGCAGTGAAGGAGAGTTCGCATGTTGTAGTTGCGGGCCGTGTCAGTGGCACTGTATTGTCCTCAAAGTGGGCAAAAAAGTTATTTAGTCTGCCTGGGAGCAAGACATCCTGGTCCGTGATGGGGCTGGTTTTCTTTTTGTAATCCGTGATTGACTGTAGACCCTGCCACATTTCCCTCCATATTCCTTCCAGTTCGCTTAATTTAAAAAATAATATCTTTCTTGAATAACGTCCTCCATTTATTTTTGTTTGTCTAACTTATTCTGTGCCTCTACGGTACAGTTTTTATTGCTATCTATCTGTACTATTAGTCCTTCCATTTCCTTCGTTAATATGGACTCTTTTGACCTAAATTGCTTTTGTTTTAGAGTTGAGTAATGATTTGCATGGCCTCTAAAGGCACATTTAAAAGTGTCCCATACAATAAGGGATCTACTGTACCTATGTTATGTCAGAAAAAGTATGTTAGAAATTCTTCTGTCCTAGTTAAAAACAAGTTTCCAATATCCTCGCCCACGTGAAAATTCTGTAAGAGCAATATATATGCCAATTATTTGATGGTTCGACCGCATTCTGTCCCCTATCAACACTTTAACTTTTGCTTTCATCAAGTATTGACTCAGGGGTTCACATACTTAGTAACACAAGACATCTCAATATCGTATTATTTTTTATTCAAACAAATATTTCACCTTTTAATATGTGAAAACAGTGCAGGGGTTCACATACTCATTCACAGCTCTGTACAGTGTGACCATATACTGTAGTACAGAATATATAAAGGAAATATCAAATGAACTGGCAAAGAAACTGTCAATAATAAACGGTAAACATATTAATACTGGCCATATGAAACAAGCTACTGTTTGTTAGTGATAGCTAAGCTTATTCAAACAGAACAAACATTTAAAAACATCTGGAGTGTCAGTTACTCAGTTTCTTCCTGTTATAGTAGCTCGTCTGTGCGACAGGACCACAATTATTGTAAAATCAATGTTCATAGTTGCAGGAATAAAAGGTTCCATAGCATCAATGCATTCTTAGACCTCTCTCTGTGACAACACTTAACACTAGTCAATGGTGTATGTTATTCCTGGCTATAACTGTGGTCAACATAAAAAAAAGAGCATTCTGAAGAGCTTATTACATTAAGTAACATTATAAAAATAATATGAAAATAAGTTAAACGCCATTTAGCAGACGCTTTTATCCAAAGTGACGTACAGTCATGGGGGAGGGGGTTCTACAAAGCTACATGGAATTGTTTTAAGAAGGTTATACCAACGATCATTTAGCTATTTGATGTAGAATTTTAAGACCCCTTGAAGTATCCCCCAAAAATATTGTAAAAAATATTTGATACAAAACAAGTTTGGGCCTTACTGCTATTAGCCATTTCAAACGCATTGAGTAACAGATTCAATACATGGAACAACAGATAGTTGTAAATAAATAAATAAAATAAAATGAATTTTGTTCTGAAATGTCTGTCCTATATTAGCGAGATATAAGATAGATCAGGAAACATTAATTAATGTATTTAATTAAAACGTTTTTTATTTTATTTTTTATTTTACATGTATTTAACCCCTTATTTTTGACACTAAACAGTCTCTATATGTCCATTACCGTTCAAAAGTTTGGGTTCACTTAGAAATGTCCTTGTTTTTGAAAGAAAAGCACATTTTTTGTCCATTAAAATAACATCAAATTGTTCAGAAATACAATGTAGACATTGTTAATGTTGAAAATGACTATTGTAGCTGGAAACGACTGAATTTTAATGGAATATCTACATAGACGTACAGAGGCTCATAATCATCACTCCTGTGTTCCAAAACACCAGTCTCAATGTCAACAGCGAAGAGCCGACTCCGGGATGCTGGCCTTCTAGGCAGAGTTCCCCTGTCCAGTGTCTGTGTTCTTCTGCCCATCTTAATCTTTTCTTTTTATTGACCAGTCTGAGATACTCTGCCTAGAAGGCCAGCATCCTGTACTCGCCTCTTCACTGTGGACGTTGAGACTGGTGTTTTGAAGGTACGATTTAATGAAGCTGCCAGTTGAGGACTTGTGAGGCGTCTGTTTCTCAAACTAGACACTCTAATGTACTTGTCCTCTTGCTCAGCTGTGCACCAGGGCATCCTACTCTTTCTATTCTGGTTATATACAGTTTCAAATCAAATCAAAGTTTATTTGTCATGTGCACCGAATACAACAGGTGTAGACCATACAGTGAAATGCTTACTTACAGACTCTAACCAATAGTGCAAAAAAGGTATTAGGTGAACAATAGGTTAAGTAAATAAATAAAACAACAGTAAAAAGACAGGCTATATACAGTAGCGAGGCTATAAAAGTAGCGAGGCTAGTTTGTGCTGTTCTGTGAAGGGAGTAGTACACAGCATTGTACGAGATCTTCAGTTTCTTGGCAATTTCTTGCATGGAATAGCCTTAATTTCTCAGAACAAGAATAGACTGATGCATTTCAGAAGAAAGTACTTTGTTTCTGGCCATTTTGAGCCTGTAATCAAACCCACAAATGCTGATGCTCCAGACACTGAGCTAGTCTAAAGAATGCCAGTTTTATTGCTTTTTTAATCAGTACAACAGTTTTCAGCTTTGCTAACATAATTGCAAAAGGGTTTTCTAATGATCAATTAGCCTTTTAAAATGATAAACTTGGATTAGCTAACAACGCGCCATTGGAACACAGGAGTAATGGTTGCTGATAATGGGCCTCTTTACGCCTATGTAGATATTCCATTAAAAAACAATCTGCAGTTTCCAGCTACAATAGTCATTTACAACATTAACAATGTCTACACTGTATTTCTGATCAATCTGATGTTATTTTAATGGTCAAAAAGTTTCTTTCAAAAACATGGAAATGTCTAAGTGACCCCAAACTTTTGAACGGTATTGTACTTGTACTAATTTTTTCAACTGGTACCGGAACACCTTCAGAGGAGTCTTGTGAGGCATGTCACCTTTCCACAGAGAAGCATTAGTGTGTACTCCAAACTGTTCGGACACTACAGACAGATGTTGGCAGATCGGCTGTACCAACTTCAGACGTATCCCAAACGGCAAATACCATTGTGTTCGCGAGAGTCTCATCTTTCAAAAGAGGGGTTATAATAGTTTTATAGGCTAAACTGTTCAAACACTACAGACGATTTTGTGAAAAGACCGATTTTCGGGATGTCTCATGGTCTGACAAACATGGCTTAATTAAGCTCCGTCACCTTTTACCACCGATGCGGAAGAGTGACATTGGCGTATGCGGTGGATTGAGATGCATTCAATGCAAAAAAACATCTCTATCTTAAATTGACAGAATTTTATGGGGATTTTTTAAATAATGCTAATAGTTGTAGTTGGGACAGGATCTCGGAAATACAGAACTAAAATCTAAAGAGGATGCCCTTGACTCCCGAAGCAGCCTTATTATTATTCTTTCTTCACATAAGCAGCAAGATAGGAAACATACTTGTCCCTCTCTGTAGCTCTCTGTAGTTCACTCACACCAATGTCCTGGACCAGGGGTGTTTTCATGTTGTCATAGATCATCCATCTGCCAGTCAGCTGAGTGGACAGGAATAGGACCATGTGGTTGGACAGGGGTGTACTCTGTCCCATCAGCAGGAACTGGAGCTCGTATGTCCTGAAACATTGAGGCCAGTGGGTTATATCAATTGAACCTGCATTGTGGTCCTTAAGCATTAAAGTACTGTAGTTCTTCTGAAATAACGTCACATAATACAGACTAGTCTAAGTCAGTGGATCAATCTAGCTGAGAGATATCACGAAGGCTGAATTTAACCTGCTACATACAGTATAGTTAGTACCTTTCATAATCATCCGTGATGGAGAGGGGAGGTAGGATACATATCCGGTCATCAATGTCTACCAGGATGAGTTTGGGTTCATGACGAGAAGTGCCTAAGGGTTTTACCTCACCGTACTCCTCAAACTTCCTATAAAACACATTTTAAGGGGAGCTCATTAAATGTAAAGTTATTGTTGAAACAATTTTTGGGGTGTTTTCATAGTGTACTATATGTTCTTTCCAAACTTCCAGTGGCTTTCTTTTTTGTTATTTTACATACACTGAACAAAAATATAAATGTGACATGCAACTATTTAAAAGATTTTTACTGAGTTACAGTTTATATAAGGAAATCAGTCAATTGAGAAATTCCTTAGGCCCTAATCTATGGATTTCACCTGACTGGGAATAAAGATAACATGTCTCCAGCATTGAAGGTCCTCAAGAACACAGTGGCCTCCATCATTCTTAAATGGAAGAAATTTGGAACCACCAAGACTCTTCCTAGAGCTGGTCGCCCGCTCAAACTGAGCAATCACTCTGACAGAGCTCCAGAGTTCCTCTGTGGAAATGGGAGAATCTTCCAGAAGGACAACCATCTCTGCAGCAATCAGGCCTTTATAGTAGAGTGGCCAGACAGAAGCCACTCCTCAGTGAAAGGTACATGGAAACCTGTTTGGAATTTGCAAAAACGCACCTAAAGGACTCTCAGACCATGAAAAAGAAGATTCTCTGGTCTGATGAAACCAAGATTGAACTCTTTGGCCTGAATGCCAAGCGTCATATCTGGAGGAAACCTGGCATCATCCTTACGGTGAAACATGGTGGTGGCAGCATCATGCTGTGGGGATGTTTCTCAGTGGCAGGGACTAGGAGACTAGTCAGGAACGAGGGAAAGATGAACAGAGCAAAGTATGGCGAGACCCTTGATGAAAATCTGGACAACAACCCTAAGCGCACAGCCAAGACAACGCAGGACTGGCCCCGGGACAAGTCTCTGAATGTCCTTGAGTGGCCCGGACTTGAATCCAATGGAACATCTCTGGAGAGACCTGAAAAGAGCTGTGCAGCAACACCCCTCATCCAACCTGACAGAGCTTGTGAGGGTCTGCAGAGAAGAATGAGAGAAACTCCCCAAATACAGGTGTGCAAAGCTTGTAGCGCCATACCCAAGAAGACGCAAGGCTGTAATCGCTGTCAACGGTGCTTCAAAAATAACTAAGTAAAGGGTCTAAATACTTACAGTACCAGTCAAAAGTTTGGACACACCTACTCATTCAAGGGTTTTTCTTTATTTTTTACTATTTTCTATAGTGAAGGTATGAAAACTATGAAATAACACATATGGAATCATATAATAAGCAAAAAAGTGTTAAACAAATCAATATATTTATATTTTAGATTCTCCAAAGTAGCCACAGTTTTGCACACTCTTGGCATTCTTCCAACCAGCTTCACGAGGTAGTCACCTGGAATGTATTTCAATTAACAGGTGTGCCTTGTTAAAAGTTCATTTGTGGAATTTATTTCCTTCTTAATGCATTTGAGCCAATCAGTTGTGTTGTGACAAGGTAGCGGTGGTATACAGAAGATAGCCCTATTTGGTAAAAGTCCATATTATGGCAAGAACAGCTCAAATAATTAAAGAGAAACGACAGTCCATCATTCCTTTAAGACATGAAGGTCAGTCAATACGGAAAATATAAAACTTTGAAAGTTTCTTCAAGTGCCGTTGCAAAAACCATCAATCACTATGATGAAACTGGTTCTCATGAGGTCCACCACAGGATAGGGAGACACAGATTTACCTCTGCTGCAGAGGATAAGTTTATTAGAGATACCAGTCTCAGAAATTGCAGCCCAAATAAATGCTTCACAGAGTTCAAGTAACAGACACATCTCAACATCAACTGTTCAGAGGAGACTGGGTGAATCAGGCCTTCGTGGTCGAATTGCTGCAAAGAAACCACTACTAAAGGACACCAATAATAAGAAGAGACTTGCTTGGGCAAAGAAACACGAGTAATGGACATTAGACCGGTGGAAATCTGTCCTTTGCTCGGATGAGTCCAAATGTGAGATTTTTGCTTCTAACCGCCTCATCTTTGAGACAGAGAGTAGGTGAACGGATGAACTCCGCATGGGAGGTTCCCACCGTGAAGCATGGAGGAGGTGTGATGGTGCTTTGCTGGTGACACGGTCAGTGATTTATTTAGAATTCAAGGCACACTTAACGAGCGTGGATGTAGTTGTGGTAGTAGTTGTAGTGGTAGTTAATGCAATAGCAGTGGTATTAGAAGTGACTGTGGTCAATTCTAGCATAAAGCTTTATTGAAGAAATTTAAGTCGAGTCAGTCTGTATGCCCTGGACCAGAGCTAGTGCGGACCAATGCTAGGCCCTGGACCAGAGCTAGGCCAATGCGGAACAGAGCTAAACCACCGCTAATGGGGACCAGAGGTATCTAGCAACTATTTACACCCTGGACCAGAGCAAGTTAGTGCAGATCAAAGCTAGACCATTTAGTGTGGACCAGAGCTAGCTAACTACTAGCTATGCTCCGGACCAGAGCTAGTGCAAACCAGAGCAGTAGTTGTTGTCAGTAGTTGTGTTCAAGTAAGTGTGGTTGGTTGTGGTCAGTAGTTGTGTGGTCAGTAATTTGGTTACTAGTCATGGTCAATTGTTGTGTGGTTGTGGTCAGTAGTTTTGTGGTTGTGGTCAACTTTGGTTTGGATAGCTTAAATGGTGAAAGGTCTATAATTTTGTATTTTTTTTACCATTCAAGTCTATGGTCCTTGAAATGCATTGGGAGCTCATTTAATTAAATATTATTATAGTTCAAAAAGTGTAAACGCTATAAAAAATTCTTTCACAAGCAATCTAAGTTGGGTCAGTCTGTACTTTTTAAAGTTGGTTTCATGTTAATAGTTTATATTACTTTAGCTCTAGATTGGGCTAAAGAAATCAAATAATAATAATATGAGTATGTAAGAAATTGCCTTCAGCAAGCACACCTAATGAATAATTACCTCAATATGTTGTTGAGAACTGTGTCACATGGTGTGGAGCTTGATTGCGAGTCATCATAGTCGAAGCTGGCACATACCAGCTCAATGAAGTTTGACAAGTGGTCTCTAACATAACCTCTGATATCTACAAATTCATTTTGCATGAGGTTTTTTTCCTTACGAAGGCTCAAGTTAATAAGCCACAGTGCCTTGGCCTCATTGACCTTGGCGAAGTCTAGGAAACGTATAACCGCATTGATTTTGTTATCCCTCGTGAACAAATCTCGAATTTGGGGATACATTTTGGCAAGAACATGAATTCCAGCCAAAATGGAGTCTATAACACAAGTATTGCTGAACTGGTATGCACCATAGCTTCCCCCAGCCAATAGGTAACTCAGGTTAATCATATCATCAGTGCTGGAAAATGTAGAAACACAGACATATACATTGGCTTTAACCTATTCTGTTTTGGATACAATATCAGATTTTTTGACAGTGACATATTCTGATTAATCAGATACTATATAGAAATAAAGACATTTGAAATAACATTCCAAATCAAGCAAACTATGTAGCACTATGATTGTTTTATCTATTCCATACCTGGTGGGTTCTGCCAACTGCCCAGCTGTAATACAAATGTAAAGTTTAGAAAAAAGGAAAGAGTAATGCTTTTAAAGTTATCATGTGAAAAAAGGGTATGCCTACCTTCCATAATTAAATGTTCATGTGTCCTCTGAAGAGCTACCCAGTCATGGATGGGTCTGTTGCCGAAAAAATGCACATGTTCATGGCTGAGTCATAATGGCGGATATCATACGTCAAGTAGACTCGAATTGAAACTGTCCTAAATGTTAACTTCAATGTGTTAATGCTTAACCACAATTCAGTGGTAATCTCAAAATGTGCAAGAGAGTCAAAACTCTGCAAGTGTTGAAACTTAAATTTGCTTACAAATCCTGTGGTTCTATGTTGAAATCATGTAATGCCAGTCATTTCAAAAATATTGTTCAATCATCATCTTCTATATGACGGAACATCAAACATCCAAAATCTAGCCACAAGCAAATATGAAAATGTCTACTTAACCTAAATTAGTACATCAACAATAGACATAATAGCATACCCTAATTGTGGTACATCCATCGTTGAATAAAATAAATAAAATAAAAGTGTTGTCACTGCTTGCACTTCCTGAATAGCGAAATCATGTCTCCTCCCACACCTGCAATCACACATGTACAGTTCGTCCTGCTAATAGGACTGTGAGATAAAACTTTCCATCTTTCTAAATCAAATCAAATCAAAGCTAACCAATTCAAATGAAAGGATTTATATCATTGATTTATTTTTATTTTGACAATTCATTTGAAGTGAGTCATGATGCCAAGTAATTATGTAGATTACAGAAGTTGAAAGACAAGTTAGATGTGGTTGCAGAAAATCTATGAGATTGATGTGTGTTTATGTAGAAATAGAAATTAAGTGAAACTTTGCTTGATGAAGCAATGTGTGTCTCATATAAACACACTGCATTGCCTTCTAATGGATAATACTGGACAGGGTGTAAAACAGAAATAAAATATAGCTGCAGTACCAGTAATAGAACAGTATCTCACTGTAACAAGCACTCTGGTCTTACATGTGGCCTGACCAGTGGCGACCCATTATTCAGAGCCCCACCTGTTTTGAACCCCACATGTTTTGGGGGATTGCCTGTTTTGCATGTTATTTTGGCATTAATACGTGTCACATATCAGTTTGCAAAAAATGTTTTTAAAAAAAGAGAAAAAAAAGAAACTCTGCAAAAAAAGAAACAGCCCTTTTTCAGGACCCTGTCTTTCAAAGATAATTCGTAAATATCCAAATAACTTTACAGATCTTCATTGTAAAGGGTTTAAACACTGTTTCCCATGCTTGTTCAATGAACCATAAACAATTAATGAACATGCACCTGTGGAACCGTCGTTAAGACACTAACAGCTTACAGACGGTAGGCAATGAAGGTCACAGTTATGAAAAAACTTAGGACACTAAAGAGGCCTTTCTACTGACTCTGAAAAACACCAAAAAGAAAGATGCCCAGGGTCCCTGCTCATCTGCGTGAACGTGCCTTAGGCATGCTGCAAGGAGGCATGAGGACTGCAGATGTGGCCAGGGCAATAAATTGCAATGTCCGTACTGTGAGATGCCTAAGACAGTTCCACAGGGAGACAGGACGGACAGCTGATCGTCCTCGCAGTGGCAGACCACGTGTAACAACACCTGCACAGGATCGGTACATCCGAACATCACACCTGCGGGACAGGTACATGATGGCAACAACTGCCTGAGTTACACCAGGAATGCACAATCCCTCCATCAGTGCTCAGACTGTCCGCAATAGGCTAAGAGAGGCTGGACTGAGGGTTTGTAGGCCTGTTGTAAAGCAGGTCCTCACTAGACATCACCGGCAACAACGTCGCCTATGAGCACAAACCCACTGTCGCTGGACCAGACAGGACTGGCAAAAAGTGCTTTTCACTGACGATTCGCAGTTTTGTCTCACCATGGGTGATGGTTGGATTCGTGTTTATTGTCGAAGGAATGAACGTTGCACCGAGGGCTGTACTCTGGAGCGGAATCGATTGAGGCGGAGGGTCCGTCTTGGTCTGCAGCAGTGTGTCACAGCATCATCGGACTGAGCTTGTTGTCATTGCAGGCAACGTAAACGCTGTGTGTTACAGGGAAGACATCCTCCTCCTTCATGTGGTACCCTTCCTGCAGGCTCATCCTGACATGACCCTCCAGCATGACAATGCCACCAGTCATACTGTGTGATTTCCTGCAAGACAGAAATGTCAGTGTTCTGCCATGGCCAGCGAAGAGCCCGGATCGCAATCCTATTGAGCACGCCTGGGACCTGTTGGATCGGAGGGAGAGGGCTAGGGCCATTCCCCCCAGAAATGTCCGGAAACTTGCAGGTGCCTTGGTGGAAGAGTGGGGTAACATCTCACAGCAAGAACTGGCAAATCTGGTGCATTCCATGAGGAGGAGATGCACTGCAGTACTTAATGCAGCTGGTGGCCACACCAGATACTGACTGTTACTTTTGATTCTGACCCCCCCTTTATTCAGGGACACATTATTCAATTTATGTTAGTCACATGTCTGTGGAACTTGTTTAGTGTATGTCTCAGTTGTTGAATCTTGTTATGTTCATACAAATATTTACACAGTTGACAGTGAGAGGACATTTATTTTTTTGCTGAGTTTGATAAATATATATCAATCTATCAAAGAGTTAATAAAGCTGCATACAAACATGGTCTCTTTTTTATTTTCTTGAGTAAGGCAGCTCCAAAATGCAGGTGTTTCAGCCTAGCTCAGAGCTTTCTGTGATGGTGGGGCAAGCAGCAGAAAATATGGAGCGTTGCCCTGTGTCGTGGAAATTTCCTCTATTTACCAAATAATGAGAGCAAACCACACACCAATCAGAGTTAGTTATCAAAGTCCATCTTTAATTATATGAGCTCTATCACAACCCTGTGACTCTCAGATCAATTCAGTGTCTATCAATGAATTCTCTGAGAGTCCCTTCCACATTTCAACTGAGGTCCTTTATAGCAAAGACACACAGGATAAGACAGCATCGGCATAATTCATAGTTCAGCTTTGTCTCCTTTCTCAAACTCAGAACCATAAACCAATCCTCCATATCAACAGGCATATATCAAATCCATCCTATCTTGACAAGATCACAGAGACACACTGACTGGCACACAGACATTGTGGAGCCAAGAGATACACGCTTGACCTCTCCCCTCTCTCCGGCCCAAGCAACTTAGTCTTGACATAGAACAGATACTGCAACCCTGCCACAGTATTATACAAAAATAACATTCTGATGAGAAGTAACTTACAAACATATGATGAATATAAAACATCTTACCTATGTTACCAACCAATTCTGATTATTCCCCAACAGATGTGATTGGCTCAGTGTTCTGTCACTCATGGGGACACTACGTCACAGCCAAGTCTAAGGGTTGAGCTTGAAAATTCAAGCCCCTTGGGTGCTGCCATAGTTACATTTCAAGTGCCCATCCAAGAAGGCTTAAGGTAATTGGCCACAGATAAAATGTCAAATCACGTTATATTAAAAAAAAATATTATAATAAATGTTAACCTTCATTTAACTAGGTAAGTCAGTTAAGAACAGATTATTTTTTACAATGACGGCCTCCCAAAAGGGAAAAGGCCTCCTGCAGGAACAGGGACTGGGATTAAAAATAAAAATACATTAATATAGGACAAAATGCACATCACGACGAGACAACACAACACTACATAATGAGAGACCTAAGACAACAACATAGCAAGGCAGCAACACAAGACAACACAGCATGGTAGCAACACAACATGACAACATGGTACAAACATTATTGGGCAAAGACAACAGCACAAAGGGCAAGAAGGTAGAAACAACAATACATCATGCAATGCAGCCACAACTGTCAGTAAGAGTGTCCATGAATGAGTCTTTGAATTCAGAGATTGAGATAAAACCGTCCAGTTTGAGTGTTTGTTGCAGCTCGTTCCAGTCGCTAGCTGCAGCGAACTGAAAATGGTCAGCAGATCTTAATGCGAGTGTAGCGAAATGCTTGTGCATTAAAGAAAATCTAGCTGCTCGAGTGCACCCTTAATAAATTATGTCTCCGTAATCTAGCATGGGTAGGATGGTCATGTGAATCAGTGTTAGTTTGGCAGCTGGGGTGGAAGAGCGATTACGATAGAGGAAACCAAGTCTAGATTTAACTTTAGCCTGCAGCTTTAATATGTGCTGAGAGAACGACAGTGTACCGTCTAGCCATACTTCCAAGTACCTAGAGCTTGAGGTGACTACTCTAAACCCTCAGCGGTAGTAATCACACCTGTGGGGAGAGGGGCATTATTCTTACCAAACCACATGACCTTTGTTTTGGAGGTGTTCAGAACAAGGTTAAGGGTAGAGAAAGCTTGTTGGACACTAAGATTGCTTTATTGTAGTGTTTAACACAAAATCAGGGGAGGGGTCAGCTGAGAATAAGACTGTATCATATGCATATAAATGCATGAGAGAGGTTCCTATTGCCTGAGCTATGTTGCTGTAAATTGAGAAGAGCGTGGAGCCTAGCATCGAGCCTTGGGGTACTCCCTTGGTGACAGGCAGTGGCTGAGACAGCAGATGTTGACTTTATACACTGACCCCTCAGAGACACCAATACTCCTTAGCCGTCCCACTAGAATGGAATGGTCTACCGCGGTGGTTCCCAAACTTTTATAGTCCCGTACCCCTTCAAACATTCAACCTCCAGCTGCGTACCCCCTCTAGCACTAGAGTCAGCACACTCTCAAATGTTGTTTTTTGCCATCATTGTAAGCCTGCCACACACACAGCATATGATACATTTATTAAACATAAGAATGAGTGTTAGTTTGCCACTTCCCACAAGCCGGGTTGTGACAAAGTTGCACTTATAGGACCAGTGCACAAATAATAATATAATAATCTATAATTTTGCTTTTTATTTAACCATCTTACATATAAAACCTTATTTGTTAATAAAAAATTGTGAATAACTCACCACAGGTTAATTTGAAGGGTGTGCTTGAAAGGATGCACATAACTCTGCAATGTTGGGTTGTATTGGAGAGAGTCTCAGTCTTAAATAATTACCCACACACAGTCCTGTGGCTGTATTTAGTTTTCATGCTAATGAGGGCCGAGAATTCACTCTCATATAGGTATGTGGTTACAAAGGGCATCAGTGTCTTACAGCTACGTTTGGCTACATATGGACCGTTAGTGGAATTCCTGCAGGAGAGTAACGTTAATGTGATCGGATGTTAATTATTTGACTAGGCTACCTGTATTTGACATTGTGTTGTTATTTAGCTGAACACTAGATGGTTTAATTTTATTTTTGGCAGTGAAACGAGGCTACTCGGGTGAGAAAAAAACCTCACCCAAATGTATAGCCCCGTTGGAAAATATAAATAGACTGTTTGTTGGACACTAAGATTGCTTTATTGTAGTGTTCAACACAAAATCAGGGGAGGGGCCAGCTGAGTATAAGACAGATGTGAAGATTAATTTTATTTCATTTGGCGTACCCCCGATGGCATTGCGCGTTCCCCCAGTTTGGGAATACCTGGTCTACAATATCAAAAGCTTTGGCCAAGTCAATAAAAATAGCAGCACAACATTGCTTAGAATTAAGGGCAATGGTGACATCACTGAGGACCTTTAAGGTTGCAGTGACACATCCATAACCTCAGCGGAAACCAGATTGCATACCAGAAAGAATACTATAGACATCAAGACAACGAGTCAGTTGATTATTAGACAATTTTTTCCAACACTTTCAATAAACAGGGCAAAATAGAAATAGGCCTATAACAGTTAGGATCAGCTTGATCTCCCCCTTTAAATAAAGGACGAAAGGTGGCTGCTTTCCAAGCAATGGGAACCTCCCCAGAAAGGAGAGACATGCTTGGCGATTATAGGGGCAGCAACTTTAAAGAAGGGTCTGAACCATCTGACCCAGATGTTTTTTTGGGGTCAAGTTTCAGGAGCTCCTTTAGCACCTCGGACTCAGTGACCACCTGCAGAGAGAAGCTTTTTAGAAGGAAAAAGAGGGAGAAGCGTCAGGGCTAGTCACATTAGAAGGGGTGGGAGATGAGGAAATGTTGGACAGGCAAGGAGGCATGGCTGAGTCAAATCGGGAATCCTGAATTAATATCTACAGTAGCTTTGATTGTGCTGATCATGTCAACATCATACTTTCAAAATCTTAGCCATCAGTCATCATCATGAATCAACTCGACAATCTGTTGGCATATCCTTTTTAATCCTTGTCATATGAAGATAAATAATGAAGAAAAATTATAGATAAAACATATCGGTGCTCATCGGCCATAAATATTACAGCTGTTGGAAGTTGGAAATCGCAAATTCAACAATGAGTGGTTTGGAAGGAATCAGTGGCTAACTGCAATCATTGCAAAGCAATTATTAGCATGCTATTCAGAGGACTGGCTGTGTGGTCCATAGTCTAAGATTAAGGGTCTCTTTTCCTAGTTTATAATGATTAACATTCAAGATTGGCCATGCTGTCAATGAAGCATGATTTGTGCCACACTCAAAATAACTGTTAACTTGGCACTGCAAAATCTGACTTTAGTGAGTTCAAGACAACTGGGAACTTGGGGAAAAATGGGAACTTGGGAAAAAACAAGCTACGCATGTGAAATAAGTTTTGAACTTTCATCCAACACCAACTTGTAAATCGGGAACTCGGGTCTCTTTCCAGAGCTTCGACCTGAAGATCCCTGATGTCACCATGATTCAACCTTTTTTTTTGGGGGGGGGTTCCCAGTTGTCTTGAAAGCACCATAAATCCAGATAATGGCAGGTAATAATAAAAGTTTGACAAAATTTGCCCATGAAGGACTGCTGCACCACCTTCCTGTTCAAATGAGCACAGCACAACAAGGTGAGTCCAACAATGTCTTGTATGCTGCTGCATAAATGTAATATGCCAGGGAGATATGTATATTGTATCTAAGAAAGTAATACTAATTGTATGTTGTGTATTAAGCTGTTGGTAGCCCATGTGCCTCACCCTAATAAGGGTCTATTTTCACCTCTAAATTTTACCTACTGTTCTGACTTGGCAATGAACATGTAGCCTATTACCCTTTTTAGAATAGTCATCATCGAATATTGTAAGAGCTTTCATTGTCTGCTTATATGCCCCCTTTAATTATCCTGTGGTTCTGACTTGGTGTACAGGGAGAACACTGTAAGAATGGCCCATGTTCTGAATTCTGTCCCTGTACATTTCAAAAGTGCTGAACAAATAGTTATATTGAAGTCCATCCTAGCTCGCTCATTAATATCTGAATCGAAATGATGGATTGCCTCTTACCCGCTTGTTGTCACTTATGCCGTAGTTTGTACATCTCAATTGACAGTAGAAACCACATTTGTTTAAGCAAGTCAGCCATATCAGCTGTCTTTTTATAAGGCATTAAATGAGGCTGAATGAACTGTTTTGCTGCCAGACAAGGCTCCGCTGAGAGCCAGGTGTAGCAGTGGTAAGATGTTGGGACTGCTGTTGGGACAGCTTTATGTAGGCCCTAACAGTTTGTGGGCACCGTTTGTCACCGTTATAGTGCAATTAATGTATTGCTTAGGGTTGTGTCTTTGCTGGCATACATCCCACATTTTTTGTTTTGTTTGCCCCAACAATATTTACAATCTAAAATCACCACTGGGCCTGACCCATGCCACCTAAGGATACAGGGCACTGGAGTTTGGACAGCAGTCTTTTCTTTATGGTCCTCCACAACAGGATTCCTCCATGTGGGACTACAGGTGTCTGTGGCCCTGGTATGGACAGATGAGGGGAACAAAAACAGGCTAACAGTTAGAAGACAATAATCTCCCTCATTAGCAGCATATTTGCCTGGCATAAACATCGGTTTCCAGGTCATACATGCAAAAACATGATAATTTGATAGCTGGGGTATGAAAAACAGGCGACATACAGATGTCTGTTGTGCTGTCATGCAATGCAAGCACATGACATATATTTTAGATAGGGATGTGTCTCGTTCTTTGGCCAAAAGGGGGCATACAGTACCTACCCGGAAGATAAATAAACCAGAATTTGCAGCAAGAGCCTTTACGCTGCCTCACGCCACCATTACCGACGGAAGATGGCGGCGTCAGGAACCGCAGCCCCCCGTTGCCTTGTCCAGTATGTTGTAGTCCGTTCGGATCTGGTCCATTCGTTGTCCTGGCCATTGGGAGCGGTTATATCGCAAGCCTGCCATGCTGCCACCGCCGCCATTCATCTAAACTACAACGATCCAGACACGCAGGAGTACTTGGCAGAATTGGACAGCATGCACAAAGTGGTGCTTCAGGTAGTTGGGACTGCTAGCAAGTTTATCAACATTATACTTCTACTAGTTAACTAAATGCCAGTATTTTCCGTAGTGCGCAAACGTGTGCGCAAATTGACTCTGCACATGCGTAGTTGGCTCATATCAAGCTGCATAAAAGTAGCCTCTCAATACAAAATAATTTGTACGTTTCTTTATGTAATGTAAATATAGTAGGATGGAAGTTATGCAGTGGTATAAGATGGGATGTAGATAAAACGAATGCTTGTGAAGTGATTCTTTCTCATCATCTGTGTTTGTCAGGCTCTGGACCAGGCCTCCCTGTCCAGCCTGTCTGAGACGCTGACAGAAAAGGGGGTGGCTCACAAGCTGTGGGTCGAACAGCCAGAGAACGTCCCCACCTGCCTGGCCCTGAAGCCGTACCCTAAAGACACTGTACACCCTCTGCTGCGCAAGTTTAAACTGTTCAAATGACACAGACACACCCTGTACATGCATGTGGTGAATGGAGTCTGGACCACGGCTCCACACCTGTTAAGATGTTATTATTTTTTTGGGGGGGGTTTGACCTGTGCATCTCGGTGAGGAACCATCATTCAGTGTCTGCTTCAGATTCACAAGGAAAAATCTCACTCTGATAAGCAGTGTATTATCTGCCCTACAGTAACAGGGGAGACATCACTCACTGAACCATACCATAAAATGGCCATTTAAAGAGTGGATGTCTGGCCATGTAATTTAATGTGGCCACATATGTTGTGATTCAATGAAAGGGTGAATTGGTGACAGGTTATGGAAGGTCTTTCTCTAGCTGCTGATGAGTGGAATCTGTTTACAAACATAGTAGACGCAATAAAACAATTTAATGATTCTAATTTGTGTCTTGTATTATTAGTCAGGATAAATAAATTAAGGTTGAAAGAGAATGTAGCTAGTGGGAAAGTCAATTAAGAACAAATTCTTATTTACAATGACGGCCTACACTGGCCAATTGTGCGCCGCCCTATGGGACTCCCACTCGCGGCCGGTTATGAAACAGCCTGGAATCGAACCAGGGTGCCTGTAGTGAGACCTCTAGCACTGAGATGCAGTGCCTTAGGCTGCTGCGCCACTCGGGAGCCCTAGTGACAGTAATGAAATGAAGAGTGAAGTATATAGTAATAAAATAGAGAATCAACCAACATTACATAACCTGTTTTACACGGTGCTTTTATTGCGATGTGTTGCATTCTCACATTCATGGATGTTATAGATTTGTTAGTCAAAGCATCATTTCCTTTGAAGGTCAGCATCTTCACCTTGAAAAAGCAACAGAGGGATCGAACGCACGAGGTGTATGTGTAGAAGTGTGTAAACTTTCAACTAATCCCAGTCTGAGCAGCCACATACCTCCCAAAAAACAGACAGACGAATAAGACATTTCAGTAGATGCAAAAACTGTTTGTTTTTCAGCCTACAGGGGGGACCCCCTGTAGGTACTGGACCCAGCCTGAGACTGATTGTCTACAATGTCCTAAGAAAAGGTAGGATTTATCCCAGGTATTCCACCTGGACACAGAAATAAAAACATGCATAATTCTTCCAGATACTTCATTCATATTGTCCTACACAGCTGCTCCGATGCCTCTCTAAAAACAAGTTTATACAAGTATAATAAACATAACTGGACAAAATGTGTAAAATATATATATATAATATATATATATTCATTTTACAGGGGAAAAAGTGGAACCTTGTTTCAATGAGAAATCATTGCCCTTATAAGTGGCGAGATACAAGCTTTTGAGTTCTCCAACCACAACCAACTTCAGTCTCGATAAGGCAGCACTTACAATACTTGACAAACATCATCAGCAAACAGTTGCTCCAATAATCTAACAGTTGAGAGGTCATTTCTGTGTAGGGTAGAGTGCAGTACTCTCATCTAAGGATGTTACTTCTGTGTTAGACAGTATGTGATAAGGTGGTGAAGAAATGCAAAAGGGATAGCAGTAAACGTATGTAGGGCTGTTACTGCTTGGTAGGTATTACTAAGCCTAGAAACATAATGAATAGAACTAATGCTACACTATATAGCAGAGTACAATAATTGCAGGGAGCATAGCTGAGGGGGAATGTTTTTAACAGTTGAAGCTGCTGCAAGACAAGACGTATGAGTGTACGCGCGTTAGTTAGCTGATGGCCGAGGGAAGGGGCAGTGGATCACCTGAAGAAGATACGCATAGTTTAGATAGAGGATCTGTGGCAGAGAGAACTGAAACTACATAGATTAGTTGTAGAGAAAGTACACTTCTCTTTAGTCATCATATTGATGGGCTATACAACCAAGTTCTTTGTTTTTAAGAACCTGAGAAATGACTAGGATTGCTAAAGAAAAGTCAAATCAATATTTTACTTTGTAAATTACATTCAGGGGATTTCCTTTTTTTCTTCCTAATCGTGAAATAGTCATCTGATTTGAACAGTATTCATGATGGCCTGTTTCCTCTTAATAATTCTGATATAAAGTGCAAAACTAGATTGTATTTCTTGCAAATTCCTGGAATATTTAGATATTTAGTAAAAAAGTCATGTAAAATACAGCAAACTTGTTTTATAAAGGTAAAGATAAGAAAATCCTCATTAACATTATCATCAAACAGCGAGGAGCAGTCCTCTATGCAGAAAATATATACAAGAGGCACCTCAAATTTGGTATAAAGTATTCAGCTAAATACATTAATATTTTTTAATGAGATTCAGTTGATAGATCAGACAATTATCAACAACACTAGTTTAAGTTAAAAAAAGGAAAGTTAGGTAGTTTTTTTCTTCTCTTCAAGAAACTAATGACTGAAAATACCATGATTTAAATAATTGATTCAGATTCTAGTGTGGCTTTGAATACTTAAATCAGTGTAAAATAAATGCTTTTCGCTAAGGTGCATAGCTAGCTGTTGCAAGGTTCTCTCTTCCTGTAAACAATGACAGCACGTCAGGCCATGCAATACTTTTTGCATCTTTGCTCGGAGTCAATGGCAACAGGGAGAATAAGTTTCTAACTGATCATACTTTGGGAAATTCCAAAGAATACAAGTTACATAAAAATACTATAGCTGCTAGGTCACTTGTCATTATCTTAGGACAAAACGTGTCAAAAAGGGAATAAAGGACAAACAGGCAAAGCACAAACTACCACAAATTAGTCATGTGGTCAAAGAGGAGCTAGTATGTATAGGTATGATACTATTTCATTTTAGAAAATTGAACAAACGCTACATTTTGTCTCATCCAATTGCACGAGGCTTGCATATGATATGAATTAAACATCTTGAAGCTTTGGTCATTACTTCTGAAAATGCAAAAAACTACATCAGGCAATGTACAAAAGCCCACTTAACTACTGAAGCGATGCTTCTCAGAATCCAAGGTTCCACTTTCTCAGATCTGTTTAAACTTTTTGATAACAGATAAATTAAATAATATGGCCTTTTTAAATGAACCCGTACAAAAGCCAATCCATGCTGCTTCTCTCTCAGTAAAATCACATTCAGCAGTCGCTAAACCATTCCCTCACATAAAGAGCAATCTGAACAACACCCACAGGAAAACTTGCAGGTATCTAAAAAGAAGAAGAAATCAAATCAGGACATAATCAGTTTCCATCTTAAACACCAGATACACAGTATTAATCACATACATACACACACTCAGACAGTCATATACATCAAAATGAAAAAAATTAAAATAAAATGGAAGCGAGTAGTTAATACCACAAACTTGGAGCACTACATTTTGTTGATTCTGAACAAATACATATTCACATTGTCTGTTATATACATGTTAACATGTTGAAGAACCAGTTCAAATATTTACCTTGTACCTGTACTGAATGGACTGTCTTTGCCATTGAGCAGATCTTGCTTAAAATAATGTTTGTTTGTTAATGAGCGTTGTCTAATGGTGCTTTGAATTTGGCATATTATATCCCAAATGCTAAACAGTTGATATTAACAGATCGGATTAACTTCCACATTTGATGCGGTTCTATTACCACTATTCATACAGAAATGCCTGTTCCTCAATGAGGAGCAAAGGCTGGAGAGAATGTGAAGAAGATGAAAACAAATACACACGTTAATCCTTTGTAATACTTCTGTGAGTGTGAAACCTTTAGCTGGTACCCCATATAGTACACGTATACTGGAAACAAACTAAATCCTTCCGCAAACATTCTGTTATTCATTTGTGTTTCTTCCGTGTGTCTTGTAAAGTGTATGTTTATTTACATAAACCAAACAGTGGCTGAGGAATGGCTTTAACCTTGATAAATACTAACTGTTAACCCACGGCCCGTTCAAATAGAAAAGAAAATGTAACATTATCAGAAGAGAATGAAATTGAAATACCTCATTTCATTATTTATGCAATAGAGTAAAAGCAAAGCAACATTTTAAGTGTTTTAAAATACACAGGAACAATTGGTCTGTAAAATCAAGGTTTATCTGTTTCACAAATGTTTTTTTCTGTAAAAGTATTCAAATTGGACATTGCTACCAGTTTTTCATGTCAACTGTAATCGACATCACACGAAATGATCCCATTTCCAGGTTGAATTTGAGTAGTATGGTGAGGACGCCTGAGCCACTGTTTGGGTACAGTATAAAGCACACGCACACAGACGCCACTGAAACTGTACATAAAGTGATTCACAAATCATAGAACATTGGCGTTCAGTTTGAGGTCTCCGGAGGAGGATGGTGAACATACATGCTATTTCAACTGATCATCCCTAACCCTCCTCAGTTATTAGCTGTGCTCGGGTAATGTTGCACACCTTGTGAAATACCTTGTATATACACAGCAGTGAGACATCTAGTTGGATAATAACAGTTCTCCTTTAGAAAGCCTTGTTAATCAGAAATACAGGTACCCGGGATAGAGCAGAGAAGCCAAAGTAGACTTGATTTTTCATCATTATCATTACAACGTCGCAAAACATTTATTTTGTCTCTTCAATTATGGTTATTGCTTGTTAATAGGTTCTTGTTTACCCCGATAAAAAACATTGTGTTTGTTGGCAGGACTTTATGTGAATGAATGTGTATAGTAAATATCAACAGAGGTTAGCGCTGATAGACAGTGTCTGACTGGGCAACAGTAGGTCACATGAGCAGTCAAAAAGAGCTGTAGTGTGCGGCCAGTGGAGTGACATCATCACGGGCAGAGTCGGAGGAGAGAGATCGAGAGAGCTGTGTTTCCAAGACAACACCCCATTCAACATCCATCACTTCTTCGTGAGGAAATTCTACGGTTACTAGCCACAACATATTCATGTCATTGTGTGATATTGATAATCCACTCCTGTTTGTTTCGAGGTTAATTTAAGGATATTGAAACATTCAATGGGATGCCAAAAGAGCAGAGTTAGCCATTTCTAAATCAATCGCAAAAATTCTTATACCAAGATTTTCTTTTTTCACATTACAGAATAGAGACAGTTTCCCCACCACAACAACATTTAGCAGTGTTACATTTTCATAATGCCAAATGTCGCCTTAAAACATAACTGACATCTTAGACTCAGCAATTATTTTAAAAGGGGGGGGGGAAACCTGCAATGAATCGCAATGTATAGTTTGAGCTCAAAATGACAGTTGCTTTTTAGAGTAATTCAATTACGCTTTTGAAAGGAAAGTAGATAGTGTGAATTAATCTCATCTTTGCTGGACAATACTACCCAGCTGCGCGTTTCTACATGGAAAAACAACACTGATAGGCTAAAGAGAGCCCATTGTGGCTCGTATTCACAGATGCTGGGGAGAAAAATGTGTAGGACAGACAGTTAGTTTGAAAATGCCCTCCCAGGAAAGACAGTGTTGCCAACTGAACAGAGCAGAGCAGTCTCCCATCCCATCCTGGCCGTGATGCTTGTTGTCCTGACGACGCAGATGACGAGAACAGAAAAACAAAAATGAGAGCTGGGAACTTCCTCCCATCAGGCACTGCAGTGGAGAGAGCCAGTCAGTCACAGATCCAGCTGAAACTGAGCTTTCCATTGCAGAGGTTAAAAACCTAACATTCTTAAAACGTTGTCCCCACAACATCGCCCCACCTGCCCCGCATGAGGCAAAAAGGCGAGACGAAGGGTTAACCACCCAAAGCTGAGCTCAGCTGCACGCTGCTTGCACTCCCAAAACGTACTGCTGCGACGGCCTGATGGAACGGGCCAATAAGAAACCGGGACATGTTTTGACAACCGCGACGACTTGGCAAAACCGGAACCTGATTCCTTTCTCAGAACAGGAAGCAGACTTTGTGTTGAAAGTATGTAACCAGGAATGAGTGCTGAACGACCGTTGCGGTCTTACGGTACGGGCTGAGGCTGTCGGGTAGGTAGACAGACACGCTGTTACCTGGACCTCAGTCTCCCTCCCAGGGCCTTCCTAACCAGTCCAGCAGGTAGCTGTCTAAAACCAAAGGTGAAAAAGAAAAGAGGTTGTGGTGGTCTATGGAGAACCTTTCCGCTGGCAGGCAGCTGAGCTGAGGAGTCACTCTGTGAGGAGCTGCTGGAGGAGGCTCTTCTGCTGGGACTGGCTGCTCTGAGGCCCCTGGGGTCCTTTCTGGGGGCCTATGGACCCCGGCTGGTTTAGGTAGGAGTCGCTGCCCACCAGGTTCACCGTACACTGGACGTCGGCAAACACTTGAACCTGCTGTACCTGATGAGAGGAGGGAGAGAGGACATCAGTGGAGAAAGGAGGGAGAAAAACAGAAGGAAGGGAAAGTGATATCACAACAGTTTTGGTCAAATGGCAGTTTGGTCTGTTGCTGCTTTTCTACTCGACGACTTCTAAGTTGCGGCGGCTGACTTCAGGTGTGGCACCCTCACCTGATCTTTACACATGGAGTTGCCAAGGTTACTGTTGTCCAGGCCAATGGGTGGTCCCATGGGAGGTAGTGAGCCCACACCCCCTGAGCCTCCTGCCATTGATACTGTGATACTCATGTTGTTGTAGACCCCCTGTTGCCCAAAGGCCTGGGGCGTCGTCTGACCAGTCTGGCTGAATAAGCTGACACACAAGACAGAACACAAAGTCATGATACCAGTAGTTTTATGTACACTCCTCTTTCAGGTGCTATATCTGGTCATAATAACTACCAAGACAATATATAGACTTCAAAGAATGAACCACATCTGGTATAATGTTACATAAGTGCTTGTTAGAAAGAATTCTCTAAGAAACAAAGAGGTCATTATTATGTAATAATGATGTAATAACCATCTGATAGTGTCATTTCTGTGTAGATGCCAAGTCAATAACGGGCTCTGCAATTTACACGTTTACTCAGGCATGGCTCTGGCCACCTCACCTGTTGCCGCCCATGCCAGCTTGCTGCCAACTCTTCATGTCAGGTGACTGGTACCCAGGAGGAGGCTGGGCCTGCTGGAGCAGAGGACTCTGGGAGGTGGAGTTCTGAGGGGACAGCAAGGGGCTGGTAGGGCTGAGCTCTAGAGGGAACGAGGGGTCTCCTTGCTGGACCATACCTTTGAGGAAAAGGACAGAGAGATAGTGTTAGAACATTCTAGAGTTTAAAACATTTTCATATTGATATTTGTCAGCAGCACTGTATTCCATTTTCTATGGATCCTGTCTGCAAACTACTTTATATCACATTTTGATATGGACAATGTCAGCACATTGTACTGACAATTCCTGATGCTATCGAGACAGAACCACCAACCAGACATAATCTAGCAGTGATTATGGTGGGTGCCTAGGTAGCCTAGTCACTCACCCGGTCCTCCAAACTGCTGGAAGAGCCCAGGCTGGACCGCCGAGTTCACCCCCCCCCCAAACTGTCCCTGCATCCCACCCATCATGGCTGAATGGCTTCCCATGTGGCCCAGGCCCGACAGCTTGGGGTCCAGGGGCCCTCCCATGGGATTGAAGAGGCTGGGAGAGCTGGGTGGGTTTCCTGACATGGGGCTGTAGCCTGGAGGGTAGCTAAACTGTTGTTGCTGTGGCTGGGGTCCTTTTAGTCCCCTGGTGGCCCCAATAGGCCCCCCGGTCCCCATGCCTTGCCTCATCAACATGACCTTCTGCTGCAGGAGCTGCCTCTGGCGGTGCTGGAAGCTGTAGAGCTCCCGCTGCCTCTGGGCCAGCATCTGGGCGTTTAGAGGAGGCTGCAGGGAGAGAGAGAGGATAGGGGACTTATAGGAGACACCTTCTGTCTGCAAAACAGCCCTCACAACATTCATGCATAGATTCCCAAATGACCTATACCATTTGAAATAGACTGGAAGGTACTTCTTTCAGAGAGAGGGAGATGGATGGACAGAGAAGAGAAACAGGCACTTTGTTTTCGTACCAATAACTCAGTATAACTAGCTATGATGCTTAGGACTTCCTCAATACACACCATGCCGAAAGAGAGAGAGAAACAGAGTAAGAGAAAAGGATTGGAAACAGAGAAAAACAATTACGAGAACAAGAGAGAAGGAAGCGCGAGGACAGGATTGATGATGATCGTGAGTTCTCCAGAAACACTCACCTGAGAGGGTATATGAGGCTGCTGCACTCCCTGACGCATCCCCATGGCAACGTGAGCTCCCCCTGGGAACTGGCTCATGGCAGCCAGCCTGTTCTGCAGCTGGCAGAGAGAGAGTGAGAGGGGAGTGAGTCACACGACTGATAGAGGAGAGGAGGGAGGGAGCAGAGAAACAACAGAGGGGAGGAGAGGAGGAAGGGAGTGGACTAAGTGAAGAAATGATAAGAGACGAGAGGAGTGAGAGCAGATAGAAGGAAAAGACAGGATTGAGATTAAAAAAAAAATGGACTGATGAGTGAAAAGTGTGTGAAAGAAAAAGCTCGTGAGAAGAGAACTGATCGAAAGGAAACGGGAGATGATCAACATCTGATCAGGAGACGTGTGTTAAAGACTAATAAAACAGGACCAGGAATGAGAACAGAGGAGTTGTGCTGAAATCCAGATTCTTAATATCCTTTACTTTGCCATGAGGTCTTTTAAATCAACATGAGCAGCTAGCAGAAGAAGCACTAAAGTCCTAATAATGATATGCGGAGACCGCTGTGTGGGAACCGTGAGTAAGAGCAGCATGTGTGAGGGGAGCGGGATGGAGAGACCTTGAAGGAAAAAGAAAAAAAGAAGAGCTGTGAGCCACGTTTGTGTGGGAGCAGGCTGACAACACATCAGGTGGTCTCTCTCTCTCTCTCTGTGTGAACAGAGTTACATATAGAGCAAAAAGGATAATAAACAATCAATCCCAGTGAATATACAGCACATACAGTACTCTCCTACCACAGATGGGCTTGTAGCAGCCATTTAGTTCCCATGTGTTTGTTCTGCTGTACCATAATGGAGCATAAGAGGTTCTCTTCCTCACATGACCATCCATTTCACTACGCTAGCTATCTCTGCATAGCCACACAACACAATGGCACATTAACACAATGCAGGGCTGCCCGGTTGGCCAGGAGGTAGATGTACTATTGCCAAGCCAGTGTTTAACGAGCGCTGGCTCTGACTAGGATTAAAAGGCAACGCTGCGTGATACAGGCTTCATTAACGTAAACAAGGCCTGTTAAAACTCACCTCCCTCCTGTGTAGAGGAGAGGACTACGCCCACGTTAGAAAGATGGACCAGGGGAGTGGGCCAGCCTGGCTAGGTAACTCTGTTCTTCTTGAGCAGCGGTGTCATAGTTTAATTCATACTTAACAAAAAATATAAACGCAACATGTAAAGTGTTGGTTCCATGTTTCATGAGCTGAAATAAAAGATCCCAGAAATGTTGTGCAGAAATGTGTTTGTATCCCTGTTAGTGAGCATTTCTACTTTGCCAAGGTAATCCATTAATCCTGACAGGTGTAGTATATCAAGAAGCTGATTAAACAGCATGATCATTACACAGGTGCACCTTGTGCTGGGGACAATAAAAGGCCACTCTAAAATGTGCAGTTTTGTCACACAACAGAATGCCACAGACATGCGTGCAATTGGCATGCTGTCTGCAGGAATGTCCACCAGAGCTGCTGCAAGAAAATGTAATGTTCCTTTCTCTACCATGTGGAGGTCCTGGGCTGCCTCCAACGTCGTTTTAGAGAAGTATGTCTAACCGGCCTCAAAACCGCAGACCACGTGTAACCACGTCAGCCCAGGACCTCCACATCCGGCTTCTTCACCTGCGGGCTCGTCTGAGACCAGCCACCCAGACAGCTGATGAAACTGAGGAGTATTTCTGCCTGTAATAAAGCCCCCTTGAGGGGAAAAACTCATTCTGATTGGCTGGGCCTGGCTCCCCAGGGGGTCAGCCTGGCTCCCAAGTGGGTGGGGCTATGCCCTCCCATGGCTGCACCCATGCCCATTGATTTCAATTGAATGATTTCTTTATTTGAAATTTAACTCAGTAAAATCGTTGAAATGGATGCGTTTATATTTTTGTTCAGTATAGTTTAATCTGGTGTATTAGTGCTGGGTTTGAACAAAAGTCTGCAACCCCTAATGTACCAGCTCTGCCCAGCCCATCCTACCTGCTGTGGGCCCTGCAGCCTCTGTTGCAGCTGTAACCTCAGCTGGTTGGGTGGCAGTCGGAGCTGGTTGGCAACGCCAGGCGCTCTGCCCATGCCCCCGGGGAAGGCCCCCCTGGGTGCCCCAAAGACCCCCATACCCTGCCCCATCTCTCGAGGGAACTGGGCAGGGGCGCCAGTGCTGAACTGAGAGGGGTAGCCAGGCAGCTTTGGGTCCATGGAGATGGGAGTGGCGGCAGGGGGCTGGGAGGGAAACCGTTGAGGGGTGGGGTCAAAGCAGCCGCCCTAGGGAGAGGAATGGATAGTGTCAATACTGGGTTAATTACAGTCCAACAAACTCTCCAGGACCAAACGAATCATTACGTGAAGCATGTATCGATGATCGCACTACTGTACTGGAGAGTAATGATTCTGTGGTGCTTTGGACAGGAATTTAAATTCCCTCTATATTTAGCTCTCATTCAGCTCTGCAGGGTAGTAGAATCAGGTTGTATGACAGTGCCTGTGCTCTTATATAGATAACACTTGAAGAATGCTAATGTAATCTACTATCATTCTCCTCCTCCTGTGATCTCACCTGTACCAGCTTGTCGATGCCCAGGGCTCGGTCCAGCTCTGCCAGCTCACTCTCATCCGTCCCACTCAGGAAGGACACCAGCTGGTCCAGGAGGGCCTTCTCATCGTTACGACCCTCTGGGGTGGTGGGGGGGCACAGCAGCTGGTCCAGCGGGCACGGGACACACTGCCTGCTCCACACACAGGGGGAGTCAGGAACATGGGAGTCTGTGCATTCAATGTAATCATGTGGAAGGTTTGGTTCTGTGTGCGTGTGAATTGGAATGTGAACAATGAGGAATGTATGCGTCTGTGTGTCCACAAAGAAGTACTATACTCACTCCTGAGGGGAGGCCAGAGAGGCTTGCACGGGGTTTCCCATGCCTCCATCAAAGGACAGAGAGTCAGTCAGGGCCAGGGGCCGGAACTGCTGAGAGTCCGTCTCCATCTTAGACAACCCTGAAAGACAGCACACACAACTCTTAATGAACCCCCATAACACATAGATTCCATATTATTCTGTAATCATTATGTAATTTCTAACTATTTTCGGAAATGCCCTATAGATATTTAACTGGGGACTGTTTGATATGAGCATATTCTAGTTCATACCGGTGTTGGAGTTGAACGAGTTCATGAGTCCAGGCTCTGTGTAGGGGCTGCTGCTGTCTTTCGGTGTCTGGAATGGCTCCCCTTGTCCCTGGCTGGGGGTGGTGGGGCTGCAGAAGTCAAAGTGTGACTGGTTCTGCAGGCTGGAGGAGCCATCCGTGAGCCCTGCACGGACACAAACAGACACACGGTCAGGATCAGTCCTTTCCTGGGTGGCCACGCGTAAAATGAAGACAGGCAGCATACAGTGGGGTGACCCACTATGGTGACCCCTCACCCTTGACCCCCCCTAATCCCTGCTGTACCTCGGCTTGGTGTTCCGGGAGGCTCCCTCTTCACATTCATGGCTCTGGGTACGTTGGCCTCGCTGGGCTGGAGTAGGGTAGGGGATTGAAGCTGGTTCTGGGGTTGGAGATGGGTAGGGGACTGGAAAGGGGATTGAAGCTGGTTCTGGGGTTGGAGATGGGTAGGGGACTGGAGAGGGGACTGAAGATGGTTCTGAGGCTGGACCTGAGTAGGGGACTGAAGTTGGGGTTGAGGTTGGGAGGGGGACTGAAGCCGAGGCTGTGGAGGTGACTGGAGCCGAGGTTGAGGTTGGGTCTGGGGGCTATGGGACGACAGGGCCTGAGGGTCACCCTTCTCCTTGCTGCCCTGCTTGGCCCCAGCGGGGTCCCTGAGGGTGGGCAGCAGCTGGCTGAGAGGGTCCAGGTCAGCAGGTCCACTGGGGAACTAAGAGAGAGGGAGCGGGGGCAAAGAATGGACGGGAAGGGGTGGAGAAAGGAACAGGGAGAGAAAGCAAAGGTCAAAGAACTTCAAAGGCTGCCGCTGGAAGCTCTGTGCTGGGGAGAGACAAAGTCCTAGAGGGGCCACAAATGAACACAACTAGCTCCTGATATAAGAGGGCAGTGAGGGAGTGTTACTATGCGCTCAACGTAAATAGAACAAATACAGCAGCGAATCACATGCTCCCTTTAGAAGGCAGCAGCAGCATGCACTCAGGCAGCCCGCCAGCAAGGCACTCTCACGTTCCAGACACTTTGACAACTACAACAACAGGGATATCCAGAGTTACATATCCAAAGTCCCCAATTCTGACCCCCGGCCCCAACCCTAAAACCTAACCCTATTCCTAACCTTAACCCCAAACTTAAACTGTCTGAAAGTTCAGCATGTCTGGGACAGGATCTTGCCAATTTTGGATACTACTAGCACTGTGTATGAGGGGAGTAGGGCTGCAGACAATACCGGGTCTCTGGGCGGTCTGCTGTCTGCAGGGCCGGGTTTGGGGCTGGCGCAGGCTGCAGCACAGGGCGTAGTGTCCCCGGTGGCCCTCTTCTCAGTCTTGACCCGGACCGTCTGCAGGCTGAGAGCGGCCGGAGGGGGCAGGTCTCTCAAGTCCTTCTCATCCGTGTCCAGCAGGAAGCGCAGCAGCTGGTGGTCCTGGGGGGTGGTGGGGGGTCCGTTGGGGTTGGCGGTGGCAGGGCTAGCAGGAGGCTCCTTCTTGATCTCAGACTCCTTGCTGTTGCCGCCCTCGGCCGGGCTGCTGTCCTGCAGGAGGCGGTGGAGGATCTTGTGGCGCTCCGTCAGCGTGCTGTGGGAGGCCGGGCACTGAGGGGTGGAGGTGGGGGTGTTGGGGTGGATGTTAGGAGCGGTGTTGTTGGGGTCCCCAGGCGGCCCCACTCTGCCATTGTCCAGGAGCTGGTTGAGTTTGGGGTTATCCCCCAGGTACTCTCCTCCCCCACCTCCTCCTTTTCCCTCAGGGGGCTTGGCGGGGGGAGGGCGCGTTGGGGAGCTGGTGGGGGTGCTGGCCTTCCTCTGAGGTAGAGGGGAGGGCAGAGAGAAACCCAGGGGGGTCCCTGCTCCACCGTCCCCACCTGAGTGCTGCCTGCTGAGGATTCCACCGCTCCCACCACCACCTCCACCTCCTAAGGCCCCTACCGGAGAGTGCAGGCCAGGGGTGGAAGGGGAGAAGGGGTTCCCTGGGACGCGCGGGCTGCCCCTGGGGGGCCTGGGCGACATGAATGAGGTAGGGATGGCTGTGAGGGGGCTGCCCAGGGGTGAGGGGCTGTTGACCTGCTGAGGACACAACCGGTTGGGCGTCAGGTACCCTGCTGAATGGCTGGTGGGTGTGGTGGTGCCGGAGCTGTTTCCGTTGTTGAGATGGAGGCTTGAGGTGGGGCCTGGGGCTTGACTGGCCTCGATGCCCATGGGTAGGGCAGGGGAACGGGAAGGGTGGGAGGAAGCAGGGCTCCCATGGGTCAGTAGAAGGCTGGAGTTAGTGTTTTCCTGAGAGCTAGCAGTGTTGTGTTCCCTACAAGAGAAGGAAAACATGAGCAAAACATCAGCTGGGTGAGAGAAATATTCTGGAAAAAGTACTGTTTGTTTATATCATTGGCACAAAAACACATTCCCATCAGCCTATACAATCCTATAAAATTCCTACTCTTGCAACCATCGTTGATGGGCAATAAAGTAATCAATTCTACTTGTTCCACATGACCTGCCCGTGTGTTCTCCGTGCCTGCTCGGTTGTGTGTGTTACCTGTCAATAGTGTGAATGCCCATGATGAAGGGCTGAACGTCGGATTTGGGGGGGCAGCAGAACTTGCAGCGGGTCTGAGCGCTGAGGGGGGTCCCGTCGCTCAGGTTGAATTGATAAAGAGGACTGATGGCCGTGCCATGGGTCATCACTGGCAACACGCACAAACAGAAATTGGCCTAATTATCATTGTGGCTTACTTTTAAGGAGAAAAAACATATATGTTTTTGCAATGGCACCACACTGTACTTCGTTATCACAGTTTCATTATTGAGAAAAGATTCTTTCCCCTCTCCCCCCTACTCTTCCTCATCCTCCACTTCTTTCCCCCTCCCCCTCTCCTCACCCTCGTGGAGCAGCTTCTTGGCGTGGGAGGGTTCTTTCCCCTGTGGCTGGAAGAATGCGTAGATGCACTTCCTGACCAGGTCCTCCCAGCCTGGGCGCCCTGTCGCCCGCAGAGCACTGGTCTCTATGGAGATGATTTTCCCTGGAGATAAACAGACACACACACACACAAAAAACACACATCTGTAACCAGAGATACTAAGGCTCGGTGATGAAACCCAGATGGAGTTACATTATGAGGTCAGAGTTAGAGCTCCACAATGATACAAAATACATATTGTTTTTGCCACATTGTGGACCACTCAAAGTGAGTTTTGAGTCACTCAGATGTAAATGGCAGTAGTAGTGAGAGCTAAAACCCTGTCCTTTTCTTTCCTCTCTAGGTAGGTTTACCAACAGGCCTGTTTATTGTGCAACACTCTAGTTAGTCCACCTTCTGGAGCAACACTCTCTAGTTAGTCCACCTTCTGGAGCAACACTCTCTAGTTAGTCTACCTTCTGGAGCAACACTCTAGTTAGTCCACCTTCTGGAGCAACACTCTCTAGTTAGTCTACCTTCTGGAGCAACACTCTCTAGTTAGTCCACCTTCTGGAGCAACACTCTCTAGTTAGTCCACCTTCTGGAGCAACACTCTCTAGTTAGTCCACCTTCTGGAGCAACACTCTCTAGTTAGTCCACCTTCTGGAGCAACACTCTCTAGTTAGTCTACCTTCTGGAGCAACACTCTCTAGTTAGTCCACCTTCTGGAGCAACACTCTCTAGTTAGTCCACCTTCTGGAGCAACACTCTAGTTAGTCCACCTTCTGGAACAACACTCTTAGTTAGTCCACCTTCTGGAGCAACACTCTCTAGTTAGTACACCTTCTGGAGCATACCACCCTGCATACCACTGCTGGCTTGCTTCTGAAGATAAGCAGGGTTGGTCCTGGTCAGTTCCTGGATGGGAGACCAGATGCTGCTGGAAGTGGTGTTGAAGGGCCAGTAGGAGGCACTCTTTCCTCTGGTCTAAAAAAATATCCCAATGCCCCAGGGCACTGCCTTTTGTAGGGTGCCGTCTTTCAGATGGGACGTTAAACGGGTGTCCTGACTCTCTGAGGTCATTAAAGATCCCATGGCACTTGTCGTAAGAATAGGGGTGTTAACCCCGGTGTCCTGGCTAAATTCCCAATCTGGCCCTCAAACCTTCACGGTCACCTAATAATCCCCAGTTTACAATTGGCTCATTAATCCCCTGTAACTATTCCCCAGGTCGTTGCTGCAAATGAGAACACTATAGTTAGTTCACCTTCTGGAGCAACACTCTCTAGTAACACTCTCTAGTTAGTCCACCTTCTGGAGCAACACTCTCTAGTTAGCCCACCTTCTGGAGCAACTCTCTAGTTAGTTCACCTTTGGCACAAAAAGAAAGCTCTCTAATCCACACATTGGAGTGTGTGTGTATGGAGTGTTTGTGTGCCAACAGCAGTTGCGATGTAAAAGGTGATAGGCCAGGGGTTAATACCTGTGGGATCCTGTTTGGTGATGAAGGACTCAGTGCTGATAGCAGGGAGCTGCTGGGGGCGAGGCATCCGACAGGCTATGCAGATCAGGCAGGTCTGCAGGTCTGGGCACAACACCAATCAAAGGTCAGAGTTAAGACTCTGACAGGTGTGTGTGTATGTGTGTGTGTGTGTTTGTTGTAATACACAGGGCGTCACTGTGTCGAACTCTATCCCTCCAATATGGCTCAGGGCTAGCTAGGAGGACAAGGTAAAGACCAGCGTTCTCATGTCGCTGCTGCACCTTTTTCAATGTGTATGTAAACGTCGGTGTGCAGAAGTGGCATGTATCTGTGCATCTAGCTGTATTCATGTGTATATATGTATGCGTCTGTGAGTGTACATGCGTGTCTGTGTGGGAGTATATACAGTGGGGAGAACAAGTATTTGATACCTTGCCAATTATGCAGGTTTTCCTACTTACAAAGCATGTAGAGGTCTGTAAGTTTTATCATAGGTACAATTCAACTGTGAGAGACGGAATCTAAAACAAAAATCCAGAAAATCACATTGTATGATTTGTAAGTAATTAATTTGCATTTTATTGCACGACATAAGTATTTGACACATCAGAAAAGCAGAACTTAATATTTGGTACAGAAACCTTTGTTTGCAATTACAGAGATCATACGTTTCCTGTAGTTCTTGACCAGGTTTGCACACACTGCAGCATGGATCTTGGCACACTCCTCCATACAGACCTTCTCCAGATCCTTCAGGTTTTGGGGCTGTCGCTGGGCAATACGGACTTTCAGCTCCCTCCAAAGATGTTCTATTGGGTTCAGGTCTGGAGACTGGCTAGGCCACTCCAGGACCTTGAGATGCTTCTTACGGAGCCACTCCTTAGTTGCCCTGGCTGTGTGTTTCGGGTCGTTGTCATGCTGGAAGACCCAGCCACGACCCATCTTCAATGCTCTTACTGAGGGAAGGAGGTTGTTGGCCAAGATCTCGCGATACATGGCCCCATCCATCCTCCCCTCAACACAGTGCAGTCGTCCTGTCCCCTTTGCAGAAAAGCATCCCCAAAGAATGATGTTTCCACATCCATGCTTCACGGTTGGGATGGTGTTCTTGGGGTTGTACTCATCCTTCTTCTTCCTTTACACACGGCGAGTGGAGTTTAGACCAAAAAGCTCTATTTTTGTCTCATCAGACTACATGACCCTCTCCCATTCCTCCTCTGGATCATCCAGATGGTCATTGGCAAACTTCAGACGGGCCTGGACATGCGCTGGCTTGAGCAGGGGGACCTTGCGTGCGCTGCAGGATTTTAATCCATGACGACGTAGTGTGTTACTAATGGTCTTCTTTGAGACTGTGGTCCCAGCTCTCATCAGGTCATTGACCAGGTCCTGCCGTGTAGTTCTGGGCTGATCCCTCACCTTCCTCATGATCATTGATGCCCCAAGAGGTGAGATCTTGCATGGAGCCCCAGACCGAGGGTGATTGACCGTCATCTTGAACTTCTTCCATTTTCGAATAATTGCGCCAACAGATGTTGCCTTCTCACCAAGCTGCTTGCCTATTGTCCTGTAGCCCATCCCAGCCTTGTGCAGGTCTACAATTTTATCCCTGATCCTTACACAGCTCTCTGGTCTTGGCCATTGTGGAGAGGTTGGAGTCTGTTTGATTGAGTGTGTGGACAGGTGTCTTTTATACAGAGTTCAAACAGGTGCAGTTAATACAGGTAATGAGTGGAAAACAGGAGGGCTTCTTAAAGAAAAACTAACAGGTCTGTGAGAGCCGGAATTCTTACTGGTTGGTAGGTGATCAAATACTTATGTCATGCAATAAAATGCTAATTAATTACTTAAAATCATACAATGTGATTTTCTGGATTTGTTTTATTTTAGATTCCGTCTCTCACGGTTGAAGTGTACCTATGATACAAATTACAGACCTCTACATGCATTGTAAGTAGGAAAACCTGCAAAATCGGCAGTGTATCAAATACTTGTTCTCCCCACTGTATGTATGTATGTGTGTGTGTGTGTGTACTCACCATCTCCCTCGTCCTGCATGGCTTTGGGCTGGGAGACAGTAAAACACTGCATGATGTCGTACTGCTGCCGTGCCTCCTGGTTCTCGGAGTCCACCTCGTCAGGGGGCCTCTTCAGCATCCGACAGCTAAACGTGTGACTGTTCCTCCAGCCCTGCTCCTGGGGCCACGGCACCCCGTTGACTACACACACACACACACACAAATCATTAGGAACGGGGACACAGACAGGTAAACCAATGTGTGTGTGATGTAATAATAATGGCTTGAAAAGAGACAGGAATGACATATGGGGTAGAGAGACAGATACAAAATATATACAATATAGACAAGAGAAGAGGGGGGAGAGAATAAGCAAGACAGAGAACAGTAGTGAGTGACGACGTTTACATGTGCACAGTATTCTGGATAGTAGCTAATATCCTGCTTAAGGTCTCATTCGGGAGAAGCTGTTTACATGCACCTTTGATATCCCGCTCTGGAGTATCCCTGTAGTCATGAATAAACAGAATATTCCTCATTTAAATTCCTATGGGTTAAATGGAATAGTAACTGAAATCTGGACACTGACTGTAGGCGTATAACCTCTCACGTGTAACACTGCGTAATAACCTATACTATTAACTCCTGCAGAATTGAGCATGTATTGCAGTAAAACGATACAATATATACTTTTGTCTCGGGAACAGGAGTGTAGAAATATGATTTCTTTCTTTCAGCATCTCTTGAGAAAATGCAAATGTGCATGTAGTGTGTTATCTTTGACACTGTTATGCGAGCAGACGGTATTTTAACCATACACAATATGCAGCCAAGACTAACTGAAGTCTTATCAGAAACGTGTTTAATCATTTTCTCAGCTTTTCATTTCCTTAAAACCGGTCAAACCGATGACATTTGGACATTTTGCACAGGTTTAATATTTCCACTGTTTTGGAGTTAGTTTTCCTCCTTGTCCCTAAACGAAACAGACAACTTTACCGGTGTTAACTAGATTGCTAATACATTCTATCAATGTAAGACATTATTCTGGTGAGCACTACTTCATTTAGTCTTCTGGGGCAACAAGTTATGACAGAAGAGAAGCTGCATATATCGAACTATAGTTGGCAAACAAATGGCCTTACCAAATGTCAGAAAGTATAAGCAAAAACTTTTGAATTTGAATTATAGTAAATTAATTATAGTAGGCTAAACTATTATGGTGGATTGAACTGTTTGAAGTGATTTGTTTGACAGTCAGATGAAAACACCATCAAACAACACCAATGATACGCAAAACTGAGTCTGCGCAAACCACAAAAACAACAATAAACAGGATCCGATTTTTACATCCCAGAGTATCCTGTCTTAGATCAGCATGTCCCAGGCATCTTATCTGGGTTTCTCATAACTAGGATACAAGCTTTTTAGGGTTATTGTAAACGGGATATGACATTTATATGAGTCAACTCAAAAACAGAATACTTAATAATAACGGGATATTGGTGTGCATGTAAACGTGGTCACTATGTAGTGAGAGTTTAAGCTGAAGACAGGCAGGTAGATAGTAGCTAGTTGACCTGTCCATCTCTGCTGACATTAACCCATCTTGTCTGGCCTGGCCTATATAGAGAGGAATTACTAGGGGCTTCACGGGACAAACCCTTTCATGTCTCCTGGTTACTATGCTCTTATAGCTGTCACGTGATCTGGCTGCTTCATACTGCATGATACCTTGCCTATAGCAGAGATTCCTCTCTTACCTCCTCTCCATCCTCTTTGTCTTTCTCTCTTACCCGTCTTCCCTCTATCATGTTCTTCTTCATCTCCTTTCCTTCCTTCCTCATCTCCTTTCTCTTGTCCTTGTCACACTGCTCGACCTCTTCTTTCGACTTCTTCTCTTCCTTTCTACTTCTCTCTATTCCTCTGTCTGATCCCTCCCCCCTCTCTCTCGCCCTCCTCTCCTTCCTTCACCATCCTCTCTTCTCTCGCCCCCTCCCCTCCTCCTCTCCTATCATCCTCACCGAGGCTCTTGGGCAGCAAGTTGCGGATGAACTCATTGTGGTCTCCCACGTGGAGGATGCTGTACACGCTGGAGGTCATCAGCTCTTCCTGGGCGTAACCTAGGTAACCCGTCACATTCTCTGACACAAACACGATCCGGCCCTCGCGGTTGACCACAAAGAAGAAGCCGTCCAGGGCCTGGCCCGAAACAGAGGGAGGGACAAAAGAGGAGTGAAACAGACACCTCCGGAGGAAGGGGAACACACAAAGAGAGCAGGGGGACTTCAGCCTTTCTCTCTCTCACAGCCCCAGCCTCAGCCAGGGGGAAAGTGTGCCAGGAACTAACGTGGAAAGCATAATGACACTGGGCCTCACTGGGAAACTAAGTCCTGGGAACCATACAGAGCCACTGAATCACTCTGGACAAAACAGAGAAAATACTGAAGACAGAGAGATTAGAACAAAATTGCAGTTGTCCCCGAAAATTGCATTTTTACACAAAAAATATACACAACTAACTTTATGCAAATTTACTGTGAGCAGATGCACTCTAATTACTATGCATTCATTTACCAATGAGCAACCAAAAATATGAATATATTTTCATGAAAGAGTACCTGTGCTTAGAAAGCAGCATGACTAAATGATCCAATCAATGGATAAGTTGATACTTCCTGTGTCTGTCACTGAAATTCAAATTCCACCAAGCTTTATTGTTTCACTCACCTCGAGCAGCAGCGGCCCCAGAGCCTCTTTCTCCACCATGCCCTGACTACTGGACGAAATGTCACTCCTCTGCACCTTGTCCTCTGGTGATATTAGAGATGCTTTCTCTGCAGGGGACAAACACACAGAGATCTTAGGAACAGTAAAAAAAAAAAGGGGGGGGGGGGCTGAACTTAGGGTGATCAGCCATCGCTAGCACGTACGTTTAGTCTTCTTTATTTTACTGACATCAAACATTACACAGGCATTATGCAATTACTTAGCAATTCCAAGTAATAACTCTTATACAGCTTGTTATTCCCCTCATAATGACTGTATTTCATACAGAATAATGAACATTGTGGACTTCTGCTGAATTGTGTTCTGATGACATCAGCCCGATCAAAGGGTTAGGGGGAATCAACGCAACACATTTACAGCACACTGTAAATCTACTGTACTGTTACTGTACAGCAGCAGAAGCCAACAACTGGAAGTTTGAGTGAAACAGCCTGTTTATTCTGGCATGGACACCAACAAATACTGCTTTGAGGAGTACTTATAATTAAACCATGTACTGCATATCCCCAATGTCACAAACTCTTAAAAATCTATTCAACAATGACCCAAATCTCTTCTTGGACCTGGTTTATTGATCTTACAGTTTCAGTCAAGGTTGTAAGAGAGTGATGAGGAGAATGGGAGGGAGGGAACCACGGAGGAGGAGAGAGAGGAATAGTGGAACTGTGGATTGTCCACTGATAAATTACTTTTCTCTTCCTGATCAATGAGCTGATGATAGGCTGCTGAGGTTCTGGCGGGGACAGACAGACAGAGAGAGAGAGAGAGAGAGACAGAGACAGAGAGAGCGAGAGAGAGCAAGAGAGAGAGCGAGAGTGAGAGATGTCTGAGGCCAGCAGGGTAGAACACAGTACAGATACAGAGGATTGTACTGAGCTGGATCGGAGAGAGAGAGAGATAGGTGCTGGACAATCCATCACATGTCATTACTATACTGTAGGCCTGACTCCTCCTCTCCTCACTCACTGGGCTCATTGCCATGGTAGCAGTCTTGGCCCGGTCTTTGACCCCTGAACCGGTCACGATGGGTGGGATGTCAGCACACAGAGCTCACTATACTGAACTGTCCCCACCAAGTAAGCAAACAACCAAGAGCTGGAAGAGAGACCAGGGAAGAGATGAGAGGAGAGAGAGATACTATAACGAGAGGAAGGAGAAGGAGAGGAAAAGAGGAAGAGAGAAACAGAGGTACTTTCTCCTTTATCCCCGACCGGTCTCTCTTCTCCTGGGAGAAAAAAAAACAGAGGAGTGTATATTTATCAAGCACGGTCTGGCTGGTGGCCAGGTCTTAAAATAAGAGTGGCGAGTGAGCACATCACTGTGAATTACACTCTGTATTCCAGGAGGCCAAGAAATGAAACCAAAAACACAAAGCCGTGATTAGGTTATTGACAAAACAACCAGGGCTGGGTGAGGACTTTACTGCCTGAGACATTAATATCCTGCAGTGGGCCTGCCTGTTGGGACACTTGCTGCTCTACTGCTCAACTACACTGTTGTATCACTAGATAGCTACTGTACCACTGTTTAAACCAGAGCAGGGTTTAACTTCACAAAATAATAAGATGTTCATCAACTGCACATCTTTAGCAACTGCACATATTAAGTTTGCAAATGCATACTGAAAATGTATATTTACAAGGCAAGTCCATTTGTTTGGAATTGGTCTGGCTTAGAGACGTGTATTTTTCTCCTGTTGAGGATTTTCTTCCCTAAAATACATAGTTAAGTAACCCATACAGATGTAAGATCTTATTTGATCACCCCGTTGCAGGAGAAGTTTCTTGAATTCGGGAATTATTTTACTTAGTGTATTTGAGGTTTAAAGGGTAAGAAGCATAAATGTAACCACATGTAACATATAGATTTGCATTAATATACACTCCAAAAGTAGCAATTCAAAGTCCCAATTGTTTTGTTATTACATAAAACCGATTAGAATTCTGCAGAATAACGGAAGTCATGTCGGAAAATGTTTTTCCCGGGGTGTGATGTAATATGGAGGACCCGGGCATGCCAGCCTATTTCCTATAATGTAAACTCCAACAGAAATACATTTAAATGTATAACTTTAAATGAATCCAAATTGTTCGCACTCATGTCTACTGGTTTCAACTTACAAGCAAATACTTTATGAATGTATTGTTACATATCAACTTGCAAGGTTGCTAGCCCACTAGCCCGCTAACTTTAGTCCTACCAGTATTAATAAATGTTAAAGTTACACTTATCTCAGCCAGCCAGCTAACGTTAGCTATTTAGCCAACTAGCTATTAGCCTAGCTAACCCCCAAGCCAAAGCCCAACAACTGGAGACGAGCTAGAACACAACTAATAAAACAACTAAAACATAACCGCAGATGAAAAGCAAAGTGAAGGCCTCAAAAGTGGCGCAGTGATCTAAGGCACTGCATCGTAGTGCTAGCTATGCCACTAGAGAACCTGGTTCAAGTCTTGGCCGGGCGCAATACACACTGACACGATCTCCAAGTGCTTCCACCGACACATTGGTGTGGCTGGCTTCCGGGTTAAGCAAGCGCTGTGTCAAGAAGCAGTACGGCTTGGCTGGGTTGTGTTTCGGAGGATGCACGGCTCTCGACCTTCGCCTCTCCCGAGTCCGTACGGGAGTTGCAGAGATGGGACAGGACTGTAACTACCAATTGGATACCATGAAATTGGGGAGAAAAATGGGTAAAAAAATAAATAGTAAAAAAAGCAAAACAAGAGCTGAGACTTACAGATTGATGGCTGGGGCCCATCCGATGAGTTAGCTACCAATGCGAGGGGAAGCTAGCACTGAGCCAAGGTAGTTACAAAACTCTCGTAGCCTACTTCACAGAGAACATGCCAAAACAAAAATGAGAACAGACAAGGTACTACACAAATAGAGCATGCAGGTATGATTTTATATTTCGTTTTTAGCCCACGGCAAGAAGGCATGCTTACGGGTTGCCAGTAGATAACACAGCCAAAGACTATGACGAGCATGAGGATGCTAACGTTAGCAAGTTTGATCTAGCTACCGAGCTAGCATACGAACTCTGTAGCACAGAGTAGATTCTCCATATGACGTTGAGAAATAATGCATTGTGGGTAGTTTCAAAGAAATCTGGAAATACATTTATAAATATATAATAACCCCAAAATATAACTGTTTGTAGTTATAGGTATAGACCGTGACTACAACTAAGTTACTAAGTATTTGACCACACTGTAGTTACTCTGGTGAGTAAAAACACATGCTTCCTACCCTTTAAAAAGGCTTCTGAAGTTTGTTTTCACTTGGAAATTTCAGACTTGATTTTCCCTCACGAAAAATGTATCAACCCCTACAAAAATGGCCATTTATTATTATCCACCTAATAATTCCCATTTCCTCATGCTGCAGGATTATTTTCCTGCTGTAGCAAACTGGCTCAAATTAAGATCCTACATCTGTATGGTGTCTTCAGAGAGGCCAGGGTATGTCCTTGTCCATCTTAGGATCAGATAGGAGAGGGGTGAAAGGGGAAGTGGAGGGACAGAGAGGGGGAAAGAGGTGAAAGAGGGGAGAGTTGCAAGAGAGAGATGTGAGAGACACAGAAGAGGGGAGTGCAGGCCTAGGGAGAGGGGGAGAGGAGAGCAGAGCAGTGTGTGTTCCTGTTTCTCTCTGTGTAGAAAGTGTAGGGGAAAGGGAAGCTGGGCTTTGCAAGAGGCCCTCTTGCACAAGGTCAAGGGGCAGGGAGCTCAGCCATTGGCTGCTTTCTCACACGCCCAACCCCCTCCCCCGCCTGAGCTCGCGAAACAAAAACAGAAGAGAAGGCCCTCTTCCAGAGTGATACATTGGCGAGGCCACTGGGCCCCTGACATCCTCATGTCATGGCTATGTCAGCTCTAAGTAGGCTTTATGTCACCTCTGCCACATCCTCTACCCTAGCTAGGCTCTTTCCTCATGCTGGGAGCAGAAGAAAAACAGGGGATCTCGTTCAAGAACTCCTTGAGCCTTACATAGGAGGAGGAGAAAACACACACATACACACACACACACACACTAATATTTCCCCTCATTTCACTGAGGCTGAAAGAGGGAAAATGGCACCTTCTGAGAGCCACCATTGCGTGTGCTAATTCTGGTGCAGGCAAGCAACCGCTGCTGTTTACTCTCACACTTCTACTCCACTGCGTCTCCCTGCCTGCCTGCTCAAGGCCAACACCAGTCCTCCCTCCGTTGGGCCTCCGGTACTACCCTATCCCAGATAGGAAATCAGGGTTGGAAGGAATATTCTAATTTACACCCAAGCCTGTTTGTGATGATGGAAATCATGGCCAGGAATAAGATGGGAATCAGGGCCAGGAATAAGCAGATGTTTGAGTGACATGTTAGGTTGCAATCTTAAAGGAAAAATCCACCCAGAAACTCACACGTTACATTTGGCATCATCATGATGATGTGGCAAGTCCCACTTTGCTTGCTGAAAGTTCAATATCTTAACTTGACTGCTGCCATGCAAAACATTGTGGGACTATATCAACAGTGGACTAAAGAATAGTGGCGTTTTCCTTTAATAAGGGCTGTGGTGTGTAGATTATACAGTCACCTTCAAAATTATTGGCAACCTTGCAAAAGATTAGCAAAAATAATGAGCTATATTGTATGCTCTAAAATATATATATATATTATTTTATACTAACACAGTTTCTCAGAGAAAGATATTTTGTTTAACAAGTAATACTTTTTTTTCTCTATTGGCACCCCTATTTTCAATAGTTTGTGCACCCTCCCCTTAAAAGGAAAACGATGCAGGGTTTATCTAAAATGTTTTAAGAAATTGGAGAACACATTGGGAGGGATCTTAGACCATTCCTCCATATAGAATCCTTCCAGATCCTTGATATCCTTCGTCTGCACTTATGGCCTGACTTCTTCAATTCAAACCATTACATTACATTTAAGTCATTTAGCAGACGCTCTTATCCAGAGCGACTTACAAATTGGTGCTTTCACCTTATGACATCCAGTGGAACAGCCACTTTACAATAGTGCATCTAGGTCTTTTAAGGGGGGGAACTGTACTTCCTCAGTGGTAGGGAGGCGAGCAGGCCAGAGGTGGATGAACGCAGTGCCCTTGTTTGGGTGTAGGGCCTGATCAGAGCCTGGAGGTACTGAGGTGCCGTTCCCCTCACAGCTCCGTAGGCAAGCACCATGGTCTTGTAGCGGATGCGAGCTTCAACTGGAAGCCAGTGGAGAGAGCGGAGGAGCGGGGTGACGTGAGAAAACCACAGGTTTTCAATGCGCAGACTGAGGGGAATAAGGAGCAATTCCATAATAAGGTCAACCGGAGCATGAAGAAAACTAAATGACTTATTTCCAAATTAAACTTTCATTAAACTTTCAAACTACTTTCATATTTACCTTGAATGTGCGTATTTTGAAGTGCAGACTACACATTTGGCCTTTATATTTACCAAATGTAATGTTATTGTTACTATAGAGTAGGATACAAAGTCTCAAAATAAGGCTTTTCAGTCAACCAGATTTCACAGCTATTGGCAATGGCTCATAGAATTAGTTTTGGTACGAACATCTGTCCCCCTGTGTTTCTGACCAAGTCGGAAGGTTAATGATACAATATCAAACTAATTTTAGTCCTTTGAGTGCTAGAATAGAATTCTACAATCTAAATAGAATGCTAATTTGGACAGGCAGTGTCACATCCTTAACATTTGAGGAAAAGTTGTTACTGTAGATACATTTCGAGTATGATTGTATGCAAACTTTCTGTGCAAAGCTAACTTTCATAACGAGCTTAGGTGATGCATAATTGTTTTCCTTTCTCTCTTTGTCAGTACTCGTTCTAAGCGTAACAGATGTGACCGTTATTGGCGCTTCATAACAGGATCGTGGACTCACTAGAAAGCATCACTGCATAACGCGATCATGGGAAAAACATTCATGCCCTTCATACCACTTTCGAAGTGTGTTTATGTTAACAAACAAGCTAGCAGGCAATCTATCTGTGTGATCTATTTTGGGTGATCTCACGTTTGCTTATGAACTGCAATCATGAGTTGTTCTGCTGCCTGGAGCATAGCATGTGATCACATCACATGGCATAATAAAGGTCTTAAAATAATACACATAACTAAGGTCTTAAAAATCCATAAGACACTTTCACCAGTCATGCTGAGTTTGTTTACTTCCTTGAGTAAGTACAGGTGTCCCCCAGTGAAAATATTTGTCTGTATCTGTTTGGTCTGCCCTGCGGTGTGACAGGTACTTTGCGCGCTTGTGAACTATAGCTGTCAAGCCTGAGGTGATTTACGATCTGACAAGAAATTTAGTCGAAAGTGCGAACCCTGTGCCGCTCACTGGTAGGTTACAATTCAATTAAACTTTTTTTTTTTTAACCCTTTCACGTAATGAAAATGAAGAATAGTTTAACCCTTCGTAGGAAAACGTCAAGATATAAATAAAATTGTATGTCACATGCACCGAATACAACAGACCTTACAGTGAAATGCTTAATTACAAGCCCTTAACCAACAATGCAGTTTAAAAAAAATACCTTAAAGTAACAAAGTAACAAAGAATTAAAGAGCAGCAGTAAAATAACAATAGCGAGGCTATATACCGGGGGTACCGGTACAGAGTCAATGTGCAGGGTTTTGTCGTGCCCTCTTCACGACTGTCTTGGTGATGTGGACATCAAGGAACTTGAAGCTCTCAACCTGCTCCAATACAGCCCCGTCGATGAGAATGGGGGCGTGCTCGGTCCTCCTTTTCCTGTAGTCCACAATCATCTCCTTTGTCTTGATCACGTTGAGGGAGGGGTTGTTGTCCTTGCACCACACGGTCGGGTCTCTGACCTCCTCCCTATAGGCTGTCTTGTCGTAGATCAGGCCACCACTGTTGTCATCGGCAAACTTAATGATGGTGTTGGAGTCATGCAGTCATGAGTGAACAGGGAGTACAGGAGATGACAAGGGATGAGTGAGGAATGAGTCCAGCTAGGCTTGGGTGGTATCCGGATTGTTACAGCTTCATACCGACCTTACCGGGATTTTCGGTAATATCGGCATAAACACGAGGGCCGCTGTTTTCAAACACACTAATCCGAAGGTTAGCAATGCTAACAAGCACATGTAAAACCTCTTAGAGCATGCTAACTAAATGCTAACGAGCGTACCGCATACATTTTTATACAGTCTCTGACCTAAACTACAAAGTAAGTCCAAAATGCTACTCCCAGTTTGCTGCATGGACAAAACAAATTAGACAGCAAGGCTCTTGAGCCAGGAGGGGATTCTCTGCTGTTACCAAGCTAAACTTGATTTTGAAATAAGCTAACCACTTAGCTAGATAGCTAACTAGCTACTAAATTAGCAAACCAAACAAACACCACATGACTGGGGACTACCGTTACGTTTTATTATGAAAAATTATGTGACAGGTGAAACAAAGAATGCCATCTTCTTTATCTCCTAACGTATTTCACATTGTTGACTGCAGGTATTTACCTAAAAAGTAGCTACAAATATTCAAATGTATAAAAATAAACTTCAAAATAAATTGTTTGAATGTTATTGACGGTATTGAAAAACCATCTCGTGACTTGTTCCAAATACCCCGGTATACAGCCCAAGCTTATTTGAAATAAACATGGAAAGGAAATGGGTGTTTCAATTCCTAGGGTTAGAGGTGTATATATATATTATTCCATTCACGCACTTATCAAGCGAACATCCCTGGTCATCCCTACTGCCTCTGATCTGGCAGACACACTAAACACAAATGCTTTGTTTGTAAATTATGTCTGAGCGTTGGAGTGTGCCCCTGGCTATCCGAAAAAAAGAAAAAAAAATTGTGCCATCTGGTTTGCTTAATACAAGCAATTTGAAATTATTTATACTTCTACTTTTGATACTTTTGTATATTTAAAACCAAATACTTTTAGACTTTTACTCAAGTAGTATTTTATTGGGTGACTTTTACTCTATTTTACTTCTATTAAGGAATCTTTACTTTGACAATTGGGTACTTTTTTCCACCACTGTACAAATAAACACCTTAACATTTCCATTTATGCTTGATAAGTAAATTCTGTGAGACATTTTGTTTCTTATTTTGTGTGCAAATGTCACATCCATAACGATGGAATTTCCCTGATATGGTCGTTGCAAATTGGTGATTTTGTGGTCAATTAACCATTTCTTTGTGGATTTTGATGTGTGCTTAGGGGCTTTGTCTTGCTGGAAGATCCATTTGGGGCCAAGTTTCAGCGTTCTGGCAGAGACAACCAGGTGTTTGACTAAAATGTCCTGGTACTTGGTAGAGTTCATGATGCTGTTGGCCCCAGGACCAGTCTAAGCAAAACATCCCCACGACATGAAATATCCACAACCAGAAGGTATGAAGTTATTTTATGTATATGTATTTGTCAAACGCACCGCTGGTGTGCATGGCCAAAGGACTTCCATTTTTGTCACATATACGACCATAGCACCTGGTTCCAATCCAAGTGTCAGTGCTGTTTAGCAAGCCCCAGGTGTTACTGTGAAAAATGCTTTTTTTTCTAGCAACCCTTCTGAAGAGCCTATTGGCATAGAGGTCCCACTGGGCACACACTGGTTGAATCAGGTGAAGCAGGGTACATGGAGGTAGGCATCTAGATGGTAGACTCAAGCTGTATGTGAAGGTAAATTCAGAGTAAGTTTGGGTTCATGTAGGCTACGTTGACATCTGATTCGCCCAACAAAAGACACCATCATTTCAACATGTAGCTAGTTATACTATCATTCATGCATGGTTTATAGGATCTTCGGACGTTTAGAAGTAGTTACCGTTGCTCCTGTAAATAGGATGCTATTCTAATTCATGATCTAATTCATGATCAAATGGCTATTTGCAATCCCCCCCTTTATGCTGCCGCTACTCTCCGTCTATTATCTATGCATAGTCACTTTAATAACTCTACCTACTTGTACACATTACCTCACTTACCTCGACTAACCGGTGCCCCCGCACATTGGCTCTGTACCGGTACCCCCTGTATAGCCTTGCTATTTGTTACTTAAACATTTTTGGGAGGGGTATTTTTTCTTAAAACGGAATTGTTGATTAAGGACTTGTAAGTAAGCGCTTCACTGTAAGGTCTACACATGTTGTATTTGGCGCATGTGATATTATACTGAACAAAAATATAAAACGCAAATGTGCAGTTTTGTCACACAACACAATGCCACAGATGTCTCAAGTTTTGAGGACGCGTGCAATTGGCATGCTGACTGCAGGATTGTCCACCAGAACTGTTGCCAGATAATGTAATGTTAATTTCTCTACCATAAGCCGTCTCCAATGTTGTTTTAGAAAATTTGGCAGTACGTCCAACCGCAGACCAAGTGTAACCACGCCAGCCCAGGATCTCCACATCCGGCTTCTTCACCTGCGGGATTGTCTGAGACCAACCATCCGGACAGCTGATGAAACTGAGGAGTATTTCTGTCTGTAATAAAGCCATTTTGTGGGGGGAAAAAAATAATTATGTTTGCCTGAGCCTGGCTCCCTAGAATGTGTTGAAATGATAGCTCAGCAAAATCAGACATAGCTTGTTTCCAAAGCTATGCAGGGTATATACATGGTAGACTTGTTGTCATTTAACTTCTTTGGGATAGGGGGCAGTATTTTGACGTCCGGATGAAAAGCGTGCCCAAAGTAAACTGCCTGTTACTCAGGCCCAGAAGCTAGGATATGCATATAATTGGTAGAATACACTCTAAGGTTTCTAAAACTGTTAAAATAAGGTATGTGAGTATAACAGAACTGATATGGCAGGCAAAACCCAGAGGACAAACCATCCCCCCCCAAAAAAAGAAATTCAGCTTACTACTACTTTAAATGGATAGTACTATAATTATAAGGCCAAGTCCTCCCAGATTGCAGTTCCTAGGGCTTCCACTAGATGTCAAGTCTTTAGAAAGAGTTTCAAGCTGGTTTTTGGAAAAATATTTTGAGCTCCCATTTTGGCTGTAGTGTTTCCAAGCGCGTGGAGGAAAGCGCGTTCTTTCTTATTTATCTCCGGTAATGAACATACTATATTCTCTGTCTTAAATTTAATAGTTTATTTGCGTATTAGTATATATAAGGTTTGATTATAAACGTTGTTTGACTTGATTGGAAAAGTTTATTAGTAACGTTTGGGATTAATTTTGTATGCATTTTCATGGAGGGAAACTGGATGGATTATTGACTGAAGCGCGCCAGCTAAACTGAGTTTTTATGGATATAAAGAAGGACATTTAAACGTGTTAACCCTCGCAAGGCTGCAGGCCCAGACGGCATCCCCAGCCGCGTCCTCAGAGCATGCGCAGACCAGCTGGCTGGTGTGTTTACGGACATATTCAATCAATCCTTATCCCAGTCTGCTGTTCCCACATGCTTCAAGAGAGCCACCATTGCTCCTGTTCCCAAGAAAGCTAAGGTAACTGAGCTAAACGACTACCACCCCGTAGCACTAACTTCCGTCATCATGAAGTGCTTTGAGAGACTAGTCAAGGACCATATCACCTCCACCCTACCTAACACCCTAGACCCACTCCAATATGCTTACCGCCCGAATAGGTCCACAGACGACGCAATCGCATCCACACTGCCCTAACCCATCTGGACAAGAGGAATACCTATGTGAGAATGCTGTTCATTGACTACAGCTCAGCATTTAACACCATAGTACCCTCCAAACTCGTCATCAAGCTCGAGACCCTGGGTCTCGACCCCGCCCTGTGCAACTGGGTACTGGACTTCCTGACGGGCCGCCCCCAGGTGGTGAGGGTAGGTAACAACATATCCACCCCGCTGATCCTCAACACTGGGGCCCCACAAGGGTGCGTTCTGAGCCCTCTCCTGTACTCCCTGTTCACCCACAACTGCGTGGCCATGTACGCATCCAACTCAATTATCAAGTTTGCGGACGACACAACAGTGGTAGGCTTGATTACCAACAACGACGAGACGGACGACAGGGAGGAGGTGAGGGCCCTCGGAGTGTGGTGTCAGGAAAATAACCTCACACTCAAAGTCAACAAAACAAAGGAGATGATCGTGGACTTCAGGGAGCACCCCCCTATCCACATCGACGGGACAGTAGTGGAGAGGGTAGTAAGTTTTAAGTTGCTCGGCGTACACATCACGGACAAACTGAATTGGTCCACCCACACAGACAGCGGCGTTTCAACCTCAGGAGGCTGAAGAAATTTGCTTTGTCACCAAAAACACTCACAAACTTCTACAGATGCACAATCGAGAGCATCCTGTCGGGCTGTATCACCGCCTGGTACGGCAACTGCTCCGCCCACAACCGTAAGGCTCTCCAGAGGGTAGTAAGGTCTGCACAACGCATCACCGGGGGCAAACTACCTGCCCTCCAGGACACCTACACCACCCGATGTCACAGGAAGGCCATAAAGACCATTAAGGACAACAACCACTCGAGCCACTGCCTGTTCACCCCGCTATCATCCAGAAGGCGAGGTCAGTACAGGTGCATCAAAGCAGGGACAGAGAGACTGAAAAACAGCTTTTATCTCAAGGCCATCAGACTGTTAAACAGCCACCACTAACATTGAGTGGCTGCTGCCAACACACTGACTCAACTCCAGCCACTTTAATAATGGAAATGGATGGAAATTGATGTAAAAATATATCACTAGCGACTTTAAATAATGCTACTTATTATAATGTTTACATACCCTACATTACTCATCTCATATGTATATACTGTACTCTATATCATCTACTGCATCTTTATGTAATACATGTATCACAGGCCACTTTAAACTATGCCACTTTGTTTACATACCCTACATTACTCATCTCATATGTATATACTGTACTCGATACCATCTACTGCATCTTGCCTGTGCCGTTCTGTACCATCACTCATTCATATATCTTTATGTACATATTCTTTATCCCTTTACACTTGTGTGTATAAGGTAGTAGTTTTGGAATTGTTAGGTTAGATTACTCGTTGGTTATTACTACAATGTCGGAACACAAGCATTTCACTACACTCGCATTAACATCTGCTAACCATGTGTATGTGACAAATAAAATTTGATTTGATTATCGAACAAAGGGACCATTTGTGATGTAACTGGGACCTTTTGGAGTGCCAAAAGAAGTAGATCATCAAAGGCAAGGCATTTTTTATATCGCTATTTCTTCATACCGACCTTACCGGGATTTGTGTTGTGTTTGCATGCGGGGCGCTGTCCTCAGATAATCGCATGGTTGCTTTCGCTGTAAAGCCTTTTTGAAATCTGACACGGCGGCTGGATTAACAAGAAGTTAAGCTTTATTTTGATGTATTACACTTGTGATTTTTATGATAGTAAAATATTTAGAGAGATTTGAATTTGGCGCTCTGCAATTTCACCGGATGTTGTCGACTTTCCCAAACAGGTTTTAAGTGCATTACCCCTCATATACCAGTAGGTGTCAATGTTTAGGCAGGAACTGTTTGACTGTGGCTTCACATTTTATTTTTAATATACCTCTTTATTTAGGTTGATGGAATGTCCAGAGGAGACTTTGGGTCCGTCTGATAAGGTAAATTAAGCCTGTTAGCTAGGTTTGCTAGCTAGCTAGAATGGCATTGCCCTCCATCCCCATTTACAATTAAACAATTTGGGAAAGCTAACGTTATAACTTACTAACTTACTGGTAGAGCAACTAAGCCAGTTACTGGCTGTCAATATCACAGAGTTGTGTTACATGGCTATCTAGCCATATCTTGTTTTTTTATTTTGATTTAGCTGTGAAGTTGTGCGTAGTGTTGGTGACGTCAAAGGCATTGCAGTGTATTTTTTTTGTTATACATGTTACCACATTGTTAGCTTTTTACTTTTTTTGATTACATAGATGTTTCAAAATTCACAAAAAGTGACATTATCCGAAGAAGATTATCTCATAGAACAAAACATAAGATCCCTTATTTTCTGCGTTTATCCCCCCCCAATAACATTTCCCCCCCCCCCATAGGCTTTTCCCAACGAGCTATGGTGGAGTTAGCCTCCTTGTACCTATTGCTTGATTTATGAAGGGCAACAAACAATTGTCTCTTTTCATTTGAGAGTTCTTTACCTTTCCCCACGGTGATGGATTACAAATGGATTTTACATGGTCAGAGCCTTGAGAATGACTTAAAAAAGTAGAATGTTAACAGATTTTTATTTCTGTTTTATTTTATTTATAAGAATCTTCAGGAGTGCCAACAATTTGGACACATATCTTTTTGAGAGAAAAAAATATAACTTGTTAAAGAGAATCTATCATCTCCCTAAGTAATTATATTAGTATAAAATAATTGAATATCCTTTTTTTATAATACAATATAGCTCAGTATGTGTATTATTCATTTATACAGTCGTTCCCCCCCTAATCTTTATCAAGGGTGCCAATCATTTTGGAGGTGACTGTATACATTACAGTGCTGCTTATAAATGCCTGCTGGTTGTGTGTGTCCATTCTAACAGGATGTTTGATGGAATCTCTGACCAGAGGGAAAACAGGGAAAATACATGCTTAACCATGTAGTCCCTTAGACACAGATCTTAGATAAGCTTACCCTCCCCAAATCCTAAACTTAAACATCAGAGTGAAAAATACTAATCTGAACATAGATCCGTGTTTAGAGGGACAACGTCATCATCCTACTCTAACTGCTTTAGTTTCCATTCGGGCTATGACAGTGGAAACTAACATGTTTCTTACTCCAATGGTGTAGTCGTAGCATAATGATTGCCATGCTCAGAGTGGTCTCAAGTGAAATAAACATTAAGGCTCTGACCTAAATCGGACCGGGTTTTTCGCAACAGAGGGATTTAAAGGCTTGTAAATGAATCTCCTGCATTACTTAGGCCTAGCCCACCATTTCAAAGTCTATAGGTTCCCATTCCTAGCAGCGACGTGCAGCTAGCTACATTAAAACTAAATTGGTTTTGATTTAAGAACTAATTGACCCCGAAACACATAAAGCTGATCACAAGATGGCTTGGGACCACTAGACGAATATTATACCCTTCAGGTTGTTATCTAATGGTTAACCCTAAAACAACACTGGGTAGGGGTCAAGACCTGAAGGAAAGCTGCCTTGTGAGAAGCTCTGTTAAACGTGTTGGATGACAGGCCAACCAGTGTGACCGCCCTTCTGCAGAGCCCTGAGGTCAAATTCAAAGCCAGAAATTGATTCAGGGCTCTGGTTAGGCCTAGAAATGAGCCAATTGTAGTACCCCTCAGAGTGGCTTGGGCCCTGGGGATGTAGACTGAGGTATGGTGGTGATATGGGGGCCTTTAGTTATGTTCAGACAGACAGACAGACAGACAGAGAGAGCATTGACAGCTCAGTCTCTGTTACCAACTATCCTCTGTTGGCCAAATATCCTAATGATGTTAATCCTAATCCTGATTTAGCTATCTAATATAGTCAGCCAAATCAATAATGATCCCTGTCATCATAATCCCCCACAACATGATGGAACTAATCTGGTCATTCATCCCTGAGAGGGGTCTTGGCACGACACTCCTTCCTCTGTTAGTACCACAGTATGCTTCATGCCAGCGTACAACATACATTATTCATACTGGCACAATGAATAAATCATCACATCAGAAAATATTCCTCTCTCCATCAGAGAGGAATGGACCCTGCCTGGATGGATCTGCTCGCTCACCCTATGGATGGATGGCTTTTCCCCATTGGCAGGGTGTGTGTGAACGTGTGTGTGTGTGTGTGTGTATGTGTTTGAACATATATGTGTGTGTAGGGCAAGCCCAGCGACTTGTCTTATCAACTCTATGCAAGAATTTGCTATGAGTCGTCTTAGGAAATCAACATTTTCTTTGTTGGTCTTGCCAACCACCAATGTCACACCACTGAGAAGCAGAGGTGACATCATGTAAGTCTGATATCTGATTGGAGGTTAACTTTAAAGTAATACTAGTGGTCAACAAGGTTTTGAATCCAAACAACTCAGATGGTTATACAAGGGTCTAAGATTCATTGTTCTTTCTCTTATTTGTTTCTGCCCAGCTGTGGTGAGATTCTTTTTTCTCTCTCACTTTCTCTCTCTTTCTTCTCTTTCTCTCTTTTCCCCCCGTTTCTTTTCTCTCTTTCTTTCTTTTCTGTTTCTTCTCTCTCTTCTGTTCTGTTTCTTCTTGCTCTTTCTTTTCTGTTTCTTCTCTCTCTTCTGTTTCTTCCCTATCTCGTTCTTTCCTGTTTCTTCCCTCTTTTCTGTTTCTTCTCTCTCTTTCTTTTCTGTTTCTTCCCTCTCTTGCCCCCAAACAATTGTGTTTTATTGTTTGTTTATCTGTGTTGTTTGTAACTTGTTTTTTAAAACTATTTTTGTCTATAATGTTGCCGCTACCGTCTCTTATGACCGAAAATAACTTCCAGACATCAGGACTGCGATTACTCACCACGGACTATCAGAAAACATTTTCTTCTTTCACGATTCTGACGAGCCCGAGAATATACGGATCCCTCGAGAACAGGCCCTGACCCCAGAGATCTGCGTGAACAAGAGGCGAAGAAAGAGAGGCCGAAAGGGCGGGCTGCCTTCTGAGGAGTAGGAGGTGATCGAATAAACCCCCACTCCCCTCAATTCTACCAACGGGACATTAAAACTGTAGCATCTTATGCTTCACGGAGCTGCTGCTGAACGATGACAATATCAACATACAGCTGGTTGGTTATACGATGTGCCGGCAGGATAGAACAGCGGCGTCTGGTAAGACAAGGGACGGCGGTCTATGTATTTTTGTAAACAACATCTGGTGCAAGATATTTAAGGAAGTCTTAAGTCATTGCTCGTCTGAGGTAGAGTTTCTCATGATAAGCTGCAGACCACATTACCTACCGAGAGAGTTTGTCTATATTCTTTGTAGCAGTTTATAGACCACCACAGTCAGAGGCTGGCACCAAGATAGAATTGAATGAGCTCTATTCCGCTATAAGGAAACAAGAAAACGCTCACCCAGAGCCGGGGACTTTAATGCAGGGAAACTTAAATCAGTTTTACCTAATTTCTATCAACATATTAAATGTGCAACCAGAGGGAAAATAACTGTACACCACCTATACTCCACACACAGAGACGCATACAAAGCTCTCCCTCGCCCTCCATTTGGCAAATCTGACCATAATTCTATCCTCCTGATTCTTGCTTACAAGCATAAATTAAAGCAGGAAGCACCAGTGACGAGATCAATAAAAAAGTGGTCAGATGAAGCAGATGCTAAGCTACAGGACTGTTTTGCTAGCACAGACTGGAATATGTTCCGGGATTCCTCTAATTGCATTTGAGGAGTACACCACATCTGTCATTGGCTTCATCAATAAGTGCATCGATGATGTCGTCCCCACAGTGACCATACGTACATACCCCAACCAGAAACCATGGATTACAGGCAGCATCCGCACTGAGCTAAAGGGTAGAGATGCCGCTTTCAAGGAGCGGGACCCTAACCTGGAAGCTTATAAGAAATCCGGCTATGCCCTCCGATGAACAATCAAACAGACAAAGTGTCAATACAGGACTAAGATCAAGTCGTACTACACCGGCTCTGATGCTCGTCGGATGTGGCAGGGCCTGCAAACCACTACAGACTACAAAGGGAAGCACAGCCGAGAGCTGCCCAGTGACACGAGCCTACCGGACGAGCTAAACTACTTCTATGCTCGCGTCGAGGCAAATAACACTGAAACATGCACGAGAGCACCAGCTGTACCGGAAGACTGTGATCACGCTCTACGCAGCCGATGTGAGTAAGACCTTTAGACAGGTCAACATTCACAAGGCCGCAGGACCAGATGGATTACCAGGACTTGTACTGCGAGCATGCGGTGACCAACTAGCAAGTGTCTTCACTGACATTTTCAACCTCTCCCTGTCCGAGTCTGTAATTCCAACATGTTTTAAGTAGACCACCATAGCTTCTGTGCCCAAGAACACTAAGGTAACCTGCCTAAATGACTACCGACACGTAGTACTCACGTCTGCCATGAAGTACTTTGAAAGGCTGGTCATGGCTCACATCAACACCATCATCCCAGAAACCCTAGACCTACCCTAGACCTACTCCAATTTGTACACCGCCTCAACAGATGATGCAGTCTCTATTGCACTCAACACTGCCCTTTCCCACCTGGACAAAAGGAACACCTATGTGAGAATTGTAGCTCATCACTGGGACTAAACACCTCCCTCTGCAACTGGATCCTGGACTTCCTGACAGGCCCCCCCGGGTGGTAAGGGTAGGTAACAACACATCCTCAACACAGGGGCCCCTCAGGGGTGCGTGCTCAGCCCCTCCTGAACTCCCTGTTCACTCATGACTGAACGGCCAGGCACGACTCCAACACCATCATTCAATTTGCCGATGACACAACAGTGGTAGGCCTGATCATCGACAACAACGAGACAGCCTATAGGGAGGAGGTCAGAGACCTGACCAACCGTGTGGTGCAAGGACAACAACCTCTCCATCAACGTAATCAAGACAAAGGAGATGAATGTGGACTACAGGAGAAAGAGGACAGAGCATGCCCCCATTCTCATCGACGGGGCTGCAGTGGAGCAGGTTGAGAGCTTCAAGTTCCTTGATGTCCACATCACCAACAAATTAACATGGTCCAAGCACACCAAAACAGTCGTAAAGTGGGCACGACAAAAACCTATTCCCCCTCGGGAGACTGAAAAGATTTGGCATGGGTCCTCAGAAGGTTTTACAGCTGCACCATCTAGAGTATGGTTGCATCACTGCCTGGTATGGCAACTGCTCGGCCTCCGACCGCAAGGCACTACAGAGGGCAGTGTGAACGCCCCAGTACATCACTTGGGCCAAGCTTCCTGCTATCCAGGTCCTCTAAACCAGGCTGTTTCAGAGGAAGGCCCTGAAAATTGTCAAAGATTGCCTCCCTCCCCTCCCCTCCACACCACTGCCACTCTCAGTTGTAATCTATGCATAGTCACTTGAATTAACTCTACCTACATGTTGATACTACCTCAACTAACTGGTGCCCCCACACATTGACTCTGTACCGGCACCCCCGTGTATATTTTGTTATTTTTTACTGCTTTAATTACTTTTTACTTGTATCTCTTATTCTCATATGTATTTTTTTTAAACTGCACTGTAGGTTAGGTTCTTTTAAATAAGCATTTCACTGTAAGGTCTACACCTTTTGTATTCGGCACATGTGACTAATAAAATTTGATTTGATTTGACCGTGTGTGTGTGCGAAATCAGGACCATGCATGGAGCCAGATCAGAGGGGGACTTCAACCATCGACCCCACAGCTGTGGTGAGTGTGACCTGGAACAAACACCATTCCACTCAGTGATTCTTATTGTTTTATGGCTTTTCCCAAGAACGCCGACCAGTGAATGATTACTAAGAGACAATCTGGGTGCACAAGCACCACCACTGACAACACTAAAGTAGAACTAAATGGGAGTGAGTAAGGGCATACCAGATGCATGGAACTAAGGATATGTAACATGCCGACTCCACAGGCCACACGCGTCCGTCCACCATTGCGCGCATGTTGATTTTGTCCATCCACACCAGACGTGATCATGACACGGAAGTTAAAGTACCAAAACCAACTTTGAACGAACTATATTAATTTGGAGGCATGTTGAAATACACATGAAATATTTATGGACATTTAGCTACCTATCGTTTTTAACTAGTTTGTCCTGGGAGAATAACATTAGGCTGTTATTTTACCTGAAATGCATGATCCTCTTTTTAGTTTCTTTGTAGAATTTTCACCAGGAGTCATATAAAATTGTGTGTTTCTCTACCCTGACTAATCCACAGATAAAAAGGGAAACCTAGCTAGTTATCATTAATTCATCTCTCTTTTTTGTCTTTCAAGCAAGTGGGTCTGTATCTTCCTGATATCCAATAAGAGGAGACTTGAAGCTCGTGGAGCGTCTCAGATAGAACCAAGTTGTATTTTAGCGCTTGGCTACGCAGACACTCGTTCACGCTTGCGAGCCATGTGGTGAAATGATTGAATAACATGTATGTGTACATATATTTTGCAACACTCGCTCGCTCCCAACGTGGCCGGTGAGGTTTGCGTGTAAAGGGTACATAAGATGCACACAATGATATGTAAGCATCAGAGACATATGGGCCTATAAACAGAGATATTACTCTGGTATGTCTTAAGCAAACCAACATACAGTAAGACGCATAAGGACATGTAAGGACACATAAGATGCAGCAGAATGATGTCACAGCGAGCTTTCAGTGTCTTAAGGGTGGGATTAGTCTGGCTTGTCATTTAGCTCTGAGGACTAAAAAGTATGATTTCCCAGGGGTCCCTACTGCTGTGCAAAATTCCCCTAGAGACCTAGACCTGACGTCTTCAGGGGAAGTAGGAGTGGGGGATCGAGGAAAAAGTAAGAGCAAACACGCAGAGAAGTGAGGGAGGATGTGGGTCAGTAACTGAGTGACTGAGGGGAATGAGAGCGAGCATGGATGTAAGGGTGTGTGTGTTTGTGTACTAGAGAAACAGCAAGAGAGTGCATATGTGTGTTCAAATTAGTGGTAAATTAGTGAGTGAAAGTGAGGCTCAATCCCAATACCCTCCCCCTCCGTTCTGTGCAATCCCCTGAGCCCCATCAAGACAGAGTGGTATCCCAATTCAACTTGGAGCAAGGCGTAGTGCCTTTTCAGCCCTTTGGTAGGCCCACAATAAACGAAGCAAATCAACATGCAGTCTTTCTATCAAGTGTTTCCCAAAACTCCCATGAAGCTCTGCAACCCAACCCTGTCAAGTTGCTTCAAGAATAATAGCTGACAAGAATACTATTATGGAAGCAAATTTAAGTAAATATAACTTCATAAAGAATCATTAAAAGAACATTAGCCAGCTACTGTAGCTATACATTTAGCTTGCTATATGGGCATTTGACATTTGTATGAATTGTAGTTTGTGTTGTTTGATGTTTTAGGGACTCCTGAGCAAACCAAGGTGTCATCTTGTGAAACCCAGTTGATATAAAGAATCTAGCTAAAGCATTTACTGCAAATGTAATAAACAATTTTGTAAGCTTGCCTTGCTGTTCGTTAATAAAAACATACAAGATAGTCATGCAATGCAGCTGAAGTAACGTAGCTAACTTTTTTCTTGCTTATTGTATGTCTCTGGATGGATGAGTAGCTACGTAGCTGATCTGTGCATGGACCCTAACACGTTTGGCACAATAGTTCAGAACAGCCATTAATCCCCAAGAAATTGAAGAAAATGACTGAGTGAAGGAAATGGGACTGTTACATTTCAAACTGCTATTATGGAATGAAAGTCCTGCTTCAGTACTACTCCACATTGAACTACAGCCAGAGGATGGGTACATTACTACTCCACATTGAACTACAGCCAGACGACGGGTACATTACTACTCCACATTGAACTACAGCCAGAGGACGGGTACATTACTACTCCACATTGAACTACAGCCAGAGGACGGGTACATTACTACTCCACATTGAACTACAGCCAGAGGACGGCTACATTACTACTCCACATTGAACTACAGCCAGAGGACGGGTACATTACTACTCCACATTGAACTACAGCCAGAGGACGGGTACATTACTGCCGATCTGCGGCCAACAAGGCAGAGTTCATCCCAGCCTATGTCTCCCTCCAGTCCCTCGACTTCTTGGCTCTGACGGAAACATGGATCACCACAGACAACACCGCTACTCCTACTGCTCTCTCTTCGTCCGCCCACGTGCTCTCGCACACCCCGAGAGCTTCTGGTCAGCGGGGTGGTGGCACCGGGATCCTCATCTCTCCCAAGTGGTCATTCTCTCTTTCTCCCCTTACCCATCTGTCTATCGCCTCCTTTGAACTCCATGCTGTCACAGTTACCAGCCCTTTCAAGCTTAACATCCTTATCATTTATCGCCCTCCAGGTTCCCTCGGAGAGTTCATCAATGAGCTTGATGCCTTGATAAGCTCCTTTCCTGAGGACGGCTCACCTCTCACAGTTCTGGGCGACTTTAACCTCCCCACGTCTACCTTTGACTCATTCCTCTCTGCCTCCTTCTTTCCACTCCTCTCCTCTTTTGACCTCACCCTCTCACCTTCCCCCTACTCACAAGGCAGGCAATACGCTCGACCTCATCTTTACTAGATGCTGTTCCTCCACTAACCTCATTGCAACTCCCCTCCAAGTCTCCGACCACTACCTTGTATCCTTTTCCCTCTCGCTCTCATCCAACACTTCCCACACTGCCCCTACTCGGATGGTATCGCGCCGTCCCAACCTTCGCTCTCTCTCCCCCGCTACTCTCTCCTCTTCCATCCTATCATCTCTTCCCTCTGCTCAAACCTTCTCCAACCTATCTCCTGATTCTGCCTCCTCAACCCTCCTCTCCTCCCTTTCTGCATCCTTTGACTCTCTATGTCCCCTATCCTCCAGGCCGGCTCGGTCCTCCCTCCCGCTCCGTGGCTCGACGACTCATTGCGAGCTCACAGAACAGGGCTCCGGGCAGCCGAGCGGAAATGGAGGAAAACTCGCCTCCCTGCAGACCTGGCATCCTTTCACTCCCTCCTCTCTACATTTTCCTCCTCTGTCTCTGCTGCTAAAGCCACTTTCTACCACTCTAAATTCCAAGCATCTGCCTCTAACCCTAGGAAGCTCTTTGCCACCTTCTCCTCCCTCTGAATCCTCCTCCCCCTCCTCCCTCTCTGCAGATGACTTCGTCAACCATTTTGAAAAGAAGGTCGACGACATCCGATCCTCGTTTGCTAAGTCAAACGACACCGCTGGTTCTGCTCACACTGCCCTACCCTGTGCTCTGACCTCTTTCTCCCCTCTCTCTCCAGATGACATCTCACGTCTTGTGACGGCCGGCGCCCAACAACCTGCCCGCTTGACCCTATCCCCTCCTCTCTTCTCCAGACCATCTCCGGTGACCTTCTCCCTTACCTCACCTCGCTCATCAACTCATCCCTGACCGCTGGCTACGTCCCTCCCGTCTTCAAGAGAGCGAGAGTTGCACCCTTCTGAAAAACCTACACTCGATCCCTCCGATGTCAACAACTACAGACCAGTATCCCTTCTTTCTTTTCTCTCCAAAACTCTTGAACGTGCCGTCCTTGGCCAGCTCTCCCGCTATCTCTCTCAGAATGACCTTCTTGATCCAAATCAGTCAGGTTTCAAGACTAGTCATTCAACTGAGACTGCTCTTCTCTGTATCACGGAGGCGCTCCGCACTGCTAAAGCTAACTCTCTCTCCTCTGCTCTCATCCTTCTAGACCTATCGGCTGCCTTCGATACTGTGAACCATCAGATCCTCCTCTCCACCCTCTCCGAGTTGGGCATCTCCGGCGCGGCCCACGCTTGGATTGCGTCCTACCTGACAGGTCGCTCCTACCAGGTGGCGTGGCGAGAATCCGTCTCCTCACCACGTGCTCTCACCACTGGTGTCCCCAGGGCTCTGTTCTAGGCCCTCTCCTATTCTCGCTATACACCAAGTCACTTGGCTCTGTCATAACCTCACATGGTCTCTCCTATCATTGCTATGCAGACGACACACAATTAATCTTCTCCTTTCCCCCTTCTGACGACCAGGTGGCGAATCGCATCTCTGCATGTCTGGCAGACATATCAGTGTGGATGACGGATCATCACCTCAAGCTGAACCTCGGCAAGACGGAGCTGCTCTTCCTCCCGGGGAAGGACTGCCCGTTCCATGATCTCGCCATCACGGTTGACAACTCCATTGTGTCCTCGTCCCAGAGCGCTAAGAACCTTGGCGTGATCCTGGACAACACCCTGTCGTTCTCAAATAACATCAAGGCGGTGGCCCGTTCCTGTAGGTTCATGCTCTACAACATCCGCAGAGTACGACCCTGCCTCACACAGGAAGCGGCGCAGGTCCTAATCCAGGCACTTGTCATCTCCCGTCTGGATTACTGCAACTCGCTGTTGGCTGGGCTCCCTGCCTGTGCCATTAAACCCCTACAACTCATCCAGAACGCCGCAGCCCGTCTGGTGTTCAACCTTCCCAAGTTCTCTCACGTCACCCCGCTCCTCCGCTCTCTCCACTGGCTTCCAGTTGAAGCTCGCATCCGCTACAAGACCATGGTGCTTGCCTACGGAGCTGTGAGGGGAACGGCACCTCACTACCTCCAGGCTCTGATCAGGCCCTACACCCAAACAAGGGCACTGCGTTCATCCACCTCTGGCCTGCTCGCCTCCCTACCACTGAGGAAGTACAGTTCCCGCTCAGCCCAGTCAAAACTGTTCGCTGCTCTGGCCCCCCAATGGTGGAACAAACTCCCTCACGACGCCAGGACAGCGGAGTCAATCACCACCTTCCGGAGACACCTGAAACCCCACCTCTTTAAGGAATACCTAGGATAGGATAAAGTAATCCTTCTCCCCCCCTTAAAAGACCTAGATGCACTATTGTAAAGTGGCTGTTCCACTGGATGTCATAAGGTGAAAGCACCAATTTGTAAGTCGCTCTGGATAAGAGCGTCTGCTAAATGACTTAAATGTAAATGTAAATGTATTCCACATTGAACTACAGCCAGAGGACGGGTACATTACTACTTCACATTGAACTACAGCCAGAGGACGGGTACATTACTACTCCACATTGAACTACAGCCAGAGGACGGGTACATCACTACTTCACATTGAAATACAGCCAGAGGATGGGTACATTACTACTCCACATTGAACTACAGCCAGAGGACGGGTACATTACTACTCCACATTGAACTACAGCCAGAGGACGGGTACATTACTACTCCACATTGAACTACAGCCAGAGGACGTGTACATTACTACTCCACATTGAACTACAGCCAGAGGACGGGTACATTACTACTCCACATTGAACTACAGCCAGAGGACGGGTACATTACTACTCCACATTGAACTACAGCCAGATGATGGGTACATTACTACTCCACATTGAACTACAGCCAGAGGACGTGTACATTACTACTCCACATTGAACTACAGCCAGAGGACGGCTACATTACTACTCCACATTGAACTACAGCCAGAGGACGGCTACATTACTACTCCACATTGAACTACAGCCAGAGGACGGGTACAGTACTACTCCACATTGAACTACAGCCAGAGGATGGGTACATTACTACTCCACATTGAACTACAGCCAGAGGATGGGTACATTACTACTCCACATTGAACTACAGCCAGAGGATGGGTACATTACTACTCCACATTGAACTACAGCCAGAGGACGGCTACATTACTACTCCACATTGAACCACAGCCAGATGATAGTACATTACAGACACATTGGTGTTCTGCTGTTTTCATTTGTTGCTCATATTAAAGTACTTATTTGGTGAATAAGAAATATAAGGAAATCTATTACTGCCGTCAGTACAGTCATTTCGGAAAAACAAGGCTTGTCGTCAATGAATTGCGTGGTAGGCTACCCTTTGGCCGCTTCTGCTGTTCGCGAATGATGTAGTGATGTCCCATTCCACAATGTGATTCATCTCTCCCCATCACTAGCTGCTCCATCCCACACTGAGGGACACTCGAAAACGAGGGGGAGGGGTATTGGGATTGAGCCAAAGTGTGTGTGTATGTTTCTAATGCGCTGGTGCTCACCCTGCTCGCGCCGTTTGATCTGCTGGATCTGGTCCACGGTGCTCTTGAGGATGTGGCACTTGTCTGGCTGGACGTTGAGGCTGGCGATGTCGCCCATGTTGGCAGACAGGAGCTCGGCCAGCTCGTCTATGTAACGACACTCCAGCTCCCGCCGCCGCTTCTCCACACTGCAGGGACACAAACACAGGTTAGGTTTATAGTTGAGAAATGTTCAGAACTTTGCTGAATGTGATTTCATGGAGTGTTAGCTGCAACCAAGTGAATTTCCCTTCACAATAGTAAGGATCGTAAGATCAGGATGGTCGGCGGAGAATAAAGGGTCACTAGACGACATACAAAATATATCCAAAACAATATACTTCCATCTCAGGAACATTTCCAGAATTAGACACGTCATCTCTCAGCCAGATTCCGAAAAATCGGTCCATGCATTTGTTTCACCTAGGCTAGACTACTGTAATGCCCTTCTCTCCAGCTGCTTAGACTCTACTATTAGAAGCCTACAACTGGTACAGAACACTGCAGCTCAGATTTTAACCAACACTAGAAGCCATTAGCGCATCACTCCAGTTTTATCTGCACTACATTGGCTGCCTGTAAAGTATCGGTCTGATTTTAAGATCTTACTCTTAACTTTTAAGGCACTGCATGACCTTGCCACCTCTTATCTGACAGACATGCTCGTTCCCCATACAACCCAGTGAGGGCGCGCCGATCCCAAGAAACTGGTCTGCTTACGGTTCCTTGATCCAGAACCAGGGGGCGGAGCGTTCTCTATTAAAGCACCTCAATTGTGGAACGGCTTGCACTGTCACGTAAGAGGAGCAGACACTATTAATGTTTTTAAATAACTGTTAAAACCCCACCTTTTTAGCCAGTCTTTTAATAGGCGATTGTTTTACACATCCTCTGTTTATGTTCTTTTATGATTGTTTTCATGTAAAAGTGTGTGTCAAATTGAAATGCACTTTAAATAAAAGTTTGATTTGTTTTGGTTTTATTACCATTCGGTCATCAGATTTGCAACCAATGCTGCTTATAGGGCACATCACTGCACTCCATACTCCTCATCTCTATATACCGGTCGCAAGACCCACTGGTTGATGGTTATTTATAAAACCCTCGTAGGCCTCACTCCCCCCTATCTCAGATACCTACTGCAGCCCTCATCCTCCACATATGACATCCGTTCTGCCAGTCATATTCTGTTAAAGGTCCCCAAAGCACACACATTCCTGAGTCGCTCCTCTTTTCAGTTCGCTGCAGCTAGCGACTGGAACGAGCTGCAAAAAAAACACTCAAATTGGAAAGTTATCTCCATCTCTTCATTCAAAGACTCAATCACGGACACTCTTACTGACAGTTGTGGCTGCTTCACGTGATGTATTGTTGTCTCTACCTTCTTGCCTTTGTGCTGTTGTCGGTGTCCAAGAATGTTTGTACCATGTTAAGTGCTTCTACCATGTTGTGCTGCTGCCATGTGGTGTTGCTACCATGCTATTTTGCTGTTTTAGGTCTCTCTTTATGTAGTGTTATAGAGTCTCTCGTCATGATGTGTTATCCCAGTAAATAAGAAATAGTTCTTAACTGACTTGCCTAGTTAAATAAAGGTTCAATAAATAATCATTTGACTTGACACAGGCCATGAAACACAAACAGATATCTAGTTCTAGAGTACAACAAAGTCAGGAGATGAAGGATTTCCTGAAGGACAGGAGACAAAGAGGTGAATGAGATGAGATCACGGCCCTGGGCTCATCAGAGAGTATCCAGGCAGACTGTCTGTCAGCTGCTGCAGCTGGGTTGGTACCAACGAGTGCTGGGCAAGGACGGAGAGGAGAGGAGGATCAGGGCTGTCGGATCTACAGGGACAGCGAGCCTCTCAATAATTCATGGCCTACATGAAGCCAGCATAGAGAGAGAGAGAACCTGCACATGTCCTCTACCGTATGCTTATTGTTCAATGTATGGTTATTTTGATCCTTGGTTATTGTTGTTACTGTTGTCCCGTTGACAATTTGGATTCTTATTATCTTAACATTGTAAATATCCAAAGTAAGCTTTTTGTTACGCCGTACATTGTTACGCCATGCCAATAAAGGAGAGGGAGAGAGAGATGGAGAAGCCTGACAGAGCAGTGTAGAAGACCAGTGCAGAGCAGTGGGAGAACAGCTGAGAAGAGGAGGACTAACCCTGCAGCCAGATTGTTATTCTTTCACCCAGCAGGGCATCATCACCTGACAAGGGGGATGAGAGGAACCCTGCTGAGATGCTATCCATCCTCTCTCTTTTTTCCCCCTCGTTCCAATTCTCAAATCCACTGTCTCTTTCTCCTTTTCCCCATCTATCATTCTCTCTCACTCTCTCTGTCAACCATTCGCTCTACCTTCCGTCTCTCTCTCTCTCTCAATTCAATTCAATGGCTTTATTGGCATGGGAAACATATGTTAACATTGCCAAAGCAAGTGAAGTAGATAATAAACAAAAGTAGAAAAAATGTACAGTAAACAATACACTCAAAAAATACATTTCAAAAGTCATATTAGGCCTATATACAGTGTTGTAACGATGTGCAAATAGTAAATAAACATAAATGGGTTGTATTTACAATTGTGTTTGTTCTTCACTGGTTGCCCTTTACTTGTGGCAACAGTTCACAAATCGTGCTGCTTTGATGACACACTGCGGTATTTCACCCAGTAAATATGGGAGTTTATCAAAATCGGGTTGGTTTTCAAATTCTTTGTGGATCGGTGTAATCTGAGGGAAATATGTGTCTCTAATATGGTCATACATTTGGCAGGAGGTCAGGAAGTGCAGCTCAGTTTCCACCTAAATTTGTGGGCAGTTTGCACATTTGTGCCAGTTCTGCCTACGGCCTTTCTCAATAGCAAGGCTATGCTCACTGACTCTGTACATAGTCGAAGCTTTCTTTAAGTTTGGGTCAAAGTCAAATCAAATTGCATTGATGTTAATGCGAGTGTAGCGAAATGCATGTGCTTCTACATTCGGCAAAAAAAAGCTGGTGTGGCCACCAGCTGCAGTGCATGTCCTCCTCATGGAATGCACCAGATTTGCAAGTTCTTGCTGTGAGATGTTACCCCACTCTTCCACCAAGGCACCTGCAAGTTCCCAGACATTTCTGGGGGGAAGGCCCTAGCCCTCACCCTCCGATCCAACAGGTCCCAGATGTGCTCAATGGGATTGTGATCCGGGCTCTTCACTGGCTATGGAAGAACACAGACATTCCTGTCTTGCAGGAAATCACGCACAGAACAAGCAGTATGGCTGATGGCATTGTCATGCTGGAGGGTCATGTCAGGATGAGCCTGCAGGAAGTGTACCACATGAGGGAGGAGGATGTATTCCCTGTAACGCACAGCGTTGACATTGCCTGCAATGACGACAAGCTCAGTCCGATGATGCTGTGACACACCGCCCCAGACCATGACGGACGCTCCACCTCCAAATCGATCTCGCTCCAGAAGACAGGCCTCGGTGTAACGTTCATTCCTTCGACGATAAACGCGAATCCGACCACCACCCCTGGTGAGTCAAAACCGCAACTCATCAGTGAAGAGCACTTTGTGCCAGTCCTGTTTGGTCCAGCGACGGTGGGTTTGTGCGCATAGGCGATGTTGTTGCCGGTGATGTTTGGTGAGGACCTGCCTTACAATAGGCCTACAAGCCGTCAGTCCAGCCTCTCTCAGCCTATTGTGGACAGTCTGAGCACTGATGGAGGGATTGTGCATTCCTGGTGTAACTCGGGTGTCCTGTACCTGTCCCGCAAGTGTGATGTTCGGACGTACCGATCCTGTGCAGGTGTTGTTAAACATGGTCTGCCACTGCAAGGACAATCAGCTGTCCATCCGCTCTCCCTGTAGCACTGTCTTTGACGTCTCACAGTACGGAAATGGCAAAAGGCACGTTCACACAGATGAGCAGGGACCCTGGGCATCTTTCTTTTGGTGTTTCTCAGAGTCAGTAGAAAGGCCTCTTTAGTGTACTACATTTTCATAACTGCGACCTTGCCTACCGTCTGTAAGCTGTTAGTGTCTTAACGACCGTCCCACAGGTGCATGTTCATTAATTGTTTATGGTTCATTGAACAAGCATGGGAAGCAGAGTTTAAACCCTTTACAATGAAGATCTGTGAAGCTATTTGGATTTTGAGTTTAGTTTCAGAGTACACTGCTCAAAAAAATAAAAAAATAAAGGGAACACTAAAATAACACATCCTAGATCTGAATGAATGAAATGTTCTTATTAAATACTTTTTTCTTTACATAGTTGAATGTGCTGACAACAAAATCACACAAAAATTATCAATGGAAATCAAATTTATAACCCATGGAGGTCTGGATTTGGGGTCACACTCAAAATTAAAGTGGAAAACCACACTACAGGCTGATCCAACTTTGATGTAATGTCCTTAAAACAAGTCAAAATGAGGCTCAGTAGTGTGTGTGGCCTCCAAGTCCCTGTATGACCTCGCTACAATGCCTGGGCATGCTCCTGATGAGGTGGCGGATGGTCTCGTGAGGGATCTCTTCCCAGACCTGAACTAAAGCATCCAACTCCTGGACAGTCTGTGGTGCAACGTGGCGTTGGTGGATGGAGCGAGACATGATGTCCCAGATGTGCTCAATTGGATTCAGGTCTGGGGAACGGGCAGGCCAGTCCATAGCATCAATACCTTCCTCTTGCAGGAACTGCTGACACACTCCAGCCACATGAGGTCTAGCATTGTCTTACATTAGGAGGAACCCAGGACCAACCGCACCAGCATAGGGTCTCACAAGGAGTCTGAGGATCTCATCTCGGTACCTAATGGCAGTCAGGCTACCTCTGGTGAGCACTGTGCGGCCCCCCAAAGAAATGCCACCCCACACCATGACTGACCCACCGCCAAACCGGTCATGCTGGAGGATGTTGCAGGCAGCAGAACGTTCTCCACGGCGTCTCCAAACTCTATCACGTCTGTCACACGTGCTCAGTGTGAACCTGCTTTCATCGGTGAAGAGCACAGGGCGCCAGTGGCGAATTTGCCAATCTTGGTGTTCTCTGGCAAATGCCAAACGTCCTGCACGGTGTTGGTCTTTAAGCACAACCCCCACCTGTGGACGTCGGGTCCTCATACCACCCTCATGGAGTCTGTTTCTGACCGTTTGAGCAGACACATGCACATTTGTGGCCTGCTGGAGGTCATTTTGCAGGGCTCTGGCAGTGCTCCAACTGCTCCTCCTTGCACAAAGGCGGAGGTAGCGCTCCTGCTGCTGGGTTGTTGCCCTCCTACGGCCTCCTCCACGTCTCCTGATGTACTGGCCTGTCTCCTGGTAGCGCCTCCATGCTCTGGACACTACGCTGACAGACACAGCAAACCTTCTTGCCACAGCTCGCATTGATGTGCCATCCTGGATGAGCTGCACTACCTGAGCCACTTGTGTGGGTTGTAGACTCCGTCTCATGCTACCACTAGAGTGAAAGCACCACCAGCATTCAAAAGTGACCAAAACATCAGCCAGGAAGCATAGGAACTGAGAAGTGGTCTGTGGTCACCACCTGCAGAACCACTCTTTTATTGGGGGTGTCTTGCTAATTGCCTATAATTTCCACCTGTTGTCTATTCCATTTGCACAACAGCATGTGAAATTTATTGTCAATCAGTGTTGCTTCCTAAGTGGACAGTTTGATTTCACAGAAGTGTGATTGACTTGTTGTTACATTGTGTTGTTTAAGTGTTCCCTTTATTTTTTTGAGCAGTGTATATGGATGAGCGATGGCCGAGCGGCATAGACAAGGTGCAATAGATGGTATAAATTCAGTATTTACAAGTGATATGAGTAATGTAAGATATGTAAACATTATTAAAGTGGCATTATTCATAGTGGCATTGTATAAAGTGACTAGTGATCCATTTATTAAAGTGTGTGATTGGGTCTCAATGTAGTTTGCCCCCAGTGATGCGTTGTTAGACCGCACCACCCTCTGGAGAGCCTTGCGGTTGATACAGCCTGACAGGATGCTCTCGATTGTGAATCTGTATAAGCTTGTCAGGGTTTTGGGTGACAAGCCAAATTCCTCAGCCTCCTGAGGTTGAAGAGGCGCTGGTGGACCATTTCAGTTTGTCTGTGATGTGTATGCCGAGGAACTTAAAACTTTCCACCTTCTCCACTGTTGTCCCTTCGATATGGATAGGGGGGTGCTCCCTCTGCTTTTTCCTGAAGTCCATGATCATCTCCTTTGTTTTGTTGACGTTGAGTGAGAGGTTGTTTTCCTGACGCCACAATCCGAGTGCCCTCACCTCCTCCCTGTAGGCTGTCTCATCAATGATGGTAATCAAGCCCACTACTGTTCTGTCGTCTGCAAACTTGACGATTGAGTTGGAGGCGTGCATGGCCACGCAGTCGTGGGTGAACAGGGAGTATAGGAGGGGGCTGAGCAAGCACCCATGTGGAGCCCCAGTGTTGAGGGTCAGCAAAGTGGAGATGTTTTTTCCTACCTTCACCACCTGGGGGTGGCCTGTCAGAAACTTCAGGACCCAATTGCACAGGGCGGGGTGGAGACCGAGGGTCTCCAGCTTGATGATGAGCTTGGCGGGTACTATGGTGTCGAATGCTGATTGTAGTCAATGAACAGCATTCTTACATAGGCCTTCCTTTTGTCCTTATGGGATAGGGCAGTGAGCAGTGTGATGGCGATTGCATCATCTGTGGACCTGTTGGGGCGGTATGCAAACTGAAGTGAGTCTACAGTGGCCGGTAATGTGGAGGTGATATGATCCTTGACTAGTCTCTCAAAGCACTTCATGATGACAGATGCTACGGGGGCGGTAGTCATTTCGTTCAGTTATCTTTGCACTCTTGGGTACAGGAACAATGATAGCCATCTTGAAGCATGTGGGGACAACAGACTGGGATAGGGAGCGATTGAATATGTCCATAAACAGACCAGCCAGCTGGTCTTCACATGTTCTGAGGACGCGGCTAGGGATGTCATCTGGGCCAGCAGCCTTGCGAGGGTTAACACGTTTAAATGTTTTACTCACATCAACCAAGGGGAAGGGGGGGTGCCGTCCTTGTTAGCGGGCAAAGAAGGTGTTTAGTTTGTCTGGAAGCGTGACGTCGGTGTCCGTGACGTGGCTGGTTTTCTTTTTGTAGTTCGTGATTTCCTGTAGACCCTGCCACATACATTGTGTCTGAGCTGTTGAATTGCGACTCCATCTAGTCCCTGTACTGGCATTTTGCTTGTTTGATTGCCTTGCGTAGGGAATAACTACACTGTTTATATTCAGCCATATTCCCAGACCTCTTTCCACCGTTAAATGCGGTGGATCGCGCTTTCAGTTTTGAGCGAATGCCGCCATCCATCCAAAGTTTCTGGTTAGGGTAGGTTTTAATAGTCACAGTGGGTACAACATCTCCAATGCGCTTCTTTATAAACACCCTCAACAAGTCAGCGCATAGGTCGATGTTATTCTCTGAGGCTGACCGGAACATATTCCAGTCCGGGTGATCAAAATAATCTTGGAAGTGTGGCTTCCGATTGGTCAGACCAGCGTTGAATGGTTCTTGTAGAGAATTCTAAGTAGAGTGAGCAGTAGGACTTTAGTTCCTGTATGTTGTTATGATTACACCATGAGTTGTTAATCATGAAGCATACACCCCCGCCCTTCCTCTTCCCAGAGAGGGTGTTTATCTCTGTTGGCGCGATGCATGGAGAGACATGTTTCTGTGAAACAGAGAATGTTTCAATCTCTTCTGTCTCTCTGGAAAGAGACTTTACATTGGCTTGCAGTATACTTGGGAGCAGTGGGCGATGTACACGTCTACGGAGCCTGACCAGGTGGCCGCTTCGTCTTCCCCCTCTGCTGCGCCATCAGTCACAGTGGTCAGGTATTCTGCCACTGTGTATTCTCTGTTTAGGGACAAATAGCATTCTAGTTTGCGCTGTTTTTTTGTTCATTCTTTTCAATGTGCCAAGTAATTATCTTTTTGTTTTCTCATGATTTGGTTGGGTCTCTTTGTTTTTGTGAACAGAGCCACAGGACCAACTTACTTAGGGGACTTTTCTCCAGGTTCATCTTTCTCTAGGTGATGGCTTTGTTATGGAAGGTTTGGGAATCGCTTCCTTTTAGGTGGTTGTAGAATTTTAGGTGGTTGTAGATTTTTGATAATGAGCGAGTATCATCCTAATTCCGCTTTGCATGCATTATTTGGTGTTTTAAGTTGTACACGGAGGATAGTTTTGGAATTCTGCATGCAGTCTCAATTTGGTGTGTGTTTATTTTGTGAATTATTGGTTGGTGGGCGAACCCTAGACCCCTCTCTCTCTCTCAGAGACCAGAGACACACAGGGGCGTCTCGTTACCTTGGGGGCCGATCAGAGCTCCCAGGGCCGCTTGGTGGGTGGGCTGGAATCCCGGGCCTGGAGCCAGGCCACAGGGCAGGCATGCTCAAACACACACACACAGGGGAGGCGCATGCATTTACACTCAATCGCACACGTATACACACAGTGGATGCGCTCACATCCACACTCTAGCAGCAGCCCAGCGGCTAACTGGGTTAGCCTAGCACTGACAGCTGGGAATGACTACTAGCTCTACACTGACCATGTGTGAGATATAAGAGGAATGCAGGGACTGACTACGGATCAGCTTGACCTTCTCTCAAATTCCACCAACGGAAGAATACATTTTTAGCCCGCTGAATCTGAAAGTAAGTTGCAGAAGAAATGTGGTAAACATGATAAAATATATATGAGTGATACTTGAGAAGTGAGGAGGATAGGATGGGATTGATAAGGGCTGTTCTGCTGTCTTCGGCAATCCCTGGCCCACAGGCTAATATTTGTGTGTGAGGGGGAGTGAGTGCACATATAACTGCTTATGTGTGCGTATGTACAGTAACTATGTGTGAGTGTATGTGTGTCTGTATATGTGAGTGTATGTATGTGTGTGTATTGTATGTATATGCAAGTGAGTGAGTGTTGGAGACGAGAGCACTGAAAGTAGGTCAGTGCATTGCCAAGGCTGCTTGTGCGCAGGCGTATTGAGTGTGGTGTGTGTAGGGTGTGTGCAGGTCAGGCGCTGTGTGGGGTTGCTGTAGAAACAGAAAGGCAGTACTGTACTGTGCTGTGCTTTACAGTGCTGTTGATCAGACTGCAGTTACATTAGCCTATTGAGGCCTTGTAGAGGAGACCCTAGCTATAACTCAGCAAGACAGATCAGCCTGCTCCAGTCCAACACCACAGACACACAATCCTCCTTGGCAACCTACATCCACTAACACAGCATCTGTAGGGCCAAATCAGCACACATTGCCTACTTTCTCAAAATCTTTCAAATTCTTACACAAATCTCCCTTTGACATAACTGCATGATTACACAAGAATTCAAGTTTAATACGTGTGCGCTAACAGTGTGCAAGTCAGGTTGAGATTCTGCCCTTACTGTGCTCTTGGCTCAAACTCCTATTCCTCAACAACAACAGGGTATGTGAAATATGCGGCCATAGAAGCGGGTAGTGAAAGACCAATATGACATAAGTATGACCCATAGATAGCAAGTGACAAGTTGCCTGGCTACCCGAACTCCTTGCTCCAACCAAACGCTATGCCACGCCCACAGACGTTAGTTTCTTCTCTGCAATGAGTCTGCATCTGAGTATCTCCCTGACGATTTCTAGCATGGAAATACATTCTAGACCGTCTGATTGGTCCCCGAAATCGATGGGTTGGGCCATAGCCAGAACACCCGTATGAATTAAGTTGAGTTGTCAAGCAAGGTGACAATTGACACGGTGACTGTGTATCGTGACTGGGGTGACTATGCAAACACAGATTAACATAAAAGGCCATATCTGTTGGCAGCTAGCTAGGCTATACGTCTGAGAGGATGCTTCTTATTGAGTATGTAGAGTAGTGGAAAGAATTTATGCATGAAGGACAAAGATCATCATCATCTTCATTGTCCTTCGTTCTGGATGAGAGTGTCTGCTAGTTCTGAGTGACTTACCTCTGGCCTGAGATGTCGCATAGCGAGCCCTTCCTCTTACGAGGCTCTGACGTGGCAGGGTCCAGTGCCCTTTCCCCTACAGCACTCATTCTGAGCTTCAGCACACCTGGGGAGAGAAGAGGACTGGGTCAGAACCAGGTCAGGCATAGGAAGCAAATGGGACCCCTCCGATCACACACACACACCTATCGCTGGCCTAATCAGTGTGCATTTTATCCACCCCCTGACCTTGCCCTGCAGCCCTAACCCAAGCAGGGTTATCGGTAGTGAGTCTGTGCTGGGGAGTTTGATGGGGATTTCTGCGGCTGGCTACGTGGCTGAGGGTCACAGGTATGTACTGTAACTGTAGGGGAGACATACAGCACCACAGATCAAAGACGAAGACTAAGACTGGTTAAATTAAAGAGGCATGTCCAGTGCAGATTTGTGGCGCTGGAATTCCCAGTGATCCATCACAGCTGTTGTTAATGAAAAAGACCCAAAAATGTAACTCATATTTGTGCGTCACACTGACTGGCGTTGGTAAAGAGTCATGGAGTTTATTAGGGGTTTCCATAATGCTCAAATATAGCCCAAAGTGCTGTTATGGCTGATTTTTGTTTAGCTGTGATTGTTTTTTCCTTTGGTTGACTCTTCGGCCTCCTCTATGCTCCACAAGCAGTGCGATGTCTGATTGGGGTTCAACATTAACTATGGTTTGTGTTTGTCTGCAGCCATATACGTACTACGTATATGAGGCTGCAGACACTGTTTGGTCAACCTTTGGTCGACCGTTGTGACAACGTGGTCAGATGGCTGTGTGTGGTTGCCTCCCCACTGGCCCCACAGGATTGGTTGTTGATTTGCAGAGCACAGCAGGATGCTCTCTCTCTCTGTCACTCTGTCTCTGCATCAGGTGTTGTCAGTAACTAGCTGTAGCCATGGCAACTGGACACGCTCAGGCAAGTGTCTTTCTGTGAGGGAATTCTACACCTCATCTGTCTGACTGAGAAAAACACAGTTCTAAAACATCAGTCTCATGAAAGCATGGATCCTAACCTAACCTACATAACATACCATGGATCCTAACCTAACCTACATAACATAGATCATACCTAACCTACATATCATACATAACCTACATAACATACCATGGATCATAACCTAACTTACATTACATACCATGGATCCTAACCTATATAACATACCATGGATCCTAACCTAACCTACATAACATAGATCATACCTAACCTACATAACATACTTTGGATCATACATAACCTACATAACATACCATGGATCATAACCTAACTTACATAACATACCATGGATCCTAACCTAACCTATATAACATACCATGGATCCTAACCTAACCTACATAACATAGATCATACCTAACCTACATAACATACCATGGATCCTAACCTAACCTACATAACATACCATGGATCATACATAACCTACATAACATACCATGGATCCTAACCTCACTTACATAACATGCCATGGATCGTAACCTAACCTACATAACATACCATGGATCGTAACCTAACCTACATAACATACCATGGATCCTAACCTCACTTACATAACATACCATGGCTCGTAACCTAACCTACATAACATACCATGGATCGTAACCTAACCTACATAACATACCATGGATCGTAACATAACCTACATAACATACCATGGATCGTAACCTAGCCTACATAACATACCATGGATCCTAACCTATATAACATACCATGGATCCTAACCTACATAACATACCATGGATCATACCTAACCTACATAACATACCATGGATCCTAACCTACATAACATACCATGGATCCTAACCTAACCTACATAACATGGATCATACCTAACCTAAAAAACATACCATGGATTATACCTAACCTACATAACATACCATGGATCATACCTAACCTACATAACATACCATGGATCCTAACCTAACCTACATAACATGGATCATACCTAACCTACATAACATACCATGGATCCTAACCTAACCTACATAACATACCATGGATCATACCTAACCTACATAACATACCATGGATCATACATAACCTACATAACATACCATGGATCGTAACCTAACCTACATAACATACCATGGATCATAACTAACCTAAAAAACATACCATGGATCATACCTAACCTACATAACATACCATGGATCCTAACCTAACCTACATAACATACCATGGATCATACCTAACCTACATAACATACCATGGATCATACATAACCTACATAACATACCATGGATCGTAACCTAACCTACATAACATACCATGGATCATACCTAACCTAAAAAACATACCATGGATCATACCTAACCTACATAACATACCATGGATCATACCTAACCTACATAACATACCATGGATCCTAACCTAACCTACATAACATACCATGGATCATACCTAACCTACATAACATACCATGGATCACACCGGTCCTACAGATTGGTAATACAACACAGTACAGTACACACACACACCAGGGTTGTGCTCAATTCCAAATTGACTCCCATTCAACTCATGAGTTGAAATTCAAATGGAATTGACCACACCCCACAGGATGTAGAATTTGAGTTTGAGTGACAGGTAGTAGAATTTAAATCGGTGCAATTCAAAGCAATTCTATTCAGTCATAGAACATTAGAGTTTCACTGAATCTGACAGGTCACACTTCCAGATACTAAAGAATATATTTTTTATTCATTTCACCTTTATTTAACCAGGTAGGCTAGTTGAGAACAAGTTCTCATTTGCAACTGCGGCCTGGCCAAGATAAAGCGTAGCAATTCGACACATACAACAACACAGAGTTATATCACTTCTCTCTAGAAACAATGTTCATATACTTTTCAAATCTAAGTTTATTGGCCGTGTACAGAGTTTAGCAGATGTTAGTGGGTGCAGCGAAATGCTTATGCAAGAAATTACACAAAAAAAATAAAAAAATACTTCAATGTTGTCTAGGAGCTAGAAACAGGGAAAATGTGTTATCCGACGCCATCTTGAAACTTTTGACCTTAGTGCTTAAAATAGCCAATTATATTTCCACCAACCATTTAATTTCTGTGGCTTCTTTTTGAAGGCTTTAGGGTAAACTTGAGGGTTAACTAATGCATTCTGGGAAATGTAGTATTTTCCCAAAGAAAAAAAATATTTACGTGATTAACTTCTCTAGGGTAGGGGGCAGCATTTGGAATTTTGGATGAAAAGCATGCCCAAATGAAACTGCCTTTTACTCGGGTCCAGAATATAGGATATGATTTGGATAGAAAACACTCTAAAGTTTCCAAAACTGTTAAAATAATGTCTGTGAGTATAACAGAACTGATTTGGCAGGTGATAAACCTGAGAAAAATCCATTCAGGAAGTAGGATTTTCCCCCCTTTTTTCCCCGATTCAATGCCATTACAGTATCCATTGACTTAGGACTCAAATTGCAGTTCCTATGCCTTCCACTAGATGTCAACAGTCTTTAGAAATTGTTTCAGGCTTGTATTCTGAAAAATGAGGGAGTAAGAGCAGTCTGAATGAGTGGACCCTGCCGTGTCGCAGAGCTTTTTCATGCGTGCGACCAGAGAGAGTGCCTTTCTGGTTTACTTTTTATATTGACGACGTTATTGTCCGGTTGAAATATTACATTTACATTACATTTAAGTCATTTAGCAGACGCTCTTATCCAGAGCGACTTACAAATTATAGATCATTTAGGCTAAAAACAACCTGAGGATTGAATATTAACATTGTTTTACATGTTTCTATGAACTTTACGGATACAATTTGGATTTTTTTTTTGTCTGCCTGTTGTGACTGCGTTTGAGCCTGTGGATTACTGAAGAAAATGCGCGAAGGTTTTCGGCTATAAAGAGACACTTTATCGAACAAAAGGAACATTTATTGAATAAATGAATGTCTTCTGAGTGCAAACATATGAAGATCATCAAAGGTAAGGAATTAATTTTATCTCTATTTCTGACTACATTTACCAGGTGCTCGCTTGGTGTCCTCCGTCGAAATTATTGCATAATCTCCAGCTGCGTGTATTTTTCCATTTGCTTCCGAGGAGAAACCCAACTGCCACGAATGATTTATCATCGAATAGATATGTGAAAAACACCTTGAGGATTGATTCTAAACAACGTTTGCCATGTTTCTGTCGATATTATGGAGTTAATTTGGAAAAAAGTTTGGCGTTGTAATGACTGAATTTTCGGGGGGTTTTCTTAGCCAAACGTGATGAACAAAACGGAGCGATTTCTCCTACACAAATAATATTTTTGGAAAAACTGAACATTTGCTATCTAACTGAGAGTCTCCTCATTGAAAACATCCGAAGGTCTTCAAAGGTAAATAATTTTATTTGAATGCTTTTCTTGTTTTTGTGAAAATGTTGCCTGTTGAATGCTAGGCTTAATGCTATTGCTAGGTATCAATACTCTTACACAAATGCTTGTGTAGCTATGGTTGAAAAGCATATTTTGAAAATCTGAGATGACAGTGTTGTTAACAAAAGGCTAAGCTTGTGAGTGAATATATTTCTTTCATTTCATTTGCGATTTTCATGAATAGTTAACGTTGCGTTATGGTAATGAGCTTGAGGCTATGATTACGCTCCCGGATACGGGATTGCTCGACGCAAGAAGTTAATGAAATAGAATATTCACATACAGTGCCTTCAGAAACTATTCACACCCCTTGAAAATGTTGTTGTGTTACAGCCTGAACTTAAAATGGAATAGATTTTGTGTCACTGGCCTACACACAATACAACATAATTTTAGAAATGTTCACAAATTAATACAAATTATAAGCTGAAATATCTTGGGTCAATAAGTATTCAACCCCTTTGTTATGGCAAGCCTAAATAAATGTGCTTAACAAGTCACATAATAAAGTTGCATGGACTCAATGTGTGTGCAATGACCGTGTTTAACATTATTTTTTAAATTACTACCTCACCTCTGTACCCCACACAATTATCTGTAAGGTTGGTCCCTCAGTCAAACAGTGAATTTCAAAACAGACTTAACCACAAAGACCAGGGACGTTGTTAATGGACTGCTGAATGTATATATATCTTTTTTAAAATCTTGCTTTGTCTGCTCTTTTCAATATTATGTCTATCTCTGAAAAGCTACCCAGGAAAGGGCTGTAAATAGCCCATATTAATATGTGTAGCCTTAGAAATAAGGTTCATGAAATCAATAACTTGCTAACATCAGATAACATTAATATATTAGCCATTTGAGACTCATTTAGATAATTTGATGATACATCAGTAGCAATACAAGGATTTAACATCTATAGAAGAGACAGAAATTCTTATGGGGGAGGTGTTACTGTACATATTCAGAGCCATATTCCTGGAATACTTAGAGAAGATCTTATGTCAAGTGTTATTGAAGTGTTGTGCTTGCAGGTTCACTTGGCACATCTAAAGTCTTTCATTTTGGGGTGTTGCTATAGGCCACCAAGTGCTAACAGTCAGTACCTAAATAATATGTGTGAAATGTTCGATTGTGTATGTGATGTAAACAGAGAGGTCTACTTTCTTGGGGACCTGAATATTGACTGGTTTGCCTCTAGATGTCCAAGAGGAAGCTTCTTACTGTAACCAGTGCCTGTAATCTGGTTCAGGTTATTAATCAACCTACCAGGGTGTTTACAAACACTACAGGAACAAGATCATCCACATATATCGATCACATTTTTACTAATGCTGTAGAACTTTGTTCTAAAGCTGTATCCGTACCCATTGGATGCAGTGATCACAATATAGTGGCTATATCCAGGAAAGCCAAAGTCCTTGTCTCATCGCGCACCAGCGACTCTTGTGGCGGGCCAGCACATTGGTGCGGCTGGCTTCCGGGTTGGATGCACGCTGTGTTAAGAAGCAGTGCGGCTTGGTTGGATTGTGTATCGGAGGATGCGTGAGTTTCAACCTTCGTCTCTCCCGAGCCCGTACGGGAGTTGTAGCGATGAGACAAGATAGTAGCTACTAAAACAATTGAATACCACGAAATTGGGGAGAAAAAGGGGTCAAAATTCAACAACAAAAAAACACACCAAAAAAAGTGATACTGCACTTAATAGAAGTGAAGTTTATGAAATTGCTTCTTCCAATTATTGATAAACATGAACCTGTTAAGAAACTGACTGTTAGAACTGTTAAGGCTCAATGGATTGATGAAGAATTGAAAAACTGTATGGTTGAAATGGGGCAGAAGGAGTGGCTAATAAGTCTGGCTGTACATCTGACTGGCTTACTTACTGCAAATTGAGAAATTATGTGACTAAACTCAACAAAAAGAAGAAGAAAAATCATTATGAAGCCAAGAGCAATGATACAAGACTAGTCATTCAACTGAGACTGCTCTTCTCTGTATCACGGAGGCCCTCCGCACTGCTAAAGCTAACTCTCTCTGCTCTGCTCTCATCCTTCTAGACCTATCGGCTGCCTTCGATACTGTGAACCATCAGATCCTCCTCTCCACCCTCTCCGAGTTGGGCATCTCCGGCGCGGCCCACGCTTGGATTGCGTCCTACCTGACAGGTCGCTCCTACCAGGTGGCGTGGCGAGAATCTGTCTCCTCACCACGCGCTCTCACCACTGGCGTCCCCCAGGGCTCTGTTCTAGGCCCTCTCCTATTCTCGCTATACACCAAGTCACTTGGCTCTGTCATAACCTCACATGGTCTCTCCTATCATTGCTATGCAGACGACACACAATTAATCTTCTCCTTTCCCCTTCTGATGACCAGGTGGCGAATCGCATCTCTGCATGTCTGGCAGACATATCAGTGTGGATGACGGATCACCACCTCAAGCTGAACCTCGGCAAGACGGAGCTGCTCTTCCTCCCGGGGAAGGACTGCCCGTTCCATGATCTCGCCATCACGGTTGACAACTCCATTGTGTCCTCCTCCCAGAGCGCTAAGAACCTTGGCGTGATCCTGGACAACACCCTGTCGTTCTCAACTAACATCAAGGCGGTGGCCCGTTCTTGTAGGTTCATGCTCTACAACATCCGCAGAGTACGACCCTGCCTCACACAGGAAGCAGCGCAGGTCCTAATCCAGGCACTTGTCATCTCCCGTCTGGATTACTGCAACTCGCTGTTGGCTGGGCTCCCTGCCTGTGCCATTAAACCCCTACAACTCATCCAGAACGCCGCAGCCCATCTGGTGTTCAACCTTCCCAAGTTCTCTCACGTCACCCCGCTCCTCCGCTCTCTCCACTGGCTTCCAGTTGAAGCTCGCATCCGCTACAAGACCATGGTGCTTGCCTACGGAGCTGTGAGGGGAACGGCACCTCAGTACCTCCAGGCTCTGATCGGGCCCTACACCCAAACAAGGGCACTGCGTTCATCCACCTCTGGCCTGCTCGCCTCCCTACCACTGAGGAAGTACAGTTCCCGCGCAGCCCAGTCAAAACTGTTCGCTGCTCTGGCCCCCCAATGGTGGAACAAACTCCCTCACGACGCCAGGACAGCGGAGTCAATCACCACCTTCCGGAGACACCTGAAACCCCACCTCTTTCAGGAATACCTAGGATAGGATAAAGTAATCCTTCTCACCCCCCCTTAAAAGATTTAGATGCACTATTGTAAAGTGGCTGTTCCACTGGATGTCTTAAGGTGAACGCACCAATTTGTAAGTCGCTCTGGATAAGAGCGTCTGCTAAATGACTTAAATGTAAATGTAAATATAAAGAATGATTGAAAAAAGTACTTTAAATTAAATGATGGGTAGAAAGACAAATTCAACTCAATCTGTCATCGAGTCAAATGGCTTATTCATCACAAAACCATTATTTTAATGATTATTTCATTGGCAAAGCGGGCAAACTTAGGCAGGAAATGTGAGCAATGATATTAATGCATAAAAAAACTAATAATGAAAGAAAAGCAGTGCACGGTTGAATTTTGTAAGTTAGAATGGGAGAGGTGGAAAAATTATTGTTAACGATCAATACTGACAAACCTCCTGGCATTGACAACTTAGATGGAAAGCTACGGAGGATGGTGGCTGACTCTATAGCCACTCCTATCTATCATATCTTTAATCTGAGCATAGAGGAAATTCTTTGTCCTCAGGCCTGGAGGGAAGCCAAAGTAATTCTGCTTTCCAAGAGTGGTAAAGCAGCCTTTACTGGTTCTAACAGCAGACCTATAGGCTTGCTGCCAGCTCTTAGCAAACGGTTGGAAAAAATTGTGTTTTGCCAAATACAATGCTATTTCTCTGTAAACAAATGAACAGACTTTCAGCATGCTTATAGAGAAGGGCAATCAACATGTACTGAACTGACACAAATGACTGATTATTGGTTGAAAGAAATTGATAAGAACATTGTGGGAGCTGTACTGTTAGATTTCAGTGCAGCCTTTGATATTATTGACCATAACCTGTTGTTGAAAAAAGTGCTATGGCTTTTCGACCTCTGCCATATCGTGGATTCAGAGCTATCTATCTAATAGAACTCAAAGGGTTTTCTTTGATGGAAGCGTCTCTAATGTCAAACATGTAAAGTGTGGGGTACCGCAGGGCAGCTCTCTATGCCCTCTACTCTTTTCTATTTTTACCAATGACCTGCCACTGGCATCAAACAATGCATGTGTGTCCATGTATGCTGATGATTCAACCATATACACATCAGCAACCACAGCTAATGAAGTCACTGAAACCCTTAACAAAGAGTTGCAGTCTGTTTTGGAATGAGTTGCCAGTAATAAACTTGTCCTGAACATCTCTAAAACTTAGAGCACTGTATTTGGTACAAATCATTCCTTAAGTGCTAGACCTCAGCTGAATCTGGTAATGAATGGTGTGGCTGTTGAACAAGTTGAGGAGACCAAATTATTTGGCATTACCTTAGACCGCAAACTGTCATGGTCAAAACATATAGATTCAATGGTTGCAAAGATGGGGAGAGGTCTAGGCGTAATAAAGAGATGCTCTGCTTTTTCGACACCACACTACAAAAAGCAAGTTCTGCAGGCTCTAGTTGTCTAATCTTGATTATTGTCCAGTCATGTGGTCCAGTGCGGCTAGGAAAGACTTAGTTAAGCTTCAGCTGGCCCAGAACAGAGTGGCACTTTTTGCTCTTAATTGTAATCAATCAGAGGGCTGATAAAAATACTATGCATGCCAGTTTCTCTTGGCTAAGAGTTGAGGAAAGACTGAGTGCATCACTTATTTTTATAAGAAACATTAATGTGTTGAAAATCCCAAATTGTTTGCATAGTCAAATTACACCCAGCTCTGACACACTTATCCCAACAGACATGCCACCAAGGGTCTTTTCATAGTGCCCAAATCCAGAAAAAATTCAAGAAAACGTACACTATTATATAGAGCCCTTATTGCATGGAACTTCCTTCCATCTCATATTGTTCAAATAAACAGCAAACCTGGTTTCAAATAACAGATAAAGCAATACCTCGCGGCACAACGCCTCTCCCCTATTTGACCTAGACAGTTTGTGTGTATACATTGATATGTAGGCTACGTGTGCCTTTTTAAAATGTATGTATTTCTGTCATTTAGCTGTTCTTTCTAATGATGTTCTATATTATGTAATTCTGTATTATGTTTCATGCTTTGTGCGGACCCCAGGAAGAGTAGCTGCTGCTTTTGCAACAGCTAATGGGGGTACTAATAAAATACCAAAACCTTTTGGTAGAGGGTTAAAACAAATAAAAAAGCAGACATTGACTATCCCTTTGAGCATGGTTAAGTTTTTATTACATTTTTGGATTGTGTATCAATACACCAAGTCAATAAAAAGATACAGACGTCCTTCCTAGTTGCCGGAGAGGAAGGAAACTACTCAGGGATTTCACCATGAGGCCAATGGCAACTGTAAAACAGTTATGAGTTTAATGGCTGTGATAGGAGAAAACTGAGGATGGATCAACAACATTGTAGTTATTCTACAAAGCTAACCTAAATAACAGAGTGAAAAGAAGGAAGCCTGTACATAATTAACATATTCCAAAACATGCATTCTGTTTGCAATAATGCACTAAAGTAAAACTGCAAAAAAGACGGCAAAGAAATGAACTTTTTGTCCTGAATACAAAGCGTTATGTTTGGGGCAAATCCAACACATCACATCACTGAGTACTACTCTTCATATTTTCAAACATGGCAGTGGCTTCATCATGTTATGGGTATGCTTGTCATTGTCAAGAACTGGGAGTTTAATAGGATAAAAATAAACAAAATAGAGCTAAGCACAGGCAAAATCAGAGAGGAGAACATGGTTCAGTCTGTTTTCCACCAGACACTGGGAGACAAATTCACAATTTCAGCAGGACAATAACCTAATACAAGACCAAATATACACTGGAGTTGTTTACCAATATGATATTAAATGTTTCTGAGTGGCCTAGTTACAGTTTTGACTTAAATTGTCTTGAAAACCTATGGCAAGACTTGAAATTGCCTTCTAGCAATGAACAGAAAAAAAACTTGACGGGGCTTTGTTTTTAAGAATAATTTGCAAATATTCTACAATTCAGGTGTGAAAGCTCTCAGAGGCTTACATACAGTAATCACTGCCAAAGAGGATTCTAATATGTACTGAATCAGGGGTGGGAATACTTATGTAAATGAGATATTTCTGCATTTCATTTTCAATAAATTAGCTAAATTAGGTGAGAAAATCTACTTAATCCACTTTGAATTCAGGCTGTAACAACAAAATGCGGAAAAAGTCAAGGGGTATAAATACTTTCTGAAAGCACTGTACATGTTTTGTTTTCCTTGATGATTAATTTTAAGAGTTTGTCATGAAAATCAATTGTTTCATACGCATGTATATAACGACATGTTTTATGTATATTGTATGGACTACACCTAATATAGAATAGAAGAGGCATTTTAATTTAATTGAATTTCACTGAATTCAATTATATTTCCTTTCATTAAAATTTGAATTGCAATTCTGTATACGATTTACCACATCAATTCAAATTCAAGAATTTAATTGGAATTTGAGGCATTCTCAATTAATTTCTGAACTGAGCACAAGCCTTGCACATACACACATCATTGGTATGGCCAGTGTCAACAGCAGCCAGTGCTCTGGTGTATATTTCAGTGTGCTGCATTCCTGACGGGGGGCCACTGTGACTAGCGTAATTCAGGACCTCTAAGGCCAAGACTCGCCCCCCCGTGTCCCCTCCGCCACCACCACCCTCTCCCAGCTCACTCAAGCTTTGATCCAAAGACACCGAAACAAGCCGCTATTGTCACAGAACAGAAACCCAGGGCAGCCACGCACCGTGCAGGAAGGCCCTAATCCCCACTAACCTCATTTGCAGCATTTCACCTCGAATCAGAGCCTCCAACACAGGCCAGAATAGCAGCCCCTTACAATTCAACACAGGCTGGAAAGGTAATACCTTATAAACAGTCCAGCAAACAACAACACAAACACCTCAGAAGTCAAAACACCAGCACCATAGACAGGCCAAAACAAGACTGCAACTAACTTAGACACATACCAAAACACTGCATGCACACACACACACATCCACAAACAACAGCAACTAAAGCTTCACATCTCACCCTCTGAAATTTCCCTACAGCCCATTTTGCCTTTAGGACAATTTTTATTTTACTAGGCAAGTCATTTCAGAACAAATTATTATTCACAATGACGGTCTACCCCGGCCAAACCCTGACCCGGGCGACGCTGGGCCAATTGTGCGCCGCCCTATGGGACTCCCAATCACGGCCAGTTGTGATACAGCCTGGAATTGAACCAGGGTCTGTAGTGACACCTTTAGTGCATTAGACCACTGCGCCACTCGGGAGCAAAGGCCTAGATGGGCCTTTCCATATTAATGTATGAGACTTATACAGACACTGATAGCTTGGTGCCAGTGGTCAATGAGATGACTCCGTTGTCGACCATTATTTAACGAGCACGTGTGTGAGAACCAACCACAGTAAACAATGGTCTGCTCAACTTAATGAACCAGATTCTCCAACACAAGCCCCGAGGCCAGCTAAATACGTTTTACATTGAGCCCGGGCATTGAAGCCACATAACAATGGTTTCCAGACATGATAGAAATCTACACCGAAATTAGCATTTGATGTGCAGGCAGCTGTATTTAGGGTCTGCCCAGTCCGCTGCAGCTCATTTGATGTACAGGCAGGTGTATTTAGGGTCAGCCCAGTCCGCTGCAGCTCATTTGATGTACAGGCAGGTGTATTTAGGGTCAGCCCAGTCCGCTGCAGCTCATTTGATGTACAGGCAGGTGTATTTAGGGTCAGCCCAGTCCGCTGCAGCTCATTTGATGTACAGGCAGGTGTATTTAGGGTCAGCCCAGTCCGCTGCAGCTCATTTGAGGTACAGGCAGGTGTATTTAGGGTCAGCCCAGTCCGCTGCAGCTCATTTGATGTACAGGCAGCTGTATTTAGGGTCAGCCCAGTCCGCTGCAGCTCATTTGATGTACAGGCAGGTGTATTTAGGGTCAGCCCAGTCCGCTGCAGCTCATTTGATGTACAGGCAGGTGTATTTAGGGTCAGCCCAGTCCGCTGCAGCTCATTTGATGTACAGGCAGGTGTATTTAGGGTCAGCCCAGTCCGCTGCAGCTCATTTGATGTACAGGCAGGTGTATTTAGGGTCAGCCCAGTCCGCTGCAGCTCATTTGATGTACAGGCAGGTGTATTTAGGGTCAGCCCAGTCCGCTGTAGCTCATTTTTTTTTTAAATGTAACCTTCATTTAACTAGTCACAGCGCAGAGGTTTGAACACATCTCTGTGTTCTTACCTACAGTACTGTATCCCTGTGAAACGTTCTTACCTACAGTACTGTATCCCTGTGCAGTGTTCTTACCTACAGTACTGTATCCCTGTGCAGTGTTCTTACCTACAGTACTGTATCCCTGTGAAGTGTTCCTACCTACAGTACTGTATCCCTGTGATGTGTTCTTACCTACAGTACTGTATCCCTGTGAAGTGTTCCTACCCACAGTACTGTATCCCTGTGAAGTGTTCCTACCCACAGTACTGTATCCCTGTGAAGTGTTCCTACCTACAGTACTGTATCCCTGTGAAGTGTTCTTACCTACAGTACTGTATCCCTGTGAAGTGTTCTTACCTACAGTACTGTATCCCTGTGAAGTACTGTATCCCTGTGACCTACAGTACTGTATCCCTGTGAAGTTCCCTACCTACAGTACTGTATCCCTGTGCAGTGTTCTACCTACAGTACTGTATCCCTGTGAAGTGTTCCTACCTACCCTGTGAGTTCTTACCTACAGTACTGTATCCCTGTGAAGTGTTCACCTACAGTACTGTATCCCTGTGAAGTGTTCCCTACAGTACTGTATCCCTGTGAAGTGTTCTACCTACAGTACTGTATCCCTGTGAAGTGTTCTACCTACAGTACTGTATCCCTGTGAAGTGTTCTTACCTACAGTACTGTATCCCTGTGAAGTGTTCTTACCTACAGTACTGTATCCCTGTGAAGTGTTCTTACCTACAGTACTGTATCCCTGTGAAGTGTTCCTACCTACAGTACTGTATCCCTGTGCAGTGTTCTTACCTACAGTACTGTATCTCTATTCTGTGTTCCTACCTACAGTACTGTATCCCTGTGAAGTGTTCCTACCTACAGTACTGTATCCCTGTGAAGTGTTCTTACCTACAGTACTGTATCCCTGTGCAGTGTTCTTACCTACAGTACTGTATCTCTATTCTGTGTTCCTACCTACAATACTGTATCCCTGTGCAGTGTTCTTACCTACAGTACTGTATCCCTGTGCAGTGTTCTTACCTACAGTACTGTATCCCTGTGCAGTGTTCTTACCTACAGTACTGTATCCCTGTGAAGTGTTCCTACCTACAGTACTGTATCCCTGTGCAGTGTTCTTACCTACAGTACTGTATCCCTGTGCAGTGTTCTTACCTACAGTACTGTATCTCTATTCTGTGTTCCTACCAACAGTACTGCTTCGGTGCCTGCATGCATCCAACTCACTCAGTCCACTAGCAGCATGCTCTCTCAGCCAAGGTAAATAATGAATGGTAGTGCCAGTCAATGAACTGATCTACAAACAAATAATGATTATCACTATGAAAACAAATCACCCAGGACTAACACCCATGAGGCAAATCATGAATCAACTGTGATGTATGTCACTTTCATGCCAGGTTCAGCCATTCCAGCTCTATTGTGTATTTATGACTAGTGTAAATTGTGCCAAATAATTCTGCATTAGCTGCCATTAATACTATGTAATGTCACCGTATTGAATTTAAAATAAACATTCCCTCTCTCTGATTCTAGATCTGTGGTTTGGGGCAACGTTCTGGTCAGGCTCAGCTTTGCTCCTGTCCCCTCTAGCATGGCTAGTTATCTGGGACTGTGATAGCTGCTGTCCGGGCCTGGAATGTGGGTGAGTTGCTCAGGCTGGTCCTTGAAGGACGACAGTCAGCAACACCTTTGCACTGCACGAGGCTAGGCCTTATGGCTTGGTCTCGCTCACCTATAGATGCGGTAGAGTTCAATGGAATTCGATCCAAACAATGGAAATGCCATGGAAACGTTTGTGGGGGGAGATCCCGAATCTCCTCGTTGCCCCCCAGCAAAAAACAACTTTGACTTCCACCACCGATCTCTGTATGCTAGCTATGCAACCAGCTTATATGATTGGGAGTTCGCATTTAGCAGTCACTTCTTCTAAACCTGAAAAGGAACAACTAAGTGTTATGCAGTGAAAACAGCCAAATATATCCAAATGAGACAATTATTAACAACAGCCTGCCATAAAATGAACCATATTCAGTCCTGCTTAACTAACAGTGTTCTGGTACAATGCTTGAATTGCTTATTCATCTCACCAAAAACAAAATCACACATTGCTGTTGGGAATCCATTTCTACACCTTTTAATATGTTTACTCTGTTTAACACCAGAAGCTCTTTGATCTCTTTGATTAGTGAACTATTGCCAGCTCGAGGTGGAGGGTCAGGGTCTCTACTAAAGGAAGACTGACAGTCCTAGCTCTCTCATAAACACAATCCCATATTGAACTCACTGACTGAACTGAAAACAGGCAAATACAGGCGAAAGCCGAGGCAAATATACTGTTCTGTATGTAAACAGATCCACAGGCTACAACAACATATTATTTTCACAATGGAGAGCAACCATGTAGACTGGACTTGGGACGCATGAACACACAAACACATAGCAAAGCAACCTACGAAATGGTATTAATGGGGGATTATGTTTAGATAAAAACATAAAAGTGAGATTCAGACAGTTAGGACTTAGTTGGCCTATATAATGTGGGCCTATATATTTGTGAAATCCTGATAATCTGATACTAAGGTGCAATTTAGCTAAAGATATCTTGCTGGCTAGCTAGTCATTTATCATAAACATATTTTATTTTTAAATCACACTTAAAGGATAAATGTATCCAAAATCCAGAAACTCCCAAGTGATTCCATACATTAAAAGTAGTTTGCAATCTCCCTCCCTGTAGTGCTGTACTGAAACAGCTGCAAAGAAAACAGGTCACTGGACTCATGACGTTGCTGGATGCAGGCCCCGCTCTGCTCCGTTGCCAGTGAATTCATAATTCAGTGTGGACAAATTTGATGTTTTATTGAAAGTGTTCAGCCAAATTACCTATTAACTATTGGTTTAGTTTTATTTATTTATTTTACCTTTATTTAACTAGGCAAGTCAATTAAGAACAAATTCTTATTTTCAAAGATGGTCTAGGAACAGTGGGTTAACTGCCTGTTCAGGGGCAGAACGACAGATTTGTACCTTGTCAGCTCGGGGATTTGAACTTATAACCTTCCGGTTACTAGTTTCCACCTCAAACATTTGCGATTATTTTATAGAATTATTTTTTGTAGCCAACTGCCATAGCAGCAGAGATTGGTAACAACTGCAGATGTGCACTTGGGGGAATCCCTGCGATGTAGAAACTACACAATATGCCCATATAAGGACCTTAATGTCACAGACAATAAAAATTGGACGGACAAGGAGCTGGTGCGAAGGTTGATAAATGTTAGGCATATCGCAAGTAAAGTGAGTTACGCGAAGTGGATAAAGAGTTGGCAGCAAGAGCAAGCTGGTGTTCGTTCCCTATCTGCACTTTATACAGGAATGCATGGGAAGAAGGCATCAAATTTGACAGTTTTACGATAAAAGATACGAGGGACGAAGATGGTTAGTAGCAATTTGAAATAGTACATACAATGTACACTACCAGCCAAACGTTTTAGAACACCTACTCATTCAAGAGTTTTTCTTTATTTTTTTAAAAACTATTTTCTACATTGTAGAATAACAGTGAAGAAAGACATCAAAACTATGAAATAACACATAAGGAATCATGAAGTATCCAAACACTGTTAAACGTTCCCGTTTTAAACAAGATATTTTGTCACGAAAAGATGCTCGACTATGCATATAATTGACGGATTTGGATAGAAAACACTGACGTTTCCAAAACTGCAAAGATATTGTCTGTGAGTGCAACAGAACTGATGTTACAGGCAAAACCCAGATAAATATCCAATCAGGAAGTGCCACATTTTTTTAAACCGCTTCATGCCAATGACTGTGGATGGGCTACGAATGAGCTTACGTTTTCTACGTATTCCCCAAGGTGTCTACAGCATTGTGACGTCTTTTTACGCATTTATGTTGAAGAATAGCCGTAAGGGACCACATTGAGCAAGTGGTCACATGATGGCTCCCGCAGAAAATCTTGCGTAAAGTACACAAGTAGCTATTTTTCCAATCGCTTCTTATGAGAAACCAATTGTCCCGGTGGATTTTATATCGAATAGATATGTGAAAAACACCTTGAGGATTGATTCTAAACAACGTTTGCCATGTTTGTCGATATTATGGAGATAATTTGGAAAAAAGTTTGGCGTTGTAGGGACTGCATTTTCCAGTCGATTTCTCAGCCAAACGTGAAGAACAAACTGAGCTATTTCGCCTACAAAAATAATATTTTGGAAAAAAGGATCATTTGCTATCTAACTGGGAGTCTCCTGAGTGAAAACATCCAAAGTTCTTCAAAAGGTAAATGATTTAATTTGATTGCTTTTCTTATTTTCGTGAAAATGTTGCCTGCTGGTAGCAGAGCCTAGCATAGCATTATGCCATGATAAACTTACACAAATGCTTGTCTAGCGTTGGCTGTAAAGCATATTTTGAAAATCTGAGATGACAGTGTGATTAACAAAAGGCTAAGCTGTGTCTCAATATATTTCATTTGTGATTTTCATGAATAGGATGATTTTCTAGGAAGATTTATGTCCGCTGCGTTATGCTAATTCGTTTGAGGCTATGGTTACGCTCCCGGATACGGGTTTGAGAGTCATGAGAAGTTAAACAAATCAAAATATATATCTTTTTGTTTTAGATTCTTCAAATAGCCACCCTTCGCCTTGATGTCAGCTTTGCACACTCTTAGCATTCTCTCAACCAGCTTCATGATGTAGTCACCTGGAATGCATATCAAGTAACAGGTGTGCCTTGTTAAAAGATCATTTGTGGAATTACTTTACTTCTTAATGCGTTTGAACCAATCAGTTGTGTTGTGACAAGGGGGGTATACCGAAGATAGGCCTATTTGGAAAAAGTCCATATTATGGCAAGAACAGATCAAATAAGCAAAGAGAAACAACCAGAGGTTTGGACTCGAGTCACAAATATACTGACTTGCAACTCGACTGACTTTAACACCAATGACTCGTGACTTGACCTGACTTGATACCCTCCCCAAGCCCAAATATTAGAAATGTTGCTATTAGTGTGCACCGCATCAACTCTTCATTTAACGGATTAGAGTTTGAATCGGACAGCAGCCAATCAAATTGTGCCAGCTGAGAAAATGTTGTCTGTAGCATTCCACAGGAACGTTGGTGGGTGAATTCAGATGGAGCCCTTGGAAAGATGATGCCCAAAAATGTTATTTTCAGATATAAAGACTATGCTGTATCAACAAAAAAACAGACTGCAACTTGCAAAACATGAAGAAAATTACAGACAGAGGCTCAACAATTTCCAACTTTGTTCGACATTTGAAGCCGACAGCTATATATATATATTTTATTACTTTACTAGTGTAGGCTAACGTAACGTTAAATCAATGAGCCTCCACACAGTCAGTCTGGGCGGGAACGTGATCATTGCACCCAAGATTGAGCTACAACTGGCTAGGCAGTTGGTAGCCTAAATCCTGCTGTTCCTAAAACCATTGACATACGTTAGCCTAATGTAACCACCCAGAGTGAATGTCTGTGTGTGTGTGTGTTAAGGTTGGGCGATTGTGTACAAGCATACGTCACCCGATTGCGCCCCGTAGCAATACTCAATAGTCGATCACTATTGGGGGGGTCTTTCTCATGGCTACCCATGTATTTCCATGGAAATATAACATTTATTTGGAAAGTAAAAAATATATAGATATTTTAAAAGCATTCATGATTTGCATAAATGTAATATACTAACTTACTCTTGTTAAAAATATGAAATGGTATTACATTTGGTGAAGAGCACATTATGACTGGTTTAGGACTCGAAACTCAAAGTTTAGGACTTGAGACTTGACGGTCTTGACTTGGGACTTGAGTGCTAAGACTTGAGACTTACTTGTAAAACAATGACTTGGTCCCACCTCTGGAAACGACAATCCATTATTACTTTAAGACATGAATGTCATTCAATACGGAAAATTTCAAGACCTTTGAAAGTTTCTTCAAGTGCAGGCGAAAAAAACATCAAGCACTATGATGAAACTGGCTCTCATGAGGACCACCACAGTAAAGGAAGACCCAGAGTTAACTGCAGAGGATTACAGTTAATTACAGTTACCATCCTCAGACATTGCAGCTCAAATAAATGCTTCACTGAGTTCAAGTAACAGAGACATCTCAACATCAACTGTTCAGAGGAGACTGCATGAACCAGGCCTTCATGGTCAAATTTCTGCAAAGAAACCACTACTAAAAGGACACCAATAAGAAGTAGTGACTTGCTTGGGCCAAGAAACACGAGCAATGGACATTAGACCGGTGGAAATCTGTCCTTTGGTCTGATGACTCCAAGTTTGAGATGAGCGACACGGTGTGGGTGAACAGATTATCTCCGCATGTGTATTTCCCACCGTGAAGCATGGAGGTGGTGGTGGTGTGATGGTGCATTGCTCGTGACACCGTCTGTGATTTATTTAGAATTCAAGGCACACTTAACCAGCATGGCTACCACAGCATTCTGCAGGGATACACCATCCCATCGGATTTGCGCTTAGTGGGACTATCATTTGTTTTTCAACGGGACAATGACTAAACACGCCTCCAGGCTGTGTAAGGGCCATTTGACCAAGGAGAGTGATGGAGTGCTGCATCAGATGACCTGGCTTCCACAATCACCCGACCTCAACCCAATTGAGATGGTTTGGGATGAGTCGGACCGCAGAGTGAAGGATAAACAGCCAACAAGTGCTCAGCATATGTGGGAAATTCAAGACTGTTGGAAAAGCCTTCCAGGTGAAGCTGGTTGAGAGAATGCCAAGAGTGTGCAAAGCTGTCATCAAGGCAAAGGGTAGTTATTTTAAGAAACTCAAATATAAAATATATTTAGATTTGTTTAACTCTTTTTTTGCTTACTACATGATTCCATGTGTTATTTCATAGTTTCGATGTCTTCACTAGTATTCTACAATGTAGAAAATAGTAAAAATCAAGAAAAACCCTTGAATGAGTAGGTGCTCTAAAACTTTTGACCGGTAGTGTAAATACTCCTGAAGCTGCGTGTAGCAAATGCTTCAGTGACAAAGGAGGTATTCAACCTGATCCTTGAAGTTCCCGGCGTTCTTGTGTTATTGCCATTGCACCATATCATGTAGACATATAGGCCTAGGATCTCTACAGGTTAGCATATCTGCCTTGTGTATTTATGAGAAAGGGGGTTGGAGAGACAATACTTTTACCTTACATGTTTCAAGTACACCGGAGTTTGTGTGGGCTGCAAAATCCACATGGTCGCAAAAGAAAACAAACTGTTTCTCATCATCATTACGTTCCTCCATTTCTGTGTAGTCATGTATTAGAATTCTCTGCAGCAAAAACTTCCCTCATCTGTCGGCACTGGAGCGCAATTGCCACAACTGCGCCACCAGTCTGTGTTGATCATGGGGATGGGTTGTGGCCCAGCTGCTGCAGCAGCGACCATCTGAAGCTCCATTTTTCTAAATTCTTCGTACGAATACTCAGGCTCAAAATTAATATGGTTAGATGACAACACTGTCAACAGACAAATGGGTAGGTTGTTGTTTGCTTTGTATAATGAATGTTTACCGCGGTCTTCACTTCACTGCTGAAAAAATAAGAGTGTGACGTGCCGTTCCTAAATAGGGATTCCTCCAAGAGCACATGCAGTTGTTACCAATCTCCGCTGCTGTGGCAGTCGGATACATAAAATAATTATGTTACCAGTCAAGAATTTGGACACACATACTCATGCAAGGGTTTTTCTTCATTTTTTCTCAACCAGATTCCCCTGGAATGTATGCTGAGCACTTGTTGGCTGCTTGGGTTGAGGCCGGGTGATTGTGGAGGCCATCTGATGCAGCACTCCATCACTCTCCTTCTTGGTCAAATGGCCCTTACACAGCCTGGAGGTATGTTGGGTCATAGTCCCACTAAGCACAAACCAGATGGGATGGCGTATTGCAGAATGCTGTGGTAGCCATGCTGGTTAAGTGTGCCTTGAATTCTAAATAAATCACAGACAGTGTCACCAGCAAAGCACCCCCACACCTCCTCATGCTTCACGGTGGGAACCACACATGTGGAGATTATCAGTTCACCAACTCTGCGTCTCACAAAGACATGGCGGGTTGGAACCAAAAATCTCAAATTTGGATTCATCAGACCAAAGGACCGGTCTAATGTCCATTGCTTGTGTTTCTTGGCCCAAGGAAGTGTCTTTTTCTTATTTGTGTCCTTGACTAGTGGTTTCTTTGCATGAAGGCCTGATTTAAATCAAATGTTATTTGTCGAATATAACAGGAATGATCAGACCTTACAGTGAATTCCTTCTTACAAGCCCTTAACACTTAATTTTCTTAAAACTGCATTGTTGGTTAAGAAAAAATAAGAAATAAAAGTAACAAAATAATTAGAGCAGCAGTAAAATAACAATAGTGAGGCTATATACAGGGGGTACCGGTACAAAGTCAATGTGCGGGGGCACCGATTAGTCGGGGTAATTGAGGTAATATGTACATGTAGGTAGAGTTAAAGTGACTATGCATAGATAAACAGAGTAGCAGCAGCATAAAATAGGAGGGGGGTAATGCAAATAGTCTGTGTAGACAATTGATTAGCTGTTCAGTCTCCTCTGAACAGTTGATGTTGAGATGTGTCTGTTACTTGAACTCTGAAGCATTTATTTGGGCTGCAATTTCTGAGGCTGCTAACTCTAATGAACTCATCCTCTGCAGCAGAGGCAACTCTGGGTCCTCATGAGAGCCAGTTTTATCATGTCTTAAAGTAATGATGGATAGTCATTTTTCTTTGCTTATGTGAGCTGTTCTTGTCATAATATGGACTTGGTCTTTTACAAAATAGGGCAATCTTCTGTATACCACCCCTACCTTGTCACAACACAACTGATTGGCAGAAATGTTTTTCGAAAGAAATAAATTCCACAAATGAAGTTAACAAGGCACATCTGTTAATTGAAATGCATTCCAGATGACTGCCTCATGAAGCTGGTTGAGAGAATGCCAAGCGTGTGCAAAGCTGTTATCAAGACAAAGGGTGGCTACTTTGAAGAACCTCATACAAAATATATTTAGATTTGTTTAACACGGTTTTGGTTACTATATGATTCCATATGTGTTATTTCATAGTTTATGTCTTCACTATTATTCTACAATGTAGAAAATAGTAAAAATAAAGTAAAACCCTGGAATGAGTAGGTGTGTCCAAACTTTTGACTGGTACTGTATATAAAATAAATCACACATATTTTGGTGAAAAAGTGCATATTTACCGACTCAAAACCGATAGTACTTAACAAAAATAGCTCATTTAGCCAATACACTTTCAATAAAACAATGAATTTGTCCACGCTTCGCTGATTTCTGAATCCTTAATTCACTGGCAACAGAGCAGAGCGAGGCCTGCATCCAGCAACGTCACGAGTCATGTGACCCCTTTTCAAACTATCAATTACAGTAATGATCCCATGTTCTGGCACTTCCAGGTTTGTGGCTTTGCCACCACTTCTCTCTCGGCATCATTTCCCATGGGCCTTTCTCTCTTTCACTGGGTTCCATATCTGCTTTCCCAAACCTGGCTATCGCCTACTGTTTTTTTTGTTAACTGTCCCTTGTCATCAACATGCCCCAACACAGAACCCAATCCGGCTGCACGCGTGCGCCATCATGCACCATCTTGCATACATTTATTTTGTCCCCCCCACACCAAACGCAGTCACGACATGCAGGTTAAAATATTAAAATAAACTCTAAACCAATTACATTAATTTGGGGACAGGTCAAAAAGCATTAAACCTTTATGGCAATATAGCTAGCTAGCTTGCACTTGCTTACTAATTTTTCCTATTTAGCTAGCTTCTGTTGCTTGCTAATTTATCCTGGGATATAAACATTGAATTGTTATTTTACCTGAAATGCACAAAAGTTCCTCTACTCCGGCAATTAATCCACACATAAAACGGTACACCGAATTGTTTCTAGTCATCTCTCCTCCTAGGCTTTTTCTTCTCTTAACTTTATATTGCGATTGGCAACTTTCATAAATTAGGTGCATTACCACCACCGACCTTGTTTGTCTTTCAGTCACCCACATGGGTATAACCAATGAGGAGATGGAGCGTGGGTACCTGCTTCTATAAACCAATGAGGAGATGGGAGAGGCAGGACTTGCAGCGTGATCTGCATCAGAAATAGAACTGACTTCTATTTTAGCCCTTGGCAACGCAGACACTCGTTGGTGCGCGAGCAGTGTTGTGCAATAATTGAATAATATAGATTTCGAAATTGATTTTGCAACGCATGCGTACGCCTGTGAGCCCTACTTCATGTAAGCGAGCCCAGAAAACGCACACGCAGTGACGAACTCACTCAGTCACTGGGTTATCTCCTGGCCTGGCGACAATGGGCAAATTACACTGCTCTATTGCCACTTTGTCACCACAACACTTTAACCTCTTACCTCTACCTGGGACGCTTGCGTCCCAACTAGAGCTCTGAAAATGCAAATGCACTACGCTAAATGCTAATAGTATTAGTTAAAACTCAAAAGTTCATTAAAATACACATGCAGGGTATCAAATTAAAGCTACACTCGTTGTGAATCCAGGCAACAAGTCAGATTTTTAAAATGCTTTTCGGCGACAGCATGAGAAGCTATTATCTGATAGCATGCACCAATACACTACAACAGAAAAGCACAGCAGGGGACGTAAACAAAATAATTAGCATTTCGGCGTTACACAAACCGCACAATAAAATAGAAAACAGTCATTACCTTTCACCATCTTCTTTGTTGGCACTCCTAGATGTCCCATAAACACTATTGGGTCTTTATTTCGATTAAATCGGGCCATATAAAGCCAAGATATCGTTATATGTAGACTGTGTGATAAACGAAAAAAACAGCGATTTCACAACGTAACGTCATTTTTAAAATTCAAAAAGTAGACGATAAACTTTCACAAAACACTTCGAAATACGTTTGTAATGCTACTTTAGGTATTAGTAAACGTTAATAAGCGATAAAAATCATCCGTAGGCGATGTACATATCATTAGCTGTCGTCTTGGAAAAAATTTCAGGAGAGAGCTCTTCCGGAATGATCTGGGCGGAGACCGGAGGTACGTCGTGCTCCTCTTTCGGTTCAACCAAGAATCAAAGAGGATTAAATTCACAAGATACTCGACTACATGGGGATGCTGTGGGAGTTGAATGCTCGGTCTTATCTAATTCGGCTCACTGTTAACAATTGCTGGAAGTGTCGCAAGGATATTTATTTCCATTTTCTGTGATCAGGTTTTCCTGCGCTTTCCGATGTAACGCACGTTATGTAATAGCCACAGTCGTGATTTAACCAGTTTTAAAAACGTCCGAGGGTTTCCTATACACACATTCTAACCATATGAACGTACTATATTCCTGGCATGAGTAGCAGGGCGCTGAAATGTTGCGCGATTTTTAACAAAATGTTCAAAAAAGTAGAGGGTAGGAGCAACTAGTTAAAGGAAGAGTTGATGTGCATGAAAATTGTGGCTGAGTGGAGCCACTTCGCCAAAACGAGGTTGAGATAGATGGTATACAGCTACGGACGAATTTACAGCAAAGGTTTTGACTGAGGTTTTGAAGCCAGAGGATAAGTCGGATTTCACTGTTAGTTTTACACACAATTTTTTTTATTTTATTTTATTTTTTTAGTTTCAGTTAATAAAACGATTGTTTATTTTTTCTGAAAGTACTTGATGAGTGTACTGTTGCTTGTATGCATTGTATGCGTGCTTACTGTGACCATCACTCCCTGATAGTGGCTACTAGCTACTTCCAAAGCCGGTGCGAAACAATAGTGCTTGGCAAGTGAGAGTGTGGGACACTGTGTCCCGGTGTTGTTGCTGTTCATGCTCTCCCCATTAGTAGACTATCACGGTGACATTGAGATGGTTACAAATATGAGTTATTTCTCGTGTAGGCTACATGAAATAAAATCCTGATAATGCCGGTGACACCGTGATACAGCTTCCTAGTGGAAAGCACCTCACGTCGGGAAGCACAACGGTGCACTGGTCATTCGCACTGGCTTGCCTTGTCGTCGTGTTTACAGAGGGCAGAAATGTTAGCTAAGTGACATGTCACCGGACATCCATATAAACACTAAAGTAGCTGTCATCACATATGAATGGGGGAACCAGTTAGTTAAAAGTATATTTGTGGTCATCACCTAGGGATTCTAGCTAGCTAACTAACTTAGCTAGCGAGTTATGTTGCCATAACAACGAGAGAATGACTTCTGTCCTGTCCATAGCTGTATACCATCTAGTCATAACCCCAAAACAGCCCTTCCTGTCTGTGTATTGGTCTGCCCATACGGCCACAGCTGAAGTGCTCTCTGTCACACAACATGGGGCATGATGGCACTCGTCACAAACCACTAAGCTCGCATATATACGTTTTTCTCTCACAAACACAAGGCTAGGCTGCTTTTGAATGGCTACATAAAGCCTTGTTCTTCACGTGAGTAAATTAAAATAATTTTGTACTGGTATGCAGGCTCTGTGTACTATTTATTATTTTTCTTAAGAAGACATGTCCAGCCTTTCCTTTCGGAAAAGCTGACCACGAATTCATTTTGTTGCTTCCATCCTATAGACAGAAACTAAAACAGGAAGCTCTCAGGTCTGTTCAACGCTGGTCCGACCAATCTGATTCCACGCTTCAAGATTGCTTCGATGACGTGGATTGGGATATGTTCCGCATTGCGTCAAACAACAACATTGACGAATACGCTGATTCGGTGAGCGAGTTCATTAGCAAGTGCATTGGCGATGTCGTACCCACTGCAACTATTAAAACATTCCCCAACCAGAAACTGTGGATTGTTAGCAGCATTCGCGCGAAACTGAAAGTGCGAACCACTGCTTTTAACCAGGGCAAGGTGACCGGAAACATGACCGAATACAAAGACTGTAGCTATTCCCTCCTCAAGGCAATCAAACAAGCTAAGCGTCAGTATCGAGACAAAGTAGAGTCACAATTCAACGGCTCAGACACAAGAGGTATGTGGCAGGGTCTACAGTCAATCACGGATTACAAAAAGAAAACCAGCCCCGTCGCGGACCAGGATGTCTTGCTCCCAGACAGACTAAACAGCTTCTTTGCTCGCTTTGAGGACAATACAGTGCCACTGACATGGCCCGCTACCAAATCCTGCGGGCTCTCCTTCACTGCAGCCGGCGTGAGTAAAACATTTAAACGTGTTAACCCTCGCAAGGCTGCAGGCCCAGATGGCATCCCCAGCCGCGTCCTCAGAACATGCGCAAACCAGCTGGCTGGTGTGTTTACGGACATATTCAATCAATCTTTATCCAAGTCTGCTGTTCCCACATGCTTCAAGAGGGCCACCAGTGTTCCTGTTCCCAAGAAAGTTAAGGTAACTGAGCTAAACGACTGCCGCCCCGTAGCACTCACTTCCGTCATCATGAAGTGCTTTGAGAGACTAGTCAAGGACCATATCACCTCCACCCTACCCGACACCCTAGACCCACTCCAATTTGCTTACCACCCCAATAGGTCCACAGACGACGCAATCGCAACCACACTGCACACTGCCCTAACCCATCTGGACAAGAGGAATACCTATGTGAGAATGCTGTTAATCGACTACAGCTCAACATTTAACACCATAGTACCCTCCAAACTCATCATCAAGCTTGAGACCCTGGGCCTCGACCCCACCCTGTGCAACTGGGTACTGGACTTCCTGACGGGCCGCCCCCAGGTGTTGAGGGTAGGTAAACAACATCACCCCGCTGATCCTCAACACTGGGGCCAATTCGGCTTGTCACCAAAAGCACTCAAACTTCTACAGATGTATCACATCCTGGTACGGCAACTGCTCCACCCACAACCGTAAGGCTCTCCAGAGGGTAGTGAGGTTTGCACAACGCATCACAATGTTGCCCAAAGATGTAGTCCAGTACAATATTACATAGCACTATAATATATAGGTTAGCTGAACGTCACGAAAAACGATGTGCATGCTTCAATGGGGCAGAAGACTGAGTTGTTGTGATTCTGGATGGCCAGATAGCTACCTATAATGACAACAAACGTAAGTGACTCGTTTCAGCTAGTTTCATCTTGTTCTTGATACCATGTCTTGTTTTGAGGTGTTTTGACTGATTTCACATCAATGCTAATATGGCTAAGATTCACTAAAGTAGCTAACCAACAACTAAACAATGTATAAGAGACAAGTGCTCAGTTGGGCAAATGTACTTGTTTTCAATAAACATTGGAGACAAAATATAGTTTACATGTCAATAATCTATGCCAACCAGTCTGTTTTGCACACATCGGTTTTGTTGCTAAACAACTAACCCATCTATTAGGTGGATGAGTCATAAGTATGTAATACATAGGCTAGTATGAGCTAACTGAATAACATTTAGACATCTGAATTACATGACAAAAATGCAGCCCATGTGACGGCCCCTGAAACCACATGGTCAGGGGTAGAGCTGAGCAAAAACTCAACATGCTGTGGAGTGAAAAAGAAAAGCTAAATCCAAGGTGGGTTTAGACACACACTGGAGTAACCTTTGCAAGTCTCACAAATCCCTCTCTCCTCACCTAAAGCTCAATGCTGGCTGAGAACAACTAAAACACACACCTCCAACGACACTCTGCAAAACATGTAGCTACCTACTCACTCATTCCGAAACACAAATATCAAGAGGCCCTTTGCCCCACCCCCCCACTCATTATTCAGAAAACACACACACAAAAACAACAGACCACATACACTGTAACCTAAAAGGTAAACAACTAGCTCAAGCCAAAAGTAAAGAGAGAAAGTGAGGAGTAATCCAGTAAGAGATCCACGCACCTGAAGCCCAGCTCAGCTAAGCTCGGCCTAGCGTTGGCCTATATGTGTATGTGTATGTGTGTGTGACGTAGAGGAGCCCGGCAGTCAGTCAGTCAGAGGAGGAACAAGCAGGTGCCAGGCAGCAGCCTCAAGGAGTGGGCTGAGAGCAAAAGAAGAAGCTGCAGTCCACAGCCAGAGCACTAACTCGTCCAACAGCATGGGTTTTGGGAGAGGCAGAACACCGCCACAAGCTCTCCATTCCACAGGCTGGCTGCTATCTCCATGTCTCCTCTCTTTAACTGAGCTTTCCAGGCCTCGCTCGTTCGCTCACACCAGGGTACTCTAATCACCTCCCTCACAGACAGAACAGCGATGTATGGCAATAAGAGAGAAGGACAGCCCACCACGGAGCGAAAAAGAGGGGGAGGTGGTTATGAACTCAGTCCCCAAGCACTGTGAATGGAGTGAGGGAGACTGTGGCAGCAAGAAGACAGTTCACAAGGAGAGACCCCTCGTGAAGGAGCCTTGGGGAGCTTAACCGCGCACGCTTTAGGAACGGACTTATCCCCCATGCTTTACTGCACACAGGACTCCCCCCTCCCACTCACCCTGGCTGAAATGGTTTGCTCCATGAGAAGCTGCTCAGTCACTGTTGCCGAGTCCCTCCTCCCTGAAATATAGGACACAGCAGGAGAACATATACGATTTGCCTGAATGCAGTAACACAGGCCTAGCTGGGCCTGTATGTATGACTCAAAGCACCGCTTTATCTACACTCCACTGTATCCTGAATGGCTTGCAAACAACTTGTTTCAAATTACAGCAGTAATCAAAACGGAGGCAGTTGTAGAATTAAGGACCATCCACATACGTTGTGTGAATTTTTTAAGGGACCTCAAAACGTGGGTCAGCACTGTAAGACAGAAACACAAATCATGTCACTTTAAAATTAACATCAGTAAACACACAGAATTTCAACAATTTGGTGTATGTTTCATGCCTCATTTGGCCATGTCTCCATAGAAAGACCCACTTCCCCCGGGGTGTCACCAACCTGATCCTCCTCATCGTCGCTAGAGCTGCACCCCGGTCTCTCGCGTTTGTTTCTGTCTGAAAGGCCGGATTGGGCCAGAGCCCTTCACCACCCAACAGACCCCCAGGTCTCATGTCTCCCTCGAACAGGCTCTCATTCTTCAGCTAGTCCCCCTCATTAATCAGCCTGCCTGGCTGTCACACACACAGTACCTGCTCACACTCACAGACCTGCCCTTCTTCAGACCCCACTCAGACATCCTAGTTCCTGATTTAAAATGAGAAGTCAATTCTCCACACCACTAATATTCTCACCCGCTCTCGTACTTAAATAATTACTCAATGCCTGGCGTACCGCAATCTCCAACTTAATGCAAGCATATGTTATTTTCCAAATCACGTAAACGTTTATCTGATGATTTATGCATACATTGGATGGTAACCTCATTGATCGTGTCCCCGCTTATAAATGTCTAGGCATCTGGATAGATGATAGGCTTTCCCTCAAAAAGCATGTTGATGAGTTACTTAAGAAATAAAAATGTGCTTTATTTATAGGAATCGGTCATCCCTTTCATTAAATAGCAGAAAACAAATAATTCAGTCGACATTCATTCCGGACGTAGACTATGGCGATATCGTCTATAAGAATGCAGCTGCCACTGGAGCAGTTTATCATACTGCATTACACTTTATCACGGGCGATAGTTTCAGCACACATCACTGCATCGGGAAGTAGGCTGATCCTCTTGGAAGTATCGTAGATCGATGCATTGCACGTTTTTTTTTATTTATAGAGTCCTTTGCATAAACTACCACCATACTTCTCTGTTAACCTACAGAAATACAAGATATCAGACACCGTCTCAGGCTAACTCTGGAGATCCCTTTGATCTCAACAGAGTTAGGTAAATCTGCCTTTAGCTATTTTGCGCCTTGCTTGTGGGATGGTCTACAGCGTTGTATGAAATTGGAGAAACTGGTGCCTCGGAGGCAGTTCAGCTGTGTGAGCACCTTTTTAAGGAAGAATGATTCTTATAATTCTATGCTTTTTATTTTTATAAATATTGTGTTTTTTGCTTGCTTATACATTTTGTAGGCTGTCATTATTATTATTATTATTATTTTTAAATAACTTTCCCCAGGTTGTTGTTGTAAATGGGAATGTATTCTCAGCCGACTCACTTGGTAAAATAAGGAATACAAATAATAATGAGTCATGGATATAGTGCCATGTTCCTCTGTGCAGCAACACGTACGCGTGTGTATGAACGTAGCGGTGGGTCGTAAAGCATTCCCTGCGGGCTACAGCTAGGTGAGGGGTCAGACAGATGACAGCTAGGCCTATGTGATGGCCCCTACCTGCAAGACAGGCCTAGCACCTGAGGTGGGGATGGAGACAGCCCGGGGGACAGGGAGCCAAGACTGGTCCCCTACCCTCCCTGCCCCTCAAAGTATTGCTCCACACTCTCGCCGTTTACACCCCGATTTAGGACGTTTACCCAGAGGAGGAAATGGCCAGGTGCAGTCAGAGCTCCTCAACACTGCTACAGTACAGCAGCAGTCCTCTCCTCATGCTCCTAGGGGCCAGGCTCAGCCTAGCATAGAATACTACAGCAGCCTGCCTGCCAGAATGTCTAGGGGACACAGCCAGTTATGGCTACAGTTCTGGTTGGCTGAAGCTTATGGCCGGGGATGATGCAACACATTATGCTTGGCTAAAGCTTATGGATAATGGCACTGATAATGACTATGGGAACGGTTGTTGCTGTCACGTGGGCATGGGTTTGGGCTAAGGCAATGGTCATGGCATGAATGGACACTTATAGCACCACTTAAAACTGCTGTTTTGGCTTTACATACACTTTAGGCAACAGTTATGACCATTGTTATGGCAACAGCTAGTATGGCTAAAATATGGTAGAGCACTGACTGTGCCAGGTTGAGGAAAGGAATAGGGTGCTGCTATTTCTAAACTTTGACAGCCCTGGTCTAACAGTATGGCTTTTTACATCACAGGATCCCTGTAGTACAGAACAAGTACATCAGTGGCACATATACTGTATCTACACCCACACTGCATGATAACAAGCCAGGTATACAAGCATTGCTCAGTCCCACCGACTCCCAATACTGGAATTCAGGCTTAGCTTAATGATGAGACTGAGGAGCAGATAAGAAAGTAGCTCATCAATACAACGCTAAGATCCTTGTCAGACACCTGGTGAGCTGTGAGTGTGACCCGCCTAGGTGATTAGAGTAGATCATTCTGCTGTGTTGTGAGACTCAGAGCAGTTTTGGACACACACACACAGAGCAGAGCAGAGCAGCAGGACGGGGGTGAGAAGTCACAGGCCCGAGATGCAAATGGTGGCAGTGTGTAAGTGTGTTTGTGTATGTGCACCACGTTGTGTTTGTGTGTGTGTGCGACATCTCACACTGTTTCATTAGTGCTATAGCCCTCAGAGAAAACACAAATCATTTGGGCTGAACTAATTGGCTCTCTTAAAATTAGATTGAAGACCCATTAAACGCAGAAAGAGACAGACCCATCTTATGGTGAGGTAGTGAAGACACGCTGGCCGTTAATTCAGCCACTTTTCTAAGCAACCCATCCACCCTGCAACGTCTTGAAAGAAAATGGTATTGATTCATTGAGTCACCTTAAATGGGAATGGCTTATCATATAGCCATGAATGGCCATGAGTATGTAGATAGTACTCTTCAGTTCAGGGATGGGCAACTTTAAATGGGGGGTGGGGGCCACAAAAGATATGAACACATCATGAGGGGCCTCAGTGGCTCGTGGGTCTGCGTACCCACCCCCACACATAGTCAGAGCCAGCCCTAGCCTTTTGGGGAACCTAAGTGAAAATGTTTTGCACCTTGGGTATTATGCTATTTTAACCCTCAACAGTAGCCTAAGTTGGGACCCTGACTAATTTGAAGTCATCAGCGGAAGGGAAGTCTTTTTCTCTCTTAACCTATAATAAATCCAATGACATGGTGACATTATGGTGTTCATTTCACGTTGAATTCACATTAGTTGACAACTCAACCAAATGTAAAACCAAACTAGACATTGAACGGACATGTGTGCCCAGTGGGTTACTTCATGATGAACCAGTTCTCTAACAGGACTGTGTTTGCTATACAAAAAGTGGATCTTCAAAATTTACGGTATAAAGGAAACCCAAAGAAATAACAAGACCGCACTAACTTTTATTTATGTCATCCACTTTAAACATGTGTTACATAATCACTGTTAATGGGTCTTATGATGAAACTTGACTTGGTGTTATTCTAAAGGAAAAATATTAAACCTTTGCCAAAGGAAATATACAATATCATGAAATCAATTTAAATGTACATTTGTACAAATGATTCAGTCATGCACCGACATACTGTAAATGATTCAGTCGATTTCATTGCGTAGTGCAATACAGTAGATAAGAGCAGGCTGGGTCAGATTTCACGTTCCCATGGCAACAACTGAGGAGCTGTTAACTACTGAAACACAGCTAATCTTTAAACACAGACAGGTGAGGGGGAGAGAGGGTGACGCCTTGTAAAGGGAGGGGGGTTAAGTCGGTGTGTTTTTTTATTATACCAGTTTTGATTAAACTTCTGTTGAGAAAGAACTATGCAGCTCAAACTCCATGTATAATCCCTTTCGGGAGGAATCGGTGCCTCAGTCTAGGGCATTTCAGACAGTTGTTAGGGCACCTTTTTACTGAAGAATGGGTCTTTTTTTATGATTGTGTAATGCTTTTAATGTATTGTTGTGTATAATAAATGTCTATTTGAATGTGCATATGAATGTGTAGTTTAATGTGTTCATTGTATTTTGATGTTTATTGTGGCGCTATACAGGGCTCATCTGGAAAAGAGACCTTGGTCTCAGCATTGACTCTCCCTGTCAAAAAGGTTCAATACAAATAAATAAAAGAAGCAGTATTCTCCAAACGGAAACAAATGTCACAATGCTGGTTTGGTTTCCCAGTGCCAGAGTATGTTATGGAGCATATGACTCCTATCAGTATATCATGGGTTGGTGATGCCTTGCTACAGTAAATGTGATTACGTGGCAGGCAGCAGCATATAGATAGATACATGCTGCAGAGACCTAGCAGTGTTGTGCAAGGACAACAACCCCTCCCTCAACGTGGGCAAGACAAAGGAGCTTATCGTGGACTACAGGAAATGGAGGACCGTACATGCCCCCATTCACATCGACGGGGCTGTAGTTCAGCGGGTCGAGAGCTTCAAGTTCCTCGGTGTCCACATCGCTAGGGACCTATCATGGTCCAAACACACCAACACAGTCGGGAAGAGGGCAAGACAACGCATCTTCCCCCTCGGGAGGCTGAAAACATTTGTCATTGGCATTTAGATCCTCAAAGTTCTACAGCTGCACCATTGAGAGCATCTTGACTGGCTGCATCACCGCTTGGTATGGCAACTGCTCGGCATCCAGCCGCAAGGTGCGACAGAGGGTAGTGCGTAGGGCCCAGTTAGGGCTGTGGCCGTCATAACATTTTGTCAGCCGGTTATTGTCATACCAAAGACTGCCGGTCTCACAGTAATTGACCGTTAATTAACATAAACACGTTTAGCATCTCCAGGCCTCCACACATACAAGCCGCTGATGTGAACCTTTGGAACATCTACATTTAAAAATGGCTAATAAATCATTTAATACACACCATCACAATAAACCCATTCTTTATATTAGGCAGGTCTAAAGAAACATTATGTAATGAAGAAAAAGTATTACAGGAGAACAGTATGAGTTGGCCTACTGTATACCGATGTTATCTGGCTATGCTCCATGCTATATAGGCTCTAGACTTGTTCATTTAGCTGACAAGATATGCGTATAAGTACCGTGTCATTATTTTATATGATTTTACAGTAAGAAAAATATAATTGAACTTACCTGAATGAACTAGAAAGGATATTTTTCCCATTACAGAACGAATGCACATATGAAGTGGCTATATTTAGCGTAAAAGTGATCATTTGAAACAGGTCCAATATGCTAGATTTAGAGTTATTTGGCAACTTTCGTTGTGAATGATACAAACCTTAGAATGTTTGAGAAATCAAAAAAGATATGGGCTGTATGGTGTGACAATAGGCTATTGATGATTCCTTGTCTCAGGCTGCACAAGCTGTTCTCTCATCAAATGATTATTCTCAACTGAATCTCGTCTTTACTAATATGTAAACATTTGTTTAGATTGGCCCATTATCAAATGGGCAGGAACAGGGGCAGGAAAAAAAATACATGTCATCTGTATGCACTCGAATAGCGAACACACGCTTTCGGTTTTATACTGGAACATGTGCTTGATATGAGCAGATGAGCACTTACTCCACACCACACATCAACCACTGTATGAGGAGCATGCTCTCACTCCCTGACAGGTGATATTACACCCAAACTCTGTATGTCATTGGCCCTCCAACCTTGTTCCTGCAGCTACCCATTGCTTAATTTAGAAAAACAAGTGAAATCTGTTGGGGAACATTGATAGTAACATGTTTTCATAAACAAAACATGTTTCACTAAACGGTTAACAGCCCATCTGTGTGATCGTTAAAGGACTGAAGGAGAGAGAGGAGATGGCTAATGTGTCAGCAAATTAATTATGAAAATATTTTTTAAATCCCTATTCAAAATCAAATACAAATTCACTAATTGTAGGCTATCAATAAACCAACAGCATCGCCTAGGGGCTATACATTCTCTCCCAGATTCATGGATATATATTTTGGAGTGTTGCATAAGGTAACCAAGTCCATTATGCATAATACAGTCCACACTCAAAGACGATTACCCTAGCTTGTTTAATTTTGGAGTATAGGCTAAGACCAATTATGTACCAAAGACATCTTACATTTGTTTTAGTTTGATGTTTTTCTGCCAAGCGTAATATGCGGCAGGCTATGTATTGTATAATGGCACAATCACAATTTTAATTCAGGGTTGTTTTTCTGGGCTTGGGCTCATAAGCCTATGCATAAACTCAAATATGTGTATGGGTGCTTTGAAACCACAACAACCATGCTTTACACTGTTTCAACCTGTTGCTGAACTTCTTTCTTCAAATTGATCAGTCACAGTGAGATGAGTTTTAAAAGCGTGATTTACGATTGCATTTGCATTGCTGTCAGGGTGGTTGAGGGACAATAGAACCCTGAGTACAGACCATTAGCACCTGATGGAGGGACAATAGATCCCTGAGTACCAGACCATTAGGACCTGATGGGTGGGACAATAGATCCCTGAGTACCAGGCCATTAGGATCTAATGGTCATTAGCAAGTTGGCTACTACCAACACATGTCCAGAGTGCATAAGTTCATGTGACTCAACAGTCACATGGAAATTTACGACTCATGACTGCCAATGTGGCGGTAATACGGTCACCGCAACAGCCCTAGGTGCATCACTGGGGTCAACCTCCCTGCCTTCCAGAACCTCTATACCAGGCGGTGTCAGAGGAAGGACCTAAGAATTGTCAAAGACTCCAGCCACCCAAGTCATAGACTGTTCTCTCTGCTACCGCACAGCAAATGGTACCGGAGTGCTAAGTCTGGGACCAAAAAGCTCCTGAACAGCTTCCAAGCCATAAGACTGCTAAATAGTTCCGGTAGCTATTTGGTGAACTATCTGCATTGACCCTTTTAGCACAAACTCTTTTTGACTATGCAAACACACTGGATTCTACCCACACATATTGACACTCCAACACACACACACGCTGCTGCTACGGTCTATTAGCTATCCTGTTGCCTAGTCACTTTACCCATACCTATATGTACATATCTACCTCAATTTACTCGTACCCCTGCACCTGGTACCTCGTGTATATATAGCCAAGCTATCATTGCTCATTGTGTATTTATTCCTTTGTGTTTATACACTGAACAATAACATGAAACGCATCATGCAACAGTTCATATAAGGAAATCAGTCCATTGAAATATATTCATTATGGATTTAACATGACTGGGAATACAGATATTCATCTGTTTGGTCACATAACTTTTTCAAAGGGTAGGGGTGTGGATCAGAAAACCAGCCAGTATCTGGTGTGACCATATGCCTCATGCAGCGTGACACATCTCCATCGCAAAGAGTTGATCAGCCTGTGGAATGCTGTCCCACTCCTCTTCAAAGGCTGTGAGAAGCTGCTGGATATCGCAGGGAACTGGAACACACTGTTGTACATGTCAATCCAGAGCATCCCAAACAAGCTCAATGGGTGACATGTCTGGTGAGTATGCAGGCCATGGAAGAACTAGGAACATTTTCAGCATCCAGGAATTTTATACAGATCCTTGCGACATGGGGCAATGCATTATAAAGGTCGACCGATTAATTGGTATGTACGATTAATTAGGGCCGATTTCAAGTTTTCATAACAATCAGTAATCGGCATTTTTGGATGCCGATTATGGCCAATTATATTGCACTCCACAAAGAGACTGCGTGGCAAGCTGATCACCTGTTACGGGAGTGCAGCAAGGAGCCAAGGTAAGTTGCTAGCTAGCATTAAACTTATCTTATAAAAAACAATCAATCTTAACATAATCACAAGTTAACTACACATGGTTGATGATATTACTAGTTTATCTAGCTTGTCCTGCAGTGCAAATAATCAATGTGGTGCCTGTTCATTTATCATCGAATCACAGCCAACTTCGCCAAACGGGTGATCATTTAAGCCCTTGGAACACTAGGGGCAGTATTTCATTTTTGGATGAAAAAACATTCCCGTTTTAAACAAGATATTTTGTCACGAAAAGATGCTCGACTATGCATATAATTGACAGCTTTGGAAAGAAAACACTGACGTTTCCAAAACTGCAAAGATATGATCTGTGAGTGCCACAGAACTGATGCTACAGGTGAAACCAAGATGAAACTTCAAACAGGAAATGAGCTAAATTTTTGAGGCGCTGTTTTCCCATTGTCTCCTTATATGGCTGTGAATGCGCCCTGAACGAGCCTACATGTTCTGCCGTTTCCCCAAGGTGTCTGCAGCATTGTGACGTGTTTGTAGGCATATCATTGGAAGATTGGCCATAAGAGACTACATTTACCAGGTGTCCGCCCGGTGTCCTTTGTCGAAATTGGTGCGTAATCTCCAGCTGCAAGCATTCTTCCATGTGATTCAGAGAGAGGAGACTTCCACGAACGATATATCATTGAAGAGATATGTGAAAAACACCTTGAGGATTGATTCTAAACAACATCTACCATGTTTCAGTCGATAATATGGAGTTAATTTGGAAAAAAAAATCATTTTTTTTTGGTAGCGATTTCTCCTACACAAAGAATCTTTCAGGAAAAACTGAACATTTGCCATCTAACTGAGAGTCTCCTCATTGAAAACATCCGAAGTTCTTCAAAGGTAAATGATTTTATTTGAATGCTTTTCTTGTTTTTGTGAAAATGTTGCCCGCTGAATGCTAACGCTAAATGCTACGCTAGCTATCAATACTGTTACACAAATGCTTGTTTTGCTATGCTTGAAAAGCATATTTTGAAAATCTGAGATGACAGTGTTGTTAAAACAAAAGGCTAAGCTTGAGAGCTAATATATTTATTTCATTTCATTTGCGATTTTCATGAATAGTTAACGTTGTGTTATGCTAATGAGCTTGCGGGATAATTACACTCCTGGATACAGGTTTTTTTCGTACCTAAACGTGATGAACAAAACGGAGGGATTTGTCCTAAACAAATAATATTTTTGGAAAAACTGAACATTTGCTATCTAACTGAGTCTCCTCATTGAAAACATCTGAAGTTCTTCCAAGGTAAATGATTTTATTTGAATGCTTTTCCTGTTTTTGTGAAAATGTTGCATGCTGAATGCTATGCTAAATGCTACGCTAGCTATCAATACTGTTACACAAATGCTTGTTTTGCTATGGTTGAAAAGCATATTTTGAACATCTGAGATGACAGTGTTGTTAACAAAAGGCTAAGCTTGAGAGCTAGCATATTTATTTCATTTCATTTGCGATTTTCATGAATAGTTAACATTGCGTTATGATAATGGGCTTGAGGCTGTATTCACGATCCCGGTTCCGGGAGGGCTAGAATCAAGAGGTTAACAAGCACATTCGCGAAAAAAGCACTGTCATTGCACCAATGTACCTAACCATAAACATCAATGCCTTTCTTAAAATAATTACACAAGTATAATTTTTTAAAACCTGCATATTTAGTTAAAAAAAAAATCATGTTAGCAGGCAATATTAACTAGGGAAATTGTGTCACTTTGGGCCGCCTGGCTCGTTGCGAACTGTGTGAAGACCATTTCTTCCTAACAAAGACCGTAATTAATTTGCCAGAATTTTACATAACATTGAAGGTTGTGCAATATAACAGGAGTATTTAGACTTATGGATGCCACCAGTTAGATAAAATACGTAACGGTTTCGTATTTCACTGAAAAAATAAACGTTTTGTTTGAGATGATAGTTTCCGGATTTGACCATATTAAAAAAGGCTCGTATTTCTGCATTTGACCACATTAAAAAAGGCTTGTATTTCTGCGGGTTATTATATTATAATTAAGTCTATGATTTGATAGAGCAGTCTGACTGAACGGTGGAAGGCAGCAGCAGGCTCGTAAGAATTCATTCAAACAACACGTTCCTGTGTTTGCCAGCAGTTCTTCGCAAAGCTTGAAGCACAGCACTATTTATGACTTCAAGCCTATCAACTCCCGAGATTAGGCTGGCAATACTAAAGTGCCTATAAGACCCTCCAATAGTCAAATCTATATGAAATACAAATGGTATAGAGAGAAATAGTCCTATAGTTCCTATAATAACAACAACCTAAAACTTCTTCAATGGGAATATTGAAGACTCATGTTAAAAGGAACCACCAGCTTTCATGTTCTGAGCAAGAAACTTAAACTTTAGCTTTTTTACATGGCACATATTGCACTTTTACTTTGTTCTCCAACTGTGTTTTTGCGTTATTTAAACCAAATTGGACATGTTTCATTATTTATTTGAGATAAAAATATTTTTATTTATGTATTATATTACGTTAAAATAAAATTGTTAATTCAGTATTGTTGTAATTGCCATTATTACAAATAAATTAAATAAAAAACGTCTTTTTGGGTCCTCCAATAAATCGGTATAGACGTTGAAAAAAAAAATATATATATATATTTTAATCGGTCGACCTCTAGTGCATTATCATGCCGAAACACGACGTGATGGCGGTGGATGAATGGCATGACAATGGGCCTCAGGATCTCATCACGGTATCTCTGTGCATTCAAATTGCCATCGATAAAATGTAATTGTGTTCGTTGTAGGTACCTTATGCCTGCCCATAACATAACCCCACCGCCACCATGGGGCACTCCGTTCATAAAGGTGCAAACGATCCCGCAGCTGAAGAAGCCAGATGTGGAGGTCCTGGGCTGCCATGGTTACACATGGTCTGCAGTTGTGAGGCCGGTTGGATGCACTGACAAATTCTCTAAAACCACATTGGAGGCAGCTTATGGTAGAGAAATTAGAATTCAATTGTCTAGCAACAGCTTGTGGACATTCCTGCAGTCAGCATGCCAACTGCACGTTCCCTCAAAACTTGAGACATCTGTGGCATTGGGCTGTGTGACAACTGCACATTTTAGAGTGGCCTTTTATTGTCCCCATCACAAGGTGCACCTGTGTAAAGAGGATGCTGTTCAATCAGCTTTTTGATATGCCACACCTGTCAGGTGGATGGATTATTTTGGCAAAGGAGAAAAGCTCACTAACAGGGATGCAAACAAATTTGTGCCCAACATTTTTGAGAAATAAGCTTTTTGTCCATAAGGAACAATTCTGGGATCTTTTATTTCAGCTCATGAAACATGGGACCAACACTTTACATGTTGCATTTGTATTATTGGTCAGTATATTTTTTCTATTATTACTGTTTTTATTGTATTCTGCATTGTTGGGAAGGGCCTTAAGTAAGCATTTCACTGTTAGCCTACACCTATTCTTTATGCAGCATGTGACAATTAAAATGTTATTGATCGATTGATTTAACCGGTCTCTGTGTCCCCCCCACTGATCTGAAAGGACTGTCTACCAAGGTGTAAACAATATAATAGTGAGTACGTCAGTGTAAAGTCAAGTTTCTGCCATATTATTCCATCAACTTTCTGATCAGTGACAGAAAAAACAGATCATAGCGATGGCATTTTGAAGTATTGATATTTACTCTTTCACGGCACTGTGTGTGGGGGGGGGGGGGGGGGGGGAGAGAGTTTGAAGAGGAGGGGGTAGATGAATAAAGTAATTGAGCAATCAATCCAATTTCCTTCTTATATATTTACGAATTAACCTGGCCTATATGGTCCTTTTCTTCACGCATGGATGTGCGTGCCTTTTGATGCAGAAAGCAGGAAGTTACCAATCGTCAGTGAGCACCACGAAGAAACATTCATAGGTTGTTGTAACCGGAGCCATATATTTGAGTCGTCATACAATACACTTGCAATGTTGTTTTAAACAGTCGCTAAGATTATTTTGGTTGTGGTCTTTGCAAAATACCTATTTTGGATGCAGCAGTCGTTAGCTAGAATTCTAACGCTCATTGACATAGGCTAATAGCAAAGCTAGTCAAAGAGCCTTTTACTGGTTGAAGTCTTTAAAAAAAAAAAGTATAATACAGTTGTTTTGTGATGACAAACATACTAAGCAGGACATTCATATGAGCATTAAAATCCAATTACAATCCAAAAGTAGTGTGAAATGCACTCATTAGCAACCTGTAAATGGAGGCTATTTTTTGAGAACTCCAGTGTCCAGCAACCAAATTGTGCTCATCGCAAGTTAAGGGGACAGGCAAGGAACCCCACCTTTGAAGCAAGAAACATAGACAGCAACCAGGGGACGCACTTGAGGTAAGTACAGTATATATATAAAAGGGGAAGATGGGGTCCACACATACTTGATCTAGGGCTCCAGAGGGTGACTCATGGGGGGGCTGCTGTGGCGGTGGTCCTCTGCTCTGAGGGGGGTGGTGGTGTGGCGGGCTGGCTGGCAGGATCCAGGAAAGGGGGCTACGGCGCCATGGCCTCCCCGTCATGTAACACCATCCCACTTGGGGAGGGGCGAGCGAGCTGGACCTGAAAGAGAAACTTCAGTGTTTACTGGAGGCCAATCTGGGACACCAAAATGTACATTTAAGCTATATCAGTTCATTTTAAACAAGGTAAAATAGAAGCTATATCAATTTAAAACACCATTAGAATGTTGTTCAGACTTATTACAGCTTGTGTGTCAAAATATGTTAGGGTCACCTCAATACTATGCAATTAGGCCTACTAAATGACCAAGTAACAACTTAATATAATGTTGTTACTAGAGTAACACAGTGTAACAGTAACTTTATGATAAATATGAGAACTATGGTTTCAAATCGATCTCTAAAGTCGAGCCCTCGCGAGATGGCGCTGTTGAGCAAGATGAAACATAATTGAGTAAGTGCAGAGGATGGGTCCCGCAAGCACAAAAGCCAGTAGATAGCGCATAATGTGGTGGAGCAAGCAAAGGATGGGTCCCACGAATGCAGAGGTAGCAGGGGACGCGCAAATACAACTTTGAATATGAAAAAAAAATATGAATTAGAGAGCAGAATTTTTTTTTTTATTGAGATACTTACTACATGTCAAGACTTTGAAGTTACTGTGCTCACAAATACACAGCATCCCCACATGTATTTCTGCTCACTGGCAAGTCTACTCCCGCTCCGGCGCTCGACGTTGCCAGTCCTGACAACCCACATTGCGCACACCTGCTCCCCATCGTTAAGAACACCTGGACTTCATCACCACTCTGATTACTCTCCCTTCATAAAGACCTCTGTAGGCAGTATTTGTTTTGGTTACGTTCAGTACACTTCTCGTGTTTTGTATTATCTTCATGATTATTATTAAACTCACCTTCTGCACCTGTTTCCTGAATCCCTGCATATACGTTACAGAATACTGCCACTTCAAAAATGGAAGCAGCAGAAGATAAGGACGTCTCCCAGACGGTCGACGAACAAGGACATCTAATCCGCAAACACCATGATCAGCTGGCACAACTATGAATGAGGGCTACAGCCATCTGGGAGAGAGGAGAGGAATGGATGAGTTCCTACGAGAGGTGCATGGCTCTGTTCAGGGCGGTCTTCGACCATCCACCGGAGGGCAGACATGGAGGTGAGCGACTACTCCAACTCTGGCAGGGTGCCCAGACCGTTGCGGAGAATGCCTTCACCTTCCGGACCGTGGCAGCCTCCAGCGGATGGAATAAGCCGGCGTTCCGCACCCTATTTCAAAGAGGACTGCACGAGGAGGTCCAGACAGAGTCGGCGTGCCGAGACGACAACCTTTCCCTGGCCGCACTCATCGCAGTGGCTCCCCTCGCCCTCTTTTGGACGTCCTGGGGCAGATCCTGAACACATGAAGATAGGGGTTACACACCTCTCCGCCGTAGAGCGACATGTTTTGTACATCCCAATCCGAAGTCCACTGGGGCAGAGGGACAGCCCCGTGATCATCAGTCTCACAGAGTAACATCATCGTTTCCCGCCAAACCCTTCCTGATTTCCATTTCACTGGCTGGTTGTCCCTCAGGTGTTGTTTTTACAGTTCTAGTGGACTCTGGTGCTGCGGGGAATTTTTTTGACCAGGTCTTCGTGCCTGCAGTGTACCCTCTCTCTCTCCTCTCCTTTTCTAGTCCAAGCCCTCCGAACCATTGGGATCCAGCACTATCACAGCACCACTCACCATGGGACCCATGCACCAAGAAATCCTTCCCTTCCTCATCATCACTACTCCTGTACACAAAGTCATCCTCGGCTTTCCGTGGCTCCAAAGTCATGACCCCATCATCTCCTGGTCGAGGATGAAAATCACTGCCTCGGCATCCGGATGTTGGAGGACCTGCTTTCCATTACCTTGTGGATCCATGTCACTTGAGAGTCCTGTGAGTGTCCTCCAGCCTATCATTCCATCCTCCCATATCACTGGCCCTATGTTTTGGGATGTAGATGTGGACTAGAGGTCGACTGATTAAATCGGAATGGCCGATTTAATTTTTCATAACAATCGGAAATCTGTAATTTTGGACACCGATTTTGCAATTTAAAAAAAGGAAATAAATTTGTACACCTTTATTCAATCATTATTTAAGTAGGCAAGTCAGTTAAGAAAACATTCTTATTTTCAATGACGGCCTAGGAATGGTGGGTTAACTGCCTTGTTCAGTGGCAGAACGACAGATTTTTACCTTGTCAGCTCAGGGATTCAATCTTGCAACCTTACGGTTAACTAGTTCAACGCTCTAACCACCTGCCTCACGAGGAGCCCGCCTGTTATGCGAATGCAGTAAGAAGCCAAGTTAAGTTGCTAGCTAGCATTAAACTTAATCATAATCACTAGTTATAACTACACGGTTGATGATATTACTAGTATATCTAGCGTGTCCTGCGTTGCATAGAATCTATGCAGTGCGCATTCGCGAAAAAGGACTGTCGTTGCTCCAACGTGTACCTAACCAAACACCAATGCCTTTCTTAAAATCAATACACAGAAGTATATATTTTTAAGCCTGCATATTTCGCTAAAATAAATCCAGGTTAGCCGGCAATATTAACCAGGTGAAATTGTGTCACTTCTCTTGCGTTCATTGCACGCAGTCAGGGTATATGCAACAGTTTGGGCAGCCTGGCTCATTGCGAACTAATTTGCCAGAATTTTACGTAATTATTACATAATATTGAAGGTTGTACAATGTAACAGGAATATTTAGACTGATGGATGCCACCCGTTAGATAAAATACGGAACGGTTCCGTATATCACTGAAAGAAAACGTCTTGTCTTCGAGATGATCGTTTCCGGATTCGACCATATTAATGACCTACGGCTCGTATTTCTGTGTGTTATTATGTTATAATTAAGTCTATGATTTGATAGAGCAGTCTGACTGAGCGATGGTAGGCACCAGCAGGCTCATAAGCATTCATTCAAACGTTACTTTTGTGCGTTTTGCCAGCAGCTCTGCTGTTTATGACTTCAAGCATATCAACTCCCGAGATTAGGCTGGTGTAACGATGTGATGTGAAATGGCTAGCTAGTTAGCGGGTGCGCGCTATTAGCATTTCAAACGTCACTCGCTATGAGACTTGGCGTAGTTATTCCCCTTGCTCTGCCTGGGTAACGCTGCTTCGAGGGTGGCTGTTGTTGTGTTCCTGGTTCGAGCCCAGGTAGGAGCGAGGAGAGGTACGGAAGCTATACTGTTACACTGGCAATACTAAAGTGCCTATAAGAACATCCAATAGTCAAAGGTATATGAAATACAAATGGTAGAGAGAAATAGTCCTATAATTCCTATAACAACTACAGCCTTAAACTTCTTACCTGGGTATATTGAAGACTCATGTTAAAAGGAACCACCAGCTTTCATATGTTCTCATGTTCTGAGCAAGGAACTGAAACGTTAGCTTTCTTACATGGCACATATTGCACTTTTACTTCGCCAACACTATGTTTTTGCATTATTTAAACCAAATTGAACATGTTTCATTATTTTTTTGTGACTAAATAGATTTTATTGATGTATTATATTAAGTTAAAATATGTGTTCATTGTTCATTCACCATTGTTGTAATTGTCATATATATATATATATATATAAATAATATACTGTAGTGTGCAAAACGGCTTTCAAGTCAGGCATTCCCTTGGCAGAAACAGCCTCTCGGTGGATGCTGCAGTGCGTTGTGAGAAACTGCTTGCACGCGCGTTACCACACCACTATGTCCCCGTCATGGCTTTTGCGTCATCAGAACAGATACCAACACATCTTGACCACCAAAGGCCATTTGATGTCACAAAGCTGTCCAGTCCTTAAAACAATATCCTCTCATGTTGTCCTGGTTTGCAGAAGAGGATGTCTTCCTTAATTGACCCTCCCTTAACATAGCGGACATACACCAGGAGCTGTGCCAGGCCCGCCCGTCTGCTGACTCATCCAGCTGTAACCCATATATTTCACTGGTTTGTATGCAAAGCAGTAATTGTTTCAAAACATCTCCTGCCATGTCACTGATGGGTCGTGAAACAGTGGATTTTGCCATTTTTAAAGGTCTTCAAAAGCCAAGTTAACAAACAGATCACCGACCATTTCGAATCCCATAAGTACCTTCTCCGCTATGCAATCTGGTTTCCGAGCTGGTCATGGGAGCACCTCAGCCACATGGACTTTCAACTCCCTCCAAAGATTTCCTATGGAGTTGAGATCTGGAGACTGGCTAGGTCACTCCAGGACCTTGGAATGCTTTTTACGAAGCCACTCCTTCGTTTCCCGGGCAGTGTGTTTGGAATCATTGTCATGCTGAAAGACCCAGCCACGTTTCATCTTCAATGCCCTTGCTGATGGAAGGAGGTTTTCACTCAAAATCTCACAATACATGGCCCCATTCATTCTTTCCTTTACACGGATCAGTCGTCCTGGTCCCTTTGCAGAAAAACAGCCCCAAAGCATGATGTTTCCACCCCCATGCTTCACAGTAGGTGACACCATTCTGCATATTTCTGGCCCTTCTTTGGCCACTGTGTTAACTAACCTCCAGATGAGCTTCAATGCCATACAACTCTCCTTCTGTGGCATCCAACTGCTCTTAAATGCAAGTAAAACTAAATGCATGCTCTTCAACATATCGCTGCCCACACCTGTCCGCCCGTCCAGCATCACTACTCTGGACCGTTCTGACTAGAATATATGGACAACTACAAATACCTAGTTGCCTGGTTAGACTGTAAACTCTCCTTCCAGACACATTAACCTTTTGGTACTAGGGGGCAGTATTTTCATTTTTGGAAAAATAACGTTCCCAAATTACACGGGATATTTTGTCAGGACAAGATGCTAGAATATGCATATAATTGACAGCTTATGATAGAAAACACTCTAAAGTTTCCAAAACTGTAAAAATATTGTCTGTGAGTATAACAGAACTGATGTTACAGGCAAAAGCCTGAGAAAAATCCAATCCGGAAGTGACTCATCTTTTGAAAGCCCTGCGTTCCGATGCATCCCTATTGAGCTGTGAATGCCCTATCAACCAGATTACGCTTTCTACGTATTCCCCAAGGTGTCTACAGCATTGTGACGTAATTTTACGCATTTATGTTGAAGAATACCCGTAGGCGGCTTCATTGCGCAAGTGGTCATCTGATGCTCCCAGAGAAATTCTCGCGTAAAATACAGAGGTAGCCATTATTCCAATTGCTTCTGAGGAACCAATTGTCCAGGTTGATATATTATCGAATAGATATTTGAAAAACACCTTGAGGATTAATTATAAACAACGTTTGCCATGTTTCTGTTGATATTATGGAGCTAATTTGGAATATTTTTTGGCGTTGTCGTGACCGCAATTTCCCGTCGATTTCTCAGCCAAACGTGAAGAACAAACGGAGCTATTTCGCCTTAAAAAATATATATTTAGGGAAAATTGAACTTTGGCTATCTACCTGGGAGCCTCGTGAGTGAAAACATCCTAAGTTCAAAGGTAAACGATTGAATTTGATTGCTTTTCTGATTTTCTTGACAAGGTTGCCTGCTGCTAGCAAAGCATAATGCTATGCTATCGATAAACTTACACAAATGCTTGTCTAGCTTTAGCTGTAAAGCATATTTTGAAAATCTGAGAAGACAGGGTGATTAATAAAAGACTAAGCTGTGTTCCAATATATTTCACTTGTGATTTTCATGAATAGGAAGATTTTCTAGGAAGATTTATGTCCGTTGCGTTATGCTATTTAGTGTCAGATGATGACAACGGTCCCGTTCACGGGATGGGGTGTCACTAGAGTTTAAGCATCTCCAATCCAAAATTAAATTTAGAATCGGCTTCCTATTTCGCAACAAAGCATCCTTCACCCATGTTGCCAAACATAACCTCGGAACACTGACCATCCTACCGATCCTCGACTTTGGCGATGTCATTTACAAAATAGCCTCCAACATTCTACTCAACAAATTGGATGCAGCCTATCACAGTGCCATGTTTTGTCACCAAAGCCCCATATACTACCCACCACTGCGACCTGTATGTTCTTGTTGGCTGGCCCTCGCTTCATATTCGTCACCAAACCCACTGGCTCCAGATCATCTATAAGTCTCTGCTAGGTAAAGCCCCGCCTTATCTCAGCTCAATGGTCACCTTAGCAGCACCCACCAGCAGCGCTCCAGCGGGTATATTTCACTGGTCACCCCAAAAGCAAATTCTTCATTTGGCCGCCTTTCCTTCTGGTTCTCTGCTGCCAATGACTGGAACGAACTGCAAAAATAACTGAAGCACCAGCTGTCAGAGCAGCTCACAGATCACTGCACATAGCCCATCTGTAAATATCCCATCCAATCTACCTCATCCCCATACTGTATTTATTTATCTTGCTCCTTTGCACCCCAGTGTCTCTACTTGCACACTCATCTTCTGCACATCTATCACTCGAGTGTTTAATTTCTATATTGTACTTATTTCACCACTATGGCCTATTTATTGCCTTACCTCCCTTATCCTACCTCATTTGCACACACTGTATATAGACTTTCTATTGTATTATTGACTGTATGTTTCTTTATTCCATGTGTAACTGTTATAGTGTGGCACTGCTTTGCTTTACTTTGGCCAGGTCGCAGTTGTAAATGAGAACTTGTTCTCAACCAGCCTACCTGGTTAAATAAAGGTGAAATTAAAATTTTTAAAATAAACCAAAGGATGAATGTGGTGGATAGAATGATGTGTCAGACTGACGCTGCTTGTCATTTTAACTGAATGGCATAATGTCTGAAAAGAGGTTGGGAAGGATACTAGGAAGGAAATGTATGTGAACATGGCGGACCATTCACTAAGGACAGCATCATCAATGACACCTCCATAGAGTGAGGAGGGTTTGTTTGTGTGAGAGAGATTATGAACTCGGTTGTCGCCATAAAAAGTCAATGACACTGAGGGGGCTAGCGTGCCAGGGTGAGATAATTCCTTTGTACTGCTTCCAAACCAGTTTTTCCTTGAGATTTATAGCCTGTCAAGTGCACCCAGGCACTTACGGTATTGGCAAAACAATTTGAGTGCTTGAGTAACCACACTTTAGTGACCTGCATTTCTGCTGAAACAAGACAGGTGTAGGGCTCTAGGTGAAATCAAGACCAGGTTAAAGTTACTAATTGGAAATGAGAAATAGTGGCAAATAATTGATTTTATATTTTCCCTCTCAAAATAGGCTCAACTCGCTTGTTGATGCAAATTATGGCTTCCTTATAATCACCATCAATCCCAAATGATTAAAAATGTATTTCATACACAGCGAGCGCTGTCCAATATGCTTTATTACGAGCTGCTATGACCTCTTTCTTGATTTATAGTCACTGGACCAAATCCAAAGAAGCATGACGTTATGGAAAACTAAATTCAATTCGTTATAATGTGAATCTAAGACACTTGTATGTTTCTGTAAACTTACAGTTCTTGCATAAAACATGGTTGAACTTTAGACACTAGTATGACACAGCCCAGATGGGTCAGTGGCAGGTTATTTCAGGATTAAGTGCATGCTAAACTCATTCGTCGTAGTTTGTTTATGTCAAATATTTCTCTCTTGACCAATCTCTTCTTGTTTAACCTATCCAAGGCAGCCTACTCCAACTAACACACTAGTTTTAAAGTCAAAAATAAACATAATGTGGATTAATGTGTAGACCTAGGGATATGTAGTCCATATGGCAGTCTACCCCTGGAGAGGTGCAAGAGTTTAGCCATGACACCTCTAGTGACCAAAACTCAACCTAAAATGTAAAAACACATCAACCTCACTGACGTAACTGAACGGTAGCCAGTTAAAAAAAACATGACTTAGAACATAGCAAAAACAGTTTTAACGCCATCTTAATCATGCAGCTCCATATTCAAGGTCATGGGGGGGGGGGGGGGGCAATAATAAACCAATCTGGTTTCAGAGTTGGTCATGGGTGCACCTCAGCCACGCTCAAGGTCCTAAACGATATCTTAACCGCCATCGATAAGAAACATTACTGTGCAGCCGTATTCATTCATTGATCTGGCCAAGGCTTTCGACTCTGTCAATCACAACATTCTTATTGGCAGACCGAACAGCCTAGGTTTCTCAAATGATTGCCTTGGCTGGTTCACCAACTACTTCTCTGATAGAGGTCAGTGTGTCAAATCGGAGGGTCTGCTGTCCAGACCTCTGGCAGTCTCTATGGGGGTGCCACAGGGTTAAATTCTTGGACCGACTCTCTTGTCTCTATACATCAATGATGTCGCTCTTGCTGCTGGTGAGTCTCTGATCCACCTCTACGCAGACGACACCATTCGGTATACTTCTGGCCCTTCTTTGGACACGGTTAACAACCCTCCAGGCAAGCTTCAATGCCATACAACTCTCCTTCCGTGGCATCCAATTGCTCTTAAACACAAGTAAAACTAAATGCATGCACTTCAACCAATCGCTGCCTGCACCTGCCCGCCTGTCCAACATCACTACTCTGGATGGCTCTGACTTAGAATACGTGGACAACTACAAATACCTAGGTGTCTGGTTAGACTTGTAAACTCTCCTTCCAGACCCACATCAAAATCTCCAATCCAAAGTTAAATCTAGAATTGGCTTCCTATTTCGCAACAAAGCATCCTTCACTCATGCTGCCAAACATACCCTCCTACCAAACATACCCTCCTACCAATCCTCGACTTCGGCGATGTCATTTACAAAATAGCGTCCAATACCCTACTCAACAAATTGGATGCAGTCTATCACAATGCCATCCGTTTTGTCACCAAAGCCCCATATACTACCCACCATTGCGACCTGTACGCTCTCGTTGGCTGGCCCTCGCTTCATACTCGTCGCCAAACCCACTGGCTCCATGTCATCTACAAGACCCTGCTAGGTAAGTCCCCCCTTATCTCAGCTCGCTGGACACCATAGCATCACCCACCTGTAGCACGCGCTCCAGCAGTTATATCTCTCTGGTCACTCCCAAAACCAATTATTTCTTTGGCCGCCTCTCCTTCCAGTTCTCTGCTGCCAATGACTGGAATGAACTACAAAAATCTCTGAAACTGGAACCACTTATCTCCCTCACTAGCTTTAAGCACCAACTGTCAGAGCAGCTCACAGATTACTGCACCTGTACAGAGCCCACCTATAATTTACCAAAATAACTACCTCTTTCCCTACTGTATTTATTTATTTTTGCACCCCTTTATTTTTATTTCTACTTTGCACATTCTTCCACTGCAAATCTACCATTCCAGTGTTTTTACTTGCTATATTGTATTTACTTTGCCACAATGGCCTTTTTTTTGCCTTTTCCTCCCTTATCTCACCTCATTTGCTCACATCGTCTATAGACTTGTTTCTACTGTATGTTTGTTTTACTCCATGTTTAACTGTGTCGTTGTGTGTCGAACTGCTTTGCTTTATCTTGGTCAGGTCGCAATTGTAAATGAGAACTTGTTCTCCACTTGCCTACCTGGTTAAATAAAGGTGAAAAAATAAAAATAAATACAAAAATAACTACTTTAACCTCAGCCTGAGGCGACAGTTGTGGGGGAATACTCTCTGAGAAATCAGCAACCAACAATATCCAACAGGTACAGAGAACACAAGAGGCACCGTTATGCGATAGCAGCCAATAGCCTAAAGCTCATCTCTCCATTGTGAGGAAATATTATATAACTGACAGGCCATACATTGATCCCCATCTGGGGAGCTGAACAAAAACCCACACTGAACCGGTTACAACATCCTGTACTTTAAACTTTGGGGTTGAGACTTTCACTACCGTTTCTCAAATCTGTTAAAATGACTCCTGAGGGCACGGATCCAGTCAGCAGATGCTACTGTAGTAGAGAAAAGTCCACCCCCCCTCCCTCCCTCACCACAACAAGTTGAAGGGAGGACCAAGGGAGTCAGTCACACTGCCTGCCAAACCCCAGCCAAGCAGCTCCTTCCCACAGCTCAGTCCCACTGTACAAACTGTTGTCTCAGTTCTCTTCCTAGCGTGCCCCGATAAGAAATGGGACACTGGGATCTGGTTCTTCAGCTTGCTCTGTGAGTGTGCCACAACGCTCTCTTCCTTCGTTCTCTCTCTCACTCCCTATATTTCTTTCCCTACCCCCACAAATTCACAGTCTGCTGCACAAGCTTTCTTTCCAGGGAGAGGAGAATGTAGGTCAGCTTTCTGACGGCTGGGGAGGCACAGCTGAGCGCCCCACTCCGTTCCTTTCGCCCGCAGAAGCGGCGGAAGTGTGTGTGTGCCCCGCGCCGAAACAGGGCAAGAGAGAGTTGAGGGACACAGCACACACCCACAAATCTGATCACCCTCACAAGGGTTTGGATCATGCATCAATGGTACCATTTAATCATAAAGGCCCATTTTCACTATAATATTGACTAAATAATTTATCCTAACTTCTTAGGCTATTACATTCACTGGATATTGTCATTCACAATATGAACCACTTCGCTAAATGCACACCTGAAATCCTTAGCCTACTGCATGTGCCTCGGGGTTAAAAAAACAAACAAATGACTCACTAAGCTTGTGAAAAGGAATGCTTTAAACATGACAACACTGAACAGGCTGTTGAGAATGGTTGCGCTTACATTTTAGGCAAATCTTAAAAGATCTGGTCTGACATAGCTCCCCCCACATCCTCTCCCCCTTTATGAGCATACTGTAATATGAAATGCTCCTACAGGTCAAAATAATGTCACAAAAAAGTGTTAATTAAAGGGGGATACGTGGTCAGTTTCACAACTGAATGCATCCCGCATGTAACCCAACCCCTCTGAATCAGAGAGGTGGGGGCTGCCTTAATTGTCATCATTGGCGCCCAGGGAGAAGATGCTGTGAGGGTTAACTGCTTTGCTCAAGGGCAGAACGGCAGATTTGTCCACCTTGCCGGCTCTGGGATTCGAACAAGAAACATTTTGGTTACTCTATAACCATGACCATCTTCCTCCTCTTTGCAACACAGGAAAACACAATAACTGTGTCCAACAGTCATATCTCCCTCTACCGATGAATGCTCAAATCAATGCATCTGCTACTATATTGGAATGTTCCTGGTTACACAAGGGTGTGGATTCTTGCTTCATATTGTTCATTTCACAAACACCCGCCATCATAATTCTTCCAGTGTGATACATATCTTACTTTCCCTTTGTATGCAGAAAGAAAATCAGCGAGGGAGAAGAAATGGTATTAACATGTGATTAAGTTGGGCAAACTGGTTGTCAAATATCACATTTTTGTTCCGGAGCTTGATAGTTGTGCTACAGCCGATAGCAAATACAAAATGCTTGTGAAGTGATTACTAACTTTGACCTGCATTGTTGAGGCCTGATTGCATTGACTTCCGTCCTTGAGGTCTAGGCTCGTAGCCTATAGCCTACGCACAATACACGTTTCGTTAGGCCTAATCTACTTGCACTGCACTTACAACCAAAACGCACATAAAGAAACAATAATTTAAATGGCTTCATAAATACTGCCCCACAAAGCTAATAGCAATTCAATAAAAGTACAATGCTGTAAAGTGCAATAAAAGACAACATAAAAGTTGTCGACTAACATGACTACTGGTGTTTGAGCCGAACGAAATGCCTCACTCACTGGTGGTGCGGCCAACGCAATAATTGCATAATTGGTGCAAACATATCAATCAATTTATCGTCGTCATAAATGTATCCCTAATTGATTACCTAGCTAGACCGAAAAATATGCCCAATTCAACTGGCACAGGTGGCTAGCAAAACATTTGAATTTTCTAGCGTGGTCCTGAACAAGATACAATACAATTTTGATTAACCAAAGAGGGTTAGTTGAACTAATGAAAACAATTAATTGTATCGCTAGAATATAGCAGTCTTGCAAACAAAAGGCACGTGCTCTACTAAATAATGAGTGACTGCCAAACTGCACACATCCACTAGTTCAAGAAGAATGAAAATGCCTTAATCAAAAGACCTGCAGCGAATGTTTAGATCCTCAAACAAATCAACTTGTTTGCAAACTCACAATTTAGCATGTTATAGCAAATACATTGCTGTACTTGAATGTGATATTGATTGGCTGGCTAATGTTCTCTGGGTAACTTGTCCACGTTTTATCCTCCGCTACTAGTTACTAGCTGTCTAGCTCGCCATCAGCGGCCAAATAGGGTATTTTAGTCCAAACTATTTTACTGCAATTTTGCAAGGTGTTGTGCTTAATTAGCTAACTTACCTGTTTGTCAGGCCCCTTATATGTTGATTGGTGATTCTCTTCTGTATTTACTCGATTTCAATGCAATCTAGCTATCAGAGTTGTCACATTAGATGCACAATTACTATGCATTAGGTGGCAAATTTAATGTAAATATTTGTCAGCTAAAGCCGTGAGTTAGCCTACCAGCTAACCTTAGTTCGGTTGCCTTGATTTTCTGATCCGCCGCTCCGTAAAAGTCTCTTCCACACGCTATGGACAATGTGATCTGGTGCTGTAGTTTGGCACTGGTAAGGGGAAAGTTGGTTGGTGGCTAAACGTCAGCTGTTGACAAACAAACCTGCGATAAAAAAAATAAATCACACTATTGAAACTAGCGAGATTAGCAACGCTAGCTAATTCAAAGCCAGTTTCAAAACCAATTCGATGTGTTCAACTATACTCCATGTCTCTCCTTAAATGTAGTTATTCCGAAATAGAACTTGCGTTTGTTTTGAAATTGTCATTCACGGTTAACTAATATTTTAATTGTCGCGTTGGTCTCGATACTCCGCCATTTTCAACATCTCGCTACGCAAACAGTTTAGCTCGTGCACGTACAATGACAGAAGTTCAGTACGATGCTCGTTCATGGGGAGAGGGCAAAGAAGCAAGCAGTGCTTTGCCTCGGTCTGCAAGTGTGCTGTAACTACTTGCAATATCACCATATATCTGAAAAGCGGTTGCACGGAACAGGCTTTTATGAATGCTTTATTTTTCAAGCATGCGTATTGAAGGCTATCTCGGAAATCAAGTTCACATAGCTAGGTAGTGGGATAGCCTTGTATTAGTGGTACTGGCACCAGTATAGAGATGTTTGCATCAGTGTGAGAGAAAATGGTCTGTTTTACCAAGAAGTCAGGGTCCACAGTTCAAAGAACACATTGTACTATTCATACACATCACAGGCTGCTGAGAGGGGGACAGCTGATAATAACGGCTGGAATGGAATGATATCAAACACATGGAAACCATATGGCCTCAATGGCCAGCACAGCCAGAAGAGGAATGGCCATCCCTCGGAGCCTGGTTCCTCTCTAGGTTTAATCCTAGGTTCCTGCCTTTCTAGGGAGTTTTTCCTAGCCACTATGCTTCTACGTCTGCATTGCTTGCTGTTTGGGGTTTTAGGCTGGATTTCTGTATAAGCACTCTGTGACATCTGCTGATGTAAAAAGGGCTTTATAAAAACATTTGTTCCATCCATTACTATGAGCCTGTCCTCCCCAATTAAGGTGCCACCAGCCACCCGTGATAAACATTCTCACGTAGGAAATATATTCAAGACGGAATGCACAAAATTTGTAAGTCGCTCTGGATAAGAGCGTCTGCTAAATGACTTAAATGTAAATGTAAATGTAAAATATATATGTATTTTTTTTTGAGGAAGAGAGCATTTATTGTTTTTCGTACTCCACTCCACAAGGTGGCAGATTGAGCAAGGCTGGGGAGTCTTTGATGACGTCATTTGTCTGCGCCGGCACACGTTTTCACTCACACTTCGGGATTCGTGATGGCAGAGCAGGAGTCTGAGTACGTATTTGTTTACATGTTCATCTAAGTCCATCCTTTGCTACATTTATAATTTTCCAAGAATGTCTATAGCATAAATGTGAAATTAGACTAACAGGATTCCGTCAAGCCATGTATTTGTATGATTTGTCTGAAAGATGCTCATTACAGAGAGCTAGATAAATTGCGTATGTTTCACATAGGCATGATATTCCATTAGCCATACCGCAACGCCAACTTAAATAATGACATTTTAATGTTTCGACACAAGTAACACGAAACAAAATCTGCTGTCAAATAATGATGTAATGTGACCAGAATGCCAAAGCTAAATTTGTGTTATTTGGTTTGCCTGCAAAGGTCATTTATAATAACCAAGTTTGCTAGCTACTGTTAGCTTGGTAACTTAATTTCACTCATGAATCAGATCCTTGTCATGGTTTTTGTTGCAGATGGATATGGGAATAATCTTTTCGATAGTTCTGTGGACTTTGTCCTTATCTCACTGTATTCTCTGTATGATATGAGTGTTTATTAAATGTTGTGCTAAGAGTGAAGAGGGTGATAAAGTTGGTTCCTGAGAACCTTCTGAAGAAGAGGAAAGCATACCAAGCCATCAAAGCCACTGAGGCCAAACGTGCACTTCTTGAGAAGAGAAAGGTAACACACTGGAGGGGTCAATGTTTTACCATGGTGGCCTTTTAATCACTTACATATGATTATTTTGATTTGTATAAAGTTGTAGGCCATCAACAAGTGTAAATTTATCCATTCAGGTATCTAAAGGGAAACCCTTGAAGTTCAAGCGCTTGGAGGACTTCCTGAAGGATAGCCATAGAAAGCATCGTGATGAGACCCGTATCAGGAGAGCAGGTCGCAGACCAGCTCCAGCCATGCCCCCTGCAAAGAACAGACTGGCCTTCGCTGTCCGCATCAGAGAGTGAGTGACTGAAATCTGTAGTGACATGATGTGATTCTAAAAGTGTTGCAAATAAAGCTTAGGGAATCTTGCCTGGCTATTCTATACTCACAGTAAGTGGCTATGCAGTCACAATCATCTGGAAATACAGTATTCCATCAGCTCCTCTTTAGTGGTCAGGCTGAATACTGGAGTAATATTTTCATCTGTTCTCTCTCTGTGCAGGATCAAAGGAGTCAGTCCCAGAGTTCAGAAGGTAATCCAGATGTTACGCCTGAGAAAGATCTTCAGCGGTGCCTTTGTCAAAGTTAACAAGACTTCTATGGCCATGTTGAAAATGGTTGAGCCCTATGTAGCATGGGGGTAAGTGAGAATGGGGGTCAGACTTTGGGGACCCAGGGACTCTGAACACCAAATCTACTTAATGTATTGAGATTAATCCACCCTGACGGGTGGAATCAACTAGTTGGACAATGTATTGTAATAACAATGGCAAATAATTCAAATTAAACAGGTTTCCCAACTTGAAGTCAGTTCGTGAGTTGATCTTGAAAAGAGGACAGGCCAAGATTGACAAGCGAAGGGTCGCTCTCACAGACAACACACTCATTGAGCAGCATATGGGTGAGGACCACAATTTATAATGTGTATTTTTTTATCAGCATGTGGAGTTACAAGTCTTGTATGTGCATGTCAAATTAGTAGTGTAGCAAAGTTGTCCTGCAGATAATTTACCCCTGTGATTTTCATTGAGATACATATTCATTACATCATATCCTCTCCTCTCAGGCAAGTATGGTATCATCTGTCTGGAGGACTTAATCCATGAGATCTACTCTGTGGGGAAGAACTTCCGGGTGGTCAGCAACTTCATATGGCCGTTCAAGCTGTCTGTGGCTCGACACGCTGCCAGGGACAAGGCAGGTCTTCTGAAGGACATAGGCAACCCAGGACCCAGAGGGACGGACATAAACTCGATAATCAGGCAGCTCAACTGAGGCAGCACGAGACACTTTCACGTCAGACCTTTTCTTGGGGCCAATGATGAACTTTTTTCTTTCGTCATAGCCTACTCATTCGTTGTTCTTTAATTCCTTCCTTTAATATCAATACTCTGAATTACCCAGTCTGGCATGAGGAAAGAGATCCCTTACAGATTCATAAGGATTTAATTCATCTTAGGACCCCAGGGTCCCAGCTGGCAGAATTCATATTGGACCTGATCAGAATTGAACGTCTAGTCAGACAGTGCCTTTCTGGACTATGTTGTGATTAGACGGCAGTAATTTACCCTCCCTTTTTTTGAAAAATTGGTGTTCTCAATATGTTGCCACCTCTGTAGTAGCAATAAGGCCATTCTATGGAGATGCTAATTGCAACACTACTTACTTTGCCCCTGTGGTGTTCAGAGGGATGTCATTATGCTTACTATGTATGTGAGATTACAATATGTTTATGAAATAATAAACTGAAACAAGAACTTGTTTTGTACTTTGGGGTGCATCAAATGTTGCCACATGATTTGTGATGTCAAAAAAGTCTAGCAATGATAAACTAAAGCAAATATTTTCTTGAGGCCAGTCTGCAGGATTAAAAGGAGTCAGTCCCAGAGTTCAGAAGGTGATACAGATGTTAAGACTGAGAAAGTGTACATGGATGATTGGCCATTGCCTGTCCAATCACTTAGCACCAAGTGTAGTAATTGAGGGGGTGTGTCTGCTATTTATGTAGCAGTTGCATTAGTGTATATCGTTTTTTCCCTCAAAGGTTTTCCTGCCACTGGCTGTGCAGAATAACAATCAATTTAGCTAGATGTGACTCATCTAGCCCAGTGGAGGGGGAGAGACCTGGGAAACTGCAACCCAGGGTGCTGCAATGGAGGGACACGACACAAGCTAATTGTGGCAGCAACATTTATGCTGAACAAAAATATAAACAACATGCAACAATTTTATGGAGTTACAGTTCATATAAGGAAATCAGTCGATTGAAATAAGGAATACCTAGGATAGGATAAAGTAATCCTCACCCCCCTTAAAAGATTTAGATGCACTATTGTAAAGTGGCTGTTCCACTGGATGTCTTAAGGTGAACGCACCAATTTGTAAGTCGCTCTGGATAAGAGCGTCTGCTAAATGACTTAAATGTAAAATGTAAATAAATGTTTCCTTAATCTACGGATTTCACGTGACTAGGCAGTCAGTGGGTCTGGGGGGAGCCAGGCCCAGCCAATCAGGATGAGTTTTTCCCACAAAAGGGCTTTATTATAAACAGATACACTCCTCAGTTTCATTAGCTGTCCGGTTGGCTGGTCTCAAAACAATCCCGCAGGTGAAGAAGCTGGATGTGGAGGTCCTGGGCTGACGTGGTTACACATGGTCTGGTTGTGAGGCCAGTTGGACGTACTGCCAAATTCTCTAAAATGAAGCTGGAGGCAGCTTATGGAAGAGAAAGGGTCATTAAATTATCTGGCAACAGCTCTGGTGGACATTTCTTCGGTCAGCATGCCAATTGCACACCTTCAAAACATGAGACATCTATGGCATTGTGTTGTGTGACAAAACTGCATCTTTTAGTGGCCTTTTGTTGTCGACAGCACAAGGTGCACCTATGTAATGATAATGTTATTTAATCAGCCTCTTGATATGCCACACCTGTCAGGTGGATGGATTATTTTGGCAAACAGCAAAAGGGGGTGGGTTACACATCAATCCAGCTGGTTTGCATCACATCAGGGTGGTCTGGTCCGATATTTGCATATCAAAGGGGCAAGGTAATCAATCAATGTCTGAGAAATGAAGATTGCATCACACATTGGGCAAAATGACAGACAGATCAGTCTGTGCAACACTGTCTGGCGTGAAATACAGTGCCGATGCTGGACTAAAATAAATGTATATATATTTGGTGAATTCCTGTGTGATCCATGACTTTTAAGGTAAACCGCCAAATAAGCCTTCCCTCCCTATTCAAGATGATGCACATAATTTGTGACGGAAGACTATTATTAGCAGTAATAGCCGCATGTTAGCAGTGTGTGAAGAAAGCGAGCTGTCAAGGAAAATGGGCGGTTCGTATCGCGAGCATGACCTCGGTCTCCTCCATAGTTAGCCGAATGAAAAGAGACGCACGCGTCTGATCACGGTGAGATGTTAATTTACTCCCTTCGAATCAACAAAGTACAAGAAAATAGAAGCCGATGTGTGTTGATTTGACATTTAACAAGCCATTGGGATCATGACACGCTCTTGAATGTACATTGCCATTGGTTCAATGTAACCTCACGCGGTAGCTTTGCTGATGAACCGCAGCAGGACGAGTTGAACATTCGCTTCGTGGAAGGAGGACCACGCGGACGTAAGCTCATTAATTATATAGTTTGTTAGCATACTAGCGAGGCAGAAGGTGTTTTGCTGTCGTTGATATTTATTTGTATTGATTGAAATACAGCTTGCTTGTTAGTTAGCAAACTAATGTAACACATTTAGCCAGCGAGTGCTATGTAAAAATCGCTGATGACGGTGTTGTCTATCATTTATCTAAACATTCATTGTTTCAAATGATGAACCCATCGTTTCGGTTGCTAACATTTAACTTTTTTTAAATTGTAACATTGTACACTGATCAAAAATAAACGCAACATGCGACAATTTTAAATATTTGACTGGGTTACAGGTCATATAGGGAAATAAATAAATTCATTAGGCCCTAATCTATCGATTTCACATGACTGGGAATACAGCTATGCGTCTGTCGGTCACAGATACACACCCCTACATTTTTAAGGTACAGTATCAGAAAACCAGTCAGTATGGTGTGACAACCAGGGCCGGTCCTTGCAGTTCTGCCACCCTAGGTAAGACGAAAAAATGCTGCCCCCTGTAAAACTAGAATAGTCCCAGTAAGCAAAAGGATGTTGAAAATATATATATTTTCCAGATGTTGAAGTTAGGTTCAATTTAGGTTCTGAATGAAAGGTGAAAATAGGTATTTTCTGGATGTTAAAATGAGGCACCTTTTTCTGGTTCTGAATTAAATATGTAATTTATGGATGTCTATATTTGGGCTAAATCAAGTCTGGACAAAATCTGAACCAAACATAAACGTCTATGATTGGTTCAGATTTGGTACGGACTGGATCAAAAATCAGTGGATGTGGAAATCAAGGCTGCTCTGGGCTGTGCCAAATAAAGGTGTAGGCCCGTGTAACAGTATAACTTTAGACCGTCCCCTCGCCCATACCCGGGCGTTATCCAGGGACCCTCTGAACACATCAACAGTCACCCACGAAGCATTGTTACCCATCGCTCCACAAAAGCCACGGCCCTTGCAGAGCAAGGGGAACCACTACTTCAAGGTTTCAAAGCAAGTGACGTCACCGATTGAAACGCTATTTAGCGCGCACCACCGCTAACTAGCTAGCCGTTTCACATTCGTTACACATCCACAGGTACACCTCCAATTGACTCAAATGATGTCAATTAGCCATTACAAAACAAAAAAACACGACATAATTTTCTGTAATTTTCCAAGCTGTTTAAAGGCACGGTCAACTTAGTGTATGTAAACTTCTGACCCACTGGAATTGTGATACAGTGAAATAATCTCTATAAATAATTGTTGGAATAATTACTTGTATCATGCACAAAGTAGATGTCCTAACTGACTTGCCAAGACTATAGTTTTTTAACAAGAAATGTGTGGAGTGGTTGAAAGGTGAGTTTTAACGACTCCAACCTAAGTATATGTAAACTTCCGACTTCAATTGTAAGTAGCTAGGCAGCACGCTAGCATAGCAAGCAACGCTAAGGGATTGCAAAGGAGTTACCATAACTCTCGTCAAACACTTTTTAAATTCTAAATTAGCTAGCTGGCATTTGAGGCGTGTTTACTGTAAATGCTAGGCATATATTTCCTCCAACGTTATAATGAAAACTTGTCTCTTCGTCCCAAAACACAAGTTTGCTGGAAACTTGTGGGAGGAGTGCTGATGTCGCCCGCTGTATGCACTTTCAGTAGCCTGATTGCTTCCAGACTAAGGAGAAATCCGCACACAATGCGTCCCTGACCACCACCACCACCACCTGAAGTGGTCAGACCGATCTCAACACAATCAGACCACAAGGCGTCTTTTGTGTGTCTAGACCCGTCGTTTCAATGCGAGCTTTGTTTTCTGATAGCAGAAGTCGCATGTAAGTGTCAAGTGTACACACAGCCTTAGTGACCTTTTTATGGTCCCAACACAAAGTGCACCTGTGTAATGATCATGCTGTTTAAGCAGCTCCTTGATATTGTCAGGTGGATAGATTAACTTGGCAAAGGAGAAATGCTCACTAACCGGGATATAAACACACTTGTGCCCAAAATTTGACAGAAATGTTTTTTGTGCGCATGGAAAGGTCTGGAATCTTTTATTTCAGCTCATAAAACATGGGATCAACACTTTTTACATGCTGTGTGTTATATTTTTGTTCAGTATATTTTGATTGTTATTTGCAACCTTTGCATTTCTGTAGTGTTTTATTTATCAAGCTCTTGTGGTCAGGTTACAATGTTCCAAATCTCTAGACTGATTCCATGTTTCAAGGTTCACCTGTTAAACAACAGCACGTGCCATCATAGACGATTCGATTTCAATGGGTGCCCGACCATTTCAGAGGCCACATTCTTTCTAGCCATTGACCAGAAGAATTGTGTAGATCAGGGATCCCCAACTGACGGCCCGCAGGCGGGCCAAATTGGCCCCCAAGTTTTCTGAGCAAAGAAAAAAACATTTGGAGAGAGAGAATGTGTTTAATTTTCATTGTTGGACATAAAAAGACGGTTTTAAAAATCAACAGGAAATCAGCTCCAAGCATTTTAATTTAGGAAATCTGTTCCCAAGTATTCCCACGCATAATAGATAGACGACGTGATCGTGTACTAATGTAAGCAAGGTTTGAAATGATTGTTTTAGTCAAATATATCTGTTTTGGGCTTCTTGTTGTCTACAGATTACTGCAGTACTACCCATTTCTTTACTACAAATGATTTGTAATTATGTTCTGGCCTCCCAACTATCCCATCAATAAAAAATTGGTGCGCGGCTGAATCTAGTTGATGATCGCTGGTGTAGATAATTATTGACTAGCGTATCTTTCTCATTCTTCCACTATCTTTATTGATTTGTCACCTTTCACCATGTGATAATTTCATTACACTATCATGGCTCATGGCCACCTTATCACGGAACTCCTTCAGTAGATAAAAACCCTCAACTCTTTTGGAAAGCTAATAACCTTCATTTTGAACCTTGGTACTAAAAAGAACTTCAGGATTTGTGCTACACAAATCTTTGCCAACTGTGGTTATAGTGACAGCTCACCGCTACTATATCTCACACACTGTGATTCAGAATATTTATATTTGTATACCCCTCCCAGTCTTACCATAACCCCTCCTCACACACACATGCTGTACTTTGTCAGAGCAGCATTCATGGGACTCATTCAGGGAGGGTTTAATGACTACTCAGATTCTTGCCCTTTTGGGCAGCCGTGATAAACTGTCTGAGGCACATGCTGGGTTTACCCCTGTATGCCATGACTAGGTGAGGAGCATGCGTCAAGGTAAGTCTTGAGATGCTACCTCGAGAAGACTCTGTGCCTGTAGAGGTGTACTGCATGTTTCTTACAATTTGAGACGGATTTGTCCGCACAACTGAACGGTTGTCTCTGTTGGAGATTACTTGACCTGACCCAAAACATTATTTGTTCTCCTGAAATTAAAAATGTTTGAACGTATGTCTAAACTGTTAATTACATAGGAGATAGGCCTATCTTTCCTATGGTGTATACTAGCACTAAACAGGTCTGATACTGCAGGGTCTGTCGGTTTCAGCTGCATCCCTTCCCATTATTATGTTCTATTCCCCCTGCCAATATTGAAGGTAAAATGGATTTCTATTTTACACAAATTACACTGAAGGGGGTTACGTCAAAGAAGGGCAGGCTGCGTTTCCCAAGAGCATGTACAATGTTCGGCCCAGTTGCCAGGCAACAGTGGCTTTCCATCCTGGTCTTTAGCGTGTGAAAGCGGCACTGATGTTTGTCTAGATGTCCTTCCTTCCCATGCCCTCTCTTGACGCATCCTAAAACCAGGCCTTTGGATTGGGGATAGTCAGAAGAGTCATTAGTACTACTGTAGCTAAATGGTTTTACATCGTCAGACTCTTAAGACATCACATCGGCCTACATCGTGATTGCCTTCTAACTTCGTCACACCCTACTGGTGCAGAAAAAGGTTGCTGCGTTAGGACACATTTTTGTTGTAAAGGGCAGGCTAATTAAGATAGGAATATCTCCTCCAGGGCTTCCCCCCACTAGTGAATTAATAGTTCCCTCCTTCGTGGCGTGTCTACACTGCATGGCTGGTGTCAAGTTTCCATCCATGAAATTTGATTTCAGTGATCCCAAAGGGTTGTAGCAGAGGGAGCCTAGCAAAGAGCCAGAGGACCCTGTAACTGACCGTTGACCTTTGGGTATGATCTTATTTACCACGTGGATTAAGTTCATGCTCCCCCACCTCAGTCACGGGAGGGTAGTTGACAGACAGCTTATGGGAGTTCCTTGTAGGAAAGAAGTATAAATATACTAATCTATTATTTATCATATTACCATCATGTTGTCATCATATTACCACAAGACTATCCCTGAAAGATCACTTAGATTTCTGCTCTATATGGTCTGTTCTTGCACCACGTGCATTCAAGAACACTCCATAAATTACCCATGTAGTCAAATAAAATTTTATTGGTCACATACACATGGTTAGCAGATGTTAATGCGAGTGTAACGAAATGCAAAAGTAATCTAACAATTTCACAACTACCCCCTACACACAAGTGTAAAGGAATGAATGAGAATATGTACATAGAAATATATGGATGGCCGTGCGGCATAGGCAAGATGCAGTAGATGGTATAGAGTACAATATATACACTGCTCAAAAAAATAAAGGGAACACTAAAATAACACATCCTAAATCTGAATGAATGAAATATTCTTATTAAATACTTTTTTCTTGACATGGTTGAATGTGCTGACAACAAAATCGCACACAAATTATCAATGGAAATCAAATTTATCAACCCATGGAGGTCTGGATTTGGAGTCGCACTCAAAATTAAAGTGGAAAACCACACTACAGGCTGATCCAACTTTGATGTAATGTCCTTAAAACAAGTCAAAATGAGGCTCCGTAGTGTGTGTGGCCTCCACGTGCCTGTATGACCTCCCTACAACGCCTGGGCATGCTCCTGATGAGATCCCTCTCCTGAGGGATCTCCTCCCAGACCTGGACTAAAGCATCCGCCAACTCCTGGACAGTCTGTGGTGCAATGTGGCGTAGGTGGATGGAGCGAGACATGATGTCCCAAATGTGCTCAATTGGATTCAGGTCTGGGGAACGGGCGGGCCAGTCCATAGCATCAATGCCTTCCTCTTGCAGGAACTGCTGACACACTCCAGCCACATGAGGTCTAGCATTGTCTTGCATTAGGAGGAACCCAGGGCCAACCGCACCAGCATATGGTCTCACAAGGGGTCTGAGATCTCATCTCGGTACCTAATGGCAGTCAGGCTACCGCTGGCGAGCACATGGAGGGCTGTGCGGCCCCCCCAAAGAAATGCCACCCCACACCATGACTGACCTACCACCAAACTGGTCATGCTGGAGGATGTTGCAGGCAGCAGAACGTTCTCCACGGCGTCTCCAGACTCTGTCACGTCTGTCACATGTGCTCAGTGTGAACCTACTTTCATCTGTGAAGAGCACAGGGCGCCAGTGGCGAATTTGGCAATCTTGGTGTTCTCTGGCAAATGCCAAATGTCCTGCACGGTGTTGGGCTGTAAGCACAACCCCCACCTGTGGATGTCGGGCCCTCATACCACCCTCATGGAGTCTGTTTCTGACCGTTTGAGCAGACAAATGCACATTTGTGGCCTGCTGGAGGTCATTTTGCAGGGCTCTGGCAGTGCTCCTCCTTGCACAAAGGCGGAGGTAGCGGTCCTGCTGCTGGGTTGTTGCCCTCCTACGGCCTCCTCCACGTTTCCTGATGTACTGGCCTGTCTCCTGGTAGCGCCTCCATGCTCTGGACACTACGCTGACAGACACAGCAAACCTTCTTGCCACAGCTCGCATTGATGTGCCATCCTGGATGAGCTGCACTACCTGAGCCACTTGTGTGGGTTGTAGACTCCGTCTCATGCTACCACTAGAGTGAAAGCACCGCCAGCATTCAAAAGTGACCAAAACATCAGCCAGGAAGCATAGGAACTGAGAAGTGGTCTGTGGTCACCACCTGCAGAACCACTCCTTTATTGGGGGTGTCTTGCTAATTGCCTATTTCCACCTGTTGTCTATTCCATTTGCACAACAGCATGTGACATTTATTGTCAATCAGTGTTGCTTCCTAAGTGGACAGTTTGATTTCACAGAAGTGTGATTGACTTGTTACATTGTGTTGTTTAAGTGTTCCCTTCATTTTTTTTGAGCAATGTATATTATTTATATTCTGAACTCTGGTACAGAAGCTGATTTCCAATTCTATCCATTTTGCACTATGTATTTATATACTGTATTCTCTACATAGCTCTTTGTAATATTTCTACTACTGTATATTGCATTTGAGTTATACTGTTTATACACACCAGATTTATTTTATTTACATATCATTCCTAGTATATCTTGTGTAAATTCATCTGGTGTAGATGCGTATAGATTAGAGGTCGACCGGTTAATCGGAATGGCCGATTAATTAGGGCCGATTTCAAGTTTTCATAACAATCGGAAATCGTTATTGTTGGGTGCTGATTTGCCTAATTTATTTATTTATTTTTACCTTGTATTTAACTAGGTGGGTTAACTGCCTCGTTCAGGGGCAGAAAGACAGATTTTCACCTTGTCCAATCTTACAACATTACAGTTAACTAGTCCAACGCAATAACTACCTGCCTCTCTCTCGTTGCACTCCACAAGGAAACTGCCTGTTACGCGAATGCAGTAAGCCAAGGTAAGTTGCTAGCTAGTATTAAACTTATCCTATAAAAACAATCAATCATAATCACTAGCCTCTTGGAACTACCCATCCCGGATCCGGGATAATTGTCATCAACTACACTAATTAGCATAGCGCAACGGCCAAATAATCTTACTAGAAAATATTAATATTCATGAAATCACAAGTGAAATATAGCGAAACACAGCTTAGCCTTTTGTTAATCACCCTGTCGTCTCAGATTTAGAAATTATGCTTTACAGCCAAAGCAAGACAAGCGTTTGTGTAAGTTTATCGATAGCCTAGCATAGCATTATGTCCAGCTAGCAGCAGGCAGCTTGGTCACGAAAATCAGAAAAGCAATCAAATTAACCGTTTACCTTTGATCTTCAGATGTTTTCACTGACGAGACTCCCAGTTAGACAGCAAATGTTTCTTTTGTTCAATAAAGATTTTTTTTTATACCCAAAATACCTCCGTTTGTTTGTCACGTTATGTTGAGAAATCCACCGGAAATAGCGGTCACGACAACGGCGAATAAAATTCCAAATTATATCCATAATATCAACAGAATCATGGCAAACTTTTTTTTAAATCAATCTGCATGTGCCCCATACTAGAGGTCAACCGATTAATTGGAATGGCGCCGATTAAAAAAAAATATATATAGATATATATTTTTTATACCTTTTATTTAACTAGGCAAGTCAGTTAAGAACACATTCTTATTTTCAATGATGGCCTAGGAACGGTGGGTTAACTGCCTCGTTCAGGGGCAGAACGACATATTTTCACCTTGTCAGCTCGTGGATTCAATCTTGCAACCTTAGTTAACTAGTCCAACGCAATAACGACCTGCCTCTCTCGTTGCACTACACAAGGAGACTGCCTGTTACGCGAATGCAGGTAAGTTGCTAGCTAGCATTAAATTTATCTTATAAAAAACAATCAATCATAATCACTAGTTGACTACACATGGTTGATGATATTACTAGATATTATCTAGCGTGTCCTGCGTTGCATATAATATGACTGAGCATACAAGTATCTAAGTATCTGACTGAGCGGTGGTAGGCAGAAGCAGGCGCGTAAACATTCATTAAAACAGCACTTTTGTGCGTTTTGCCAGTAGCTTTTCGTTGTGCGTCAAGCATTGCGCTGTTTATAACTTCAAGCCTATCAACTCCTGAGATGAGGCTGGTGTAACCGAAGTGAAAAGGCTAGCTAGTTAGCGCGCGCTAATAGAGTTTCAAACGTCACTCGCTCTGAGCCTTCTCTCTGAGCCTTCTCGTAGTTGTTCCCCTTGCTCTGCATGGGTAATGCTTCTTCGATGGTAGCTGTTGTCGTTGTGTTGCTGGTTCGAGCCCAAGGAGAAGTGAGGAGAGGGACGGAAGCTATACTGTTACACTGGCAATACTAAAGTGCCTATAAGAACAAAGGTTAATGAAATACAAATGGTATAGAGGGAAATAGTCCTATAATTCCTATAATAACTACACCCTAAAACTTCTTACATGGGAATATTGAAGACTCATGTTAACAGGAACCACCAGCTTTCATATGCTCTCATGTTCTGAGCAAGGAACTGAAACGTTGCCTTTCTTACATAGCATATATTACACTTTTACTTTCTTCTCCAACACTTTGTTTTTGTATTATTTAAACCAAATTGAGCATGTTTCATTATTTACTTGAGGCTAAATCTATTTTCTTTGATGTATTATATTAAGTTAAAATAAGTGTTAATTCAGTATTGTTGTAATTGTCATTATTACAAATACAATATTTTAATCGGCATCGGCTTTTTTGGCCCTCCAATCATCTGTATCGGCGTTGAAAAATCATAATCGGTCGACCTCTAGTATAGATTTGGATTACTGTTTGTGCTATTTGTGTTGTCAATTAGATTCATTCCGCCGTTTTATTTCTTTCTCTTTACTTTGTGTATTGCTAGTTATTAGTACTGCACTGTTGGAGCTAGAAATGCAAGAGTTTCACTGAAACTGCTGTGTATGTGACTGTTGTGCTAAATTATTGTTTTTGATTTAGAGGTTGGTTATGTTTGGGTGTGGCTTGCCATGATTGGAATCATCCTCGTTGGTCAGGATGTTGCACCTGTCACGTTAGTTAGTTAGTTAGTTAGTTAGTTAGTTAGTCAGTCAGTCGTTTGTTGACATTTTAAGAGCGACTGGTCCAGTTAGCATGAGAAATGTTTGAAGTGCTTAACTGCGGTTTAGCGTTAGCTTTCTGACATGGCACATATTGCACTTTTACTTCTCCAACACAATTTTTCGCATTATTTAAACCAAATTGAACATGTTTCGTTATTTATTTGAGACTAAATAGATTTATTGATGTATTATATTAAGTGTTAATTCAGTATTTTTGTAATTGTCAATTCCAACAATACTGAATGAAAAATCATCTTTTTAATCGGTATCGGCTTTTTTTTTGGGTCCTTCAATCATCTGTATTGGTATCGGCGTTGAAAAATCATAATCGGTCGACCTCTAGTGTGGCGCAAGGCCATTCGGGTAAAACCATGGAACAAGAATAAAACGTGCAGCCAGAGAACAAGAAACGGGAGCATGCCATTCGATTAAAAGAGATGGAAGGATGCTAAAGAGTGCCGCAAGCACTTTGAATCAAGTTGGGCCATCCTGCACCCTCAATAGAGTTTGATCTTGGTCAGAACAGCCGTCTTGTACCGCCTTTCAATGAAAAGCAAGTGGACGTATATTTTACTCTGTTTGACCGGATTGCCACATCCTTAAAACGACTGTGATATCTGGTCACTGCTCCTCCAGTGTTCTTGTGGGTAAAGCTCAAAGTGTACACCGCTTTATCTCTTGATCACAGTTCAGATTATGACACTGTTAAAGCTGCTATCCTTTAGGCTTGTGAGTTGGTCCCAGCCAGAGGCAGTGACGATTTTAGCTTGGAAATCTTGGTGGGGCACAAAAAAACAAAAATTGGAGCGATGCATGCCAGCAAAGCCACAACATTAAAAAATACATTAAGTGCACTGTAACAGTGAAGAAGGGTGCCCACAAACTGTTAGGGCATACATAAAGCTGTCCCAACCTCTTACCACTGCTACACCTGGCTATCAGCAGAGCCTTGTCTGGCTGCAAAACAGTTAATTGAGCCTCATTTACTGCCTTTAAAAAAGACACAGCTGATAAGGCTGACTTGCTTAAACAAATGTGGTTTCTACTGTCAATTAAGATGTACAAACAATGGCATAAGGGGACGACAAGTGGATAAGAGGCCATCCGTGATTTAGATTAAGACCAATAACGAACAAGCTAGGACGGATGTAGTCAATATAACTATTTGTTTAGCACTTGAAATGTACAGCGACGGAATTCAGAACATGGGCCGTTCTTAGTGTTCTCCCTGTACACCAAGTCAGACCCGTAGGATAAATAAAGGGGGCATATAAGCAGACAATGAAAGCTCTTACAGTATTCAATGATTACATTTCTCTAAAACAGGTTATAGGCTACATGTGCACGACCAAGTCAGAACCGTAGGCGAAGTCAAGAGGGGAAACTAGACCAAATTTTTAGGGTGAGGCACATTGGCTACTAACAGCTTACTACACAACATACACTTATGTATATTTGTAGCTAAGAGAGTGATACTATCTCCCTGGCATATTACATAATTAATGCAGCAGCATACAAGACATTTTTGGACTCACCTTGTTGTGCTTTGCTCACTTGAACAGGAAGGAGGTGCGGCGGTCCTTTTGTGGGCAAACTTACTCATCCAAGTCTGACATTCTCTGGATTGATGGTGCTGGGACAACTGAGAACTATGGGGGGGCGAGGACAAAGTTGAATCATGATGACGCCAGTGATTTTCAGGTCGTAGCTCTAGAAAGAGGCCCAAGTTCCCGATTTACAATTCTGAGTTGGGATGACCGCTCAAAATGTATTTTCACAGTCGGAGCAATTTTTTTTCCTGAGTTCCCAGTTTTCTTGAATTCACTGTCAGATTTCTCTCTTCTGAGTTGTTGTTTTAAGCGCAGCAGAAATCATTCTGGATTGACAGCATGGCCAATGTCTGTTTATCAGTTTAAGATTGGAAAAGAGACCCGTAGACCAGAATTTGGACCACATACTAACTCCACTTAATAGCAGGCTAGTGATTGCTTTGCAATGCTTGCAGATTGTCACTGATTCCTTCCAAACCAGTCATTGTTGAAGTTGCGATTTCCAACTTGTGTAATGTTGATTTCCATCTTGTGTAATGTTTATGTCCAATGGCCGATGAGCACCTATACGCTTTATCTATAATTTCTCTTAATTATTTATCTTCAAATGACAAGGATTAAAAATGATTTGCCAGTAGATTGTCGACTTGATTCATGACTGCTAGCTAAGCTTTTGGAAGTATGATGTTGACACGATCAGTCCAATCAAAGCTACTGTAGATATAACGTGAATTGACCATTTTACCTGTGGCCAATGACCTTGGGCACCTAAGGGGCTTGCATTTTCAAGCTCTACCCTAAACACCAGTCTCAACGTCAACAGTGAAGCGGTGACTCCGGGATGCTGGCCTTCTAGGCAGAGTTGCAAAGAAAAAGCTTTATCTCAGACTGGCCAATAAAAAGAAAAGATTAAGATGGTGGGAGGGGGAAAGAACACAGACACTGGACAGAGGAACTCTGCCTAGAAGGACATCCCAGAGTCGCCTCTTCACTGTTGACGTTGAGACTGGTGTTTTGTGGGTACTATTTAATGAAGCTGCCAGTTGAGGACTTGTGGGGCTTATGTTTCTCAAACTAGACACTAATGTACTTGTCCTCTTGCTCAGTTGTGCACCGGGGCATCCTACTCTTTTTATTCTGGTTAGGGCCAGTTTGCCCTGTTTTGTGAAGGAAGTAGTACACAGCGTTGCACAAGATCTTCAGTTTCTTAGCAATTTCTCGCATGGAATAGCCTTAATTTCTCAGAACAAGAATAGACTGACAAGTTTCAGAAGGAAGGTATTTGTTTCTGGCCATTTTGAGCCTGTAATCGAACCCACAAATCCTGATGCTCCAGATACTGAACTATTCTAAAGAATTGTATTGCTTTAATCAGTACAACAGTTTTCAGCTGTGCTAACATAATTGCAAAAGAGTTTTCTAATGATCAATTAGCCTTTTAAAATGATAAACTTGGATTAGCTAACACAACGTACCATTGGAACACAGGAGTGATGGTTGCTGATAATGGGCCTCTGTACGCCAATGCAGATATTCCATGAAGAATCAGCCGTTTCCAGCTACAATAGTCATTTACAACATTAACAATGTCTACAATTTGTTATTTTAATGGACAAAATTTTTAAATTTAATTTAATAAACAAGGACATTTGTAAGTGACTCAACTTTTGAACGGTAGTGTGTCTGTGTATATGTATATTAGTACAAGTGAAGTTTGGACAACTCTTCATTAAAGATTTTTTTTCTACATTGTAGAATAATAGTGAAGACATCAAAACTATGAAATAACACATGGAGTCATGTAGGAACCATAAAGTGTTACTCACCTCGGCTGCAGTGAAGGAGAGTGTGAAACATTTAAACGTGTTAACCCTCGCAAGGCTGTAGGCCCAGAGGTCATCCCCAGCCGCGCCCTCAGAGCATGCGCAAACCAGCTGGCCGGTGTGTTTACGTACATATTCAATCAATCCCTATACCAGTCTGCTGTTCCCACATGCTTCAAGAGGGCCACCATTGTTCCTGTTCCCAAGAAAGCTAAAGTAACTGAGCTTAACGACTACCGCCCCGTAGCACTCACTTCCGTCATCATGAAGTGCTTTGAGAGACTAGTCAAGGACCATATCACCTCCACCCTACCTGACGCCCTAGACCCACTCCAATTTGCTTACCGCCCAAATAGGTCCACAGACGATGCAATCTCAACCACACTGCACACTGCCCTAACCCATCTGGACAAGAGGAATACCTATGTGAGAATGCTGTTCATCGACTACAGCTCGGCATTCAACACCATAGTACCCTCCAAGCTCGTCATCAAGCTCGAGACCCTGGGTCTCGACCCCGCCCTGTGCAACTGGGTACTGGACTTCCTGACGGGCCTCCCCCAGGTGGTGAGGGTAGGCAACAACATCTCCACCCCGCTGATCCTCAACACTGGGGCCCCACAAGGGTGCGTTCTGAGCCCTCTCCTGTACTCCCTGTTCACCCACGACTGCGTGGCCACGCACGCCTCCAACTCAATCATCAAGTTTGCGGACGACACAACAGTGGTAGGCTTGATTACCAACAACGACGAGACGGCCTACAGGGAGGAGGTGAGGGCCCTCGGAGTGTGGTGTCAGGAAAATAACCTCACACTCAACGTCAACAAAACTAAGGAGATGATTGTGGACTTCAGGAAACAGCAGAGGGAACACCCCCTATCCACATCGATGGAACAGTAGTGGAGAGGGTAGTAAGTTTTAAGTTCCTCGGCATACACATCACAGACAAACTGAATTGGTCCACTCACACAGACAGCATCGTGAAGAAGGCGCAGCAGCGCCTCTTCAACCTCAGGAGGCTGAAGAAATTCGGCTTGTCACCAAAAGCACTCACAAACTTCTACAGATGCACAATCGAGAGCATCCTGGCGGGCTGTATCACCGCCTGGTACGGCAACTGCTCCGCCCACAACCGTAAGGCTCTCCAGAGGGTAGTGAGGTCTGCACAACGCATCACCGGGGGCAAACTACCTGCCCTCCAGGACACCTACACCACCCGATGTTACAGGAAGGCCATAAAGATCATCAAGGACATCAACCACCCGAGCCACTGCCTGTTCACCCCGCTATCATCCAGAAGGCGAGGTCAGTACAGGTGCATCAAAGCTGGGACCGAGAGACTGAAAAACAGCTTCTATCTCAAGGCCATCAGACTGTTAAACAGCCACCACTAACATTGAGTGGCTGCTGCCAACACACTGACACTGACTCAACTCCAGCCACTTTAATAATGGGAATTGATGGGAAATGATGCAAATATATCACTTGCCACTTTAAACAATGCTACCTAATATAATGTTTACATACCCTACATTATTCATCTCATATGCATACGTATATACTGTACTCTATCATCTACTGCATCTTTATGTAATACATGTATCACTAGCCACTTTAACTATGCCACTTTGTTTACATACTCATCTCATGTATATACTGTACTCGATACCATCTACTGTATCTTGCCTATGCTGCTCTGTATCATCACTCATTCATATATCTTTATGTACATATTCTTTATCCGCTTACACTGTGTATAAGACAGTAGTTTTGGAATTGTTAGTTAGATTACTTGTTGGTTATTACTGCATTGTCGGAACTAGAAGCACAAGCATTTCGCTACACTCTCATTAACATCTGCTAACCATGTGTATGGACAAATAAAATTTGATTTGACATCAAAATATATTTTAGATTCTTCAAAGTAGCCACTCTGCCTTGCCGACAGCGTTGCACACTCTTGGCATTCTCTCAACCAGCTTCACCAAGAATGCTTTTCCAACAGTCTTGAAGGAGTTCCCACATGCTGAGCATTTGTCTGCTTTTCTTTCACTCTGCGGTCCAACTCATCCCAAACCATCTCAATTGGGTTACGGTTGGAACCAAAAATCTCACATTTGGAGTCATCAGACCAAAGGACAGATTACCAATGGTCTAATGTCCATTGCTCATTTTTCTTGGCCCAAGCAAGTCTCTTCTTCTAATTGGTATCCTTTAGTAGTGTTTTCTTTGTGGCAATTCGACCATGAAGACCTGATTTCATGAAGTCTCCTGTGAACAGTTGATGTTGAGATGTGTCTGTTACTTGAACTCTGTGAAGCATTTATTTGGGCTGCAATTTCTGAGGCTGGTAACTCTAATGAACTTATCCTCTGCAGCAGAGGTAACTCTAGGTCTTCCTTTCTTGTGGCGATCCTCGCGAGAGCCAGTTTCATCATAGTGCTTGATGGTTTTTGCGATTGCACTTGAAGAAACTTTAAAAGTTCTTGAAATTATCCGTATTGACTGACTTTCATGTCTTACAATAATGATGGACTGTCGTTTCTTTGCTTATTTTAGCTGTTCTTAATATACTATGGACTTGTTTTGTTTTTTACCAAATAGGGCTATCTTCTGTATACCATCCCTACCTTGTCACAACACAACTGATTGGCTCAAACGCATTAAGAAGGAAGGAAATTCCACAAGTTAACTTCTAACAAGGGACACCTGTTCATTTTAAATGCATTCTAGGTGATTACCTCATGAAGCTGTTTGAGAAAATGCCTAGGGTGTTTAAAGTTGTCATCGAGGCAAAGGGTGGCTACTTTGACAAATTTGTATTTTGATTGGTTAAACACTTTTTTCTGGTTACTACATGATTCCAAATGTGTTATTTCATAGTTTTGATGTCTTCATAATTGTTCTACAATGTAGATAATAGTAAAAATGAAGAAAAACCCTGGAATGAGTAGGTGTGTGTGAAAAAATAAACTCCGCAAAGAAGAAACTTCCCTTTTTCAGGACCCTGTCTTTCAAAGATCATTCGTAAAAATCCAAATGACTTCACAGATCTTCATTGTAAAGGGTTTAAACAATGAACCATAAACAATTAACATGCACCTGTGGAACGGTCGTTAAGACACTAACAGCTTACAGACGGTAGGCGATTAATGTCAGTTATTACAATTTAGGACACTTTCTACTGACTCTGAAAAACACCAATAGAAAGATGCCCAGGGTCCCTGCTCATCTGCGTGAACATGCCTTAAGCATGCTGCAAGGAGGCATGAGGACTGCAGATGTGGCCAGGTCAATAAATTGCAATGTCCGTACTGTGAGACGCCTAAGACGGCACTAACAGGGAGACAGAACGGACAGCTGATCGTCCTCGCAGTGGCAGACCACATGTAACAGGATCGGTACATCCGAACATCACACCTGCAGGACGGGTACAGGATGGCAACAACAACTGCCCGAGTTACACCAGGAACGCACAATCCCTTCATCAGTGCTCAGACTGTCCACAATAGGCTGAGAGAGGCTGGACTGAGGGCTGGTAGGCCTATTGTAAGGCAGGTCCTCACCAGACAACACCGGCTACAATGTCGCCTATGGGCACAAACCCACCGTTGCTGGACCAGACAGGACTGGCAAAAAGTGCTCTTCACTGATGAGTTGTGGTTTTGTCTCACCGGGGTGATGGTTGGATTCGCGTTTATCGTTGAAGGAATGCGCATTACACCGAGGCCTGTACTCTGGAGCGGGATCGATTTTGGAGGTGGAGGGTCTGTCATGACCTGGGGGCGGTGTGTCACAGCATCATCGGGCTGCGCTTGTCATTGCAGGCAATCTCAATGCTGTGTGTTACAGGGAGACATCCTCCTCCCTCATGTGGTACCCTTCCTGCAGGCTCATCCTGACATGACCCTCCAGCATTACAATGCCACCAGGCATCCTGCTCATTCTGTGTGTCAGTGTTCTGCCATGGCCAGCGAAGATCCCGGATCTCAATCCCATTGAGCACGTTTGGGACCTGTTGGATCAGAGGGTGAGGCCCAGGACCCCCCCTGGGATCTTGCAGGTGCCTTGGTGGGAGAGTGGGGTAACATCTCACAGCTAGAACTGTAAAATCTCGTGCAGTCCATGAGGAGGAGATGCACTTCAGTATTTAATGCAGCTGGTGGCCACACCAGATATTGACTGTTACTTTTGATTTTGACCCCCCCCCCCCCGAACATGTTCAGTTTGTCCCAGATGTTGAATCTTATGTTCACACAAGTATTTACACATGTTAAGTTTGCTGAAAATAAACACAGTTGACAGTGAGAGGACGTTTCTTTTTTTTTAATGGGTTTATATACACACACAGAGTGTTTGTCTTGTATGCGAGACTGACAGTTAACACCATGTTTATATTGGAGAAGGCGACGCATTTCAGTTGATCATGATGTGAAATGGGTGTTGTTGGTTGTGAGCAAACTTGTCCAACAAAAATATGGGCTATATTGTTGTCTTGGCTTGCCCTGGAATCATCCTCGTTGGTCAGGATGTGTTGCACCTGTCACCTCATTAGTTTCACCTGTTTTGGCATGAGATGTTGATGTGCTTGACTGCGATTTAGCTCTTTCTCTTTGTTTGATTTAAAAACAAGCCTTTTATTTTGTCTTCCCCACTCTTTTGGGTTTGTTCCACATAAGTTGGTGTGTGTTTTTAGTTTTCCTTTTCTGAGGCAAATTTAGTGGGAGTTTATAGTGGATGTCTTTTAGGACCCAGATTGTTGTTGTTTGTCAACTTTCAGTGGACACCGCCTGTTGAGCGAAAATATTTTCATATTGGGGAATGTAACAGTGACCAATAAAGGTTGATTTGATTTGTCACAGGGCCAGTGAAGCCCCATTTAAGACCACACTGCTGTTTCAGCAGCTGTACGTACAACCTCTAATAATATCAAGCATGACTGCAAGTGAGTAGGTTGATTTCAATAGGCCCTAGAACTGTTTACCAATTACTGTACCTAGCCTTTTTGTTGATTCTGGACTCGTCTCAGATGACCTTATTTTCTTAACTGCTGGTGCTCAATGCGTGTGTTTTTTGATTTTACTGTAGAGGTGATGCTGTGGCATAGGCTGCTCTCGCTAGTAGTCTGTACCTCAGGTGATGACTTGTAAGATGTGATAATGGGTCAGACACATTTGGGTTTGATCACACAGGCTCAGGAGAATCAGACAGTCATGGCAGGCTTCCACCGTTTTGATCAGCACAGGCCCTATAACTGGCAGAGGTAATTCATTCAATAAACCATTGTTTTGAGAGATTACAGTCCTGGTAAACCTGACTTCTCACTCAAATATTTCTCTCCTTTATAGACTCTGACTCAGCTTTTTCCCATGTTGTAGCCTACTTGTTGAGATGGACAGGTATGGTATATGTTCGCAAGTTAACTATTTTACCACAGTTCAGTGGGCTCTAAGCATTTAGCTTGTCAGAAATTGTCAAGCTATGGTAGACATTTTTGTACTCTTTAACCTTACAGAAAGGGAAAATGCTAATGTTTAAATGCAGACTTTAAAGACTATCAGGAAGAAACACAAGGCTGTTTAAATTGGCTTTAGACACTGTAAAGGCAACATTCATAACCTTGTTTATCCTTTAGCAGATGATAAAACGTCCCCCACAACTCTTGTGGAAATGCTAATAACCTTTCCTGTTCAGTATGATACAGTATCTCTGTATTGCAAATCTGTTTTTTCTTAATGTTCCTGTCCCTTTCACAATAATACAGTATCTCTCTCTTTCGCCAGCCTGGTTTTTCACAGGAACAGAACATATCTGAACCTCTTGATCCACGATCTTTACACTGATCATCCCCTGAGAGGGTACTTATTTTCATTACCTATAATTTGAGCCCATCATTAAGAACCGCTCAGTATTGTCAGGCATGAGGAAATCAAATTAGCTGCCATAATTATAATTGGCCTAGCCTAGGCCTATACTTTAAAGTCAGTCACGATGACTGCTATGAAATGAAGTCACATGGTTTAAGTAACACTGCAAAAAATGTAATAGACTTGGGTTGTGACTCAGTGCCTGTAAAGGACAATGCTGTGTTTTATAATGCTCTGGAGATGAGCCAGTTAGAGCCCCTCCCCCCAGTCTATCTGTCGCTCCACATCTATCAGAGGAATGGATGCCCTCAGAGCCGGTCACAGCTATTGTTCTCCAGCTGGTAGCCTTCGGGCATTTCCATGTAAAAGGACCAACATGTGAAGTTCATAGCTTTCATTTGACATGCTCCTAAGAGTCTATATTTTTAAGAAAGTATGTACATGTTTTCAACCATTTTCCATCCTAAAAATGAGGTAAGCTGTCTTAGAAAACCTCTACCAGAAAGTCTTACAGTATTAGAAATGCATCAAAACACAGTGTTTGTCCCATTGTTTTTTTGTTTGTTTTTACATCCCCGTTAGGGAGCATTTTTCCAAAGTAATCATCCACCTGACAGGTGTGGCATATCATGAAGCTGCTTAAACAGCATGATCATTACACAGGTGCAGCTTGTGCTGGGGACAATAGAAGGCCATACTGAAATGTGCAGTTTTGTCACACAATGCCACAGATATCTCATGTTTTGAGGGAGTGTGCAATTGGCATGCTGACTGCAGGAATGTACACCAGAGCAGTTGCCAGAGAATGTAATGTTAATTTCTCTACCATAAGCCGCCTCCAGTATTGTTTTAGAGAATTTGGCAGTATGTCTAACCGGCCTCACAACCGCAGACCACGTGTATTGCATCGTGTGGGCGAAGGGTTTGCTAACATAACTTTGTGAACAGCGTGCCCCATGGTGGCGGTGGGGTTATTGTATGGGCAGGCATAAGCTGTAGACAACGAACATAATTGCATTTTATCGATAGCATTTTGAATGCACAGAGATCCTGTGACAAGATCCTGAGGCCCATTGTCGTGCCGTTCATCTGCCGCCATCAACTCATGTTTCAGCAAGGTTCTGTACACAATTCCTGGAAGCTGAAAATGTCCCCATTAGTCCTTGGTCTGCATAATCAGACATGTCACCCATTTGAGCATTTTTGGGATGCTCTGGATCGACGTGTGTTCCAGTTCCCGCCAATATATCCTGGAACTTTGTACAGCAATTGAAGAGGAGTGGGACAAGATTCCACAGGCCACAATCAACAGCCTGATCAACTCTATGCGAAGGAGATGTCGCGCTGCATGAGGCAAATGGTTTTCTGATCCATCCATTTCATTACCAAAACCCCACAAGATAATTTCACATTTCTTCTCTTCCTCATGAGGAATGAGGATAATGAAAGTTTACAGAAGTAACAAGTGAAGGTAGACCTACCAATTAGTTAGTTTTTTACTGATATCTATTTGGTTTCTGAATTACTAAGTGATTAACTAAAATTACTGAAATTGAATTGGCTATAATGGGAATTCAATAGTAGTCACAAACCACAGTTGGGTCACGCTTACAGTTCTCCCACTGGTATGCTGCATAATGTTCATCTCAGCTGTTTCTCGTTCTGTCGTCTGGTGGTCGAAGCAAGTGCGAAAACAGCCTGGACAACCTCTCGCTCTTTGCCTCATCTCATTCACTCCAGTTGTCACCTCTCTCGGCTCTTGCTGACACCTACCCATGCGTCCCCTCTTTCCATTTACTGTGACCATAGAGATCGCAACGTTGTATCTGTCCCATTATGGTGGTGTCTGTAAGTGCACAGGCGAGGCAGTCTCCATTTTGAAGTAGTCAATTTCTTTTTCTGCTACATCTATCAGTTGGTACACAAACTGAAAGGGTGCTTACTGCCACCTGGAGTGTTTGAACAGGTATTATTAAGCCAAGATTGTCTATTTACTGCCTGCCCCACCTACAGTTATGGAATCGCTGATCTCGCCTGATGACCTGGATGGAATTATGTGACCCGTCCTTAACTTCAAAATGGTGAAAAACATCTGTGACCAGCATCCTTACCCACTGAGCACGAACCGACACACACCAGACGTCCATGGATGTTGAAATATGGTCGGTCTGCCCTTGCTGTGAGATTTCAACATCCACAGATGTTGTTTTTTGGTATAGTCCAGACTTGTTTTAATTTCAGCTTTCGCAGACAGATTTTTGGTCCTGACCGGCTTTGATTTTGCCCGAACATAGAAGTGGATGATTGGTTCAGATTTGGTCCAGTAGAGTACAGTAAAATAACAGTTCAGTAAAGTGCTGTACTGTAAAATAGTGTAGGAGAGTTTAGTACGGTAGAGCACACTAGAGTGGAGTACAGTATAATGTGCTATACTGAGCTCTACTATACTGTACTTTGATGTCCAAACTCTCAAAACATAGATGTCGTCTGTTATTGTTTCAGATTTGGCCCCGACCAACCAAACATGCTCTTGTTTGGGGGCAGAGCTTATTAAAATAATAGCCAGTGTAAATAATTCCCAAATGTGACCAAATATGCTGTTCGGTTCAAATTCTCAGAGTAAAAAACTCAACCAAGTTTATTCTTCTGAGAGGATCAATACAGCTGCATTAGACAAACATTTTCACACAATTACTGATATTTAACCCTTCCTCCTAGGCTGAGTCTCCTCCTACACATCTGTACAAACATTGTCTTTACTGCTAGGCAGGACACTAAATGATACCGACCATAAACTTTTTTATTTCTCCCTTAACGTAACCTGATCTTTGCCCCCCCCATCCCCATCACTAATCAATGGCTCTCTCCCCTTATCAATGCCTGACACGTGATCGCTTCCCTGCACTAAATATTTCAATAGGATGCCTGATATAATGTAAACGTTATACATTACCCTCTCTCCCTCAGCGACATAAGTATATTTCATATTCTCAGAACCCAACAATGCAAAGGAGGATATTGCATAATTGTACCTTTTTTGTGTACCTATTCAGGCTCTAACGCTATGAAGAGAATGATATTCATATCCAGAATTATGCGTTTCTGTATAGCACAGATCCGGGACCCATGATGTAATCCCTTGTCACCAGGTCTAAATCCACTTCATTTACTGGAGTTCAATAACCAACAGATTTTTTCAATGTGAAGGTGTCATGTCATTGCTGAATTTGGAGTAGATATTTGGAAAACGTGAAAAAACAGAGATTTTACTGAAATTATGTTACCAAACTTTGCATCTACCGTAATTGCTGGACTATTAAGCGCACCTGAATATAAACCGCACCCACTGAATTATTAAAAAATATGTATTTTGTACATAAATACGCCGCACATGTCTATAAGCCGCAGGTGCCTACCGGTACATTGAAACAAATGAACTTGGTCACTATCTTCCTCCTCCTGTGCACTGAAACCACTGAAGTCATCTCCTTCGGTGTCGGAGTTGAATAGCCTCAGAATTGCTTCATCCGATGTTGGATCGTTTTCATTGTCGCTCTCGTCACTTTCATCCGGAGGCAAATACCCCGCTGAGCTCATGCTGCCCCTTCAACACGCAGCAGTCCAGCCTTTCGAAACCCGTTGATGATAGTGGATTTTTTGACAATGCTCCACGCTGTCAGGACCCACTGGCAGACTTGACCATAAGTTGCTCTTCGCATGCAGCCCGTTTTAGTGAAGGATTTCTCCCCACTTGTCATCCAAGACTCCCACTGAACAAGGAGCGCCACCTTAAATGCACGATTTACACTGATGTCGAGTGGCTGCAAATACTTTGGGCCACCTGCTTTTCTTCCCTCTGAAAGCCTTTTGTTGTCTTTTTGCACTGAGTCAGTTCCTCACGCTGCTGTTTCCAACGTCTTATCATCGACTCATTAAGGCCAAGCTCCCGTGCAGCAGCTCTTTCCTTTTCCAACAGCCAGATCGATCGCCTTCAACTTGAAAGCTGCATCATATGCATTTCTCCGTGTCTTTGCCATGATGAGGGTGACAAAATTACTACCGTAATCAGAATGATGGGAAGTTTGAGCGCGCTCGATTTTACGTCGCATTATGTGACTGTGCTCGGTTTTTTGGCGGCATGAATCTTGTGAAAGCGGGAAAAATCCATAAATTAGCCGCGTCATTGTATAAACCGCGAGGTTCAAAGCGTGGGAATAAAGTAGCGGCTTATAGTCCAGCAATTACGGTACAGTTTTTCCACTAAATGTGTTTTTATAAAATGTTGTGTAAATTGTTAAAAGTAGTCTTTGTGTGTAGTTGTATGGTTTGTTCAATTGAATTGTGTAATCTATTGTATGGTCATATAGAATGACTTTGGTATGTTTGTTAGATTTTTATATTGGTCATAGCTGAAACCAAAGCTGAAGAATGCAGCAGCAAATAGCCATTATTTTTGGATACAGGTTACAGTTTATTCCTCACCTGTCATTGTATCATTGACAGTGAAGTTGTTGCAAGACACTTGGCTACTCATACACACGTGTCAAATAACCAACCCATAAATATGCAGTAGGCCTGTGTGTATCTAACCCTGAAACCTTGGAACGGCATGCACTGATCGTAGTGTTGGAAACGTGAGAGGATTAATTTGTCAGTCATACTGTATCGTCCTACTTTGAAGTGTAACCTGGAGTGAATGAGTTGAAGTCGGGTAGTTCATTGCTAGCACACAGCTAGAGCTTTAAACCTCTGCACCCCTGGAATGAAGGTATTTGTTTATATAATTGCACAATGTAAGGTCTAAAGTTTGCATGCCACCTCCATGACCCCTCACGTGCACTAGCTCACTCTCTGACACTCACACATTCGCGTAAACACATGACCGCTTGCTTTGAGGACTAATGGAAATGGAGAGCTGCGTCTCACAAAGCTGCTCTGCAGGAAGCTGCCAGTTACCAAGGCATGACAGTTCAGATCAGCTGGAGTTGGTGTGTTGTCAAAACAAAAGAGAGATGGATAGTATTACATGTTTTAAATGGGAGAGGAGTGAAAGTGATGAGTGCAGTGGGGAGTCCAGATGTGTTTTGACACTTGATAGTACAAATATTGCCAGTAATTGGAGACTGTAAATTACAGTTTGCTTAGTTGCCGTACAAATGAAGTGTAGGATGATGTTTGTTTTTATGATGTGCACTTATACTTTTAAAACAAGAACCTGGTTGTATTAGATTTAAATTATTTATTTGGTAAATGTTATTAAAAATGTTTTGTATTATTTTTGCAGGTCTTCCCTTTGCCTTCCACGGTGGTTTAAGATGGGTGCCTATGAGGAAGACACTCCCACTGCTTGACTATTTAAGTCCTAGGTTCCCCAGACCACCATTCACCAGCCAGCCCAACCACTGGCACGGTAAGACCACTTATTGATTCTCTCTCTGTCTTTCTGTCTCTGTGATTCTCTCTTCAAGGCCTCTTACTTCTTTTGCAATCAATGTTCCCCCAGCCTTGCTGATTTCAAGGGTCACCGATGTCACAATAGGACGGTGTCCTTGCATCAGTGAGGTGACGTAAACTGCATACTGTAGGCGTGCCCCACTTTAGTGACTGTCTGCTCGCTGAGGGTGTGAGACAGGCTGTGAAGACCTAGGACACTCCTGGTAAATTCACTGCCAGCCGTGTTGTGAGGTGAATTTATCGTCATCTGATTAACCCGCTAACTATCTGGCTGTTGTGATGTTTAGGCGTGAGGTTAGGTCAGTCTGCCCTGGCTCACTGTGGAATGTGTCAATAGACCACCGTCCAGGAGTGTGTGGGAGCCTTGAACTAATGCCAATTTGATTAGCAATATTATCGGGACCGGCAGACATGCCTACTGTGGAGTTATGTTGTGGTTTCAATGTTTAATTAACTATTATTGCGCTTACTGAGACCTCCTAATGCTCTGAAATGGTAGAATAACCAAATAGAAAATGATTAGGTGTGAATGATAAGCAATCTAGTGGTGTAAAATGTTTCCATCTAAGCACCTACTGTGTTCATTGCATGTATCTAGCTCCTCATGCTTGAAGAGAAACTAAGAGCCAGCGATGAATATAACTAACTAGTCTCTCCCCTCTTTCTCTCACTACAGCATTTTATTCATCCCCTTCAGTGTCTAATCAGACACCGTCCTGATCCACCCGGGCTGCGCCACCTATAGCTACCGTCCCCCCCAACCCCATCTCCATTCCGAGCCTCTCACCCACTGACATCATGGGGGACGTAGTACAGATGCACTTCACCACGCCGGACTATGTGATCTTCGCCCTACTGCTGGTGGCGTCCACGTGCATCGGCCTGTTCTACGCCCTGTCCGGCGGGCGCCAGCGCACCACGCAGGAGTTCCTATTGGCCGACCGTTCTATGAGCTGCCTGCCCGTGTCGCTGTCACTGCTCGCCACCTTCCAGTCAGCCGTGGCCATCCTGGGAGCGCCCTCGGAGATCTACACCTATGGAACGCAGTACTGGTTCCTGGGAGTCTCCTACTTCCTCGGTCTGCTTATCCCTGCCCACGTCTTCATACCGGTCTTCTACAGGCTCCGCCTCACCAGCGCTTATGAGGTGAGCTCTAAGCCATTACCTTACCTAGAGAGAGAACCGTGTCTGTTGATTATGAGGAGGAGTTTGTGTACCTGAGTATCTCTGTGCGTCTGTCTTGCTAGAACCCTGGTAAGGAAGTATAGTTGAATGCAACAAAAAAAACAAATGTTCTCAGCATGTCTGTTCATTTTGAAACGATAGCTAAGTGTAAACCAGAGTCCGCCTCTCCATTGAGCATCATTGTGCAGCAGGTGAGTGTCGCTAACAACAGGAATGTGCACCAAGTCTTTACTTGTATTGTCCTCAGAATAGACACATTCACAGATGACTGTTGCTTTATGATCTGTGATGGGCTTTAACATCCCTTTCCTTCTTCTCCTCTCTCTAACCTTTTCTGTCTTTTCTTCCTCTATAGTATTTGGAGCTGCGCTTCAATAAGACTGTGCGCATTATGGGGACCGTGACCTTTATCTTTCAGATGGTGAGTGTGTGTCCTTTACACTGGTGTAGTTACGTCTGTGTATATGCTCGTGTAATGTGTCTATGTTACCTCTGTTTGCTTCCCTCTGAATGTTGAAAATGTTTTGTCACCGCAGGTGATCTATATGGGGGTGGTCCTCTATGCCCCAGCACTCGCACTCAATGCAGGTAAAGGGATCTGTCACGTGTATTTACTACGTCATACTTTATCAAGTGGTAGAATAATAGTTGTACTGATTACATTCAGTGAGGGCTTTAGTACCTTTTCTGGCTTTATAGATGGTCAATGACCGGTGTGCTGTAATTGTGACGTCTGTTGGTGATGTGTGCTGTTGATACTGTCCACCTGCAGTGACTGGATTTGACCTCTGGGGGGCAGTGCTGGCCATGGGACTGGTGTGCACCCTGTACACAACATTGGTGAGTTTCTCTTTTCATCAGTGAGTTTTCAATTCAGTCATCCATCTCCCTACAACTCTCAAGGCAATTATGATATATATGTCTGGATTTACAGTATGTATCTCTTGTCTGTCAGGGAGGGCTAAAGGCAGTCATCTGGACCGATGTGTTCCAGACCATTGTGATGTTTGCTGGCCAGCTGGCGGTCATCATAGTGGGGGCCCACCAGGCAGGGGGCATGGGAGAAGTTTGGCGGAAGGCCATGAACGGCAGCCGCATCGCTAGCTTGGAGTGAGTCTTCTCCAGTTCACCGAAAGAGACGTAACGGTCCCTGGACCAGTTACGAACGATATTGGAACTGGTCAATTGCTCTTGTGTGTAGGAAAAGTGTTGTAACCCTCCTCCCCTTTGACCTGCGCTCTGTGCAGTCTGAACCCTGACCCGACGGAGAGGCACACTTTCTGGACGCTGGGGGTGGGCGGGGTATTCCTCATGCTGGCTCTGTACGGGGTCAACCAGGCCCAGGTTCAGAGGTACCTCAGCTCCCGCACTGAGAGGGAGGCCGTCATGTAAGCATCAACACTAACACCTGGTTGAACTGGATTCACATTAAAGATCATGTTAAGAATTAACAATTGCTTAGGTGCGTAATGTTAATATATGTTGTGGTGTGTGTCTCCAGGTCATGCTACGTGGTGTTTCCCTGCCAGCAGGTGGTGTTGTGTCTAGGTTGTCTGATGGGCCTGGTGATGTATGCTCGCTATGGTGAGGAAAGCCCGCTTGATAAGGGCTACGTCAAAACCAATGACCAGGCAAGTAGGACTACTTCCTCCACAACAACCTTAGGAATAGCTACCCCCATAACAACCTTAGGACTAGCTACCTCCACAACAACCTTAGGACTAGCTACCTCTATAACAACCTTAGGACTAGCTACCTCTATAACAACCTTAGGAATAGCTACCTCTATAACAACCTTAGGAATAGCTACCTCTATAACAACCTTAGGAATAGCTACCTCTATAACAACCTTAGGAATAGCTACCTCTATAACAACCTTAGGAAAAGCTACCTCTATAACAACCTTAGGAATAGCTACCTCCATAACAACCTTAGGACTAGCTTCCTCCATAACAACCTTAGGACTAGCTACCTCCATAACAACCTTAGGACTAGCTCCCTCCATAACAACCTTAGGAATAGCTACCTCCATAACAACCTTAGGAATAGCTACCTCTATAACAACCTGAGTCTTTGCTAACTCCGTAACAACACACTAAGTGGGCTCTCATATATTTAGGCATTTCCTGCACTCATTTGAGATAATTTCCACACAGCCACATAGGGCTACACAATATGGGCAAACAATCTAGTCTTTATTTTTAACCAAATGTTGCAATTGCAATTTCACTGATTTAGAGCAAAACACTTGGGTGAACTGTTGGAATCCTGGAAATATAATGATTATTCTAATTGTATAGTTAGAATATAATAGGGGGCTCTTTGAATACAGTCTAATTTGACAACGAATGAAAATGCCAGGGAAGAGTTGGTGTGACAGGGTAGGAACCAAAAGTGTTGCTAAGTGTTTCATAGGGGACCCTATAATCTTTGGCCACATTAAAATGTCTTCTCTTAGCGACTTCATGTAGCTAACATATTCTTGCTTTGCGTATTCCTCTTTGATTTAGAAGATACTGTTGCACAAACAAGGTGCAGATTTAAGTCTAAACCAGGCTGTATCGCTAATTACGTTTGCTCTGACTCAGTACGTTTATTAGCTAGTTAGCAATTAGCAGCTAACAAGATTTAGTAACAGCTTGCTATAAAAAGACAAACTAGCTATTTGCAGATGCAAGAAACACAAAATAATAGTGTAATTATAGAAAGCTAATGGATTTATAATAAGAAGCTAAGTGCAAACAGCATTGTTGTCATGAACCTTGTTGCACGTGCTGCATTGACCATACAGACTGAATGCAAGTGTCTCTTGAGGAACAACAAATTAGTTCCTTGCGGGGTTAGGTCTGTGGAAAGCGACATGGGGAGACTTAGAGCGATGACTCAAGGAGCGACGTAAACTATACAAATGGACGTTACACATGGCGTATTACATTTCACAAACCAAACTTTCAAATACCGTTATAGAAGGTCAAGTCAAAACCCAAACCAGTCCGTGCATCAATACCGGTATATCGTAAAATAGGGTATACCGCCATGCCATACCTCACTGCACTGGCATCCTGATGTGACTGGCTATGTTAATGTCTCCCTTCAGATCATTGCCAATCAAAGGCTTGATGTTTGAGTTGAGGCCATTGTTTGGTTAAGCTCTCCCATAACTGTAATTTGTGAGGCTTCATTTTGGCGCTGTTGATCCAGTCTAAGTGGTAGTTTCTTCCTGTCTGCAGATGGTGCTGTACTTTGTGATGGATGTGTTCAGGGACCTGCCAGGCCTCCCAGGGCTGTTTGTAGCCTGCCTGTTCAGCGGAGCTCTCAGGTACTTTACTTAACTGCCTCTGACTCTCATGTTCGTTCTGTACTAGTGAGACCTGTTTCTATGCTACATTAATGTCATAGTGTTGTGGTACACCACTTGAGGTTGTATTATGATACCGTTATGAATGCACTACACCATGCAATTTAGCCCCAGGACATTACTCTCAGCTTCCCCTCCCTCTTGCGTTGCAGTACCATCTCATCAGCGTTTAACTCCCTAGCGACGGTAACCATGGAGGACCTGATCAAGCCTTACTGCCCGGCCATGACAGAGGCCAAAGCCACGCTGCTCTCAAAGGGCCTGGGTGAGCTGCTGTTCCCTGAGTGGCCACACAGTGGCAGTGTTTCTAAACAGTGGCAGCAGTCTTCATGATTGATGAAAGTAATGATGATTTTATAGAGCTTTTGGTTAAGTAACATTGCTGGAGTGTAGAGCCCACAAACCAATTTTGACTTCACCGTCCAAATACTGTGGAGTGTTTATTTTTTTGTAACTTGTGGAGCACATTGAATGAGTACTGTACTGCTATGGTCCTGACCTGTGTTTCTCTTCCCTTCTGTTTTCCCAGCGTTGGCCTACGGTCTGGTATGTCTGACCATGGCCTACGTCGCATCTCTCATGGGCTCAGTGCTGCAGGTGATGGACTAACACATTTCCCCTGCTGACTTTTGCTTTAGTTAATGACTTAAATGTAAATGTAATTACATTTAGCAACGTTGCACTCATACGCCCCCCCCCCCCCCCCCTTACACCTACTACTATCATTCAGTGGCTTCATAGGAGTTATTCAAGAATTATAAACCTCTTTTTCATTCACTCCCTCACTCTCCTCCAGGCAGCATTCAGTATCTTTGGGATGGTGGGTGGTCCTCTCCTCGGTCTCTTCTGTCTGGGAATGTTCTTCCCCTGGGCTAACTCCACTGTAAGTCAAAATGCTGCCTTGTTAACACGGGGGTCAAGTTGGCTAGCATTGAGGGATATTCAATTAGAGGACACCATTTGGTTGATTTTTTTTTTTTTTTACTGCACAATAAAATATAAACTTTTTCGTCATATCTGTGGTGAATTGTCTGATTTGATCGAGCTGTTCCCGTCTCTGTCCACAGGGTGCGATTGTAGGGTTGGTGGCAGGCCTGGCTATGGCGTTCTGGATTGGCATTGGTAATTTTGTGTCTCGTATGGCCGTGACCACCCCTCTGCTCCCCATCATCAACGCCACCACTATGCCCCTCCGCGGCAACATGACTACCGCTGTCATGACAACCCTGATTACTTCAATCACCGCTAAACCAAAGTACATTCATTTTTTTCCTTCTCGTTAAAATGATGGCATTTGAACCATTACAGCACTATCAAACATGAAGCGCTTGAGTTGTATCCCATTCTATCCCACCAAATATTGTACATGTTTTAAGGATGACTGCATAAGAATGATGATATGAATCTGACCAAGTATCTGTGTTTTCCTCTCTCCAGGCCTACAGGTGTGCAGGCCCTGTACAATCTGTCCTATTTGTGGTACAGTGCTCATAACTCTACCACTGTGGTGATAGTGGGACTGATAGTCAGCCTGTTGACCGGTCCTATGAAGGAGAAAGACCTGACCCCAGGGACTGTGTACCCTGTCCTGGGGAACCTGCTCTTCTTCCTGCCTGAACGCTACAGGGAGAAGCTCTGCTGTGTCACTCCACTGTCACACAAGGTAGCCCTCAGATCTATCCAGTGAATTCTTCTTAAAGTTTTTGTTAGCCACACTCTGTTTCTAATATAATTGTAATAATGTTTACTTTGATTACTTAATTACCATGTTTTTTGTATGTGTGTGGGAATGTTGTGCAGCCCAAAGCTATCAACACGCAGCCGTACCAGATGGCTCAGGAGAGCAACGGCGTTTCCCAACACAAAGAGGAGGAGAAAATAGAGAAGGATAAGAAGGACGAGGAGAGGGCCAGCCCTCAGCCTTCCTGCCGACTGGCTCACACAGTGCAGGAGACGGCCTTGTAACAGACCCCCTCTACACACATGCCCCACCACTTCCACAACCCCCCTCCCCCTCAGCTCTCTCAACCCTTGGGGAGAGGACCCACGTGGGGCCAGAGAGGCAGCGGAGATCCAGTGTGCCTGGACATGACTTCCATCAAGAACCACAGGGTCAATGTGGAGAAACAGGGAGATTCACCCCTGACCCTTCCTTCCTCCCTGGAAAAACTGATACACCACAAATATATGGTGGTTTTTAAGAGTGCCAGAGTCCTCTGCTATAATGAAGAATAGTGCACTTACAACTGGACCCCCCCAGCCACAAATCGTGTGTATCTTGAAATCATTGATACGTCATTAAGGATGGCACTGGTCACAGTTTCCCTAAACGGAAGTAACTGAAAATCACTACTTATGAGCCTGGAGTTTTGAGAAGAGCCAAAATGTCTGAATCGAGGTGGATTCCTGGATGGAGAAATGCTAGCGCAACACAAGTGGCAATCATGCGCCGTGCTGAGGAGAAGTCTCATTGTTGTCCAGTTAGTAGATCTAAGAGCCTGGACTGAACAAAAGGGCTGTGATTGTCATTCTGTTATTTTGTTAAATGTATGATTGAAAGATTGTGGACATACACATGCACTAAGTTGTTCAAATGACTGAAAATGGACCCAAGTATTTTGTTTCGGGTAGAGAGCAGGTAGCCTAGTGATTAAGAGCATTAGGCCAGTAACCGAAAGGTCCCTGGTTTTTATCCCCGAGCCGACTAGGTAAAAAATCGTTCTATGTGTCCTTGAGTTAGGCACTTAACCCTAATTGCTCTTGTAAGTCGCTTGGGATAAGAGTCCGCTAAATGACTAAAATGTCAAATTAGCAGGCGGAGAAGAGGTACATTAGATTTAACTGTCATTGCATATTATTTTTATAGAAAATATTAAGCCGGTACGTCAGATGAACTATAAGAATTTTTAAAAACGTGTGGCTGTGGTCCGAGTTCTCTTGAATGCTCTTCCCAACAGCTAAAGGTTTGAAGCTGCGCATGTGCGTGATTCTCTACTTTACGCACAGTTTGTATTACTCCTTCGGCTGCCCACGGTGCCCAGAGAACAGGCTACTCTAGTGAAATGGTGCTTGTTTAATACAGTTAGATCAAAGCTGAATCCATGTCTGCAAGACCACATAATGATAGTATTCTACATAACAGAGCCACCTAAGACAAACAACCTCATTTTAGGACGATTGTGCGACGGGTCGCATTTTTCTCTCAAGTGGCCGAAGCTCAACAACAGGCGCCACCAGGCAAAATATGTGCTCGATTGAAACCAAACGCAAGCACGCTACAGCTTGTTAGCACCATCTACTAAATAATTAGCTCACTACATCGTTCAAAACAACACTGTAGAGATGTAAATGCATAGCCCTATTAAACTGAGATCAAATGGTTAGCATGCAGATGCTGCATTTACGTTTTACCAATAAAACTTCCAACAATTACCATTAATGATTGACTGTGAGAACTGTGAAGGGAGGTTGACCACAATGTGTGCGTAAGGTTGATTGTGATCTTACAGACATTGATTCCACTTTGATCCAACTTTATTAAACCAGCACCGTTCGCCAGTATAGCCTGTTCTCTGGGCAGCTGAACGAGTAGAGCATAGACTGTGTAAAGTACAGAATCCCACACATGCCCAGAATCTTCAAACCTTTAGCTATCGGAAAGAGGGTTCCAGAGAACTTGGCCTTTTAAAAGATAATAATAATAATAATCCTTTATGTCCCTGTAGACGGTTCCCAAAGCTCCTTATGTCTGTTTGCTTTACATGGCCTTATTTGGCTTGCTATAGTAACTTAATAAAGAGGTAGATAACCTTAAACACTCTTAACATGCCATACAGTTATATATTGTAGATGGAGCTCAAGACATCACCTCATTTGCCATTAAATGGGATCACATTTTCAGGTCATTGAGTCTGCACTACTACTTCATCGAGAACCAGATAACCTGCTGGTTAGCTAGTGACATTAATGCATGTAGAATACCTTATCCTTGCAGTCCATTCACAAAGTAGATCCCATAGTTACTTCAGGTGCCTCATTAGTAGGCAGTGTGTGAATGTAGTTTAATTTTGATTACTGATCAGTGTGTAATTAGGATTGTGATACAGTATACTTATACTGCATAGTACATGTGTAATGATTCTCCATATGTGTCTTCGATGTTTGTTAGCTTTACATGTATGACCTGTGTCTCGTCCACCCCACTGCTCTAACAGAGCATATTTACAGTGAAGGGAACAGCTCTGGTTCAAACTGGGAAAACTGCAGCCATTTTGATGGCTCAACAGAGTTCAGTACTCAGAAATCTTAGGGTAGACTAATATATGTGATGTTCTTTGGTTGTATCTTTGAAGGACTTGGTTTCCTTTTGGCACTTCACTGTTTCTTGATGTTCAATGTACCAGGGGAAAAATTCCAATAATTTTAAAATGAAAGAAGTACAATGTTTTATGGCGTGTTTTTGTAAGTGGCCACTTTATCTAATGATGTAAATGTTTTTCCAGAACGGTATCGGCGGTTGATTTAACATTGTTATTATGAAGACCTTTTTTTGTTTGTTTTTTTGGTCATTCGATGAGTATGAAAGCAGATGTTGAATTTGAATTATCATTTGTCAAATGTTTCATATTCATGTTTCAAGGTCCTATTTGCAATCTGAAGAATTTTCATGTCATTCTCTGTTCAAAATCTTCATTTTGTACTCCTCCCATCTACTGGAATACCTAACCACACTACAGAATTCAAGTCAGGGTAATGTGGTAGTACTCTGTTGAGATTATCTGGTATGTGGTGAGCTTGTGATTCCATATGGCCTGTTTGTCCATCAAACAGGGACTCTACTTGTGTGTGTGTGTGTTTGTCTCTCTGTGGTTGTTTCTGTAGTTGGGGACTCGAGTGACATGCCTGTCCATCTGTCTTACTGTGGTTTGGGTTGGGATAACTTTTGATTGACTACATAGTGACTCATTCAGCCCATACCAATCTGCTTTACTTGTTTCCAAAGAGTTTTTACATAAAAATTCTGTAGAGCCATTTTCTACCTGCCTTTTTACCCCGTCTACCTTTCATGGGGAATAAAGAAACTCTGGCTATGGATGGGCAGATAGCTGGATATATTTGTATTTATTTATTGTGGGGCTAATGTTGTGACACTACTGACTGAATGCCATGCTATTAGGCTTCTGACACCATTGTTATCAATGACATACAGGCCAATTTTGCATTGGATCCTATGGCTACAGTCCGATACGAGCAAGGAATGTTGTTCATTCATCCCCACTGAAAAAAATACCTCTTCTCGTTCAAAGCATATAGAAAATGTAATCGCTTTGTTTTGATAGTTTATTACCAAAAGAGAGAATATATATATCTATATTTCCATTGACTTCATTACTATTTGTTGCAAATGGAACTATGTTGTGGAACTTTTGAGTGGCGCCAGGTAGCCTGGCGGGTTGGAGCGTTGGGCCAGTACCCCGAAAGGTAGCTGGATCGAATCTCCGAGCTGACAAGATAAAAAATCTTTCGCTCTGCCCCTAAGCAAGGCAGTTAACCCACTGTTCCTTGGGTGCCGATGACTCTGATTTAGAGGGGTTGGGTTAAATGCGGAAGACACATTTCAGTCGAATACATGGTACAACAGACGAGGTCTCCCCCTTTCTATGTGCAAGTACCATTCAAATGTTTTGTGAATGGAGGGCAGAAGTGGTCAAGTAGTTATTGTTATACTATTTCTGTGTTCGCACAACAAAGCAACTTCAAACTAGCGTTTTCTGTATGTTTGTACGTAATGAAGTTAGGGCTATCCCTTCTTGTTGTAACATTCACAAACATTTCTATCGTTCTTAGAGGGTTTTTTTTTTTGTAATTTTTTAATTGACATCCTGTGACTGACGAAGTTGATATTTTGTTGATAAAGTTGATCTGATAGTCTGTGATAAGATATGACTGAATTGATTCCTTCTTCATCATACCAGAAATGACTTGGAAGTGTATCTGTAACGCTAAACTTTAAATGAAGTGAAGACCACCCTTTTCCAGGACATGTTTTGGATGAATTTACAGTCTGCAGTGCTGAGATACTGTTATTCAAGATGTCAATTTACCCAATGTGAGTTTAGGACTGTGTTTTAGTAATGCTGACATCTACTCAGAGCACAATCGAGACCTATTCTGTGATCTTGTTTTGAAGTTGACAGGGCCAACTATCTAGAAAAGATGAGTTGTAAAAGTGACACGTGAATATGAAGGGCAAAACGGTTGTATTGAGTTTGCTTGCACCAGCTGAATCATAGATTGGACTAAGACAATTTACAGCCTGAACCGTGAAGTAGAAGATCTGTAAACCACTGCGTCCTAAAAATGATCAATCCTGAATAGCTTCTATCCATACCAATTTACTATGAGATGTGTTTAGTTTAGAGTACATTTAAAATGCACTTGGCCTTGAGAGAGAAGCACGGCACTTGGTCATTTCAAAAGATAATAAATATTCTGACTCAATATTTATTATTAATATTTGTTCTCCAATTTGTATGAATTCTTCCTAGTATGCATTCCCAAAAACCATAAGCAGTGGTGTTGGGTCAACTACACTGCTTTGGCTGTGCCTTCATATGATCTCTGTATCATGATTATTTTTTCATATTGTTGGATGTCATGGAATTTGATTAGCTTGTACTAGGAGCACACTACAAAGGGGCAGCTGTGATGGGGTGGAGTTGAACTCTCATTTACCAAGCAGAATGAGATCTGTGTCCTGTTCATTATGTCAATGGGAGCCAAGGTTTTGAAAAATAACTGAATCGAGCTTCCCTTTTGGAAAAGCTCAAGTGGTACCTTTTCAGTTTGCAAACATTTTATGTTTTGGACGTTACTGAACACTCCCTAGGTCTGTGAGCGAAGTGGCTGTATCTGTGTCTGACCACCCTGGTGGACATGATTTCTCAAGGTTAAATGTTTGTAAGTGAATGAATTTTGGTAACATAATTGTTGTTGCTCTGTTTGTTTTTTAAATAAAACGTTGGATTGGACATGTGCTTTGTCAGATGTTTTGTCTTGTGTCCTGTCCTCCGGTAAGTATGCATATGGACAGTGGATACGTCTACTAAACCCATTATTGAGGAAAAATCTTGTAGGTCAATTTGATAAAACAAACTTTTGAGGGCTCGATCAGCCTTCATTTTGAGGGTGAGGGAGTGAGAGCCTTCCACTGTGTCATTCCTTTCCTATCCCAAGGGAGGGCTGTTATCACTGCAGTATCCTTTAGCCTTCATTCTCCCTACTACTCCTAGCTCTTCTCTCTGGTGGGTCATTGTGACTGTCACCGGGTCACATGCCACTCCTGTGGCGTCTTTCTCCGCATGATGTTGGAACACTTTCCATCCCAGCTTTGTGCCAACGACCGCAAACCTGTTGCCACAACAACCTCTGCTGCCGCCACACCAAGCCCCTCATTCAGCCCAACTACAGCTCTTCCTTCTGGTTATATACTAATTCAAGTGGTAGACTCACAGAAGGAACGCTAACTTTTGCCAAGCATGGTTGTCTTTCAGACGAACCTCGACAGACTTTGGGTTTTACTCATTAGGAACCTGTCTTGGCCATCTCTCTGGACTGAGCCATCAACCGGTCTGGTACATTAAATACTATTTTTCTTATTGACAAAGTTGTTGAGTTGTGCCTTCCTCCCTACTTTTCTTCCCTTCCTCCTTGTCCTCCCTCTCTCCTCTATTCCTCTGGTGATTCCAGGCCAGGCCAACGAGGGCCAGGCCAACGAGGGGAGGCTGGACAGAAAGCTTAATAAATTCACTCAGTAATCAGTGTGTACTGGATATAATGAGCTGGAGATACAGAAACTATGTTGATTATCTCCTAACATGAAGGGAGATCAGGGTTATATGGGTTTATTGGCACAAACATCCACACTCAGACACACCTAAATATCTATTTGCAGTTCAAGCCAAAAGGGCCTTTAAATCAAGTTTGTTTAGTTGATGACCCTCACTTTGAGGTCACTTGGTACAGAAATAATGCCATTGGATAATCCATGTCCTGGCATACAGTATGGGCTTCCCATTAACATGAGAATGTGATTGTTTAAATATATGTGCATGCATTATATTGACCAGTGCAACAGAGCCTCTATTGGCCGATATGCTTTATCCTCTGTGATCTAGACTAGAAAGTAAACTCAGTGGGAATGCTGGAACGTTGTGCACCACTGTCTGTCTCACATTGTTTCGCCAACATTTCTGCCCTCTCCTTTCCCTCTGTAAACCCTGCCTCAGTAGCACATCTCTGGCATGTCCAAATTAGCCATTAATATGAGAGGGGGGTTTATCAGACCCCCCCCCCCCCCCCCCCTCTGACAGATTTATAGAGCTAGCCTTGAACGCTGTACCGTTTCTCGTGGACCTGAGCCCATGTTGCTCAAGGGGTTCTGTGGTCTCGTCCATGTTACAGCCAACTAATTCTGTCTCTGTCTGCCTGAGCACAAATACTTTAAGCAGCTTAGCAATACAGTCTGTTAAAGTGTGTTTCTTGGTTAATATCAGGATATAAAATGTGTGTCTACCAAAGTCACATGACTTCATTATGTCATGGTAATGTATATTTTCTGGAAGATAACTTTTGCTAGGAGATAAGAAATGATACGCACACACACCAAAATACTGTAATATGAAGGTAAGTCTTAAAGATCACTCAACAGTGCAAGTATGTCAGACAGCACATACAAAGTCAAAACGTGTCATTTACATCAACTTAGCAAAGTTTGCTGTGTGAATAAATGTTTACTCGCAAGCGGGCATTATTACACAGATATGAACTAGTACTCAGGGCTCCACAGCTGAACACATGGTTGCCAAGTGTTCTCACAACAATCCTCCCCTTCTGTTAATCTGTCCATCCTTTCACTCCCACCCCAAACACAACTACAACACTAAAAATAAAACAAATCCAGGAGACAGGGATAAAGATCAACTTTAATTTATTCCTAAAGCTAAAAACACAATAAGTCACTGAAATGGTCAACATTGCTTTGAGACCCTCAAAACAACATTGCACTCTTTGATCATAACAAATTATTTTACACACTTTTAGTGATTTATGTTTTATGCCGTGTAATAAATAAGTGGTACAATGTGCTAAGCAAAGCGATCCTTTGGTTTTGTATTTTATATCTTAATCATTCTATCTAATCCCCTGGACATTGTAGGAGTTTCCGTGTTCAGCAAGTACATTACTTGTACATTGCAATTCACTGCAGTTTCATAAGCAGTTGGATATAAGTTAAGTTGGATATATTGTTATTTCATTGCTCCTAGTACTAAATGGATCTGTCCATGTTGACCTCTGGGCTAGAGGTCAGTGGATGCGTCGCCTTCTCTCCTGACACTGGTGTCTGATTGGCTGACAGCAGTCCTCCCACACTCCCACAGTACAGCAAGGAGCGCATCGGCCACTTCTGTCAGGACAGGAGACATGTTCAACTGTAGTTAGTCTGTATGCTTATAATAAATCCTAACAAATGATAGATTATTTCTATGACTACAATCTAAGTATTGATCCCTACTATATTTCTAATATTACGCGACAATTTACGTCTGATATTAATTGAACTTCTGGACATGAATTTATGACATGAAACACGAAGAGATAATGAGGAACAGATCAGGGTTATAAGCTATGATGACCAAGAAATGAAAACGATAAGCACCCAGCTAGTTTGATGTCACCAACCTTGACTGGGTGGAGGTAGCCTCCTGCCCTGGGGGGTAGTGGGAGTTCAGACAGAGGCCCTCCCTGATCCAGAGTCTCAGTAAGGTGGGCGATGTAGTCGGTGGCCAGGACCAGGACGTCCAGCTTGGAGAGCTTGGTGTCACGGGGGACGGAGGGCAGGGCTGCCTGCAGGCTGTGGAAGGCCTGACGGAGGTTACGCACACGGCTCCTCTCCCTGGCCGCGTTCTCTGGGGAGTGATGGGACTTCATGGCCCTGCTAGGCTGCACCCCATTAACACACCCAGACCTCATCTGGACCACGCAAGAGGGGAAGTGACACGTATACGATAACATGGTAAATAAGCTGTCACTTATATGGAGAAAGGAAATGAGAAAATAATGTTAGAACAATGAATTTCAAATGACAGATTTAAGTTGGTAGATAACATTAGAGTGCATAATAACATCTGTTTCCATACCACAAGATCTGACGTGTGAAGTTGATTTTAACATGAATATTTAACATGAAGGGTCTAAATATTGTGTAAATATTGACAATGAAGGAGTTTTAGTTATTCAGAAATAATAATTGTAGAGCTAATTAACATAAATAGAAGCAAGTATAGCTGAGATGACCTGTCTACTTTTCAATTACTTTTTCAATTACTATATCCCTGAAGTGCCCACTGCTCATCTTTATTCCCTCCAGATTATGTAGAGGTTTTACTTACCCACTTCTTAGGATCCCTACGTGTGGACTGTCTGTGTCCAGGCTGCGGTGTTCTCAGACTGAACTGGTTCTGTGAATACATCTTGGTCTGCTCTGCTGGAATGGACTTAGGATCCTCCAGCTGCTTTTCAGCCATGAATTCTTCAGGACCCCCAGCCACTCTAACGAAGACCAACCAGCCCCAAACAGATATCCAGCCACCCTAACGAAGACCAACAGAGACCCAGAGCTCGACTGCTCTTAACCGCAGCTACCCAGACCCTCTAACAATCTCCAATCACGGCTTCTCCGCTGTGCATCGTGGTCCTACATCCTCCCTCTCCAACCATCCCTCTTTCTCAGTGTCTCTTTCCCTCCCCTTCACATAACTGGTGAGGTAATGCGGGGATCTTCAAGCAGCCCTCATCTCCCCCGCCCCCCCACGCCTCCCCCGGGTGTGCTCTGCCAAGGGAAGCAGCCTCAGAGAGGTGGTGGGGCGTCCCAGGGCAGGATTCAGAGCTTGGAAAACACCAGGACCTGGCAGCAGCTGGAGGTACCTCTGGCCCCACCATGATGGACAACTAGGAGGATGGTACTGCACCTGGTACCATCATCATATTCTTTTTGTCATAAAACCTGGAATGTCCCATATATTGTAGGTGTGCCCAAGACATTAGCAGAAAAACAGTACACTAATTTATTTGAAATGTTTATTAATATGTATAGATCAGGATATTAGTGTCTGAAATGCAAAGTGCTATTCATGTAATGCTATAACATTGTAAATAACGTTGAGTAAATAAGAACAGAACCGGTGTTCAAAGTAAAATACATATCACCTGATATTTTATGCATCATTTGATAACCACTCGGGCATAGACTATGCCAGTAATCTGAACGAAGAACTGCCTGTGCTCTCCTCTTCAAAATTCAAGAACAACCTAAACAAAATTATCTTCTATTCACTCATCCATTGATCCATTCACAATTCCCTAACTAGAGAGTACGTTTTCTACACCACCTCATTTGCAGTAGGCATTGAGAGGCTTTACCAGGGTTGGGGTCAATTCTATTTCAATTCAGGAAGTACACTGAAATTCAATCTCGAATTCCAATTCTCTTCAATGCTTTTCAAGGAGTAAAATATGGAATTTGATTTACTTTCTGAATTGACTGGAATTGAAATGGAATTGACCACAACCCTGGGCTTTACTGTATTATATTAGCCTGGTCACAGACCAGACTGCACTGTTTGTGGTTGTCATGCCAAAACAGCACAAACTTATCTGGGACCTGGCTAGTATTATATGCTCATGGGTGTAAAACAGCCAGCTATGGCAGAGGTCTCTCTCTCTATGGGTTTATCTGGCACATTTCAGTGCTATCATAACACCAGTGCTAGCTGATCTAGCAACTGGTGCTGTTTGGTAAACAAGGAAGGCTGATGTGCGGACTAGAGGATCACTTCTTCCTCTTCTCCTGCATCTTGGTGAAGTTCTGGATGTCCTGGGCCATGAGTTCTGGCTCCTCCATGGCGGCGAAGTGTCCTCCTCGGGCCATGGGCGTGAAGGTCTTCAGCTCGCGGTACTTCTGCTGCACCCACAGCTTGGGGGTGTGCATCAGCTCGTTGGGGAAGCAGGCAAAACCGGTGGGCACGTGCACTGGCATCCTGGGTAAAGAGGAAGAGAAGAAGTATATTAGTTTACTGAAACATAAAATTGGTTTGAGTCCTCTCTACTTTAACATCATGACTTATCAGGACAAAGTTTTTTATGTTCTGAATGTGGAGTGCCTCATGCTAGCTAGACTTTTACATCACATACATACAGTAGATATTACAGCACATGCAGTAGATGTTACATTCCATAGCAACAGTCCTCTCACTTTGAGTGTGGCTGGTCAAGACCCTTGCTAAAGTTCTCCTTGTAGAAGCGCATGGAGGAGATGATGCAGCCAGACGTCCAGTAGATCATCACGTTGGTCAGCAGGTCATCCAGACTGAACTTCCTGCAAGGCAAGAGAGGAGCTAAAAAACAGAAGCCATAAACATGGCCATGGTAATTTGACAAAGAAGCCTTTGAATACTAATTAACTATGCTATTTTACACCAAAGGCTGTGGTTCAGGTCTAAGACGTTCTACCTCGTAAGTCCTCCGTCATCCAGGTTCCTGAAGTCATGGTCAGTCCAGGTGGAAAACTTCTCCAAGATATAAGCAGCAAGACCTACTGGAGAATCATTCAACCCTCGACCTGCAGGAAGAGAGCAGACACATATAGAACCAGATAAATGTTACAACATAGTTACTTATTCCTGGTCCTGGTCTATACAGAAGCAGCAATTAAAGCTGTGTGTAGCCCAGAACGCTTCCCCTTCAAAACTGGTTCCCTCTCTTACCCAGTGGTGTAAAGTACTTCAGTAAAAATACTAGAAAGTACTACTTAAGTCGTTTTTGGGGTACCTGTACTTTACTATTTATAGTTTTGACAACTTTTACTTTTACTCCTCTACATGCCCAAAGAAAATAATGTACTTTTTACTCCATACATTTTCCCTGACACCCAAAAGAACCCATTACATTTTGAATGTTTCGCAGGACAGGAAAATGGTCCAATTCACACACTTAAAGAGAAAATTCCTGGTCATCCCTACTGCATCTGATCTGAAGGACTCACTAAACACAAATGCTTTGTTGCAGTGTTCCCCTGGCTATCAGTACATTTCAAAAACAAAGAAATCGTGCCATTTGGTTTGCTTAATATAAGGAATTTGAAATGATTTATACTTTTATTTTTGATACTGAAGTACATTTTAGCAATTACATTTACGTTTGATATTTAAGTATATTTAAAACTAAATAGTTTTTGACATTTACTCAAGTAGAATTTTACTGGGTGACTTTCATTTTTACTTCAGTCATTTTCTATTAAGGTATCTTGACTTTTACTCAAGTATGAAAAGGGGGTACTTTTTCCACCACTGCTCTTACCCACAGTGTCAGGCTTGGTGGCCTGGATGTGCATGTATCCTGACTCCTTGACAGACTCCACCACTAGGTTCTGCACAACGGGGTAGATGCGCTGAATGTCGTGCTCATTGAAGCCAAACATCTTGGGGAAACGGCGGCCCAGCATTATAGACAGAACCATGGGCAGGCCCGGCTTGGAGGGGGGAGCAAAGTTGAGATGCAAGCCTTTGATTATTCTGGGGTGACAAAACCAGAGAGTCGAGATGTAGTACAGCACAGAATCTGAGTCAAACTGCGAGGCTTTCTGACTTCATATCATTCACAGATGACAACATCTGAATTAATAACAGTAGCTAATACAGTGCCTTCAGAAAGTATTCACACCCCATGACTTTTTCCACATTCTGTTATGTTGCAAAGTGGGATAAAAATTTATTTAATTGTCATTTTTGGTCAACGATCTAAAAATTGTGGTCAAAGTGGTAGAACAAATTCTAACATTTATAAAAAAATTGTGAAAAATAAAATGGCCATATATCTTGATTAGATACAGTGGGGCAAAAAAGTATTTAGTCAGCCACCAATTGTGCAAGTTCTCCCACTTAAAAAGATGAGAGAGGCCTGTAATTTTCATCATAGGCACACTTCAACTATAACAGACAAAATTAGAAATAATAATCCAGAAAATCACAATGTGGGATTTTTTATGAATTTATTTGCAAATTATGGTGGAAAATAAGTATTTGGTCAATAACAAAAGTTTCTCAATACTTTGTTATATACCCTTTGTTGGCAATGACAGAGGTCAAACGTTTTCTGTAAGTCTTCACGAGGTTTTCACACACTGTTGCTGGTATTTTGGCCCATTCCTCCATGCAGATCTCCTCTAGAGCAGTGATGTTTTGGGGCTGTTGCTGGGCAACACGGACTTTCAACTTCCTCCAAAGATTTTCTATGGGATTGAGATCTGGAGACTGGCTAGGCCACTCCAGGACCTTGAAATGCTTCTTACGAAGCCACTCCTTCATTGCCCGGGCGGTGTGTTTGGGATCATTGTCATGCTGAAAGACGCAGCCACGTTTCATCTTCAATGCCCTTGCTGATGGAAGGAGGTTTTCACTCAAAATCTCACGATACATGGCCCCATTCATTCTTTCCTTTACACGGATCAGTCGTCCTGGTCCCTTTGCAGAAAAACAGCCCCAAAGCATGATGTTTCCACCCCCATGCTTCACAGTAGGTATGGTGTTCTTTGGATGCAACTCTGCATTCTTTGTCCTCCAAACACGACGAGTTGAGTTTTTACCAAAAAGTAATATTTTGGTTTCATGTGACCATATGACATTCTCCCAATCTTCTTCTGGATCATCCAAATGCTCTCTAGCAAACTTCAGACGGGCCTGGACATGTACTGGCTTAAGCAGGGGGACACGTCTGGCACTGCAGGATTTGAGTCCCTGGCGGCGTAGTGTGTTACTGATGGTAGGCTCTGTTACTTTGGTCCCAGCTCTCTGCAGGTCATTCACTAGGTCCCCCCGTGTGGTTCTGAGATTTTTGCTCACCGTTCTTGTGATCATTTTGACCCCACAGGGTGAGATCTTGCGTGGAGCCCCAGATCGGGGGAGATTATCAATGGTCTTGTATGTCTTCCAGTTTCCTAATAATTGCTCTCACAGTTGATTACTTCAAACCAAGCAGCTTACCTATTGCAGATTCAGTCTTCCCAGCCTGGTGCAGGTCTACAATTTTGTTTCTGGTGTCCTTTGACAGCTCTTTGGTCTTGGCCATAGTGGAGTTTGGAGTGTGACTGTTTGAGGTTGTGGACAGGTGTCTTTTATACTGATAACAAGTTCAAACAGGTGCCATTAATACAGGTAACGAGTGGAGGACAGAGTAGCCTCTTAAAGAAGAAGTTACAGGTCTGTGAGAGCCAGAAATCTTGCTTGTTTGTAGGTGACCAAATACTTATTTTCCACCATAATTTGCAAATAAATTCATTAAAAATCCTACAATGTGATTTTCTGGATTTTTTTTCTCATTTTGTCTGTCATAGTTGAAGTGTACCTATGATGAAAATTACAGGCCTCTCTCATCTTTTTAAGTGGGAGAACTTGCACAATTGGTGGCTGACTAAATACTTTTTTGCCCCACTGTAAGTATTCACACCCCTGAGACAAAACATTTTAGAAAAACCATTGGCAGCAGAGTCTTTTTGGGTAAGTCTCTAAAAGCTTTGCACACCTGGATTGTACAATATTTGCCCATTATTCTTAAAATAAATGATAAACCTCTGTCATGTTGTTTCTTGATAATTACTAGAAAGACATTTTCAAGTCTTGCCATAGATTTTCAAGCAGATGTAAGTCAAAACTGTAATTAGGCCACTCAGGAACATTCAATGTCGTCATGGTAAGGAACTCTAATGTAGTTATTGTCCTGCTGAAAGGTAAATCGTCTCCCAGTGTCTGTTGGAAAGCAGACTGAGCCAGGTTTTCCTCTAGGATTTTGCTGGTGCATAGCCATATTCCATTTATTTTTTATCCTAAACAACTCCCTGGTCCCTGCCGATGACAAGCATACCCACCCATAACATGATGCTGCCACCACTGTGTTGTGTTGGATTTGCCCCAAACGTAACACCTTGTATTCAGGACAAAAAGTTTATTTCTTTGCCACATTTTTTGCAGTATTACTTAAGTTCCTTATTGCAAACAGGATGCATGTTTAGGAATATTGTATTGTGTACCAGTTTCCTTCTTTTCACTCTGTCATTTAGGTTAGTATTGTGGAGTAACTACAATTCTACTGATCCATCCTCAGTTCTCATATCACAACCATTAAAATCTGTAACTGTTTTAAAATCACCGTTGGCCTTGTTGAAATCCCTGAGCAGTTTTCTTCCTCCCCGGCAATTGAGCTTGGAAGGAAGCCTATATCTTTGTAGTGATCCAAACCCTAATTAATAACTTCACCATGCTCAAAGAGATATGCCATGTCTATTTTCACCCATCTACCAATAGGTTCCCTTCTTTGCGAGTCATTGAAAAACCTCCCTGATTTTGTACTTGAATTTGTGCTTGAAATTCACTACATAATTGAGGGAACTTACATATAATTATATGTGTGTGGTACAGAGATGGGTTAGTCATTAAAAATCACATTAACCACTATTATCGAACACTGAATGAGTTCTTACTTAAACTTAATATGTTATTTGTTAAGCACATTTTTACTCCTGAAATGATTTGTCATAACAAAGACGTTGAATACTTATCGACATGACATTTCAGCTTTCTATTTTTCTACAAACAAAATTCCACTTTGACATTATGGGGTATTGTGTGTAGACACAATCTCAATTTAATCCATTTTAAATTCAGGCTGTAACACAATGACATGGGGAAAAGGTGAAATGGTGAGAATACTTTCTGAAGGCACTGTAACTCATAAAACACGCCCACGCATTCTAAATACCCTAAATGAGGGATCAAACATAATATTGGCTATGTCTCCCATGGCCTAGGCTAAGATCTGGCCATATCTCTGTGTGTTTGTCTGTCTTACTTGGGCTCCAGCTGGGCCATGTTGGTGGTGACGATCCATCCCCAGTCTCCTCCATGAGCATAGAACTGTTGGAAACCTAGTCTCTTCATCAGCTTGTGGAACACACGAGCCGCACAAACCGAGTCAAAACCTGAAACATAAAAATAATCATTCATTAGGGAAAACTAATACTAAGTCACCTGATATATGGTTCATCTTGCAGACACTCTTTTTTAGATTCAAAGGGCTAGGCATTTGTGACCCTTGACCCCAGCCAGGCTTCTAACCGATTACCTTTCTTATGTGGAGCCTCAGAGAAGCAGTACCCAGGGATGGAGGGACAGACCACCTCAAACACGATGTCATCTGGGTTGGAGGGTTGAGTCAGGAGGGGTATCATCCTGTAGAACTCGTAGAAAGAGCCTGGCCAGCCATGCACCATGAGCAGAGGCACAGCAGTCACGCCCTCAGGGAGGTTCTTGGGCCGCACATGGACGTAGTGCACGTCAATGCCTGATACATGGGTCAGAGGATGCTTGAATGAACCATGAACCAAGTCCTTTCCTGGACTCAAATTATTATAATTTTTTATGCAAGGTTTGACATTGACTTAAAGTTGCGTAGTATTTATTGGCAGCCAATAGATCTGCTTGCTCAGTTTCGTCTTGTTCTAAATGTCAACTGATTGGCACATCATTGATCAATCTCTACCCACCATCTCACCTTCGATGTTGGTTTTGTAATGTGGGTATTTGTTCAGTTGATCCACCTGTCTCCTCCAGTCAAAATCATGTCTCCAGTAGGAGACCACGTTCTGCAGATACTGGGAGTTGAAGCCGTAGGTGAACTGGCTATCCTCTAGAGAAGGGAAGGATCGGGTCTGGTCTATTCTCCTGTACAGGTCCTGGGGGGAGAAATATGAGGTTCAACTAATCAACAACTAAACACTGTTGCATAAGCCTTAAATCTCGGAGAGCAAGTTTGGCTCTCCTCTAGGCCCATAATCCCTCTGCGCAATCTCACCTCCAACTCCTCCTTATCCGTCCGGACTGTGTACGGGCGAATGCTGACATCTTCTTCCCTGTCTGGGGGAATCCCCTCCCCCCACCAGCCATCCTCACTCTTCAGCTGAGGCCTCTTACTCCTCTGTACCAGAAAGTAGATCACTCCTCCCACCACCAGGGCTAACATAACCTCTGTAAACATGGTGCTTTCTAGGTGAACCGGAAAACCAAATCAGGGATAGCAGACGTTACAATCGATGCCCTTTATAATGGCATTCATGATCCTTATACAGTACCAGTCAAAAGTTTGGACACACCTACTCATTCCAGGGTTTTTCTTTATTTTTACTAATTTCTACATTGTAGAATAATAGTGAAGACATCAAAACTATGAAATAATACATATGGAATCATGTAGTAATCAAAAGTGTTAAACAAACAGATTCTTCAAAGTAGCCACCCATGACAGCTTTGCACACTCTTGGCATTCTCTCAACCAGCTTCATGAGGTAGTCACCTGGAATGCATTTCAATTAACAGGTGTGCCTTGATCAAAGTTAATTTGTGGAATTTATTTCCTTCTTAAATACCTTCTTAATGTTTGAGCCAATCAGTTGTGTTGTGACAAGGTAAGGGTGATATACAGAAGATAGCCCTATGTGGTAAAAGACCAAGTCCATATTATGGCAAGAACAGTTCAAGTAAGCAAAGAGAAACGACAGTCCATTATTAAGTTAAAACATGAATGTCAGTCAATCGGAAAAATGTTAAGAACTTTGAACGTTTCTTCAAGTGCAGTCACAAAAACCATCAAGCACTATGATGAAACTGGCTCTCATGAGGTCCGCCACAGGAAAGGAAGACCCAGAGCTACCTCTGCTGCAGGAAATAAGTTCATTAGTTTCCAGCCTCAGAAATTGCAGCCCAAATAAATGCTTCACAGAGTTCAAGTAACAGACACATCTCATCATCAACTGTTCAGAGGAGACTGCGTGAATCAGGCCTTCATGGTCGAATTGCTGCAATGAAACCATGACTAAAGGACACCAATAAGCAGAAGAAACATGAGCAATGACCAGTGGAAATATGTCCTTTGGTCTGATGACTACAAATTTGAGATTTTTGGTTCCAACCATTGTGTATTTGTGAGACACAGAGTTGGTGAACGGATTATCTCCGCATGTGTGGTTCCAACCATGAAGCATGGAGGAGGACCTGTGATGGTGTGGGGGTGCATTGCTGGTGACACTGTCAGTGATTTATTTAGAATTCAAGGCACACTTAACCAGCATGGCTACCACAGCATTCTGCAGCGATGTGCCATCCCATCTGGTTTGCGCTTAGTGGGACTATCATTTGTTAATCAACAGGACACCTCCAGGCTGTGTAAGGGCTATTTGACCAAGGAGAATGATGGAGTGCTGCATCAGATGACCTGGGCTCCACAATCACCCGACCTTAACCCAATTGAGATGGTTTGGGATGAGTTGGACCGAAGAGTGAAGGAAAAGCAGCTAACTAGTGCTCAGCATATGTGGGAACTCCTTCAAGACTGTTGGAAAAGCATTTTAGGTGAAGCTGGTTAAGAGAATGCAAAGCTGACATCGAGGCAAAAGGTGGCTATTTGAAGAATCTAAAATAGATTTTGATTCATTCAACTTTTTTTGGTTACTACCTAATTCCATATGTGTTATTTCATAGTTTTGATGTCTTCACTATTATTCTACAATGTTGAAAATAGTAAAACCCTTGAATGAGTAGATGTGTCCACACTTTTGACTGGTACTGTATGTAAATGCTTAGTAGTGAGTGAATTAATAGTTTTTGTTAGTAGGATACATGTGTTGCATGTGGTTTACATTAGAAAAAGAATCAGCAATACCCGAAATGTATGGTTACAAGCACTAGATTTACACAGACACACAAGTCTACTTGACTGTTTTGCAGAAAATGTGAAAAATAGAACAAAGTAGCACTGTTGTTGCACAGAACTCCTTTCTGAAAGGATTAGGTAAAGAATGGAGTGGACAAGGCCCCATAGTCACAATTCATGGTGGCCAAAATGCATGACAAAGCATTTCTCTGGCCGGCCTCTGATACCACAACAACTTTCATCAAGAATTTAGAAACATACCAATCCGATTTCTTTGTGAGTATCTCTTTATTGATATACTTACAACTGACATAATTTTCTGTCAGGTGAAAAACAAGTTATCCATATTTATTCATACAGCAATTCTGAAAATAAATGTTTCCCTTTGGATCTTGTGATTACAAAGTATAAAATGAAAGTACTGAGGCCTGGAATTTCCCTCCATGAGGACAAAACAAGCTTTTTTTCTGGAACAAGCAGATGGCAACCCGCAAAAACAGGCCTGGTATGAAATATTACATCAGTCCTGACAATTAATTTGATGTTTCTATATTTCAGATAACAGTTATATAAACCTACAATGGATAGGCTACAAAGTTTTAACCTACTAGAAATATAGATGGATGCTGCTTTTCCAAAATTGTTAACAAATCACCCAAAAATGTACAATTATTATTTTATGAAAAATATTCTAGCCTTCCAGTTCTATTGATAGACCTGACCGTCATCTCATCACAACAATCCAAAATTCATAGCTTTCAATTGGATCAACTTGCAACAATATTTTATTATCCTACATTCCATAGGTATGAGGAAATATCGATTAATACATTATCGATAAGAAATATTAAACAACAATACTTTTGGAGCTATTATTTTTGATTGTATTACTTGCTAGAGGAGTTCATCTCACCTGCTGCTGGTTCGTTGTTCCACAAAATGCAATGACAATTCTGCCCTCTGCCACAGTTGTGTCGAAATGGAGACCAGTGATTCATGGGAAATGTAGTTCTTGTCTACTGGATAAAGATGTCCTCTAGTGATTTTTGAACTTTTCCTGTTGAAAAGTGATATCCCAAGTATAAATACAGTAAAGTATATGCACTAAAGGGCTTTTTTTTGTGCAAAAGTGTTTATTTAGACACAACTGCAAACTTTGAGTAGTGCATGCAAGGAGTTGGTTTGATAGAAAGTCTCGATGCCATTGGTCTCTCCCCTTGCTTGAGGAACAATAGAGGCGCAATAAAGAACACGAGTAAAGTCCCATCCCCCACCCCGTGCCATTTTTTACTTACCTGGACCACCTATTGAGATGTTTCTTTTGTTAAGAAAATCAGGCATTAAATGAGGTGAAAATGAGACTGGATTTCTACTTTAAGACGCAAATGTGCAAACATGATGAACAAACGCATAAGAGAATGAAAAGATGCTTCTCCAAGCATGGTGCTGACCTGGTCTGAGGAGAAGTTATTTTCAAATCAATGGAGGGTGTCAGAAAAATCAGGCATTCTTGATTATTAATAGGGAACATTTGAAAACACTCAGCCACTGTGTGCTTAGTATGGTAGCTTGAACAAAAGCAATATGGGGAGATATTGAAATGGAATCATACAATGCTTTAAAACAAAATCTTTGAGTTATTGAGAGATGTTGGCTGTTATGAGGGTATATAAACATTTATTGAGTAACGCAATTATTTTGAGAGTTGACTAAATTACATTGGAGGCATGTTTCTTCCACTAAAATAGCATGTGCGAATATCAAAAAGGTCATGCTTCATTCATGTTCACTTAAACATGTTCATGAACGTTTTCAGATGTGAAAAAAAACATACATAAATAGACATGCGTCTCTCCCATCTGTTTTTAGTCCATCTTAAAACTGAAAATAAATAAAAGCTCTTTTAAAAGAGGTTCAGCAAATCCCTCTTTAGAGCAGCGAAGGATATGCTCTCCATTTTCATTTTTGATTTCCCCTCTCATGATCCAATGTCGTCATTCCAGCTCCGTTCTCTTCCGTTTGTGCTATTGACACCACAGTCTAGACTCAAAGAAGAGTTAATACAACTATGTGTAAGGGTGTTCAGTCCATTTCCATGGCACCACTTTCCTTGGACACCATAAGCCTCATCAGTTTGCCATGCAGTTTCTCTATCTTCTTCACGTCCTGGGCCTGGTCCGTCTTGTATTGTAAACACTGCAATGGAATATGAGAAGGAATTGTGGATTAGGTAGAGGAAAACAGAAGAATAGTTCACAACAGGAGGCCAAAATTATTTGTAAAAAAAACAACCTACATGTCAACAAAGTCTTGCAAGCAACAGATTAGTGTAGCTATGTAGGATATGACAATAGTATCTTCTGATTGGGGGAGTTTAATTAAGAGCCTTGATGCTCGCTCTAAACATGTTTAAAAGGAAGACTGACGCCACAAACATGTTGTCAATGAAAAATACTGTCAGCTGTAACTGTGTTAAAACCAGTTGACAGTGTACAGTAAAGTGTGTATTTTGCATTTGTGAAATTATGTTGTGATATGAAAGTAGAGGGATTCATGTTTTTAGAACCGTACCACAATTGAGAATCGAATCAGGTTTAGGTGGGAGTATTTGGACGTTTTGGCTCCAGAGCATGTAAGATCCCTAGACTAGGAGTTACATCTGGCTCCCTTAGTCCACTATTGGGCTATGTAGAATACAAACAGATGTGCAAAATCTGAGCAAAGGGAGCAGAGTGTCTTCTCTTGAACTTACCACTGCATCATCGGTGACTTTGATGCAAAGGTTACCATCACAGTGTCTGTATTTGAGAACCACCCTGACCTGTATCAAAAGGAGAGAGAAGAAAGCACAAACATAACTGAAAACGCTTAGCCCATTTATTGAAATAGGCAACAGCCATAGCTGCATACATGCATTACACCATGGTTGATTATCTTCATGATGCTCACACATATTTCAAAAGTTGACTAGCATTAGTCAGGCAGTCGTTTTCCTTCCAATTCACATTTGCCAGCATATGTAACGTTAACTACTGTTAACAGCTGGTTGCATTGCTTTTAAAAACGGCTAACAAACTAGCTAGCTATCCTGCACCTAGACTCCATCCCTCTAACAGCGATAGTTATTATTGGCTACACATCTATTTGTGCTGTAAAATAACCATTTCTTAATACATTGTGCTCGCTAGCTAACGTTAGCTATCAAGATTTCAAGCTTGCTCTCAACAGAAAAATGTCGTAGATAGCTAGCTACCTTCATTGGATCTGTCAAATATAGTTTTTCTGCTGCACGAGCGAACTCTTCCCATGTTTGATAATAAGGCATAATCCGTGTGAATAAGAACTAAAATCTAAGAGAAAAACTGGTTAAATTGGCCTGTGAGATTTACAAGCTAACTTCTTAAAAACCACATCAGCGAACCACCAGACAGAAAAGACCGATGTATACAAAAGTCTGTGATTGGACGAGTGCTGTGCTGACCAATCACAGAGCACAATACTGTGGAGTTCAAGGTACGTCGTAATTTTAGCAAAGATTATATTTAGCTACGAGACATAATACTCCTCCAGAGAGAAACCCACAATCTTTGCTATTCAACTACGGCGGACTTCACACATCAGCCAGTAGGTGGCAGAAAGAAGCAGTTTACGGTATGTTTTTTCAAGAGCGCAAGAGAGAGCTTTCATTAGAAGAAAGTGAACGGAACAGAAATTAATAGAATTCGTTTTCATTCTTCTTGACAAAATTCTTATTCTTAACAGAATAAAACACAGTATAAGAAATTCAACTCAATATTTCAATATTTATTTCCACTTTTAATTAAATAATGGCCCGTTTGACAACAAACCAAAGAGATTTGACAAACAAGAGCAGTCCATAGACCTATATGATTATTGAGTTATTTTTATTTTTTATATACACTGCTCAAAAAAATAAAGGGAACACTAAAATAACACATCCTAGATCTGAATGAATGAAATATTCTTATTAAATACTTTTTTCTTTACATAGTTGAATGTGCTGACAACAAAATCACACAAAAATTATCAATGGAAATCAAATTTATCAACCCATGGAGGTCTGGATTTGGAGTCACACTCAAAGTGGAAAACCACACTACAGGCTGATCCAACTTTGATGTAATGTCCTTAAAACAAGTCAAAATGAGGCTCAGTAGTGCACCACAAACAAGCCTTGGTGGATTTACCATTAGGAAGAAGACGCCATTGCCTCAGGCCACACATCATCAAGGAACCTTATGAGCTGGGCATAATATATGTTTTACTAAATGTATCTGCTTGAGCCCCCCCCCCCCATGCTCCACTCGAGTCATAGTAAATAAATAAATCCCCATCAAAGTCTGTCTGTTTAAGGTAAATATATCTGTTTTTCATGGGTTGTGTGACTTCCACGTGCCTGTAGGACCTCCCTACAACACCTGGGCATGCTCCTGATGAGGTGGCGGATGGTCTCCTGAGGGATCTCCTCCCAGACCTGGACTAAAGCATCCGCCAACTCCTGGACAGTCTGTGGTGCAATGTGGCGTTGGTCGGTGGAGCGAGAAATTATGTCCCAGATGTGCTCAATTGGATTCAGGTCTGGGGAACGGGCGGGCCAGTCCATAGCATCAATGCCTTCCTCTTGCAGGAACTGCTGACACACTCCAGCCACATGAGGTCTAGCATTGTCTTGCATTAGGAGGAACCCAGGGCCAACCGCACCAGCATATGGTCTCACAAGGGGTCTGATGATCTCATCTCGGTACCTAATGGCAGTCAGGCTACCTCTGGTGAGCACATGGAGGGCTGTGCGGCCCCCCAAAGAAATGCCACCCCACACCATGACTGACCCACCGCCAAACCAAACCGGTCATGCTGGAGGATGTTGCAGGCAGCAGAACGTTCTCCACGGCGTCTCCAGACTGTCACGTCTGTCACATGTGCTCAGTGTGAACCTACTTTCATCTGTGAAGAGCACAGGGCGCCAGTGGCGAATTTGCCAATATTGGTGTTCTCTGGCAAATGCCAAACGTCCTGCACAGTGTTGGTCTTTAAGCACAACCCCCACCTGTGGACGTCGGGCCCTCATACCACCCTCATGGAGTCTGTTTCTGACCGTTTGAGCAGACACATGCACATTTGTGGCCTGCTAAAGGTCATTTTGCAGGGCTCTGGCAGTGCTCCTCCTGCTCCTCCTTGCACAAAGGCGGAGGTAGCGCTCCTGCTGCTGGGTTGTTGCCCTCCTACAGCCTCCTCCACGTCTCCTGATGTACTGGCCTGTCTCCTGGTAGCGCCTCCATGCTCTGGACACTACGCTGACAGACACAGCAAACCTTCTTGCCACAGCTCGCATTGATGTGCCATCCTGGATGAGCTGCACTACCTGAGCCACTTGTGTGGGTTGTAGACTCCGTCTCATGCTACCACTAGAGTGAAAGCACCGCCAGCATTCAAAAGTGACCAAAACATCAGCCAGGAAGCATAGGAACTGAGAAGGGGTCTGTGGTCACCACCTGCAGAACAACTCCTTTATTGGGGGTATAATTTCCACCTGTTGTCTATTCCATTTGCACAACAGCATGTGCAATTTATTGTCAATCAGTGTTGCTTCCTAAGTGGACAGTTTGATTTCACAGAAGTGTGATTGACTTGGAGTTACATTGTGTTGTTCAAGTGTTCCCTTTATTTTTTGAGCAGTGTATATAAATATATATATTATTAACCAAATTAATTTTACAAACAACTTCCATTTCCACCTCTGAATTTAGTGAAGCAGACCTGGACATGAATGTACATTTAATTTGATGAACATGAGTTTTAGCTAGTTTTCATCCTCCTCTTTTTAGGGAACATTGAACAACTGGCATTATGCACTTTACATTTGATACATATTTGGAAGATTCACTCATATTCTATTTATCTGTATCATAATCATCACCCTTGTCACATAGGCTACTAACATGGCAGGCTATGTCACTAGTGGTCTGTTTTAGTGATGGTGACATCAGAGTTGCATATTTGTTTCACACAGTGATTTATAGATTAGATTGATGGATGACAGTGAAAGGGCTGTCTCCCTGATTTAACCCAGCCACAAGTCACAAGGTCAGGCCACCTGTGGCAGGACATCATGTAGAAATAGGCTCATCTCTGACCTCTGTCACTAACAGCCACACAGGCCTATAATACACCCTTAAAGGCACTGCATTTCTGGGTGTATAGTAGGAGGATTGGATTTGGAGTAATTTTTTTCTCTAGAGTAAAAATTTGGCCACACCCCGGACATATAACACACTTGATTTGTTTTGTATAATAATTAGTTTAAATAGCTATTTATGATTTAACTTCATTAATTGCTGCTGCACAGACCAGGTAAAAATGAACTTGAATAAGAAATCAAATAGGCCACTGAATCTCAAGGCCAGTATGTATCATAGGTGTATATCAGCTTTCATCTCAGTCTCTGAGATGCTCTGACTCTCCTCCCTGTTCCAGGAAGGACAAAAAAGAGCATAATGTATAGTTTTCATGTAGCCTATAATTAATCCTCAATCTGAAACAAGCATTGGTGGATTTACCATTAGGAAGAAGACGCCATTGCCTCAGGCCACACATCATCAAGGAACCTTATGAGCTGGGCATAATATGTTTTACTAAATGTATCTGCTTGAGTCCCCCCCCCCCCCATGCTCCACTCGAGTCATAGTAAATAAATAAATCCCCATCAAAGTCTGTCTGTTTAAGGTAAATATATCTGTTTTTCATGGGTTGCGTCTCAATCCACTGTGGCAGAGCTACACGGGGTTTGTCAGACCATATGACATCTCTAAAGTGTCACGGGACTCGTCTGAAGGTAACCCAGTACCGGGCCGAAAAATGAATCTTCCACATCAAAGGTATAAAGGGAATTCCACATAATTCCGCACAATCTTTTCATTTTCCTGAGCTTTCGTCTATCTTTCAGATATTGGACAGACCCTTCAAAACATACTTGCTTTCGATAACAGTTTTGCATTTTCGACCGTTTTTTACATGTATGAATCTGTTATTCAATGCGTTTCTATGGGCTAATAGCACTAAGAACAAATTCATTTTTTTTACCAACAGGGGACCTAAAACTCAAAAATCAAATAGCTAAATTATCGTTGGTATGACCATCTTAAAACAATTCCGTATGTTAGTTTAGTAGTAGTCTTGTGTTACCATACTTCCAAAATCATGTCGCTGTTACTCCTCCCTTGGAGGTCTGGAGAATTTTGTATTGGCTGGCTCCCAGACGCAAGTGTGTGAGCAGTGCTGCAGCAGAGGCAGCTGAGTCACGGAGCCAGAGCAGCACGTGCTGCAGCAGAGGCAGCTGAGTCATGGAGACAGAGCAGCACGCGCACACGCCGTGACAACTTTTTACCAATTGTAGGTAGGCTAGAAAGATTGGTCATGATCGAGACACCCTTTTTCCATTAAACATAACGTAACGCGCTAGAACTGATATAATGGCGACAAAGCATTGGAAAATGACTTAAGAGCGGACTAGAGGTATTTAGATAAATTCGCTCAGAGGTGGTTTAAAGTAAACTGCATTCTAATGTCAACTTGTATCAATCGAGGTTTTTTTTTTCGAAGGGGTGGAAATTTTAAATGGAAGTTATGGAACTCCCTCGCGAGCTTGTGTTATGGGAAAAAGTCCCCAATGAAAATTACATTAAATGTGAAGATGATAAGCTACATGTGCATATGATGGCCATCAAGTCACCTATTAATATATATGCCATTGCAGGCTACTGTAGCCTACCATTTGATACAATACATATATAATGAAATGAAGATATCACTGGAGTCATTGCAAATCAAAATGTGCCACTTGTGTAGTCTACCTGGAGCTGGCAAACATATTTAATAAATAGCTTATAACTCAGTTTGTTGTTGAAGCCTTGTGTTATTATACAATTATTAATGGCCAATAATGGAAGTTGGAAGTTATCAATTGTGATCATGGTCACAGCTCTTTTGCAAATGTATCATTCGCCACATTTAATGTCAGTTTCATTGTAGACTTTTCCCTGAAATGAGATGTTGGCATGTTGGCCTGTCAGGGGTTATAGGCTACCTGCATCTTGCTCAGCAAACAATGGCAAAAATGTCATGCAATTATAAACCTAGATTTTAGTCAGTAGCCTATGCATATTGAAAAAACAAGTCAATCTCCCAAATAGGCCATTTAAACTGGGTTGTAGTCTTAACATCTGGCACATAATGCCAGAAAATACCCTAACATTCGGTGTTTGAAGTTTGTCCAAGTGTTTCATGCACAGAGATTTCGAGATCCTCTGTCCAACTTTCATCACTCAAACTCTCCTGTCAGATGTATCTATAGTTATGCACATGTGCAAATGGAATTTATTTATAATTATAAACTGGGTGGTTTGAGCCCTGAATGCTGATTGGTTGACAGCCATGGTATATCAGCGGTGTACCACGGGAATGACAAAAACATACTTTTTACTCTTCTAATTATGTTGGTTAATCAGTTTATAATAGCAATAAGGCACCCCGGGGGTTTGTGGTATATGGCCAATATACCACGGCAAAGCGCTGTTCTTTGTGGTAATGGCCAATATCAATCGACTTCAGCGATGTCATTTACAAAATAGCCTCCAACACTCTACTCAACAAATTGGATGCAGTCTATCACAGCGCCATCCGTTTTGCCACCAAAGCCCCATATACGACCCACCACTGCGACCTGTACGCTCTCGTTGGCTGGCCCTCGATTCATACTCGTCGCCAAACCCACTGGCTCCAGGTTATCTACAAGTCTCTGCTCACTGTACAAACATCATTTGAGTCAGTTGGAGGTGTACCTGTGGATGTATTTCAAGGCCTACCTTCAAACTCAGTGCCTCTTTGCTTGACATCATGGGAAAATCAAAAGTAATCAGCCAAGACCTCAGAAAATACATTGTAGACCTCCACAAGTCTGGTTCATCCTTGGGAGCAATTTCCAAACGCCTGAAGGTACCACGTTCATCTGTACAAACAATAGTATGCAAGTATAAACACCATGGAACCACGCAGCCGTCATACCGCTCAGGAAGCAGATGTGTTCTGTCTCCTAGAGATTAACGTCCTTTGGTGCGAAAAGTGCAAATCAATCCCAGAACAACAGCACATGACCTTGTGAAGATGCTGGAGGAACAGGTACAAAAGTACCTGTTCCTTTTGTACCTGTTGTGTGGATATATTGAAGCAACATCTCAAGACATCAGTCAGGAAGTTCAAGCTTGGTCGCAAATGGATCTTGCAAATGGACAATGACCCCAAGCATACTTCCAAAGTTGTGCAAAATGGCTTAAGGACAACAAAGTCAAGGTATTGGAGTAGCCATCTCAATGCCCTGACCTCGTTCTATAGAAAATTTGTGGGCAGAACTGAAAAAGCGTGTGCGAGCAATGAGGCCTACAAACCTGACTCAGTTACACCAGCTCTGTCAGGAGGTATGGGCCAAATTTCACCCAACTTATTGTGGGATGCTTGTGGAAGGCTACCCAAAACGTTTGACCCTTGTTCAACAATTTAAAGGCAATGCTACCAAATACTAATTGAGTGTATGTAAACTTCTGACCCACTGGGAATGTGATGAAAGAAATAAAAGCTGAAATAAATAATTCTCTCTACTATTACTCTGACATTTCACATTCTTAAAATGAAGTGGTATCCTAACTGACCTAAAACAGGGGATTTTTATTAGGATTAAATGTCAGGAATTGTGAAAAATTGAGTTAAAATGTTTTTAGCTAAGGTGAATGTAAACATCCGACTTCAACTGTAGAAGGAGTACCGGTACCAAGTCAATATGCAAGGGTACGAGGTAGTTGGGTTAATACTGTATGCTTGTTCAAAGTTTGGTGTGGGACAAAAATCGAATTGATAAAATATCTCATAGTCCTTATGTGAAACGTGTTGCTTACGAGGGGTTGCATAGACATCATTTTAGGACTGTAGCTCAGATGGGAGAGGAGATATGCTTGTTCAAAGTTTCGGTGTAATATTTAACAATAGGGCACTGATAAAAGATGCCATATCTGGCTGGTGTGTCGATGGATATTGAGGCTTCATGGATTAAGATGAATATGACAGGAATAGTTGATTCAAGTTGCTTATCCCTCTCTGTGAATGGAAAGGAGGAAAGCCTTTCTTTATTACTGATGTTTGATGAAGTTCTCCCGGCCCATGTAAAGCTGGGATATGAATTATGCGCTGGGAGCTTATGTACAAAAGCCACTTCAATGTCATGAATGTAAAAAGTCTGGCCATGTGTCAAGACTTTGAGGATGCACGGTATTGCAGTTGTGATGGGAATAACGGTCCAGAGTTCCCTGAGTGCCCTGTTAGGGTGAAGGAGGTCAAAGTAGGATGGATCAGGGCTGTTGAAGGTTTCCTATGCAGAGGCAGTGAAAACTGTCGAAGCAGAGAGTAGAGATAATGAAACTATGGCAGTTGATGATACCCAACAGTCTGTGAATGTCAGTCAGTTGAGAGATCCCAAAATACTTAATCGTGAAGAAGGTTGATTTTGTTGCGTTTATTGCACAGCTGATTAATTGTACAGGACAAGCGAACAAAAAAATAGAAGAAACTTGCTAAAAGGTTATTGGATCTAAAGGATTTCAAGGCTGAAACATTGCAGAGAATACTGTCTGAAGATGCTTCCCCCTCTCAGGCCCCAGACCTTATGTTGTGCTCTGAGTATATTTTACTAAGTGAAGGAATACATTGACTTTTGTTTCGTTTTTTGAAACTAATGTGTATTAATCCTTTTTTGTATTAGTTTTTACCTCACTCAGTAGGTCGGGGCAATACACATTTTTTTATGTAGTCTGCAAATAAAACTTTGAAAAAGAAGAAGGAGCAGCAGCTGTGCTGGAATGCGGACAATATGGGTGCCGGTTCTGATGATATGGAGCAGGAGGATGAGGGTCAAGGACTGGAATGGTCTGTAGTGGAAAGACTTAGGAAGAAGAGAGAGCATGAAACTGAAAGCAGTGGGGTGTCTTGTAAAGAAAGCATAAAGAGGGCCAGGGTAAGAAGCATGAGTAATAATGTGTCGGAGTGGAAAGTGGTGATGGGGTTTGATGAAACCTTAGTGTCTCATTTACACCCTATCCGACTAACCAATGCTGTAGAGAACGAGAAAGGTGAAGTCAAATTAGGCTTCATTGGAAATGGTAGATTGTTAATATTTTGTGGTGACCAGGCTCAGCAAGGGAAGATTTCAAAACCTAATGAGCAGAAGATTAAAAGCCATATCTCTGGTGCTTATGCTAGGTTGAGGCTAGTCATCATTGGGGTCCTAATATACAGTGCATTTGGAAAGTATTCAGACCCCTTGACTTTCTAAAAATGTTGTTAAGTTACAGCCTTATTCTAAAATTGAATAAATGTTTTTTGTGCACATTTATTAAAAATTAAAAACTAAAATATCAAATTTAAATAAGTATTCAGACCCTTTACTCAGTACTCTGTTAAATCACCTTTGGCAGCAATTACAACCTCGAGTCTTCTTGGGTATGACGCTACAACCTTGGCACACCTGTATTTGGGGAGTTTCTCCCATTCTTCCCTGCAGATCCTCTCAAGCTCTGTCATGTTGCATGGAGAGCGTCACTCCACAGCTTTTTTCAGGTCTCTCAAGAGATGTTCGATCGATCGGGTTCAAGTCCGGACTCTGGCTGGGCCACTCAAGAACATTCAGAGACGTGTCCCGAAGCCACTCCTGCGTTGTCTTGGCTGTGTGCTTAGGGTCGTTGTGCTGTTGTACGGTGAACCTTTGCCCCAGTCTGAGGTCCTGAGCACTCTGGGGCAGGTTTTCATCAAGGATCTCTCTGCACTTTGCTCAGTTCATCTTTCCCTCGATCCTGACTAGTCTCCCATCTCCCTAGTGCCAGGTTTCCTCCAGAAGTGAGGCTAGGCATTCAGGTCAAAGAGTTCAAACTTGGTTTCATCAGACCAGAGAAACTTGTTCCTCATGGTCTGAGTCATTTAGATGCCTTTTTGCAAACTCCAAGCGTGCTGTCACGTGCCTTTTACTGAAGAGTGGCTTCCGTCTGGCCACTCTACCATAAAGGCCTGATTGGTGGAGTGCTGCAGAGATGTTTGTCCTTCTGGAAGGTTCTCCCATCTCCACAGATTAACTCTGGAGCTCTGTCAGAGTGACCATCAGGTTATTGGTCACCCCCCCACGAAGGCCCTTCTCACCGATTTCTCAGTTCCACCGGGCGGCCAGCTCAACAAAGAGTCTTGGTGGTTCTAAACTTCTTCCATTTAAGAATGATGGAGGCCACTGTGTTCTTGGGGACCTTCAATGCTGCAGACATTTTTGGTACTTTTCCCCAGATCTGTGCCTCAACACAATCCTGTCTCTGAGCTCTACGGACAATTCCTTTGACCTCATGCACTGTCAACTGCGGGACCTTATATAGATTGGTGTGTGCCTTTCCAAATCATGTCCAATCAATAGAATTTACCACAGGTAGACTCCAATAAAGTTGTAGAAACATTTCAAGGATGAGCAATGGAAACAGGATGCCTGTGATGAAAATTTTGAGTCTCAGCAAAGTGTCTCAATACTTAGGTATTTCAGTTTTTAATTTTTAATATGGGTTTATGTGTGTAGATTGATGAGGATTTTTTTTTTTTCATCCATTTTAGAATAGGGCTGTATAACGTAACAAAATGTGGAAAAAGTCAAGGGGTCTGAATACTTTTCAAATGCACTGTATACTTCCATAGAAGATATTCAGGAAAATGTGAAGGAAGGTAGAGTGATTGAGGCCAAAAGATTGATCGGTAGGAAAGAGGGTCAAAGAAGTGAAAGCTTATCAGTGCTGCTGACGTTTGAGAAGGTTTTGCCTGGAAAAGTACAGATAGGATTCCTTAGTTTCAATGTCAGAGAATTTGTCCCATCCCCATTGCGGTGTTTTAAATGCCAAAGAATGGGACATGTCCTTGTCTTGTTTTTTAAATACATTTTTGTTAATTAAAATAACATCAAATTGATCAGAAATACAGTGTAGGCATTGTTAATGTTGTAAATTGTCACGCCTTGGTCAATATATTTTGTGTTTTTGGTATATGTTTGGTAAGCCAGGGTGTGACATGGGTTTATATGTTGTGTTTCGTATTGGGGTTTGTAGTAATTGGGATTGTGTTGATTAGGGGTGTGTCTAGTTAGGCTTGGCTGCCTGAGGCGATTCTCAATTGGAGTTAGCTGCTTATCGTTGTCTCTGATTGGGAACCGTATTTAGGTAGCCTGGGTTCGCGTTGTATTTTGTGGGTGATTGTTCCTGTCTCTGTGTTTGTTTGCACCAGATTAGGCTCAGTCACTTTGTTTTTTCTTTTCAATTGTTTTGGAAGAGAAGAGAACGAGCGCCATTCTCCTTGCGGAGATGGTGCTAAATACATCAACACGGTCGGTCCCTGGGATTGGGCTGGCCAACACGATTCGGTTTGCTTGGAAGGAAAAGGAGTTTGAGCCTTTAGGACGGGAATCCTTTGGAATGATAATATTGATGGGGATTCTAAAGCTGACGGTGAAGGACGTGTTTTGTTTCCAAGGCAACTCGTTGGAGGGAGCATACGACGTTGCACTATATACAGAGGAAAAACACGATGATATCCTGAGAAGGGCAAGAGCAGTGGGAGGTGAGAGGCCGATGTGCCACTACGAAATAACAAGCCTGGCGAAGAATAACTTTAGGGTTGTAACTGTAAACATTTACAACCCTTACGTTAAGGACGAAGAGGTGAGGGCTTTTCTGGGGAGATACATGGATAACGTCTCCTCAGCAAGGCACCTCAAAGACTCCCTTGGGTTTTGGAATGGGAGGAGAGGCTTCCAGGCCCTCCTCAGAGAGGACCCAAGGGGACATGGTGGCTACCTCCATCCTCCTGCTATGTTCTCCCTAGGGGCTGACAGGGGACGTTGTATTATGCACGTCAGCCCCCATTTTGCAGACGCTGTATGGCCTATGGTCACATATTCGCCTCATGCAGTGCAAGAAAATGCAGATTTTGTGCATCTGAGGATCACGAGGCGAGGGATTGTGACAAGCCTAAGACGTGCCATGGGTGTGGCTCGTCAGCACACCTGTGGAGGGGGTGCCCGGCCCGTCAGAGGTCATATGCGTCTGCTGCTGGGGGAGCAGGAGCGGGGGATGGGGAAGAAGAGGAGGGGAAGGAAGCACGCCTCATGACCAGAGATCAGGTCCAGAGGGGAAGGCCACAAGGAAGGAGGAGGAGCCAGAAGCGGCGGATGGAAGAGAGAAGGAAACGGAAGGCACGGGAGTAGGAGAACCAGAAAAAGCGGCGGAAGAAGGCAACCGAGTGGAGGAGCATGAGAGAGAAGAAAGCGAGGGAGGAGTGGTGGAGAAGGAGACGGTGGAAGAGAAAGTGGACTGGGGGAAAGTGCCATGGTGGAAGAGATGAGGGGTATGGTGGAGGAGCTGGCAGGGGGAGGGTGGTATCTCTTCACTGCCGCCATCACCAAAGAAGAGTATGAAGAGGAGGGGCGATTGGCCGACAGTGAGGGGAAGGGATGGCCAAGAGAGTGATGGGGGCGGGAGAAACCTCTGGGTTGCTGCTGGTTTCCCCAGGCCCTCAACTTCTGTTGGGTGGGGACACACATAACAAGACTCAGGACTGGGTACAAGAGGAGGTGGGGAGTTTTTTGTTTGGGGACTCAGCCTCCCCAATTTTTTTTTCCAAACCAGCTGCAACACTGGGGAGGGGAGGATTGTGGGGGTAGACCCAGGGTGCAGGGCACTCCGGAGCCAAACACTATTCCTGCATCCTGGGAGGGTGTGATGGAGGAAGAGGGGGAATGTCGGGATTACGGATGGTGTTCTCACCGGTAGATATGGAGCAGGGGAGCATCGGGTGAGTCTCCTGTTTTATGTTTTTTTCTGTCTGGGTTTAGAATTTGAGTGTATTACATGTATTTATTTTTCATGGAGTCTAATTTTACTTTTGTTAGTTTAAATGTAAGGGGTTTAAGGGATTTTGTTAAGAGGAGGGCGGTTTTTAGTTATTTGGAGGGTGTGGGGTTTGATTTTTGTTTTTACAGGAGGTTCACCTGAGGGATGGAGGGGATGTTATTAGGTTTAAGAGGGAGTGGGACAAGGGGGAGTCGGTTTGGGGTGTTGGGGGTGCACTCATCGGGGTAGGGATTTTGTGTGGGCACAGGGAGGTAAAAGTGGAGGATTCTTTCGTGGTAATGCAGGGAGGGTTATAGGGGTGGATGTCACGATAAGGGATTGTAAATTTAGATTAGTGGTGGTGTATGGGCCACAGGTGGTGGCAGACAGAAGGGAGATGGTGGACTGTCTGACGCCCTGTGTGTCACAAATAGGAAATTAGTGATAGGGGGATTTTAATACAGATTTAGGAAGAGGGGGATAGCAGTGCGGGCGCCATTGCCAGGCTAATGGCTTGCCATGGTCTGGTAGATGGTGGTCTGCACACTACTCCGAAAATGGACGGTCCTACATGGCGTAACTCCAGGGGGTTGAGCGGAGGCTCGACTATATTTTTGTACCCAGGTCTTTGGGTAAGTTGTCTGGGCGGCTGTTGCCTGTTTTCTTTTCGGATCACGACGGGGTGCTCCTGCAGGTGGGGTCGCCAGTCTGCCTCTTTGGTAGAGGGTACTGGAAGCTAGATCGGGATGTGCTGGAGGAGCAGGCTTTTGTTGACGGGTTTTATGGTTTCTTTTGGAGGCTTGAGGGCCTCCGGTCCATGTGCGAGGGGTGTTAGAGTGGTGGGAATTAGTTAAGGTGAGGATTAGGGCTTTTATAATAGGGTATTGCAAGAGGAAAAAAAAGGGAGGAGAGGAGGGAGGTGGATCGTATCCAGAGGTTAATTGAACTCGAATACGAGGCAGGCAACCTCGGCGGGTCGTTTGACTGGGAGAGATCCGCAACCCTAAAGGCGCAGCTCAGGGAGTTGCAGGAGCGGAAGGCTCGAGCTTTCCTTGAGCGAGCGCATAGTGGCTTTCTAGAACATAATGAGACTTGTTCTGCTATGTTCTTTAAGTTGGTTAGGGCAAGACAGAGTAGGAAGGTAATGCATGGTGTTAGGGAAGAAAATGGTAGTATAGTTAGAGAACCAGAGGATATGGTCAGGGTGACAACTGATCATTTCCAAGGTTTATTTAAGGAAAGGGAAATAGATGTAGAGCAGGGAAATGTGTTTTTAGAACACTTGTCCAGGCGGTTGCCGGAGGACATTAGAGAAGTGATGGAGGCCCAGATCTCACTAGAAGAGGTTGAGAGCGCTCTTAGGAGGATGGGAAAAGGGAAGGTGCCTGGGATAGATGGGCTGCCGGCTGAGTTTTATCTCAAGTTTTGGGGTATACTTGGACCAGTGGTCCTCGAAGTCTTGAAGGCCATCCTTGAGACGGGGGTCCCGGGGGGATCAATGGCTGTTGGTGTGCTGTCACTTTTATATAAGAAGGGGAAGTAACAGACCTTGGCAACTGGCGGCCGTTGACCATGCTGTGTGTAGATTACAAGCTACTTGCAAAGGTTTTAGCAGACCGGTTGCGCACAGCCCTTCCCTACGTCGTTCATGAGGATCAGACGTGCGGGGTAGAGGGCCGCTCTATTCGATGGAACCTACAGTTAATCAGGGACTCCATCGCTTGGGTTGAAGATAGAGGTCTGCCTTTAATGGTAGCAGCGCTAGATCAGGCGAAAGCCTTCGATCGCGTGAATAGATCCTTTTTATTCAGAGTGTTAGGTCGATTAGGATTTGGGGAGAAGTTTATAGGATGGATTCGTACATTATATGTCGGAGCGGGGTGCCGAGTTAGTGTAAATAGTCACTTGGGTGATGTTTTTGACCTCTCGTCTGGGGTCAGGCAGGGTGCCCACTCTCGGCTCTCCTCTTCGTTCTGTACATGGAGCCTCTGGGGGCTGCCATTAGGGCAGACACAGGGGTGGAAGGTTTGCTGATCCCTGGAAGTGGTGGGCTGCATGTTAAGATGACGCAGTACGCCGACGACACTTCCTTGCTGTTGTGCAAGGACTCGTGCCTGACAAGGTCCCTTGCCATCTTTGGGGATTTCACCCGAGCGTCGGGAGCAGTTCTGAACCATGCAAAGTCTTCAGTCAAGTTTTTCGGAAGATGGCGCGGTAGAACGGATGTGCCTGGGGGGTTATCTCTCTGTGAGGGGGCCCTGAGGATTCTCGGGGTCCATTTTGAGACCTCCGGCTCAGCGACGCTAAACTGGAACATGCGTATCGCAGTGGTACAGAGGAAGCTAGCAATGTGGAAAGCTAGGTATTTGTCTTTTATGGGCAAAGTCCTGGTCCTAAAGGTGGATGTGTTGCCGTCTCTTTTGTATTTGGCATACATCTACCCATTGCCGGCTTGTCTGAGGAGGCCTCTAGTGAGGCTTGTGTTTCAGTTTATGTGGAGTGGCAGGTGCGAGTGGGTCGCCAGGGCACGCATGATCTGTCCCATCGGGGAGGGAGGTAGGGGGTACCACATTTCCCCTCAAGCTGGACTCAATTTTTGTTTCCTTCTTGTTAACGGAGCTTGCTCAGCCAGTGATACACCCGTCCGGTTACCTCCTGCGGGTGTTTTTCTCGTATCAGGCGAGAAGCATAATGGTGTGGTCTAACACGGGTCCTCGGGCGGAACAGCTGCCGTGGCACTTTGGTCATGCGGCCAAGTGGCTGCGTGCGCACCCTGAGGTTGAAGTTGCCCGAGTAGGTTTAGATCACAGGCACCTGTACGAGGAGGTCAGAAAGGCAGGGAGTCCGGCGCCTGTAGTGGGCATCTCGGAAGTGGTCTGGGAGGGAGTGCAGGCGCGGGGTCTGGATAACAGGCTCAAGGACCTGAATTGGTTGAGCCTTCATAAGTGTTTGCCGGTACGTTCCATCTTGTACCGGTATAATTTGGTGCAATCCCCCACCTGTCTAAGATCCTCTTGTGGCAGGGAGGAGACTGTGCGCCATGTCTTTTGGGACTGTGCCTTTGCCGGAGTAGTATGGGCTAGGGCACGGGTGTTGTTAGGTTTGGTAAAGGGGATTTTGTATTGACGTGGGCCAGGTTAGAGAGGGGTGTAGGGAGAGCGAGAGGGACGGATAGGGACAGGTTTCTGCTCTGGCTTCTCATGAGTCTCTTTAAACGGGGGCTGTGGGAAGCAAGGCAGAACATGGTGAAGACAGGGAAAGATTGGGGGGTGGAAGGGATAGTGAGGAGGGTGGAAGGAGATTTGAGGGGGAGGATGAAGAGGGAGGAGAGGAAGTGGGGGCAGCATGCTGCTCGGGAGAGGTGGAAGGGGGGTTTAGGGCTGGGTGTCATTTAGATTTGTAAGAGGATAGATTAGGGACGGGGAGATAGGGAGAGGTATTTTGTAGGGTAACGGGGAGGGAAGATGCTCCCCTGAGGTTTTGTTTGTGGTTTATGTTTTAGTTTAATTAGTTTATTTAAAATACCATTATTTGTGTATGTAAATTATGAGTTGAAAAAAATAAAAAATAAAAATAGGCTGTAATTAGTTTCACGTTCCGTTTGTTGTTTTGCTTTGTATGAATTTGAGTTATTTCATGTACGTATTCTTTCATTAAAGTCATGAGTAACCTACACGCTGCATTTCGGTCCGACTCTCTTTCTACAACCGAAGAACGGCGTTACATAAATGACTATTCTAGCTGGAAACGGCTGATTTTTAATGTTATATCTACATAGGCGTACAGAAGCCTATTATCAGCAACCATCACTCCTGTGTTCCAATGGCACGTTGTGTTAGCTAATCCAAGTTTATAATTTTAAAAGGCAAATTGATCATTAGAAAACCCTTTTGCAATTATGTTAACACAGCTGAAAACTGTTGTTCTGATTAAAGAAGCAATAAATGTGGCCTTCTATAGACTAGTTGAGTATCTGGAGCATCAGCATTTGTGGGTTCGATTACAGGCTCAAAATGGCCAGAAACAAAGACCTTTCTTCTGAAATTCGTCAGTCTATTCTTGTTCTGAGAAATGAAGGCTATTCCATGCAAGAAGTTGCCAAGAAACTGACAATCTCATACAACGCTGTGATACCACCCACAGACATTTGATTGACACCCCCTCATTATCACATTGGAGGAAGAAATACATAAATAAATGAATACATATGTAAAATAATAGAATTAATTAAAGTTTGAATAATTAGACAATACACAGATACACAATTAAATACGTACAGATATGTAGAGAATGTATACATTTTGGTCAGTGTTTTTGTATTTCCTTTATTTATTTAATTATGTGTGGATTCATGTATTTGTTCATTTATTTATCTATTTATGTGTGCGTGTATTTATTTATAATTTATGGCACGTTTAATCCTCCATAGATTTCATCGTGGGGGACAATAATAAGCGACATCCACATAGCGGCGCACTGAGGTTGTTTATTACACCCTCATAAAGGTCTCATTCAAAAATTCCGCAAGGGGGCACTTGCACCCCTTGGGGTATAAAATAACGTTTGCACTATCTCTGTTGCGTTTTGAGCTCTCAATAATCCCAGGGGGTGTGGCCCATAAAAACGTATAGAGATCTCAATGTTGCATCTGTCCTATTTTAGCATATGTGAGCACAAGGGCAGCACCATTGAAGTAATCAACATTTTAAGTAGTCAATTTTCTTCTTCTACTACTTTTATAAGTTGGTAAACAAACTGAAAGGGTGCATACTGCCACCTGGAGTGTGTTGTTTGAACAGGTATATTGTCAAGGTTGGCGATTTACTGCCACCTGCAGTTATGGAATTCAGCTTTTGCTCATAAGTATAATGCATTGCCTAACCTGGATGGAATTATGTGATCCCTCATTAACACATAGGAAGTCTCAGCCAGTTGACTACTTCAAAATGGTGAAAGTCTCTCGATGGCCCTGCCAATGCTACAATGAGTTTTGGGGAACTAGAGTCCTCTACAAATCTCTATGGTGTCGCCCTGTATGTTCTTGTACGTCTGTACGTACTTCACGTAGTTGAGAAAAGCTTTGCGTCAGTGTTGAAGCAGAGAGACCGGGATCCCAGCGGCACGCTGCCGCTACATGAAACGACTGGAGTCTCAGCAGTGAAAACCATTGTTTTCTCCTCTTTTCTTTCATTAGACTTTCATAAACGGTGACGAGATGCACTAGATCATGTAGGATAAATCATTAAAAACATTTTTTTTTTTACTTTACTGGATGTAACTGTGAACCAAATTCGTCCTGCGGCGTTACATTGATATTCTTATTTTGTGACATATTCAAGTGCGAACTTTCTGAAAACTATTGCGAGATAAGTCATCAGTCAGATAACATTTTTAGCCCTCGACGAAGAGACTATTTTAGGCCTGTGACAGAATCATCATGAGGTGAGTAATTGATAAAAGTCTTGATTTTAAAAAAGCATTAAAGGATGCAACATGACGCCAAAATCTAAGTAAATTCACACAGCTAACTTTTAGTGCTATATGTCCAACGTTTCTATTCGGAAGCGATAAAATGCAGGTTATTCGTTTGGTTATTTGGTGGTTTGTCTTGCACAAATGGTTTTATATTCTGCATGTACAGCAAATTGCAGTGCAGCAATATCGATATGGATGTTGCCTCCTTGCAAGGCATGTAGTGCGCAATTGTCAGTGGTTGCTCATTACAGGTTTTACTGAAAAACAAATTATTTCATACAATGTCACACCTACACACGCCTCCAGAAAGAAACATTTCCCCTAGGGTTGTGCATGCTACGGTCAATAGGGTTTAATTCATTGTCATTTAATAAAAAAAATACATATCTTGGGGATTATCCAGGACAATGATAGAATTAATGTGACAAATACATTTAATTATAACATCCGATTTTTCGTTAATGTTGACAACTCGACAGGGCTATGGGGCGACAAGTAGCCTAGTGGTTAGAGCGTTGGGCCAGTAACCGAAAGGTTGCTACATCGAATCCCCGAGCTGACAAGGTAAAAAACAAACAAATCTGTCTTTCGGCCTGTCTTCTGCCCCTGAACCACTGTTCCTAGGCCGCCATTGTAAATAAGATTTTGTTCTTAACAGTCAAATATGCAGGTTCATTCCGCAAGGGTTGTGTCACTGACTGCTCGGTCTTGAAACAAACACATGTATTCTCATTGAACATATTTATACACAATTTAAAGCCTGTATTTGTTAAGTATGATTTATATAATTCATAATGATTTGTTAGTGCTCTAAGGTCATTCTCCCACCAATGTCACACTTGATGATGATGCACTCTACTGCACTCAGGTGTCCCATGTTGTCTCTGCACGTTTAATCCCAGGACAAAACAACAACAAAAACATCTCAGATAGTCTTATATTTTGTCTGTGTCTGTATTCAAGCAGTGATAAGTTGTTGATAAAGATACGTGTATTATCATAAGTGTATAAGTGACATAGTCTTGTGGCTGTTTGTAAAAAAAGGACTCTCATTGTTAGTGCTCTCATCACATTGTAGGGGAGGGAGTTGTCTGTGGGCTAGGGAGAGTTCAAATGTCAATACCTGGGTCACAGTCAGAGGGTGACCCCTACTCAGATCCATGACTCAACAAGTCCTAAATGGGGCCAGCTGCTGGCATCTCTCCAATAGAACCTCATTTAACAATGGCTTTGACTGCTCCAAGGAACTAAAACACTGCTGGAATTCTCAAATCATTTTTATCCACCTTGCTGATTGGTGATCCGTGATCGCATTACTTATTGGAAATAGTAGATGACAGTAAATGGTGGGTGAAGTGGAAGTAGTATTCTTTGGAAATAGTAGATGACAGTAAATGGTGGAAGTAGTGTTCTATGGAAATAGTAGATGACAGTAAATGGTGGAAGTAGTGTTCTATGGAAATAGTAGATGACAGTAAATGGTGGAAGTAGTGTTCTATGGAAATAGTAGATGACAGTAAATGGTGGAAGTAGTGTTCTATGGAAATAGTAGATGACAGTAAATGGTGGAAGTAGTATTCTATGGAAATAGTAGATGACAGTAAATTGTGGAAGTAGTGTTCTATGGAAATAGTAGATGACAGTAAATGGTGGAAGTAGTGTTCTTTGGAAATAGTAGATGACAGTAAATGGTGGAAGTAGTATTCTATGGAAATAGTAGACGACAGTAAATTGTGGAAGTAGTGTTCTATGGAAATAGTAGATGGAAGTAGTGTTCTATGGAAATAGTAGATGACAGTAAATGGTGGAAATAGTAGATGACAGTAAATGGTGGAAGTAGTGTTCTATGGAAATAGTAGATGACAGTAAATGGTGGAAGTATTATTCTATGGAAATAGTAGATGACAGTAAATTGTGGAAGTAGTGTTCTATGGAAATAGTAGATGGAAGTAGTGTTCTATGGAAATAGTAAATGACAGAATACTACTTCCACTTCACCCACCATTTACTATGTTAACAACTTGCTTGTTTTCTATTTTCTCTTTTTGTTCATTAGTCAACAAACATGAGTGCCAAAAGGGGGGCTAGGCTATTAGATGTGCCTGGTCCAATAGGTGTAGGTTGGTGTTTGGGTTTACTGGCTGGCCAAGCTGCTGGCCTGACAGACTCATGGCCATTTGTTGGTGTGTCTCAGGACAGACCGCATGGAGGTTGTCTTTCTCCATGAACTAATCAGGCACTATAAGCCGAAAGACCTGTCAACATAAGACACCTTCACTATGTCAAAGTGATGAATGCTGAACTGTACTTGTTTCTTTTAAATCCCTAACCCATGATGTGCCAAAATAGAGCCACGAGTCTGTTATGCATCATATGAAGTGAAGCACACTTGATGTTGTATCAGTCCCACTAGATAATTGAGCATCAGGCGACTTTGCTGTGATGTGTTAAAGTAACAACCCCTGACTGCATTTTCCTTTTGAGGAGCCTTTTTGCAGTCACACTGATGCTGAGAAATAGCAGCCACTGAAATGGCCCCAAGCTTTACTCATATAAGACAACCACTCTCATGTGATTAAAAGACAAAGGCTGGTATTGAGATGTACTCTATTATTGTTATTAGCCTATGTTATTCTTACACCATGGGTAATAACTTTTAGAGGTTGATTTGAGTCATTCTTGCATATTTTATGTTTGATCACACCAACAACATTTGTATAAGTGCTGCTGGTATTTCAATTGAGTTTTTCCTGGTGACTGCCACAATTATATTCAGCCTCTGGTTTTTAATGGAATGGATTAACCCCCAAAATCGTAAAACAAATAATTTGATCCAAGTTTTTCTTGAGCCTAATTGTGCTAGTGGCTCATCAGACAGCAGTCAAGAGGGGTGAACAGTGTCTCTTTCCACAGTCAGCTGTGAGTGAGAGGAAAGCCAGGCTTTAATGACAGATAGTCTCTACCATACAGCAGTAACGGGATCTCATTTGATTGTCATAAGACTGTGGCATGAGTCTTCAGAATAGCATGTAAGAAAGAAGTTATTGTGCTCCAATGGTTTCTTTTGACGTTTTCAGGCTCCATCACCCGCTCGACCCTCCACCATCTGCTCTCTGCTTTTTTTCATCCTCCTGTCCCTCCCTCTCTCTGGCTGTCCCTCCCTCTCTCTGGCTATCCCTCCCTCTCTCTGGCTATCCCTCCCTCTCTCTGGCTATCCCTCCCTCTCTCTGGCTATCCCTCCCTCTCTCTGGCTATCCCTCCCTCTCTCTGGCTATCCCTCCCTCTCTCTGGCTGTCCCTCCCTCTCCCTGGCTGTCCATCCCTAATCTCTCTTTTCTCATCATTTCACCGGAAAACAGCAAACCAGCCTTTCTATAACACTTTTTTCTTTCTTTTGGCCTCTATCTGATGTCATTGCAGAGGAGTTCCATCTTTCAATGTGAAAAGACTCAGTTATCTCTGAGCGATTGTTCGTCCAAGGAAAGTGGACCCAGGAGGGAAATCACCAGGATTAGGGCTGCTTCACAGGAGACAAGTGACTTTGTACTCAAATTATTTTATGTAATGTTTAATCCACTGACTTCATTAAAACATTTGTGTCTGTTGTGTCCCCCCCCCCCTTCTTTCGTGTGTGATGCTCAAATGGGTATAAGTAATATGCTCTGTCTTTGTTTGCGTGGACACAGTTTTATCTGGTGACGTTTCTCGTGGTGGTGAGTTATATCAGACCGTCGCAGCAGAGCCAAAGGGCTGTCACTGTGTCCTGATAACTCACTCAACCCCCACCCCACCTCACCCTTTGTGTTCTTCATGCCTCTGCTTTGCCACTTAATTGAGCCAACCCACAAGTAAAATAAGGGAACAGAACTGGCTCCATTGTTAAAGATATGGAGGATTTGTCTTGCCTTGTCTCTCTGACATGAATCACTCCTCTACACATGGTGGAGCTCTGTGAAGAGGGCCTTGTGACTTACTGCCGCAGTACAGGGAGCCTGGAGGATGCCAAAGTGACAGGCTCAGTGAGGAATTTCTTGTTTTTGTCCAGTTGTATTGGACTTTTTCTTTCTTCTTCTCTTTCTTGCTCTTCTTCTGTACTGCAGTGGAAAGTTGTGTTGTATGCTGACAGGGCAACGCTCTCCTCCATTAGAGTGACTGGCCTCTCAGTACCACAGCATCAATCGGCTGTACCTCAACGCCTGCATACCAAGCAACCAGTGTCAACTCCCCAGTGTCAAGTCACCCTTTTGTAATTATGCTTTTAACATTGTATTCCGTTTTCATGGAACAGGAAGTGGACAACTTTTGTTTTAAGCCTCCTATATTTGGTCAAATGACACAGGATTACTATAATGGCTTCCTTTATTATGAGGGCAGCATTATTTATAAAGTGAACAATGCTGCTTTTGCTAACAGTCCTTTTTTAAATGCTGCTCTAAAGTCCTGGTGGAAATAGGTTATGTTAAGCTCTGTTATAACTTCCTGTCGTCTCGCTCTTTAAAACAGGAATGTTATTTTAACCTCCTGAGGTATTATTCCAAGTTTTCCAACCTTTGCTTTGGTATGACCTTACAAATGATATCAGTTACCATTTATTACGGTCTATAAAACATTGACTGCATTTAAAAAAAAAAACATATTACATTGTGTTTACCTGAAACAGTATTCGGCCTACAGTTTTACCATTTGTCCCTATGGAGCGACGCCATGAGCCCTGCCCCCTGCTGTGGGGGTTGAGTGGTTGGGCCAGGTGGCAAGGGGATAAAACCCTGACATATGCTCAGACCACTGTCTCTTTCTCTAACACACACTCTCACTCTCTCCCTTCCTTTCTCACTCTCTGGCGATGGAATAGTTACCTGCAAGGTAAACTTGGCATCTATAACAGAGGTCAAAGATTAGCACCTTTTGAGCGGTGTGGATGTGGAGAATTTTGATTGACAGGTCTTGTTTGTGTACGGTAGAGGTCTTCTCTGGTCCAACCTGAGGACAATCCGATCCGGACCCAATTTATTTATATTAAAAAGGGCAATGTTTACCACGAACACCTGTTAGCTGTCAAGTCCTAAGATGAAATATCAGAGTTTTATAAAGAAATGCTCAGTGCTTTCTCTGCCTTTGGCCCAATGTGGTTTTCACCCCCTCCTGTTGTCCTTGGGATCAGTTACCCTGGGGTCTTGGGTGTGTCTTGAATATACCGAACATTAAAAACACCTTCCTAATATTGAGTTGTACGTCAGAACAGCCTCAATTGGTCGGGCCATGGTCTTTACAAGGTGTGGAAAGCGTTCCACAGGGATGCATCCACAGGGATACTGGTCCATGTTGACACAATGCTTCCCATACTTGTGTCAAGTTGGCTGGATGTCCTTTGGGTGGTGGACCATTCTTGATACACAGGGGAAACTGTTGAGTGTGAACCCAGCAGCGTTGCAGTTCTTGACCTGGAACCTACTATCATACCCCATTCAAAGGCACTTAAATATGTTGTCTTTCCCATTCACCCTCTGAATGGTACACATACACAATCCATATCTCAAATGTCTCAAGGTTAAAGAATGATTCTTTAACCTGTTTCCTCTCCTTCATCTACACTGATTTTGAAGTGAATTTAAGAAGTGACATCAATAAGGGATCATAGTTTTCACCTGGTAAGTCTGTAATGGAAAGAGCAGGTGTTCCTAATGTTTCGTACACTCAGTGTATTTGACCTAATAGTTTTTTGGACACGGTCATTCCCGTTCTCTGGTCAGTGCGTGGTTACGACAGGGCAGTGCAGGGCGGCTGCATATGTCGGCTGCTCAGTCATGTGTGCGTGACTCACTCGTGGGATCCTCAACAAGCATGATTTCCTGTGGCAGGTCGTAGATGTGCATCTCTCTGCATGCTCTCCTCAGTCCGTTCCCATCCGTCCACCATCTTAACTCTCACTGTGGATTTATGAGCAACATGACTCTTAAGTCTCCCATTGATATCAATTAATGTTTTATTGATCTGAATAAGAAATGTCTGGGAAGAGCGTGTTAGAGGGGGCCTACACGGCCTTCCCCACCCCATACATCAGTGAGTTGACACGCAGCAGGCTGTATGGCTCACTGACACAGACAGGCCTTCATTCCATAGCGTGCCGGCGCACCTGCCACACAGCAGCGCCACTCTGGAACAGATGTGCCAGGCCCGGACAATGGGATTACCTTGCTCTGATCTGTTTTCTAAAAGCAGGGTGGGTCTCTAGGGAGATTGACTGGTGATCACTGGAACATGACCTGAAGCTGTAGTAAAAGCAGACCTACAGAGACTCCTACAGTGCTGGCTAAAGGGATTAATATTGCGCCCTTGCTGCCCCTGCACTGCTAACATGGTGAACCCTTAGCTAGCAGGTCACTGTCCACTACAGATGCTTGAAATGAACACCCGGCCGGCTCACCAGATCCGTGACAGCGTCAAAGTATTGTTAGCCTCCTGTAGATCCTTTTGAAACCTGGTGTTTTGAGAAGCAGAACCCTGTTTCCACTGATGGAGACAGTAAAACAAGTTGGTCGTCCTTGCTGCAGAAGCTGTCTCTGGAAATCTTTCAATACGACTGGAGCTGCCTGCCGAGCGCTGACTGGTGTGTGTTTTTTAAATCCAGCTCTTGCAAGCTATTCACCCTGTTACTGCTGCCGCATGCTACTGTAGCGTAGGCAGCCAGCCTGTGTTATTGAGTATGGCAGTCGCTCTCTCAATTATCCTCATACAGTCTCTTGCTCTACAGCCTGGGTAGAAACCCCTGTCAGTTAGCTCTGGAGCACGTGACCTCTGTTTCCAGTGCCAACTATACCCCATAGGGCTAGAATCACTGCAGTGCCCATGCATCTGGAGATGTGCACTCTGCTAGGATTGTCTGTGTTATTGTGTGTCCATGTTAGCCATCACTTTACATACTCTGCATAATATTAGGTGGTGCTAAGTTCTGGGTGCTTGGACACAGCCCTGTCTTTTTACCCTGCTCCCTTTTTGCTTCTTGTAGAACACTTGAAGCCCATTTAGGAGCCGAACGCATCAGCAGCACAGTAGTGAGCCTTGCTGCACGGCCCTGTCACTATATATGGAGACATTTAGATGCAAAGTTGTCATTTGTGAGAAGCTTAGGGCCAGTATGGGTAGAGGGCAGATGTAGCTGTGCCTGTATGGAGGAGGACACGGGTGATTATGCAGACCCACCAGAACACACTGGAAATGTCATGATTTCTCTCTCTTTGCTCACAATTGATGAATTCTCAGTGTTGTGGCATACATCAGAAATGGTCCTGCCTAAAGGAAGAATTTGTTGAGAACAGCGAGAGCAGGGTGCATCGATCCACGCATACAGATGAGACAGACCAGCAGTTTAGCTCTGTTATGCAGCCTTGCTTTGTTCGGCCTCGTATGCCTGTGTGCAGTCTTCCATGCTGAGCGCATTGAATAGTTAACGCAGAATACTTTCCCACATAAAAGGGGTTGCCCAGGCAACACAAAATGCAGGGAAATCTAAATTCTGTTCGCCTCTGAAAAAGTCGAGTCTTTAAAGGAAGAGCGAGGTGGTGAAAAGCTTCCAAGGTTATGGTGGAGGTGAAGGCATTGAGTTAGGAACCCCACAATGCCCTAGATAATAAACTAACCCGTACAAACATCTTTCCTTTGTTTGTGTGACAATCAATGGAACACTGAAAGAGAATAATTTGACACATGAACTCCCCTGACTGAGAACACTCTCCTTTGTTTCGTGACCGCTCGGCGCATTGATTGAGAAAAGAAACGCATTACTTCTAGGGGAAAGAGAACTGGCGAAGTACAAGCAGATCTTCTGAAAGGGCCTCTTTTTAGCAAAGCGTGAACTGCCTGAAAAGCTCAACTAATTAGTGTGCGTTGGTGGGAGAAAAGCTGTGGGGGCAGAGCCAAGACAACCCCGCCAGAGTTTAACCTCTCTTCTATGTAGGGGTGGAGATTCCAGGAAACACTAGAGCGTTCTAATGACCTATTATCAAAACCAAGCACGCATCAGGCCCCTATTGTGGAGAGCAGGTATGCTTTTGCCTAATATTTTGTGGTTTAAATATGTGACTCACCACCTGGATTTGGTCTTATGTAGCAAAATTTGAAATGGTGTTTTTTACATGGAATGTAAAAGTAAAGATTCAAAGCTACAAAATGTTATCATACACTGAATTTTTGAAGAACATTGGGAAAGTAATTATCCTTTTTAAAGTTGATCAACTTGTAAACTCACTTTTGAGAAAATGGCCTTTGAATGTTTTGGTATCTAGTGAAGAGCTCTGCTTTGTCTACACCCATTCAGCATTTTTCACACCCTTTTAAGCCTATCTTGTTTCGCTCTTGGAGTGTTCAGAGCACACACTTGACGCTCTGGACGATTTTGTTTACCTCCCACATGAAAACAGCCTAACCAGTTCTGTAATTTCATTGTTTTCTATTTTCTATTATCCAATTTGGTTATTAGTCTTGTCCCATCGCTGCAACTCCCTTACAGACTCGAGGTGAAGGTCGAGAGCCGTGCGTCCTCCGAAACACAACCCAGCCAAGCCGCACTTCTTCTTGACGCAATGCCCGCTTAACCCGGAAGCCAGCCGGACCTATGTGTAAGAGGAAACACCGTACACCTGGCGACCGTGTCGGCGTCACCCGGCCCGCCACAGTCGCTAGTGTGCGATGGGACAAGAACATTTCTGCCGGCCAAACCCTCCCTGACTCGGACGACGCTGGGCCAATTGTGTGCCGCCCCATGGGTCTCCTGGTTGCGGCTGACTACGACAGAGCCTGGACTAAAACCAGGATCTCTAGTGGCACAGCTAGCACTGTGATGCAGTGCCTTAGACCACTGCGCTACTCGGAAGGCCTCATTATGCTTTTTTTGCCTACATTTACTGACACCGGCCATATTCAACAGGTGTTGTACACTTTTTAGCTTAAGACCGGTAGGAAGGTAGCTAGCTAGCTAGGTAAACAATGAACCTAGCCAGATAAATAACGTGTAAGATCACACACTTTAGCTAATGAGCCAGCCAGCTAGTTAAACAACAATGAACATAGTGCCAAATCATGTAATTACTACCCTGCATGAATCTGCTGGGAGCGAACCAACCAGGTTTAATGTTAGTTAGCTAACATTAGGCTCTAACTAGCAAGCAAACGGTTCTGGGATATGAATAATAATGTCATACATGTGTCGTTAGCTAGGGAGCCAGCCAGCTTGAAAGTAATCCGCTTTGTCAAAATTAGAATTGTGTAATATCTGAAATTTTGCTAGCTAGACTATCTTATCCTTAAACACCATCCTGCATGATGCACGCATCTCCATGTTATGGATGCCATGCCACGGTTGCCCCTAGTTTGAAGATGTAATCCGGAGATGGGTGTTTTCTCCATCACTTTAGCTATCGTACTCTAATTCCACCCGATCCTCCAGAAAGTGGAGAGCAACACTTTTGCAGCTCCACCACATAATCATTAAAACATTTTTTTTTAAACAACGTTCCACAGGATTACCAACACAGACCGACCAGCTCAAATAGACAGAAGCCTTCTATATGGCAGACTAATCAAAACTTATATCTCGGCATGTCCAGCCCACTCATTATCTCAGCCAATCACAGCTAGTGGGAAGGTTGCTGGCTTTTTCTGTGGCTTTACCAACAAGTCTCGTAATTTTAACTTTTATTTACAGATGGCATACAAGTTTGTTATTAAGGCACATGAAAGTTCAGATTCCAGAAGTCATTTCAGCCAAAAAACGCATTTATATATATTTTTTAGAACACAACAAAACAAAAAAAACAACATTCAAATGGCTCTCCTGTGAAGTTATGACTTGTGACATACGCCTAGCTTCCTGAAACGGGTCACATATATGATACGTTTTGGTTTAGCTATGTCATAATATGACAGTATGATGGATTGTTTAGAGACTTTTAGCCAACACTTCCATAGAGGTGTCGTTTAAGAGCCGGAGCAGTCCGTATCACTGTCGTACTAACTACTGTAGCTATGAGGAGAGGTACTCGACCGGAGTCTGACTAAAACCAAACTCGCACCACCTGACCTTTGTACAGCAGTGGAGCTTATTACCCACACTGCACCACTGCACCTCCTGTCCCTCTGTTAGTGTCCTTTAAAATGTGACAAGATTTTTCAGTCCTTTGGCCAAATGTCCATGTGATTAGATCCTTGCCTTGCTAAGAGGCTGTGTCAGTGTCTGTGTAATCTGACACTGTTAGTGCTAAGGGACAGCGAGAGAGCCATGTGAAGCCCCACAGGAAATCACTAATCACTACTGGGTCAGGATAATCAAAGGGAAACACAGTCCTACTGCCACATTACACACGCCTAACATACTGCCACACTACTGCTGCTCTACATGGAGGATGTAATAAAGCCTGTAAACATTCAGGTCCAATACAAAGTTCTCCTTGTATCAATATTCCGTTTCATGTTATCTACATTCAGAGATCTGCTCAGCCCTTTTTATATCCAGTACTTAAGTGCATATCCAACATCCAACTTGGCTGAATAAATGATCGATAATGTTGTCACAAAGCTTAATGACAGCCTCTCGGCACAACGGGGGGGATGGGGGGAGGGGTGTCAGTGAAAGTGTGTGACACCTCAACCTACTAGCCCACAGCAGTTTACACTCCTGATTCACTGACCCTTTAGCAGTTTAGCTTGTTGTAGCTTGTATGGCTCCATGGACGAGGCCCCCCCCCCCCCCCAAATAAACCTTGATTCTGCACTGTCATTTTTATTCAGACATTTGGAACAACACAAAAATATATATCTATTTGTCTTTGTATATATTTATATACAAAAACAAGACTCATAAATATCAAAAAGTAACAAAGACAAATAGAAATGCATTGTAGTATATAAGTGCATTATGTTATTGCTAACAACAAACACACAAAAACTAAATTGCACAAATCCTATCATACACAAATAACTATTCAATGAAATTCTAACTTCCTCTGACAAGGACTGGGCCTCAATCTTTATCACAGGGTCTTCTTTTGGATCCCTCACCTCAATCAGTGCTTCTCTCACCGCCGCTGTCTGATACCTCAGTGGCTCTACACTTTTGACTTTACTCGCCCACCTTGTCAGTCCACATCTTCAAAGTGATGTCCACATGTTTTTTCAGAATGGCCCATTTTGGCAGCATCCGCCACAACCAGGTTCAATGTGTGAGCCCCACATGGCACAAATAGAGCTCTTGGATTCATTTCCAGGAGTCTGGCTTGGAGACCTTTATAAGACTGTCCTCGGCAGTCCTCAAAAGGAATTTTTAGCTCTAATCTTTTGAGAGTCCGGGATGCCAAATGTTGGCCCATGGACTCCTCTGCCTCCAGAAACCCCAGAAAATGTTTCTTTATCTGGGGCTCCTCCTTCAGTGACACAATTCTAATCACAACTGACAACTGTTCAGTGTGGCTGACATCTGAGGTGCAATCTAGAATGACATAGAAGAATTTTGCCAGCTTAATGTCACTCACCATTATTGAAGTGACCTTGCTGCTCAAAAAATCAATGAGTTCATTCTGTATTTGGTGGCCAAGGTAGCTGGAAGTGTGACTCTAGGTCCCTTTTTGGACATGGTTAAGGTGCTCTTTCATGACTGGATCAAATTCTGCCATCAGTTCAACCTCTTTTGAGGAAATTTCCATTTGACGGAGAGTACAGCGCTTGAGTGTCTCTTTTTAGTGCCAGATTTCTAATTGCCAGAGACTGCACAATAGCAATCAGACGTGCCAACACCTCTCTCAATCTTATCCTCTCAGCCTCCATAAGTGCCATTTCATGCTGATCAATTGTTTCCCCTTTTTTGATCCTCATTTCCAGTTCTTTCCATGTTTTTATGCAGTTTTGTTTTTCTGGACTGCTGTCGTGTGAAGTCAGCAAACAACTTGCAGGTTTCCAGTCTGTCAGTCCCGAGTTTGCTAAGTCAATTTTCTTCTTAGAAAAGTGTTTGCCACAGAAGAGGCTGTTTCTTTCAGAATACACCAACCAACCTCCTAGGGATTTCTTTTCACCACTCACCAAGGTCTTCCTGAAATACTGGTGGTGGCAACTTCTTCCATCACTCTCATTCCTTGGGGAAACAAAGTTAGGTGGTACCACACTTGGTCCTCTGCAAACTAGTTGTGTCCAAATTCTGTCAGTCAGAACTGAAGGCCAGTCAGCAGGGTCTGTAGACAGTGGTTCATCCTCGGCAGCAGGGTCTGTAGACAGTGGTTCATCCTCGGCAGCAGGATTTGGTGGGGATGCTGCTACAGGCATTTCTAATGGAGAGCACATGGGCATTAGTTTACACACGTTATTCACATTTATAGTGGTGGAACATCCCACATATATATAAAATCATCATTGTTACCTACAAAATGGAAACGTCAAAATTTGCGAAAGGAAAATGATTTATGCAGGGATGCGCACATTAACACATGTGCGTGTACACAAACACACCTGAAGAATCCTGCTGGGGAGAAGTGGAAGTGAATGGATCTTCATCCTCAGGCTCAGACAACATTTGTGAAGTCACCTGTGTTTTGCTGAGGAGGTAGATGGTTCCTCATCCTGAGGCTCCAAGATCATTTCTGAAGAGGCCTGTGTGGCTTAGGTGGATGGTTCCTCATCCTGAGGCTCCGAGGTCATTTCTGAAGATGCCTGTGTGACTGAGGAGGTAGATGACTTCTCATCCTGGCCAGTGCCAGAGGGTGCTCCAAAATATTTCAGATGTGCCCCTGAATTTACATTGGTATACAGTATGAGTCTGACACCCTAAATCCATTTGTTGCACAATTAAATATACATGTCATTATGCACAATTTATCAAACTTTCATAATAGGAACCAAATGAACCATACAACATCCTTGGCCAATTCTAGGCATAAGACACCCCAAAAGACGCAATATATCACAAAAGATACAAGATATCGGCATAATATATACGTCTTAAGATAGGGGAATTTCCAATGCTGTAGGCTTACTGAGCTCAGGACCTAGTCAACACAATACAATGTGCATATTCACCTTTATGATGTCACCTCAATGAAAGTGAACCAAATCAATGGTGTGCTAGTTAGGTTGTAATCGTTTTGCTGCAGGTTACACACATTATCATGATGAAACTGTGTGAAATTACATCCAATGTTATGTAAGCTAGTTGGACAGAAAATGGAATGTTGTCACCCTATGTGTAATAGCATAGCAAGTAATATAGACTAACAAACATAAGTATTATACTAGCCTACTTCATTACATGCATAATATTATACTCATAAAGAGATGACATAACTGCATACCTTTATCTTTTAAGCGTTTCTCCTCTTTCCTCTTTTTCCTAAACTGGGCACCTGATGGCTTAGACCTTTTCTTATCCAGTTGTGTTGATTTGGCACTCGAGCATCAATACATTACCCATCCCCCAACACTGTCAACCAAGAGTCAAAACTAAACCAGTTCACCTTGGTGGTGTGCAGACTGGTTTTATATTATTTTTAAATATTTCGCAACAAACCAGAAAGAAATCCAACTAGGTCAAACTCCAAATTCACATTTATTGTGAATGAATTGTGTTTTATTTGGTAGAATTTCGTAGTGACTGATTTGACTAATTGCATTAGTACTGTACAAAGTTGATAGATTCCCCTGCTCCCCCTACCTCGGGCTTCCAATGAGACCTGAGGTCAACCTACCCCCGCCCCCCTCCCCATCTCATACTTCTGAGTGGATGACCTTCCCCAGACAGTAGCCTGCCTAGCTCACCAACTAGAATCGGGGCGCCCACTCTGACAAGGTTAATTGACCCACAGTCCCACACGGTGACATGTCATTGACGTGACGTGCAAATGAGCGATAGAAAACCGATCGCGTAAATGTCACCATTCCAAAACATTTTGTGCAGGCACCCCGTAGCGCCCCCGGCAAGATGCCGTCCTGGGCGGTTGGCCATGTCGACCATACCTAAATCCTCCACTGCCCTTTTAGGCTCTGACATTCTAAACCACTCATGGGGACAAGCCGCTGGTCTGGCTGACTGTCCTCGTATGATCCAGCTGTCTGGAAAATACTGTCAGAATATTCCCAAGATGGAATTATCTAATTGCCTAAAGGCGTTCCAATTGTACCCTACCCTTCCATAGTATATGAAACAAATTACCCAAGAGGCCTTGCTTCAAAGTTTGAACAGACAAACAATGTGTTGGTTCTGTATATTGCTACTTTGACAGGTGCAAATCACGGTTGTTCATCTGTGTATAGGAAGTAGTAGCATAATATTTGAGGTCTGGATGGAGGAGTGTGAGACCAAGGCGGGGGTGACTGTTTCAGAGCTGCCATTTACTGGGCTGTGAATGTTGACCCGTTGACCTCAACTGTTCTGGAACGGCTTTCACTGAGCCGAGTTGGACCACAGAAAGGAGCACGAAATTCGATTTGCAATTGAAGCGCTCACTAAGAAAAGTGAAGCGAAGAAGAAAAAAAGTGCCACCCCCCCTCTGACTGTGAAAGGCAGTGCTATTTGAACCGCTCTAATGGATTTCAGTCTTTGTGTGCTAATCTAAATCCAGACTTTCCTCCCTGACTGATTGTTTTAGAGCTGGGGCTCCACTTGGCTTTGACGGCACTCCATAGCTGCTCATTTTGTTTTGGATGGATAATATGCCCAAGGCCTCCCACTGAACAGTGAGCACCAGCCCATGTAGCACAGCACAGTAGAGGACGCTGTCAAAAGCAGTCTTACAGAAACCATGATCTAAAATGGAGCTGATTCTGAAAGTTTCAATTGTAGGCTGTGTTTTCATGCCTGTATCTGACTCGCTGTCTGCCACCCAGCTGCTTCTAAAAACCATTTGGCACATCACCTGTCGCTAGGCTACACACGCAGTTGTTTGTTTGTAGGTTGAAGTGTTTTTTTTACTTAATTTCTCTGGCACTGGTTCTTGGTCTGTGACTATTCCCACTAGTGAACATTAGGCTGATTAACCCTGAAGATGGGCCAGGAGAGAAAGGAGTAGAGCTGAACCAAGACATTCATCCAATGATACAATGTTAAATATCACCCCCGTGCTCTACTGCCTTTCCCTTACAATAACCATGGGTTTATCAGTTCACTGGAAGTGAGGAAGTCTGTGTATTTTGGGGTCTTCTGTTATGCCACAGGTCAAGAGCCACTGAAAAAGATGAAGAGGAGTATAGTACTGCTTTCACATAGGATTCACGTTATGTTGCCTGTCAAAACAATTGGGAAATATTTATACGATCAGCCCCCTTTCTACCTCTTTCTTGTCGGCGTTACCGTTTAAAAAAAAAATCGCCATTGCTTTAGCCGGCAAGGAGCAAGACATTCAGCTTTGACCCCGTTGTTGAGACCGTTGTCATGTGACAGCAGCAAGTTGTTCTAAATTGCTCTGACAGATTTCGCTTTTATTTCTTGACTTTCACAACAGTTAGTTAGCAGCTCACCGTACTTGTAAATAATTACATTTACATTTAAGTCATTTAGCAGACTCTCTTATCCAGAGCGACTTACAAATTGGTGCTTTCACCTTATGACATCCAGTGGAACAGCCACTTTACAATAGTGCATCTAAATCTTTTAAGGGGGGGGGGGGGGTGAGAAGGATTACTTTATCCTATCCTAGGTATTCCTTAAAGAGGTGGGGTTTCAGGTGTCTCCGGAAGGTGGTGATTACCCTATAATGTGTTAATTTTCCTGTTAGGGTGAATAAAAAGTTGGCTACAGTTAAACTCAATCTTGTGTTCTGGTAATTACAGTGCGTTTGGAAAGTATTCAGACCCCTTGACTTTTGTCACATTTTGTTGCGTCACAGCCTTATTATAAAACCTCTGGAGCAGGTTTTCATCAAGGATCTCTGTACTTTGCTCCGTTCATCTTTCCCTCGATCCTGGCAAGTGTCCACCCATGCTTCACTGTAGGGATGGTATTGGCCAGGTTTCCTCGGACGTGATGCTTGGCATTGAGGCCAAAGAGTTCAATCTTTGTTTCATCAGTTTCTCATGGTCTGACAGTGCCAGAAGGCACCTAAAGTAAACTCCCAAGTGGGCTGTCATGTGCCTTTTTTTTTTACTGAGGAGTGGCTTCCGTCTGGCCATTATAACATAGGCCTGATTTGGTGGAGTGCTGCAGAGATTGTTGTCCTTCTGGAAGGTTTTCCCATCTCCACAAAGGAACTCTGGAGTGTGAGACTTGAGGCTCACGTAGGTGAATGGATCAGAACCTGCCCGCCCCAGGAGTCGCTGGTGCGCGACGAGACAAGGATATCCCTACCGGCCAAACCCTCCCTAACCCGGACGACGCTAGGCCAATTGTGCGTCGCCCCATGGACCTTCCGGTCACGGCTGGTTACGGCAGAGCCTGGGCGTGAACCCAGGGTCTCTGGTGGCACAGCTGGCGCTGCAGTACAGCGCCCTTAACCACTGCGCCACCCGGGAGGCCTTTAGTCATATTTTCTGATTCTACACAGCACCTATTGTATATAATGACCATCGGGTTCTTGGTCACCTCCCTGACCAAGGCCCTTCTCCACTGATTGCTCAGTTTGGCTGGGCGGCCAGCTCTAGAAAGAGTCTTGGTGGTTCCAAACTGCTATTTTGAGAATGATGGGAGGCCACTGTCTTCTTGGGCAGCTTCAATGCTGCAGAAAGTATTTGGCACCCATACCCAGATCTGTGCCTCGACACAATCCTGTCTCGGAGCTCTACGGACAATTCTACCTCGTGGCTTGGTTTTTGCTCTGACATACACCGTCAACTGTGGGACCTTATCTAGACAGGTGTGTGCCTTTCCAAATCATGTCCAGTCAATAGAATTTACCAGGATCATTTCAAGTTTGATCAATGGAAACAGGATGCACGTGAGCTAAATTGAGTCTCATAGCAAAGGGTCTGAATACTTAAGGTATTTCTGTTTCATTTTACATTTGCAAACATTTCAAAACCTTTTTTTCGCTTTGTCATTATGGGGTATTCTGTGTAGATTGAGGAATGTTTTTATTTATTCAATTTTAGAAATAAGGCTATAACAAAATGGAAAAAGTTAAGGTCTAAATACTTTCAGAGTACACTGTATATGAGCTGGTAGCCAGCTACATAACTAACGTTAAGTTTAGCTAGCAACAAACCAAAGCATTGTCAAGAAAGTTGCTTTTAGTTGCCTGGCTTGCTAGATTTACTTCATATCCTGACCTAAATAGATTTGTAAACAGGTGGGGGTTTTGTGCATAAAATAGAGCTGGTAACATTGCTATTTGGACCAGCTGTGCTGCATGCAGACTGCCATTTTGTTTATAATTTTTCATAATGACAAGTACGGAGTTTGATGTAGAATATTCATGATTTAATGGTGCCAAAGCCGGTAAGATGAAAGGGGCCATTTTATACTGGTGGGACTTTTAAACATGTTACAGCAATCTTGACTAGTTTGGCGTAAATAAAAGTACAGGCTTTGTTGGCTGCAACACCTTTCAGATATAAAGAAAAGTTGGCGGCATGCTAAAGTTGGCGGCAAAACGTCTTGGTTTGATTTCTTGTGTGGCCATCTATAGTGCAAGTCCGTCTCCAATTCAATTGTTCTTAAATTCTTCTAGTTAAACACAGTATGCTAATTCTGTCCCAGTGCAAGGGCATAATCTCTATCAAATAGTGCTCTGTGATTATTCAACATGTTGTTTATTCCCGGGTTATTAAACAAAAAATTGACCATCGGTTCAATTACTTGAATTACATTTTTTTTTCTCAACGAGGCGTTACTCTAGAGAAAGAAAAACAAGCACGAGAGAAATCAAACTGTGACGCTATAGGAAGTTGTTTTCAACAGGAAAATATTCAACCTAGTTCACCACAGAAAACAATGAATGAACACCAATGCTCCTAATCCATTGCATGTGTGCTGCCTGCCATGTTCTTCCCGGCCCTGAACAGATGGATACACGCAGACGGTATTAGAAAGGAATGTATACAACACAACAACGAGAGCGATAAGACTGTTCGTGTGGTAGCTCTACCCGATTGATAGTTGGACTTGGTAATTAGCAGTCTTGAAAGTATGCCCTATCTACTTTGAAGAACTGAAATAGTAATTTTTGTCAGACAGCTCTGCTGCATTGGCAGCTGCTAGCCTAGCTAAATAGGATGACCCGTTGGGGAGCAGAGAGATGTTGGCTGGCTGGCTGGCTGCTAGTGCCTGAGCAGAGATGTTAGATGGTTGGTTGGCTGGCTGCTAGTGCCTGAGCAGAGATGTTAGATGGTTGGCTGGCTGGCTGCTAGTGCCTGAGCAGAGATGTTAGATGGTTGGCTGGCTGGCTGCTAGTGCCTGAGCAGAGATGTTAGATGGTTGGCTGGCTGGCTGCTAGTGCCTGAGCAGAGATGTTAGATGGTTGGCTGGCTGGCTGCTAGTGCCTGAGCAGAGATGTTAGATGGTTGGCTGGCTGGCTGCTAGTGCCTGAGCAGAGATGTTAGATGGTTGGCTGGCTGGCTGCTAGTGCCTGAGCAGAGATGTTAGATGGTTGGCTGGCTGGCTGCTAGTGCCTGAGCAGAGATGTTAGATGGTTGGCTGGCTGGCTGCTAGTGCCTGAGCAGAGATGTTAGATGGTTGGTTGGCTGGCTGCTAGTGCCTGAGCAGAGATGTTAGATGGTTGGCTGGCTGGCTGCTAGTGCCTGAGCAGAGATGTTAGATGGTTGGCTGGCTGGCTGCTAGTGCCTGAGCAGAGATGTTAGATGGTTGGCTGGCTGGCTGCTAGTGCCTGAGCAGAGATGTTAGATGGTTGGCTGGCTGGCTGCTAGTGCCTGAGCAGAGATGTTAGATGGTTGGCTGGCTGGCTGCTAGTGCCTGAGCAGAGATGAGATTATGACTAAGGAATGAAAGTAATCAAATTAAACAGTAAAACGACAATGGAATTGTTTAATTGTTTAAAAAGCTAAAATAATTTTAAGATAAGAATTTCAGTTTACATTTTTTTTTTACAGTACCGAATCCAAACAGACTTCAGAACGGACTAATCACTCTGCACTACTATTAAATTATTTTACAGGGAATTATTCATGTGATTTGTGTGGCCAGCCATATCTCCATCAGAAGCCATACTGTAGGGCCTTCTGTGGTACAGTCAATCAGCGGACACAGATCGGACGTCATCTCAATTATATTTATCATACGTCAGCACACATCAGTGACCTGTGAGCACCCAGGGACACCCGTGGGAGTGCTCCATACTGGCCTGATGGATGTTGTGTGTCTTGGTCTCTGTGTATCTCTGTTGGTCTCTTTGTGTGTATGGGCCTGCCTGCCTGGATACTGGCATTTAGCAGCAGCAGATGTCACTAGTGAAAAATGGAAAGACATAAGAGGGGGGATGGTATCTGGTGCTGCCTGCTTATGTAGCAGGCCATGCAGGAGCCATGGGCAGGATATAATCACTACTGAGGCGTGTAACTTTCACTGGTCTTTGATTTATCACAGCGCTGGTCTTTGGTGTGTGAGCCTGAAGAAGTGGAATGAACTCATCTGGACCACAGAGGTGTTTTTCCTCCCCCAGTAAATTACCTCCGACAGACAACCTGATGGATGGACAGAGCAGTGTTATCTTGCCTGTCATTTCTGCATGATTGCAGAATAAGGATATGTCTGCCTTTCTCCCACTGTCTCCATCTGTCTTATGTTCACCTTCTCTCTCTCGCTTTGTTCTCTCCCTCCTTTTTCAACCCCTGCCTCTCTCTCCCCCTTTTCCCACTTTCTCCTCAGGTCTTTGAAACCCCCAGGAAACGTGTGGCTAGTTGAGGCCAGGGCAGTGGGGGAGTTGGGCTGGGAGTCGTGTAGCTAGCTGAGGCCAGGGCAGTCCATGGGCAGGGTTTCTGAACAGGTGGCTCCTATGTTTGCCCATCTGTCCATGGTAACAGGCTACATCTGTCCATGGTAACAGGCTACATCTGTCCATGGTAACAGGCTACATCTGTCCATGGTAACAGGCTACATCTGTCCATGGTAACAGGCTACATCTGTCCATGGTAACAGGCTACATCTGTCCATGGTAACAGGCTACATCTGTCCATGGTAACAGCCGTTTCCCCATGGCTACTTTTCCACCTCCCTGCCTTGTTTTCTTTCCAGATTGGGGGTCATGTTGCCAGGTTCCCGGAGCCAAGATTTCCAATCTCTTTCTGTAGTAGTAGGTTAGGGAGACCCAGGGGAGCTGAACACAGTCCGTTGGACTTTAAGAGAACACACCTGTCACCTCAGTAACAGTAGTGTCCTTGTTGTCTGTGTGTGAGGTGTGTTTTGTTTCGGGGGTGGGGTGACTCATAGCTGCTAAGACTCGGGACCAGATCTTGATAATCTCATTTCTCTTTTCATTAGAAAATGTTCTCATTAATATTGATCTATTCATTTACTGCAACTGGCCCATGAAGGGTATGCAAAAATACCCAAACTCTTAAAGGGGAAGTTGAACTAAAATCCCACATTTCCTAAGTAATTCCTTACATTAAAACCACACTGAAGAATAATATAAATGCAACATGTAAAGTGTATATAAAAAATCCCCAAAATGTTCCATACACACAATTACTTCTCACATTTTGTGCACAAATTAGTTTACATCTCTGTTAGAGGCCGACCGATTCATCGGAATGGCCAATTTAATTAGGGCCGATTTCAAGTTTTCATAACAACCGGAAATCGGTATTTTTGGACACCGATTTGGCTTTTTTTTGTTTTTTTGTTACACCTTTATTGAACTAGGCAAGTCAGTTAAGAAAACATTCTTATTTTCAATGATGGCCTAGGAACGGTGGGTTAACTGCCTTGTTCAGGGGCAGAATGACAGATTTTTACCTTGTCAGCTCGGAGATTTAATCTTACAACCTTAGTTAACTAGTCCAACGCTCTAACCACCTGATTACATTGCACTCCAATAGGAGCCTGCCTGTTATGCGAATGCAGTAAGCCAAGGTAAGTTGCTAGCTAGCATTAAACTTATCTTGTAAAAAAAACAATCATAATCACTAGTTAACTACACATGGTTGATGATATTACTAGTTTATCTAGCGTGTCCTGCGTTGCATATAATCGATGCGGTGCGTATTCGCGAAAAAGGACCGTCGTTGCTCCAATGTGTACCTAACCATAAACATCAATGCCTTTCTTAAAATCAATACACAAGTATATATTTTTAAAGCTGCATATTTAGTTAATATTGCCTGCTAACATGACTCGTTGCGAACTGTGAAGACTATTTCTTCCTAACAGACAGCCAACTTCGCCAAACGGGGGATGATTTAACAAAAGCGCATTTGTGAAAAAAGCACAATCTGTGCACGACTGTACCTAACCATAAACATCGATGCATTTCTTAAAATCAATACACATAAGTAAATATTTTTTAAACCTGCATATTTAGCTAAAAGAAATCCAGGTTAGCAGGCAATATTAACCAGGTGAAATTGTGTCACTTCTCTTGCGTTCATTGCACGCAGTCAGTGTATATGCAACAGTTTGGGACACTTAATTTGCCAGAATTTTATGTAATTATGACATTCAAGGTTGTGCAATGTAACAGGAATATTTAGACTGATGGATGCCACCCGTTAGATAAAATACGGAACGGTTCCGTATTTCACTGAAAGAATAAACGTGTTTTCGAGATGATAGTTTCCGGATTCTACCATATTAATGACCTAAGGCTCGTATTTCTGTGTGTTATTATGTTATAATTAAGTCTATGATTTGATAGAGCAGTCTGACAGCACCTTTGTGCGTTTTGCCATCAGCTCTTCGCTGTGCTTCAAGCATTGAGCTGTTTATGACTTCAAGCCTATAAACTCCCGAGATTAGGCTGGTGTAACCGATCTGCATGGGTAACGCTGCTTCGGGGGTGGCTGTTGTCGATGTGTTCTTGGTTCGAGCCCAGGTAGGGACGAGGAGTGGGACTGAAGCTGTACTGTTAATCAAATAAAATTGTTTTTGTCACACATACACATGGTTAGCAGATGTTAATGCGAGTGTAGCAAAATGCTTGTGCTTCTAGTTCCGACAATGCAGTAATAACCAACGACTAATCTAACCTAACAATTCCACAACTTCTACCTTATATAACACAAGTGTAAAGGGATAAAGAATATGTACATAAAGATATATGAATGAGTGATGTTACAGAACGGCATAGGCAAGATGCAGTAGATGGTATAGAGTACAGTATATACATATGAGATGAGTAACGTAGGTTATGTAAACTTATTAAGTGGCATTGTTTAAAGTGGCTAGTGATATATATTTTTCCACCAATTTCCATTATTAAAGTGGCTGGAGTTGAGTCAGTGTGTTTGCAGCAGCCACTCAATGTTAGTGATGGCTGATTAACAGTCTGATGTCCTTGAGATAGAAGCTGTTTTTCAGTCTCTCGGTCCCTGCTTTGATGCTACTGTACTGACCTCGCCTTCTGGATGATAGCGGGGTGAACAGGCAGTGGCTCGGGTAGTTGTTGTCCTTGATGATCTTTATGGCCTTCCTGTGACATCGGGTGGTGTAGGTGTCCTGGAGGACAGGTAGTTTGCCCCCGGTGATGCGTTGTGCAGACCTCACTACCCTCTGGAGAGCCTTACGGTTGAGGGCGGAGCAGTTGCCGTACCAGGCGGTGATACAGCCCGCCAGGATGCTCTCGATTGTGCATCTGTAGAAGTTTGAGTGCTTTTGGTGACCAGCTGAATTTCTTCAGCCTCCTGAGGTTGAAGAGGCGCTGCTGCGCCTTCTTCACAACGCTGTCTGTGTGGGTGGACCAATTCAGTTTGTCCGTGATGTGTACGCAGAGGAACTTAACTTACTGCCCTCTCCACTACTGTCCCGTCGATGTGGATAGGGGGGTGCTCCCTCTGCTGTTTCCTGAAGTCCACAATCATCTCCTTGGTTTTGTTGACGTTGAGTGTGAGGTTATTTTCCTGACACCACACTCCGAGGGCCCTCACCTCCTCCTGTAGGCAGTCTCGTCGTTGTTGGTAATCAAGCCTACCACTGTAGTGTCGTCTGCAAACTTGATGATTGAGTTGGAGGCGTGCCTGGCCACGGAGTCGTGGGTAACAGGGAGTACAGGAGAGGGCTCAGAACGCACCCTTGTGGGGTCCCAGTGTTGAGGATCAGCGGGGTGGAGATGTTGTTACCTACCCTCACCACCTGGGGGTGGCCCATCAGGAAGTCCAGTACCCAGTTGCACAGGGGGGTCGAGACCCAGGGTCTCGAGCTTGATGACGAGTTTGGAGGGTACTATGGTGTTAAATGCTGAGCTGTAGTCGATGAACAGCATTCTCACATAGGTATTCCTCTTGTCCAGATGGGTTAGGGCAGTGTGGTAAGGAAATTAGAGTCGGTCTAGGGTGTCAGGTAGGGTGGAGGTGATATGGTCCTTGGCTAGTCTCTCAAAGCACTTCATGATGACGGAAGTGAGTGCTACGGGGCGGTAGTCGTTTAGCTCAGTTACCTTAGCTTTCTTGGGAACAGGAATAATGGTGGCCCTCTTGAAGCATGTGGGAACAGCAGACTGGGATAAGGATTGATTGAATATGTCCGTAAACACACCAGACAGCTGGTCTGCGCATTCTCTGAGGACGCGGCTGGGGGTGCCGTCTGGGCCTGCAGCCTTGCGAGGGTTAACAAGTTTAAATGTTTTACTCACGTCGGCTGCAGTGAAGGAGAGCCCGCAGGTTTTGGTAGCGGGCCGTGTCAGTGGCACTGTATTGTCCTCAAAGCGAGCAAAAACGTTATTTAGTCTGTCTGGGAGCAAAACATCCTGGTCCGCGACGGGGCTGGTTTTCTTTTTGTAATCTGCGATTGACTGTAGACCCTGCCACATACCTCTTGTGTCTGAGCCGTTGAATTGCAACTCTATTTTGTCTCTATACTGACACTTAGCTTGTTTGATTGCCTTGCGGAGGGAATAGCTACACTGTTTTTATTCGGTCATGTTTCTGGTCACCCTGGTTAAAAGCAGTGGTTCGTGCTTTCAGTTTCGTGCGAGTGCTGTCGTCAATCCACGGTTTCTGGTTTGGGAATGTTTTAATCGTTGCTGTGGGTATAACGTCGCCGATGCACTTTCCAATGAACTCTCTCACCAAATCAGCGTATTCGTCATTGTTTGTTGTTGGATGCAATGCGGAACATGTCCCAATCCACGTGATCGAAGCAGTCTTGAAGCGTGGAATCAGATTGGTCGGACCAGCGTTGAACAGACCTGAGCGTGGGAGCTTCTTGTTTTAGTTTCTGTCTGTAGGCTGGAAGCAACAAAATGGAGTCGTGGTCAGCTTTTCCGAAAGGAGGGCGGGGGAGGGCCTTATATGCGTCGGGAAAGTTAGAATAACAATGATCCAGGGTTTTACCAGCCCTAGTAGCACAATCGATATGCTGATAGAATTTAGGGAGTCTTGTTTTCAGATTAGCCACAATGAATGCAGCCTCAGGATATGTGGTTTCCAGTTTACATAGTCAAATAAAGTTTGTTCAGGGCCATCGATGTGTCCGCTTTGGGGGGAATATATACGGCTGTGATTATAATCGAAGAGAATTCTCTTGGTAGATAATGCGGTCGACATTTGATTGTGGAATTCTAAGTCAGGTGAACAGAAGGACTTGAGTTCCTGTATGTTGTTATGATCACACCACGTCTCGTTAATCATAAGGTATACCCCCCCGCCCCTCTTCTTACCAGAAAGATGTTTGTTTCTGTCGGTGCGATGCGTGAAGAAACCAGCTGGCTGCACCGACTCCATTAGCGTCTCTCAAGTGAGCCATGTTTCCTTGAAGCAAAGAACGTTAGTCTCTGTCTCTCTGGAATGCTACCCTTGCTCGGATTTCATCAACCTTGTTGTCAAGAGACTGGACATTGGCGGGTAATATGCTAGGGAGTGATGCGCGATGTGCCCGTCTCCAGCCTGACCAGAAGACCGCCTCGTTTGCCCCTTTTACGGCGTCGTTGTTTAGGGTCGCCGGCTGGGATCCGATCCATTGTCCTGGGTGGAAGGCAAAACACAGGATCCGCTTCGGGTGAGTCATATTCCTGGTCGTAATGATGGTGAGTTGACGTTGCTCTTATATTCAGTAGTTCCTCCCGACTGTGTGTAATGAAACCTAAGATTACCTGGGGTACCAATGTAAGAAATAACACGTAAAAAAACAAAATACTGCATAGTTTCCTAGGAACGCAAAGCGAGGCGGCCATCTCAGTCGGCGCCGGAAGTACACTGGCAATACTAAAGTGCCTATAAGAACATCCAATAGTCAAAGGTTAATGAAATACAAATTGTATAGAGGGAAATAGTCCTATAATTCCTATAATAGCTACAACCTAAAACTTCTTACCTGGGAATATTGAAGACTCATGTTAAAAGGAACCACCAGCTTTCATATGTTCTCATGTTCTGAGCAAGGAACTGAAACGTTAGCTTCATAGCACATATTGCACTTTTACTTTCTTCTCCAACACTTTGTTTTTGCATTTGTATTTAAACCAAATTGAACATGTTTCATTATATATTTGAGGCTAAATTGATTTTGTTGGTGTTAAAATAAGTGTTCATTCAGTATTGTTGTAATTGTCATTATTATAAATAAATAAATTGTCCGATTTAATCGGTATTGGCTTTTTTTGTCCTCCAATAATCAGTATCGGCGTTGAAAAATCATAATCGGTCGACCTCTAATCCCTGTTAGTGAGCATTTCTCTTTTGCCAAGACCATCCATCCACCTGACAGGTGTGGCATATCAAGAAGCTGACTAAACAGCCATCGATAAAATGCTATTTTGTTCGTTGTCTGTAGCTTATACCTGCCCATACCATAATCCCACTGCCACCATGGGGTACTCTGTTCACAATGTTGACATCAGCAAACAGCTCGCCCACATGAAGCCATACACGTGGTCTGCGGTTGTGAGGCCAGTTGGAAATACTGCCAAATTCTCTAAAATGACGTTGGAGGTGGCTTATAGTAGAGAAATGAACATTGAATTCTCTGGCAACTGCTCTGGTGGACATCCCTGCAGTCAGCATGCCAATTGTACGCTCCTTCAAAACTTGAGACATCTGTGGTATCTGGCTGTGTGACAACTGCACATTTTAGTGGCCTTTTCTTGTCCCCAGCACAAGGTGCACCTGTGTAATGATCATGCTGTTTAAGCAGCTTCTTGATGTGCCACATCTGTCAGGTGGATGGATTATCTTAGCAAAGAAGAAATGCTCACTAACAGGGATATAAATACATTTGTTAAATATGCTTTTTTTGCATATGGAACATTTCTGGGATCTTTTATTTCAGCTGATGAAACATGGAACGAACACTTTTTTTCGTGTTGCATTTAAATTTTTAAGTGTAGATTCAATGTATGGAATCACCTGGGAAATGTACGATTTTAGGTCAATTTCCCCTTTAAGTCTGTTTTAATCCGTGTTAGTTGATGGCAAGGCTGGTGCTGCTCTGTAGTGTTTCCAGTCTCTGATGGCGGAGTCAGGAGGCTCGGGGAAGAAGGGAAATCATTGGACTAATTGGTGTCACCGGCACTGGGTTTTCCCACACTGCAGGCCAAGATGTTATCCTGCCACAAAGACTTTCCCTATTTCCTTAGCATCCAGAAGTACTGAAGTGTAGCCCCAATTGTGGATTTTCTCTCACTCAACTTTTTGTGCTTTTTCATTTGTACTATAAAACATTTAATATGGTTGTTGAACAGCCTTAATGTAATATAAGTGCCTTAAGTGAAGCACAGATGATCAGGTCTTAAATAAGCTGCTTTGACTCTGACAGGTTAGCATAAATCACCTTGCCATAGGCGTCAGCTGGTCCCTGGCTATTGCTCTCCCTCTCTCATTCCCTCCCTTCCTCTCTCACGGCCACAACAACAGGTGGACCTCAGCCTGCTTCTTCAATACAAAGACTTCCATGGCCATTCTGATGTTCATCAACCTGTTACACTCGCCAAGCTTTTCAGTTGGATTTCAGGCTGCTGAAGTGCGATTATGGGATGCAGGACTGCAGTGTCTTACAAGGATTTATATTGCATGCCAAACATAATCTCTCCTACCAACACAACCAAATGTATCTGCCGCGTAGGTCAGTTCTGAGCTGCCTCCAAAACACACACCCACACACCACACCTCCTCAGTGACGTTGACAACAGGCCTGAGAGAATATCTGAGCTCAGTAAGAATATGAACACACAGCCTTCTCCTTCTCCTCACTCTTCATGTTGTCCGCCTGCTGAAAAGGCATCCAGAGGGTTCTCATGGCACACGGCCAGCCTTGAGTGAAAATGTAAAGAATTCCCCTCTTCTTTCCCTCTTCTCCCTGTCCATCTTTTCTCTAGTCTTGCATGGAAATTATACCCAACACAAAAGACCAGCTTACCCAACAGCCAAGCCCAAAGCAAGGCTTAATTAAAAAAAATGCAATGGGATGTGCTAGGAGTGGAGGAGAGAAGAGGAACAGAGGGTGGTGGTACCATCAACTCATGCAGTAAGTAGAAATGTCATTTGATCTAAATGGCATGGGATAAATGGTGCTGGATGTTTCTCTTGCTGATATTGTGTTATTCAGCTTCATTGCAGGCTCCCTTAAAAGCATATGTACACACTGGAGCTGCTGGCCCCTGGACATTTCACAAGTCATTGTGGCTCTGTATTAATCGTTAGACTCGTCCCCTTGTGTTCTCTTCCTTCGTGCAGAGGAATGCTTATTGCTGCCTTAAGATTTAGTGAGAACGGACCCATGTTAGTCTCCAAGTCACTTCTCTTTGTATTGCTCGGGAGGACTCTTCTGCTCTGGTGGACTTGTTCAGCTTTAGCGGTCTTCTGGTCTACGGGAGGATTCTCAGGCTCAAGTGTTTGGTGAACCTTCGGCACGGGGCTGAAGTCGTTTTCAAGAGCTTTACAGTTAGTTCCACTTTAGTCCTACACAATGCATCATTCACAAGTCCTGTTTTAAGTGTGAGGTCAACAAAGCAAAGTACAAATAGGTTATAAACTCAGTCCAAAGTGATACTCTATCTAGGTACATTCTTGAGATGAAGACGAAAGACCAAGTCCAAGTATGTCTCTACTTGTCGTCTGTTATATTGTGTGGGTCATTTTATGAGATCGATGTTCCAAACAGTCCTGGTACTGTCTGTAGAGGTGAGTGTAGAGTGAGATCTTTATTTCTATAGGCCTGGCCTAGCTCTTTCTACAAATGTCCACAAGCCACATTCGGAGCAGCACAGTCTCCAAGTAAATGATTTCATTGTGTTGTTGTGCATGGGAGCACTTTGACTCTGCATCCACGTGTCTTGGAAAGCGCCCTAGGCCAGTTGGAGACTCGCTGGCCACACCACTGCTGATATTTCCCTAGGGACTGCAACTGCTGCTGCTACTGCTGCCTCCCTCCCTCCCTGCACTTCACGTCACTCAGTTGTCAGAGTCAAAAGTGGCAGGGCATGATACCAGGGCATTACACCCCTCCCCCTCCCCCACACATCACACGGTATGTTTGGGCTATAAAAAGCACAGCAGAAATCATGTTTGTTTCTCCTCAGGCCAGAAACGGATGTTTTCCCTGGCTAACTCTGTCCCTCCTCCTGTCTACAAGGCTTTACAGATGCTATTCCATCAAGAGCTGAATTAAATACCGGGCCTCAAAACAGAGTGATGTTAGAATGTAATTTGTGTTTAAAGCACTGCTCTCCTGTGCATCTCCTAGCTTGAAGGTTTTTAATTTACCCAGCTCTGTGGTGAATATATTGTGTTGACTGCTTCTCTACATTTTCCAGCCTGGGCCTCCCTGTTACAGTGATGATGATGAAGTGGAAGGAATGCGGTGAAGACACCCCTCTTGTTGAATGATTCGATGAGAGAGCCAGGGCTCAGGCAGCTTAACAGGGAGTGTGAGTCATCAGGTTGTGATTGCCATGTTTGGTACCAAAGAGACTCCGTCTCACCTCATGGGTTAAATTACCTCAGAGAGAGTAGGAAAGGATTAGACATCCCAGAGACTAAAACAGCCCTCCTTAACCTGGACGAGAGACCACTATACTTATTCACCTACTTTAATCACGTTTATTGGTTCATTGTTCTGTCAACTCCTGTTACTGTAGGGATTATTATAGATAGTTGAAGCAGTGATACTGACAGATCAGATGTTATATTTTAGGTCCAGTTCCTCACTTTGCACCACTTGGACGTCTTGTTAAATTATCATTGCAACTTTGTGCCCGTGTCCACGCCAAAGGTCACACTGTGTAATCATCTTTTCCAAACAAGTGGGCAGATTTCTACTGCTGGTTTCTGTTGACCTCCTGACCAGTCCTTGTTAGTGTAATCATCTTTTCCAAACAAGTTCAGATTTCTAAACCAGTCCTTGTTAGTGTAATCATCTTTTCCAAACAAGTGGGCAGATTTCTACTGTGGTTTCTGTTGACCTCCTGATCCTTGTTAGTGTAATCATCTTTTTCTGTTGACCTCCTGACCAGTCCTTGTTAGTGTAATCCAAACAAGTGGGCAGATTTCTACTGCTGGTTTCTGTTGACATCTTTTCCAAACAAGTGACCAGTCCTTGTTAGTGTAATCATCTTTTCCAAACAAGTGGGCAGATTTCTACTGCTGGTTTCTGTTGACCTCCTGACCAGTCCTTGTTAGTGTAATCATCTTTTCCAAACAAGTGGGCAGATTTCTACTGCTGGTTTCTGTTGACCTCCTGACCAGTCCTTGTTAGTGTAATCATCTTTTCCAAACAAGTGGGCAGATTTCTACTGCTGGTTTCTGTTGACCTCCTGACCAGTCCTTGTTAGTGTAATCATCTTTTCCAAACAAGTGGGCAGATTTCTACTGCTGGTTTCTGTTGACCTCCTGACCAGTCCTTGTTAGTGTAATCAGACGCAGATCACCTGTTTGTTTAGCACTCTGGTGTTGAAACTGGCTTTATGCTGACTGTGGAATTCCACTCATGTTGGGTGCTCTGTTTGTGGGAGTGACACATCTAACTCACTGATTCATCACTTCCTCCCAGTGATGGATGTTCTTGCTGGCCAGTGTTGGCCAAGCGTGAAATAAAATTGCAGTACTAACTTGTTTTAGTATAGCTCCATGGTTGGTGGGTAGCACTGAGCATTGGTTGATAATTTATCAGATTCAGCCCAACCCAAGAGTCCAAACTCATCATTGCTGTGAAACTTCATCTTTGTCCTTCATGCCTTTTCTGTCCATACGGTAGAGCATGTTCAACATGATATTAAAAGATTTAGGGATTATGGTCTCAGCGTTTCAGTGGGCCAGCTCCAGCTTGTGACCAGGCAGGGAAGTCTGTTGATAAGCTGACTGATTGAACACACAAGGCAGACTGCTTCTTCCAACCTGTCACTCAGGCGACCTTACAGGGGTCTTTACCAACTCGGCCGGTGGTCCCAGCATCTGCAGTACCCCTGGCTGTGCCCGTCTGTGATGTCAAGGGAGCAGACCCAGCCCTCCTGGTGACTGCTCTGGAGACCTTACCATGTATCCCGCCATGTAAGTCTTCTATCGACCAGGGGAAATTGACAGAAGTCATCTTTTCAAAACAAGCGGACAGATTTAGTCCCTCGTCAAATGCATTTGATGCTTGTTGGGTGCAATTACACAACAGCACGGTGGCTTGGCATTCATTAAGAGATGCCTGTGTGGTAGTTCAGGAGAAATTGGTCCTGTGGTGGATTTACTTAGATATTTTCTCCATCTCAACCTGTTCCCTTCAGCTTGAGACGGTCTCTGCTGCAGTCCCAACCAGACGTGAGTCTGAAATTAAAGCAGTGCCTGTGGCAGTGTTTGGTCCACAGAGATCAGTGCTGTGAAGGCATAGTGAATGCCAGCAGGCTCATGCTTCTCACTGTGTGATGATCGACAGAGGAACAACCAGGACCAGCCCTCATCACTCAACTCTTTACTGCACAGAACAAGAGGCCCTTTGGCATTCAGGTGGACATACCAGACCAGGAGTCTGTAGACTTTCTCTCTCCTGTCAGAGAGCGTTAAAGGGCAGATTATATTCCAACTTGTTTGACTGGAGTGACACCTCTCTGTGTAGCGGTCCTTTTTAAAGTGAACCTGTCTCTTTTAAAGGCCTACTACGGATGGTTTGGAGGGACAGACTGGGAGAGAGGGACCGCACTGACCTTCCTCATATCTCGGACCAAACAGAATGCCCAATGGAGATGCCAACAAAGTAATATGAATTTGAGTGGACTTTGGGGACAAACCATTGTATTTTACCACTGGCCAAAGCTCAGTTGACACACAGTATCAAGATAGTGCCTGACTTCACACTTTTTGTGTGTGTTTCTATGCAGGCACACAACTCCATGTATCCCCAGACTCCCCCCAGCTCTCTGCTGTGCGTCAGTGAACATTCACAACCACCGATGAGAAGACTACACAACGCTGCTTCTACCGGGTTGGAGGTTATTGTAGAAACGGCTGGTTGCTATCAAACAAGACAAGCTTCTCCCCAGCCGTCTAGCTAGCTCCGCACGCTTCTGATTTATGTGCGGTTTAAGGCACTACTGTGATTTACTGCGTGGGCCAATCTCCTCCGGCATCTCACAGCCACAGCTCCTCTCACCGCTGCAGTTTTAATCTGTCATCCCGGTGATATGCAGGGCCCTGTGCCCCGACGAGAGAGTCGGGCCTTCCTCCGCTAGGCTAGGAGATTTGGCCTTCACTGAGCTGTGTTAAGTACCGACCCACCAGACTACTAAATCACAGCCTGTCCTGGGCTGAACCGTGTCTTCACACTGTCTTTAGTGGCACAGGATGTTTTAGACCCGGGACCAGATAGGGAGGTAACACACACACACACACACACACACACACAACACAATGTGTCTGTGAGAGGCCAAACGAAGGCTTCGCTCCTCTGTCTCCCTAATCCGGTAAATCCACTGGCCCATTTCCCCATGCTGGAATGAAAGGGCCACGTCACCATAGAAACAGGATCAATAAATCATTAGGATAAAAGGTGTGTTCGGTAGAGGGGGAGAGAGCTCTCTTTTTATTAAGACGTTATACATTTTATCGCTGTGTTTTAGGATGTTTCCAAGTGCATCACATTTTCTACTCTACCAATGGTTTTGTAACAAACTGTTGCTATAAATAGCAAACTTGCCCAATGTGATTTTGCCACATGCTCTCTAGACAACAGTCCTCTGATTTAAGTTGACAGGGTAGGTAATATGATGGCATACCGATAATCATATTTTAACTTTAAAAAAATCTTTGGCAGCCAAGCATCAATTTTCATGTCACCAGCATTCAAATAATACCCTCGATATTTATTGGAAATTTGCATCAAGCTCATCACCATCCGTCACTTAACCACCATAACTTATTTCATTTGCCTATAAACTCTTAATGCTTTTCCACGTGGTGGTAGATATATCATCGAGTAACTCCATTTACTTCGACATGATGGTTTCTTTGTGCATGGAGTTTCCACCACAATTGTTGCGTAATCTATTTCACAGACACACAAATTATCCCACTTTGTTTTGGGATGTTTCCATCAGACCTGGCTTGAGTTTTTCTTTTTTTTTACGTCAGATAATTCAAACGCATGAAATAGTTGGATGGAAACCTTGTTACTGACGGAATCATTCTCGTACTCACTAAATCACAGTTGATGGGAGTCTAGATATTGATTTAAAACCCCACCGAATAGAGTCTGATAAATCAATATGAGGCAGTGCTTCACCCGCTGTAGGATTATATCATCAAATCTCTGAAGTCAAGGGCCTATCATTTATCCCACATGGTACAATTGATTTAGCTAGAGACTTGGATTGAGTTGGGTGATATGGCCAACCTGATACTCTACCATGATACAGCTTTACAGACATTTTATACAGTAGCTTGTCCCTCTGTCATATCTACATTTACCCTCTTCCTCACCAGACCAACATGGCAGAGTGCTGTACAGCTAGCACACTAGGGGTGTTGGGCTGGGTGTATGTATGGGTTTTGAGCCAGGGAGGAGAACGGAGAGTTGAGTTGTGTGGGAGGGTGCGCTTAGTCTCAGCAAACCCCCGCAATAAAACCGTTCCAAGACTCCTTTCAGTCAGCATGTTTATTCCTGGGCTGAGGGGAACATTCTTCGGGGGACTGCCTGGACGACCCTATTTTAGCCCTCTGGAGGAGGGGTCCGAGTGGCAGCAGACCTGTTGGAGCCTCTAGTCTACATGGTCTCCTCACTGTGCTGTTGGTCAGCTACTGAGACACTTCTTTCCGGACCTCACAGGACACTGACAAAAAGGCAGACCCTCTCACAGACGAAGTTTTCAGGTGTTGGTGCTGGATACACCTGTTGTCTCCACCGCCAACATGACACGTGGCTCGTAAGTCCTTGTAGTGGCAAAGGGGGAGCGTGGGAAGGGAGCATGATGGGTATGGGGTAGAGGTCGACCGATTATGATTTTTCAACGCCGATACCGATTATTGGAGGACCAAAAAAGCCGATACCTATTTATTTGTAATAATGACAATTACAACAATACTGAATGAACACTTATTTTAACTTAATATAATACATGAATAAAATAAATTTAGCCTCAAGTAAATAATGAAACATGTTCAATTTGGTTTAAATAATGAAGAGAAAGTGTTGGAGAAGAAAGTAAAAGTGCAATATGTGCTATGAAGCTAACGTTTCAGTTCCTTGCTCAGAACATGAGAACATATGAAAGCTGGTGGTTCCTTTTAACATGAGTCTTCAATATTCCCAGGTAAGAAGTTTTAGGTTGTAGCTATTATAGGAATTATAGGACTATTTCCCTCTATACAATTTGTATTTCATTAACCTTTGACTATTGGATGTTCTTATAGGCACTTTAGTATTGCCAGTGTAACAGTATAGCTTCCGTCCCTCTCCTCGCTCCTCCCTGGGCTCGAACCAGCAACACAACGACAACAGCCACCATCGAAGCAGCGTTACCCATGCAGAGCAAGGGGCACAACTACTAGAAGGCTCAGAGCGAGTGACGTTTGAAACGCTAATAGTGCACGCTAATAGCGCATGCTAACTAGCTAGCCTTTTCACTTCGGTTACACCAGCCTCATCTCGGGAGTTGATAGGCTTGAAGTCATAAACAGCGCAATGCTTGACGCACAATGAAGAGCTGCTGGCAAAACGCATGAAAGTGCTGTTTGAATGAATGTTTACGTGCCTGCTTCTGCCTACCACCGCTCAGTCAGATACTTAGATACTTTTATGCTCAGGCATATTATATGCAACGCAGGACACGCTAGATAATATCTAGTAATATCATCAACCATGTGTAGTTAACTAGTGATTATGATAGTTTTTTATAAGATCAGTTTAATGCTAGCTAGCAACTTACCTTGGCTTACTGCATTCGCGTAACAGGCAGTCTCCTTGTGGAATGCAACGAGAGAGAGGCAGGTCGTTATTGCGTTGGACTAGTTAACTAAGGTTGCAAGATTGAATCCCCGAGCTGACAAGGTGAAAATCTTTCGTTCTGCCCCTGAACGAGGCAGTTAACCCACCGTTCCTAGGCTGTCATTGAAAATAAGAATGTGTTCTTAACTGACTTGCCTAGTTAAATAAAGGTATAAAAAAATATATATATATATTTTTTTTTTAATCTGCGCCATTCCAATTAATCGGTTGACCTCTAGTATGGGGCACATGATGGGGTAAGGCCGAGGAGGAGGCATGTACTGGAGAGACTTGGAGGGCTATTTTCATTGTCAGATAGTGTTTGTAATGTAATAGTGTAATGGTAAATGTTTTTCTTCCTCACTATTTCTGTGTTTTAAGGCTCTAGAGTTGACCAGTGACTATGCGATTCCCAGTTTGGATTAGAGCTTAGTCTGTTTGTGCCCTCCTCTGCGCTGATTGAACAGCTTTAGCTTCTGTCCGATGAGCCTCTACTCCCCATCCCAGTACTGCATCATTAATAGAGCCTAGTCTAATAAGAGTTGATTTCTACAAGCAGAATAGCTCATATTTATAGACCATGTCCTCTAGGGCTGGGAATTGCCAGGGACCTAACGATACGATATTATCATGATACTTGTGTGCCGATACGATATGTATTGCAACTTTAACGATTCTATATGTATTGCGATTCAATATTATGATTTTTATTGCAGTATTCTTAACTTATTGCTCACCATATGTCTGCTGCGGCGGGACAAGATGATGAAGGAAAAATACTGGAGTTTTGGTGCAGGTACAGCTGACTAGGGCGACAATGCTGTGATATTGTGAAAACGAAATGATGTATCAATAATGATCAAATAATACCCAGATTTAGATTTGTATCACTAATATCCTATTTAAACATTTTTTTTTTTTAGAATCAATTCAGATATAGTTGCTGTCTGGTTAGAGTGTAGAATTTCTCCTGTGATGTGACCGGAGCATTCAGCTGCTTGCTGCTGAAGGTTTATATTTATTGATGCACACTCAGAACCAGTTCATTAAAATCCCTTTAGCTAAGTCATACCCTGGGGTGTGTTAATGTATATGTACTGTAAATATGTATGTTCAGCCATGTGTGTGCGAAATAGAAGTATTTTACATTGGTGTACAGTACATTGAGACTAATGTGTTTTGTTTGTTCCGTTTACTATGCTGTTCTACAAAACAGGTTTATCAGTAGTCTCCACTGAGTTGGTGGAATCAATTGGACTTAATGGCCGTAGCTGTTTTTTTTCTTTCTCCCCTGATGGTCATTTTCCTAACCAGCTGCACTTTAGAGATTCTCTTCTGCTCTCAGATGCAGCTACAGTACATTGGACACGTTGCCATATGCTATGGCAGGAACCGATGGAGTTGGGTGGTAGAGCTGTTTTATCAAGAGTTAGAGATATTTTAGGTCATGTGGACACCTGTTCGTCGAACATCTCATTCCAAAATGATGGGCATTAATATGGAGTTGTTCCTCCCCTTTGCTGCTATAACAGCCTCCACTCTTCTGGGAAGGCTTTCCACTGGATGTTGGAACATTGCTGCAGGGATCTGCTTCCATTCAGCACCAAGAGCATTAGTGAGGTCGGGCACTGATGTTGGACGAATTAGGCCTGGCTCGCAGTCAGCTTTCCAATTCATTCCAAAGGTGTTCGATGGGGATTGAGGTCAGGGCTCTGTGCAGGCCAGTCAAGTTCTTCCACACCGATCTCAACAAACCATTTCTGTATGGACCTTGCACGAGGGCATTGTCATGCTGAAACAGGAAAGGGCCTTACTCAAACTGTTTGGCACAAAGTTTGAAGTACAATCATCACTAAAATGTCATTGTATGCTGTAGCGTTAAGATCTCCCTTCACTGGAACTAAGGGGCTTAGCCCGAGCCATGAAAAACATCCCCAGACCATTATTTCTCCTCCACCAAACTTTGCAGTTGGCACTATGCATTGGGGCAGGTAGCGTTCTCCTAGCATCCGCCAAACCCAGATTCGTCTGTCGGACTGCCAGATGGTGAAGCGTGATGTATCACTCCAGAGAACACGTTTCCACTGAGTCCAATGGGGGAAAGCTTTACACCACTCCAGTCTACGCTTAGCATTGCATGTTGATCTTAGGCTTGGGGGCGTCTGCTCGGACATGTAAACTAATTTCATGAAGCTCCCAATGAACAGTTTTTGCGCTGATGTTGCTTCCAGAGGCAGTTTGTAACTCTGTAGTTAGTGTTACAACCATGGGCTACACGCTTCAGCTCTCTGTGATTCCATGAGCTTGTGTGGCCTACCACTTTGCGGCTGAGCCGTTGTTGCTCCTAGACGTTTCCATGTCACAATAACGGCAGGGCAGAAATTTGACAAACTGACTTGTTGAAAAGGTGGCATTCTATGATGGTGCCACATTGAAAGTCACTAAGCTCTTCAGTAAGGCCATTATACTGCCAATGTTTGTTTATGGAGATTGCATGGTTGTGCGCTCAATTTTAAGCACCTGTCTGCAACGGGTGTGGCTGAAATGGCCAAATCCACCAATTTGAAGTGGTGTCCACATACTTTTTGTATATATAGTGAATGTCAACAGAGTTTTATGGTGCCGGTGTGACAGGTGTTGACATTTGGTTGTTGGGTGACTTTGGTTGTTTCTCTTAATGGCCCCACCCTAGGGAGAATTTTGGGGCTTTTTTTCAAACGTAACCTATCTCTAGCTCATGACAACAGCACCCAGCAACAATGACATCATTGTTCAGACTTGTTGGCGAGAATACAACAACAAAATCAGGAGTTAGATATTGAGCTAAAAGTTATCACTTCTCCCATTTTTGTATTCTGCTCATACAAGGAATCCAAGTAACTTTGTATGTTATTCTGGAGATGTGTGGATAAGGTAGTAGTCTTGTCCACCATCCGGCTCTTTAGAAATTAGCCTGGGGACAAGGTTAGGTAGCCATGGCATTAAAACAACAAGCCTTCTCTTCATATCGGGTGAAGTTTCCTAACCACCTTCATCATTCTGACAGTTCCCATACATAGGTAGCAGAGCTAGCCCGTTGGCTAATGTTGGTGTGAATCACTCAGCGGGTTTTGTTGGGTGACACGCCTGTGCACGTAGCCGTCACCTTGCCTAATCTTTGTCAGGATGGATGCGTAAACTATGTTGCTTTTCAGGTCTGTTTCGTCGGGCAACCTTGTCAGAAAAGGAAAGTTATTGCTGGAATGAAGTCTTTCTTGCACACCACACCTGATGTTGAACACATTTGTGTATTTTTTGTTGTTGTTGCCTTTTGCTGTATGTGTTGTCCTGTAAAATGATCCAAAGAACAGGGTATGTCTCAAGGTCTCGAGGTCCAAAACGACTTCCTGCTCTTCTTGGTCAAAGGTTGGAAATCCGAGTCGGCATGATAAACTGTGTACCCAGGCTAGGAGTCCCTATGTTTGTAAGTCTGACTGCTACCCTCTGTCTCCTTTTGCCATCAAAGCAGTTTCAATTACACGTGTCATTTCATATAGCTGGCCATCGTCACCGGCCAGCTGCTGGTGAATAACCTGTGTATGAAGTCCCATCTGTATCCTCCATCCTCTGATCAGTGTAAGAAAAGGAGTTATCGATTTTTGTCCTGTCGGGACGTTGATATTTATCCTTGTGTTCAGTATCTGTCATTGTTTGTGGGAGTTGCCCTTCACGCTGATCCATGATCAGTTTTACTTCGGTTATAGCCCTCATGGTGACTTGTTGTGATCATATCTCTACTGAGCTGGATGACCTGCTCTATTACGTGGTTGGACACAGACCGTAGCCATCCAAGGAAAGCCTTCGCATACTGTACTCCCCCTCACACCCCCTATGTACCTCTAGTTGACATCGAAATGTGAAACCATTGCAGCACAACTGTAGCCTGACTGACGCGACCCACGTGCCTCACAACAGAGGGAGAGCTGTGACCACGCTGGTCTGGAAAGGAAGCTGTTTGTTTGATTGGTTCTCTCAAATATACATTTTTTTTACTTGGGGGTTGAGACTTCAAATTGTTTGGATTTGAAAATCCAACTGTTGTAATGGAAGAGGGCGGTGTTCAGGGACTCTGCATGTCTGTTTGAGTGAGAAAGACAGAGAACCAAACAGTAAAAGCACAGCCCACTTTGTCAATGAATTGCGCCGACAACATCAGTCATTCCAGACTCTGAAGTCAGGAGAACTTTGAGAGTTAGGTGTTAGCCAGACTAACATGACTGTCTGCAGTGTGGTTAAAGTCATCTGGTGGAGCAGGGGGTCTTTTCCATGTGTTGGCTATCCATTACCTCTGTCTGGGCCTGTGACAGCCTTAATACTTGGAACAGTGTTACTAACACAGCTTTCCTTGGGAGGCTCCTTCTTAAAGCCCAGCCTTGGCAAAACTTCTACCTCTTACTTTCATCACTCACGTTCCATCTTGAGCTCTCATTCAGCCTCTCAAGTCCTCTTTGACCTTCCTCAACTCTCTCTTTCTGAGCTCTCTTTTTGTTCTGTCCTTTCTTCTAGCTTCTCTCCTTTTCACTGTATGTGCCTGTCCCTCTTCTACTCCGTCTCCCTTTGTCCCTTTCCTTCCCTCTCGGGTTAAGATGTCCTGTATTGCAGTGACAGTGCAGGTGTCAGGATGTCGTCATCAGTGATTTACTCCGCTGATTTCAGTGGAGCTGGAGCTCAATATAGTCTCCTACAAAGTCTCCCCTTTGTCGGGTAGGCCTGGGCTTCAAGGGGGTGCAGAGTCTGATGTTACACTGCAGCAGGGTTACATTCGCCACCAGCGCACGGACACTAACCCAGTTATGTTTAACAGCTGTCTGTACTGTAACACGATCCCCCTCTCCTCCCTCCTTCTCCCCATCTCATTGTTTCTTCCTCCTGGTCGTGACTTGGTCTGCTCCACTGATCTCCTAAGACCCCTGGACACCTGGCGCATCTCATCTGATATATTATTAATTGTCCCTGACGCTTTGAAGTCATTGATGCCATGATGCAGCGCGTTGCGTTGCCTGGCAAAGTCAATTAAAGGCAAGACTGCCCAACACTTACCTGATTCCCGCTCTTTTTCTCACTATTTTTCCCCCTACTGTTTTTGTTATTCAGACCTGGATCCCACAATGCTCGGAAGTGCTGCCGCACATGACTGTTTTTCCCAGTGTGATCTGAATAGAGGCTGATTTTGCTTGTCTGTGCAGATAAAACCGCTGGGAAAGAGAAGAGCCTTTGGGCAGCTGGGTGTCGTCCTTAGTTTAGCAGCGAAGGGCAAATGTATTCATCGCACTTGTTCTCTTTGTTGTACGTTTTCTTCTGAACTGCCTCGGCTGCCTGTCTCTGACCAGACTCAGCCGTGATCTTTTTACCCTCCCATGAGGGCAGAAAAGTGGTGACTTACTGCTTAATAATGTAATTGACTCATTCTGCTCTTTGTTTCTCTGCTTTCATCCACACATGCCCAGATGCTGGACAGATAACGGGGAGGATAGACTGAGCCCTGTACAGTTAGATTAAAGGGGAGGATATTGTATATCAGTTCTGATTTATGTCCCCTCAGTGGTATAGGGTTAAAGGGCTTCTTAAAACTTGCGTTTTACTGGCATTCTGATGTTATGTTGTCATGGGGCAGCTGGAATGGGTAGAGGTGATCTAAGCAGGGTATTTGTTAGGGCTGGGAATTGCCAGTGACATGGCAATAAGAAATGATGATGATACTATACAGGGCATTTGCAAATTATTCATACCTCTTGACTTTTTCTACATTTTGTTACGTTTATTTACGTAAGTATTCAGACCCTTTGCTATGAGACTCGAACTTGAGCTCAGGTGCATCCTGTTTCCATTGATCATCCTTGATATGTTTCTACAACTTGATTGGAGTCCACCTGTGGTAAATTCAAGTTATTGGACATGATTTGGAAAGGCACACAACTGTCTATGTAAGGTCCCACAGTTGACAGTACAAGTCAGAGCAAAAACCAAGCCATGAGGTTGAAGGAATTGTCCGTAGAGCTCAGAGACAGGATTGTGTCGAGGCACAGATCTGGGGAAGGTCCCCAAGAACACAGTGGCCTCCATCATTCTTAAATGGAAGAAGTTTGGAACCAACAAGACTCTTCCTAGAGCTGACCACCTGGCCAAACTGAGCAATCAGGGGAGAAGGGCCTTGGGCGGCAGGGTAGCCTAGTGGTTAGAGCGTTGGACTAGTAGCTGGAAGGTTGCAAAGTTCAAACCCCCGAGCTGACAAGGTACAAATCTGTCGTTCTGCCCCTGAACAGGCAATTAACCCACTGTTCCTAGGCCGTCTTCGAAAATAAGAATTTGTTCTTAACTGACTTGCCTAGTTAAATAAAGGTAAAATAAAAAAAATAAGAGGGCCTTGGTCAGGGAGGTGACCAAGAACCCGATGGTCACTCTGACAGAGCTACAGAGTTCCTCTGTGGAGTTGGGAGATTCTCTGGTCTGATGAAACCAAGATTGAACTCTTTGGCCTGAATGCCAAGCTTCACGTCTGGAGGAAACTTGGCACCATGCCTACGGCGAAGCGTAGTGGTAGCAGCATGCTGTGGAGATGTTTTTCAGCGTCAGGGACTGGGAGACTAGTCAGGATCGAGGGAGATGAACTGAGCAAAGTACAGAGATCCTTGATTGGGCGGGGCTTGTGGCCGCGCTCCCTGTCTGGGGGGCGGGCAAGAGTGGGCTCTGTCTGGGGTGGGGGCGAGGGAGCGCACAAACACTCTCTGGCACGCTCGCTCGCTCTCAACGGAGATGGCTCTGAGTCACCTGCCAACCATGCCCCACCTGTGGTAACATTTTAATGCAAATGAGCAGAGGGAGGGGAAATGGTGTGGTGGAGAGCAGAATCTCCTCACGTGGTCGGCCTGGCTTTACTAGCTTGAGGGGCTTGGCATTACACAGCTGGAGACCTTTTCCTGCTGTCAATGGCAGTGGTTGTGTTGTGGTACGGAACATATGCATCTGTGCTCTGTGGGTTTTGGTCAAGTTATTTTTTTTGCCATTATGTGCCAGTTAGTGTCTCCAATGTGTTCTCATTACGTGTATTGTAAAGAATACCCCACCAGCAGTGTGTGTTTTCCTCTGCGAGTGCTCCTAATTGAATCCTACAGCTCTTAATGTGACAGCTCTTGACTTGTGGGTTACTGAACGTGGGACGAATAGCTCATGTAAGTGCTTTTATCCAACAATACAGTTAATTCCCAGGGCAGATACATTTTTGTAAACTGAGGTTTCATGCCTTTTATTGTGTTGTGCATATTTCAATTATACTATCCCGATGAGGTTACATCAACAGGTAAACAGAGGAGTTGTCATATTGTAAATTATGTAATTTCTTCTTGAGCATGTAAACAGTCTCTGCTGCTCAGTGATTTAGTCAGCCATAGTGAGATTAGTCTAGTTGAAGAGGTATTGGAATGTTTCTGTCCGATCAGGGGTTCCCTAGTCATCACCTATATAATTAATACAAGTGTTTATGGGTTCATGAGTGAGGTGGGGTCCTGATTATCACCATGCATCTGCAGGGGCAGCCCTGCTCTGTCTGTTACTGACGGTGTCCTTGTAGTTGACCTGTTACTCACTCCCATTCCCATGGCGAACCAACCGCCGCTTCACATGCAGTGAGGTCTGGAATCACCCCTCTCTCTACCGCCCACCCTTGCCACACACCAGGACCAGAATGCATCTGTTCTGTCAGCCCTTCTGGGGCTTTATGGAAGGGGAAAGTAGTATCATTAGAGGTGGAGTCGGTAACCTCTCTAAAGGCCGGTCTAAGATTAGGATTATGGGTCTGGCGATCTGACCCTAAATATGTGGTTATGGGAAAACTTTGACCTCAAGATGATATAGTGACTCTGAGTGGTTGATTTCTATGGTTTTATCAGCCAGGGTTGCTGGGGCTATCACATGGTTAATCCTCTCTCACTGTGCTGAGTGACTGCTGATAACAAGCATGGAGTAGCCAGTACAGGAGGGGTGTGCGTGTCCAGATGAATGTTGTTGGCTGATGGTTGTGTGTGGGAGAGTGTTCGCTCAAGGGTGTGTGTTGACGAACCTGTCATCAGGAGCAATGCCATACCCTCAGTGCTCTTTCCATACTGTACATGAAAACTGTTATATAAGCACTGCTGATTCTGGTCATATCCATTCATTTTCAGATAATGGGTCCTCTTTTAGATTTTGTAGTTTTATAATCATCACCTGCAGAAAGGGAGACTTCCTCCTGTCAACGTGTGTGTCATAACTCCATGGCAATGCCTGGTTAAGCCTCGTTAATAAGCTCCGAAACACCGCTAATTCTGCCTGGTTATTATGATAAGTCTATTTTGGAGGGAGACAGATGAGGGGGGTGGGGGATGGAGAGCGAATAAGAGGGAGAGGAGAAGAAAGCTCTGCTGAACTGAGGCCAGCTATAAACACCTGTGTGTGTGTGTGTGTGTGTGTGCGCGAGCAGTGATTTAATCTTCTCCAAACGTGATCTTCATTTAACAACTGTCTGCCTGCAAGGTGAGGGGAGGGGTGAGAGCCTGTTGCTAGGTTACCCCTCCACCACTGTGCGAAGCCGGATTCCCCATCAGCAGCCGTTCACATCAGTGCTAGGCTAGCATGGAGCAGCAGAATCGCTGACTTGCAGCACCCATCCAGCACTTCATCATGATTCACTGACTTTTTTAGAAGGGGGCAACATGAATCCGAGAGGGTGGTAGAGAGGAAGGTGGACGGTGGGACGGACTGCACCAACCTGACTCTGGCAGCAGTAACTGTGAGCGTTGGGCGCTGAGCTGAGTCAAGGGGAGCGTCGAGGAGGAGGGGGGTGCTGGGAGAGAGCCATGCAGCTCCACACCTCCACACACCGCAAGGCTTCCAGCTTCATCCTTAATGAAAGATCATGCTGCTTGTCTTCCAAAATGGACATCTACCGGTACGTACTGTATCCTGCCTACCTTCTGTACTGTATAGTCTAATATAGTACTAGATTCCTCCTCTCTCTACGTTGGAGAATCTTTTGGGGGTTTTCTCTCAGTACAGAATGTGCCCTGCAGTCGTGTCTTCCTCATCAAATAAACTGTTGCATATTTTTCAAGCAGAGCCTCCAGGCTTGTGGCATCTTAAACACAGCTTGAAGGGTTGGACAGGAACGGTTTCAAATGAAGCCTTGTTCTATGAAATAGATGAAGAGTTTGGTCCATTAATATCTAAATTGTTCCATTATTCCTCTGGTATGACGTTATATATATATATTTTTTTTTTCCTGACCCGGATGTTGATGTTACTAGAAGTAGTTCCCAGATGCTGCTGTTTCTATGCTCATTGTATCGTTCTCCTGCCTAGCTCCCCAATGAGCAGTAGACATGTACACTACTTAGTCTGGCTGCCGGAACATTAAGCAAGCCATAAACATAAAGTTAAGCAAAGGAGAATCTTCATCAAATATTAATATCAGTTCCTTCACATATCTGCTCTATGTGCACTGAGCGTATTTAGCCCCTGCCTACTGGGGGCTGAAGCAAAATCATAATTTCAAACGGCATATACACTACCAGCCAAAGGTTTGGACACCTACTCATTCCAGGAGTTTTCTTTCTTTTTTTTACTGTTTTCTACATTGTAGAATAATAGTGAAGACCTCAACTATGAAATAACACATGACGTGACATTAATCTAATGAATGTTATGTATAAAATCAACTAACTAGGTTTCATTTTTACTCAATTCAATTATGTAACAACTCATTAGGATTTGCGGCACCACGGAAGTTGTTTAACGAGTTACCATCTCCCGAATTAAACTCTAGATATATATTGATAAGTATTAATCATTACCTCATATTGGTCTCATAATTAGCATACTCATTGCATCTGCACAAACCCCAGCTTTACTGATCATTCCGTACCACACACATTGATTTAATTATTTACTAACTAAATGATAACACAGGATATATACATACATACATACACTGTATAGGTTATTGATTAGAAACTTAATACGATCAAAACAGGTTCCTAGTGGACTAACAGCATGACTGCTTGTTTATCAAAAGGGGGTGAAGTGGAGGGGGGAAAATGGAGAAACGGAACACTTCTACACTTGAAGCTATGCTCAAAGTAATCATAATAATTTACCCCTGAACCGCCGCCTGTTTGGAGTAAGAGATAGTGAATGTATTTGTGTTTTGAATGTCTTCCTTTGTTGTTTTATCTCTGGACCCAGGCCTTTGTGGAAAGGGTTCTGTTATGCCTTCTCCCGAGCTCTTAAGTTTAAGGCTCTGATTTATCTACAAGAGGTCACAATGTCCTCCTTAGTTGTCGGTGGCTTCAATACCTTGTCCTGTAGTCTGAAGCAGAACTAACAGGATGGTGTTTACTTTCACTTGTTCTGGAAGAGTGGTCCTCTGAAGACAGCAAATCAGCCGTGTCGATGATCCCCAGTGGGGTGATACGAGCAGTATAGTAGACATCGGGTTGAAGAGAATAACAGGATGGCCCTACTTAAAATCACTTTCTTAGATACAGTACTTATAACACCTACTCGGCTGTAACATTGATTGTTAGAGAGGCTACTTTGTCGTCTTGACCTCGTGTTGATTTTCAGGGTTGTAACCAATGGAGACCGATGCTGCAGCTAGAGTCCTTCTGGTCTGATATGTTAATTCTCAACTCATCCTTTATATTCTGGTAAAAAGGGGGTGTTCTGTCATGCTGACACACTCTCTGAGCTCTCTCGGGTGTGGCTACTTACTAAGGCAAAGTATCATCAAAACTATGATCTCGTTAGAAAACTAATCACATTCCTATCTTAACAAAAATACTCTCATTGTCTTTGATATTTCCTACGCAACATAAAGGATGAAAACCTGACATGCAGTGTGTATAGTGTTCAAGGAACAATATTTTTGTTATAATGTTTTATGACATCATAAAATAGATATTAGTTTTCCATAGACCATCTCTCATCATTCCCCACATTCAGATGTTAGGAATATTGTTCCAGTGTCCGGCCAGGATTGGGAGTCCCATTGGGCGGCGTGCAATTAGCTCAGCATTGTCCGGGTTTGGGCGGTGTAGGCCGTCATTGTAAATAAGAATTTGTTCTTAACTGACTTGCCTAGTTAAATAAAAAATTGTGGACTTAAGAATTTTTGGTTGTAGAAAAAGTCTCTGTTACAAAGTCACATTCCAATCACTAATACTAACTGGTAAAAAGAGTCCTTTGCTGCATACAATTTACGTCCGGGCGTGAGGTGTCACAAAACCACCACATCAATCCCCCCTCCCCTCTGCCCGGAAGCGTCCAGTCCATCATTCATTTAAGACCTGTAGGTCAGTCAATCTGGAAAATGTCAAGAACTTTGAATGTTTCTTCAAGGGCAGTCGCAAAAACCATCAAGCACTATGATGAATCTGGCTCTCATGAGGACTGCCAGAGGAAAGGAAGACCTGGAGTTACCTCTGCTGCAGAGGATGAGTTCAATAGAGTTTCCAGCCTCAAATGAAATTGCAGTCCAAATGAATTGGGTTCAAATAAGACACATCTCAACATCAACTGTTCAGAGGAGAAGGTGTGAATTAGGACTTCATGGTCGAATTGCTGCTAAGAAACCTCTACTAAAGGACACCAATAAGAAGAGGCTAAGAAACACGAGCAATGGACATTAGACTGGTGGAGATCTGTCCTTTTGGGTTCCAACCACCGTGTTTTTGTGAGACGCAGAGTTGGTGAACGGATGATCTCTGCATGTGTATTTCCCACTGCGAAGCATGGATGTTGAGTAACAACACAATGTGGCCAGTCAACCATGAGACAAAAACCAGTGGTGTCCAGCCAGTTCCCATGCCGCCCAACAGGGCCTGTTCTGTTAGCCAAAGGGATGGTGGTAGATTGATGGCTGTGTTCCATATGAAATCCTCTCGGTGACTGGCTGAATGGCAGCCCACAGTGCCCAGTAGGGTAAAACGCCTCCAGAGGAGGAATTGGTCCAAGTTAGCACTAACCTGCCACTTTCACACCGTCTCGCTAGCCACCCTTCAAACGCCTGATGAGGTTGGCTTGTTCACAAACACAGTGCTGCTGCTGTCACTCACACACAAGCTAGCAGTGTGTTCACAAGGTTGGAGCCTCTGGAGGGTTGAGGCTGCACGCAAACTGATTTTCTCCTCAAACACATTCTGTATGACATGTTTTTCTTTCAGTTGCCATGTCATCGTTTTGCAGTCTCATTCCGTTTATGTGGCACCGGTTTGGTTTGTTTCTGCTTTTTGATTGAGTTATGATCCTTCACACCTGGCGGTTTCAGAAGGAGAACACATGGTGCAGTGTTGGTATGATAACACTGTATTACAATGTCTCTCCCACACCTCTCTCTACTACAACCTCTTGCAGTTAGAACTCCAGACAGACCTCAAATACAATTTTATTTGTCACATGTGCCAAATACAGCAGGTGTAGACTTGACTGTGAAATGCTTACTTACGAGCCCTTTATCAACAATGCGAAGTTAAAAAGGAAGGCAAATTTGCTAAGAATAAAAAAGGAAATGGTCTGTTACTACAGTATGTGGAACCTGTTTGACTCGGTACCAGTACTACCAATGTGCAAGTGTACGAGGTAGAGGTAATTGTGCTAATATGTACATGTGGGTAGGGGTAAAAGTGACTCGGCAATTAGGATTGATAATAGAAGCAGTTTATGTGAAGAGTTGTAAGGCTGTCCCCGACCCCCAAAAAATGAATCTTAGTCGACTGAAAGGAATCTGTACTTTCGACCAATCTGTTTGGTTGAATGTTTTTAACTTGTATTTTTCCATACACACCCTATGTGTTTAAAAAAAACTAATCAGCTTGTCTGACTCTTTAAGCCTACAGTATGATGAAATAAGACAAATGCCTCGGGCGTTGAGATCTGGATAAACATTTAAAAAAATGTAACTTGACAACTATTCTCCTGCTGGCTTTCGCAGATTCTGCCATTACTCTCCCGAAGTTGCCTGTAATGGGCTACACGAGGAGTCGGCAATGTTTTTCATGTGGAATGCCAATTTATCTTACCACTTAAACCGATCTGCGTGCCAAGCATGGTTTTTGTATGCACATTTTCATGATAGTTGCATTTAATTTATAATATCTTTATCTCAATCATTGTCACGTTTTTAATAAAAATTCTATCCACAGCTAAATGATACAAAAACCTAAAGTAACTTCTATTGCCAACTATGTAAAAATAGCCTACATAAAGCCAACAACTAAAAACATTGTAGCCTGCAGGTAGAAAATATCCTGATTTTTAAACAAAAAATAATTATAAATGAAAAAAATCTCCAATAAATCACATTGGCTACACATGGCTTGTCTGCAACAAACTTGAAACGTATCAACTATTAACTCGGGTCTGGCTCAGAGACTTGTGCTAGCAAACTTGCAGCATTGTATAAAATATTCTGGGCCCTCAGTTTCCTAACCAGTGAGCTCGGGACAGACACAGATGTAGGCTATTTGCTCAAGGGATAAGCAGCTGGACTTGGGCAGGAGCTCACCGGAGCTGAGTACCGTCACCTCCCAGTTTTCTACTGCTTGAGCTCCTGTTCCTCTTGTAGAATATTAGTTCAAAAGTATTGTGGCGCTCCTGTACCTAAATATAAACTGCACCAGCACCCAAAATGAGTAATCAAGTAGGCCGATTTGATGATGATTCCACTGGATCAGAGCATGACATTTTTTCCCTTTCACACTGAGTGGTTATCGAAAGGGAGAGAGCTGGAAAGATTTTAAGTACATTTGAGGTGCTATTGTCATTCTCAATGGATGTTAAAACAGACATTGTTTGCTTGCTGTTTTGAGGTGAAGGAAACATTACTTTGAGAAGATCCACAGGTCGGTCATTAGTGGTGGTGCTTTAAACCAATCAGAAATACTATCAGATCCCCAAATGGGCACATTTCTATACCTTCATTTGTGTTCAGGCCAGGTAGCCTAAAGGCCTACTTCTATGCATGCACGTTGTTACTCAACATGGACAGGAGTGCTCCAAACAAAGACTCAGTTGACAACTCATAAATGGAATGAAATAAAACCAAACTTATTTCTCACAATTGTAGACTTGAGAATTTTACAGTGACTGGAAAAATAATATTGAAAGCATTAAAAAAACATTTTTTTATTTGACCTTTTATTTAACTAGGCAAGTCAGTTAACAAATTCTTATTTTCAATGACTGCCTGTTCAAGGGCAGAACAACAGATTTCTACCTTGTCAGCTTGGGGATTCGATCTTGCAACCTTACAGTTAACTAGTCCAACGCAATAACGACCTGCCTCTCTCTCGTTGCACTCCACAAGGAGACTGCATGTTACGCGAATGCAGTAAGCCAAGGTAAATTGCTAGCTAACATTAACCTCTTGCTTCTACTCGGGACGCTTGCGTCCCAACTAGAGCTCTGAAAATGCAAATGCGCTACGCTAAATGCTAATAGTATTAGTTAAAACTCAAACGTTCATTAAAATACACATGCAGGGTATCGAATTAAAGCTACACTCGTTGTGAATCCAGGCAACGAGTCAGATTTTTAAAATGCTTTTCGGCGAAAGCATGAGAAGCTATTATCTGATAGCATGAAACAATACACTACAACACAAAAGATCCGCAGGGGACGTAAACAAAATAATTAGCATTTCGGCGTTACACAAACCGCACAATAAAATAGAAAACATTCATTACCTTTCACCATCTTCTTTGTTGGCACTCCTAGATGTCCCATAAACACTATTGGGTCTTTATTTCGATTAAATCGGTCCATATAAAGCCTAGATATCGTTATATGTAGACTGTGTGATAAACGAAAAAAACATTGTTTCAAAACGTAACGTCATTTTTTAAAATTCAAAAAGTCGACGATAAACTTTCACAAAACACTTCGAAATACTTTTGTAATGCAACTTTAGGTATTAGTAAACGTTAATAAGCGATAAAATTCATCAGGAGGCGATGTAAAGATCATTAGCTGTCCGTCTGGAAAAATGTCTCTAGACACCGTGTGGAAGCTGTAGGTACTGCAACCTCAGTCAATTAATTGTGGTTCACCTTTATCAATGGGTTCAAGTAGCGCATGGATATATTTTCCCATTTTCAGTGATCAGTTTTTCCTGTGCTTTTCGATGTAAATGCCGTTCTGGTAAAGCCACAGCAGTGATTTAACCAGTTTTATAAATGTCTGAGTGTTTTCTATCCACACAGACTAAGCAAATGCATATACTATATTCCTGGCATGAGTAGCAGGGCGCTGAAATGTTGCGCGATTTTTAACAGAATGTTCAAAAAAGTAGAGGGTAGAAGGAAGAGGTTAAACTTATTAAAAAAACTATCAATCATAATCACTAGTTAACTACACATGGTTGATGATAGGCACACACCTGTCTATATAAGGTCCCACAGTTGACAGTGCATGTCAGTGCAGGAGTGGTTTCGGGACAAGTCTCAATGTCCTTGAGTGGCCCAGCCAGAGCCCGGACTTGAACCTGATCGAACATCTCTGGAGAGACCTGAAAATAGCGGTGCAGCGGCGATCCCCATCAAACCTGACAGAGCTTGAGAGGATCTGCAGAGAAGAATTTCAGGTGTGCCAAGTTTGTAGTGTCATACCCAAGAAGACTCGAGACTAATTTTTAGGGCTTTCCTCCAATGTGAATGGGGGCGTGCTCTGCCCTCCTCATCTGGTAGTCCACAATCAGCACCTTTAAAAAAAATCTTGCTGACGTTGAGGGGGAGGTTGTTGTCCTGGCACCACACTGACCTCCTCCCTATAGGCTGTGTCATTGTCATCGGTGATGAGGCCTACCACTTCCGTGTCGTCGGCAAACTGGTGTTAAAGTCGTGGGTGAACAGACCTGCACAAGGTTTATTCTGCCACTCCCCAAGGGTTCTTTCTGGAGCTGGTTACCATGGTACCGTCAAAGGTCAGCCCAATTACAGCACTGGTGTTGCTCACACCAGTGAAGGACCCAGTAATCTAGTGGTCCCATGGGTCCTCTGTGTCCTATGGGTAATGACTTCATTTGGGGCGGCAGGGTAGCCTAGTGGTTAGAGCGTTGGACTAGTAAGCGGAAGGTTACAAGTTCAAACCCCTGAGCTGACAAGGTACAAATCTGTCGTTCTGCCCCTGAACAGGCAGTTAACCCACTGTTCCTAGGCCGTCATTGAAAATAAGAATTTGTTCTTAACTGACTTGCCTAGTTAAATAAAGGTAAAATAATTTTTTTTTTTTTTTTAAATTAAAATTAGGGTGGAATTGAATCCACAGGGATGGTCTGTGATCTTCACAACTGCTACTACAGTACAATATTAAAGAAAGGTTTTTACCGGGAAAGGTACATTTTTAGAATGATTGACTAGCTTACTTGGACCTTACTCCATGTCTCTTGAGTCCTGTGTGGCTCTGTGTTGAACGTGTTGATCATGAATGTACCAGTTAACATGCTTGCTCCGATGAACGAGAGCTGGTACTGACCCTTGTCATCTGACCGCAAGATTGCATCACATGTACTGAAAATATCACGCGTTCAGAATGTGGCTTCACAGAAGGTAATAAAGTTGTGCCCAATTTCTACTTATCTCTTGAAAGCAAGTGAAGGCCTCCTGTTTTCCAGTTGAGCTATTTTTCAGATTTGAATTGTGCTTTGTAATTGCCTCAGTGAGCCCCAGTGTGAACAGTTCACAAAGTCATCATTGTAATTCTATGAATCTTACCCAGTTGATTAACTCACCCACTTGCCCAAATCTTAAATGCCCAGATAAATCTACCCTGATTGATTTGATATTTACAAATGTTCCACATAAATATTCTGCGGTTGGTGTTTTTTGTAATGATATAAGTGACCATTGTGCTGTTGTTGCTGTTAGAAATTCTAAGGTTCCAAAGACAAACCCACATTTTATTCGTAAGAGAAATTTGAAGTGTTTTAATGAGCAGGCGGTCTTTCATTATTTGTTTTATTTTGACTGGAACAAGATTGAGTTTATCCCTGATGTGGAAACTGCCTGGAAATTCTTTCATGATGGTTTTTCCCAAATAGTAAACAAACATGCCCCATTCCGCAGGTTCAGGGTTAAAGGGCGGGTGAATCCATGGTTTTCTTCTGAGCTGTCTTGTATTATTCACGACCGTAATCTAGCCTGGGCTAAAGCAAGGAAATCATGTTCTGATGCTGATTGGCTTATTTTTAGGCAGTTACGAAACTAGTGTTCTTTTCTTCTCAGGAAGACCAAGTCTGAATATTTTATGTCTGTTACCACTGATAACCTGAATGACCCTAAAGTTTTGGAAGGCTATTAAGTCTGTCTGGTAACAGTAATGTTAATGAATTACCGTCATGTGTTTTGAAGGACTCTGTTGCTATATATGACACAACTGAAATGCTGAATTGTTTCAATGAGCACTTTGTATCATCTTGTAGGCTGTTTGATTCAGTGTCCTATGTCTCTGTACAACCCTGTGTGGATGAACCAGTGAGAGCTGGTCAAACTTGTTGGTTTTGCTTTTTGCCATTCTCAGTGCAGGTGGCACATAAAGCCCTGAAATCCTTAGATCAGAGAAAGCCTGCAGGTCCTGATCTTTTGGATCCCTGCTTTTTAAATCTGGCAGCTGATTTCATAGCTGAACCACTTACATCTCTGTTCAATTTAACCCTGGAATGTAATGAAATTCCAAAGATCTGGAAATCAACATTTGTCCTACTGCTTTTAAAGGGGGAGATCCAACTATTTTTAAATAATTATAGGCCAATCTCAAAGCTGTCACCCCTGGTGAAAATACTTGAAACCCTTGTAAGTGAACAGCTAAAGGAGTTTTTATTTACTAACTATATTTTAGCAATGTACCAATCGGGCTTCAGGAAGAAGCATAGCACAATTACAGCAGCCATGAAGGTTTTAAATGATATCACTAAAGCCATTGACAAAAAACAGCACGGTCTCACTTTTTATTGATCTCTCTAAGGCTTTTGATACAGTTGATCATGCTATACTAAGGCAGAGATTGTCGAGTGTAGGTCTTTCGGAGCATGCAGTTCCATTGTTTGCTAACTATCTGTCTGATAGAACTCAGTGCACTCAATTTGATGGGCTTAAGTCTGTTAAATTGTCTGTCTTGAATGGTGTGCCCCAAGGCTCTGTACTTGGTCCTCTCTTATTCACTATTTAAATACATGATTTAGACAAATGTCCAAAATGCACAACTTCATTTTTATGCTGATGATACTGTTATTTACTGTTGTGCCTCATCTCTTACAAAAGCTTTCCAGAACATGCAAACTGCTTTTTATACTGTTCAACATACCTTGTGTCAATTTAAGCTTATCCTCAATACTGACAAAACTAAACTAATGGTGTTTTCTAATGCAAGAAATAGACCTCTGAACCTTTCACCTATTACTACCTGTCAGGGCAAGGAGATTGAGGTTGTAACCTCATAAATATCTTGGAATTTTAATTGATGACGGCCTCTTTTAAATTGCATATTCAACAACTTACAAAAAAATTGAAGCTGAAATTGGGATTTTATTTTAGGAATAAGGCCTGTTTTTCTTTTGAAGCCAGAAGGAGGCTCGTATCAGCTACATTTATGACTTTACTAGACTATGGGGATATTTTATATATGAATGCTTCCGCTCAGTGTTTGAGATCAATTGACACTCTTTACCATGGCACTTTGAGTTGTATTTTAAACAACAAAACCCTTACGCACCACTGCACTTTGTATACCAGGGTTGGCTGGCCTTCTCTAGTCACTCGTAGGCTCAGTCACTGATATACTTTTGTTTACTAAGCCATTTTGGGTTTACTACCTTTTTATTTGGGCATTTTATTGTTCAGAAATGTGGTGGGTACTCTTCATTCGCTGGACTTTATCCTGTTCCAAATGTCCAAACTGAATTTGGTAAAATGGCTTTTATGTACTCTGCGCCATCATCTTGGAACACCTTACAAAATAATTTAAAAGTGGAATAACTTGTCCCGATGAGTGTTTTTAAATCACTGATGAAGGATTTTGAGGCTGATTCCCTGACCTGTCAATGTTTTTAATTTGCTGTTTTTTTAAATTTTGTTATACTCTTGTGAATACAATGGTTTTTACTAGATTACTTGTAGTTTTTCATGTTGTCTGTGTAATTTTTTGTAATGACTTGGTGCTGCCTATCTTGGCCAGGGTGCTCTTGAAAAAGAGATTTTAATCTCAATGAGCCCTTTCTGGTTAAATAAAGGTTAGATAAAATGATGAAGTTATTAATGGTCAGTCAGTCGCCTCCCAACTGTCCCATTTTAGAGTGTTCCAGTCTGTGTGCCAGCAGCTGAGGGCAGGCCTCCCCTGCCTCGTAAATACAGCCCATATAGTTTAGCCTCAGCCAGCTCAGAGATGTCACCTCAGCAGCTGGCCCGCCTTTTTACGGTGATGCCTCACATTGTCCTGCCTATCAAGCAGCATGAATGAACATTGTCTCTCTCGCTCTCTCTCTCTCTCCCTATCCCTGCTCTCGCTGTCTATCCCACCAAATCTGCTTATGTTATGCATGACTCATGGCAGTGAGTGGTGTGTATTTTTAAGCGGTTGGTCTGCTCCCTCTGTGCTATACTATGTTTGTTTGGTTGGTGGTGAGGGGGCTCCCTCTGTATGGCTGGCGTCAGAGTGGAGGTAAGAGGTAGGCTGTTGATGTGTTGGCGGTACGTATGGCAGGACCAGGAAAACAGCTGCTGGTGTGTGTGTATGTGAGAAAGGAGGATAATCAGACTGCAGGATGTAATGACAGAGTACAACAGTTGTGATCTTACATTCTCACTCCCTCCCCACCCGCGGACATGCAAGCATAGTCACACACACACACACACACACCAAGGCAATAGGTCAATCCCTCGTATCTGATGCTCTCCAAGCCTGTGTGTGACTGTGTGAAATAGTGAGAGCGATGAATGGTTTAGTCTGGGTGTCTCGCTCTTTCCCAGCTATGCGGAAGCAGTCAGGGATCCAGATCAAAACCCACCCACCTACACAGTGTTGCTAAGGCGATGGCTGTAGTTTGGAGAAAATTTGTGAAGCGCCAATGAAGGATTGTGTCTAGTGAGGGAGGGGGCTCACTGCACATTTCCACAACATGCCCCCCTTCAACCAGTATTGCATATTACTAGTTTCACAAGGTGTGAAAGGTCTGAGGGAGATTTCATGGGAATGAAAATAAATCCATTTTCGGCACTCTTTCCACTGAGATTGTTCCTTCTGCACTGTGACATGCTGTGGAGGGGGTTGAGAGCGACACACACACACCTTGTCTTTTTAGGGACATCAGTACAACTGTCAGCCGTTTAAGAGAACAGCTTGAACTTGGAAATGACTGACTGTACTGTTCAGTGTTCATGTAGCACTACTCCTGACAATCAAGGCTTTCTCTTTACATCTCTATTACATGATTTAGTCTGTTCAGAAAAATGTAGTGTGTTCATGGTATTTCATTCTTACACTGGGATTTAAAGTGCATTCAAGGATAAGACCACAAAGTGTTCCAATGCTTCTGCTGGAAACGATCCTGGCTACAGAGGGCTGTGTTATCTAGCCAACTCTTATAACGATCTGCCTCTGACTATTGTTGTCATGCCAGACATGTTCGCCAAAGCTATACAGATGGTCCAGACTATCACCAAACCATCTATGAGTCATATGAATTCCTTATTGATGACATACAGATGTAAGATCTTAATTTGAGCCGGTTTGCTAGAGTAGGAAAATGATCCTGCAGCAACAGGGGATGTGGATTATAATTAATGGACATTTTTGTAGGGGTTGATACATTTTTCGTAAGGAAAAATCAAGTCTCAAATACACTACACGTTCTCGTGCAACAGGGTGATCAAATTAAGATCTTACCTCTGTAATCAGTCGGGTGTCTTTTTAAAAATTGAATACAAGCTGAAGAGGAGTGGGAGGTTGAGGTCTTTCAGTGATTAGCATACTAGCGTTAGCCTGATTTAGCCTGCTAGCGTTAGCCTTGATACTGGACCTCAATTCATTTCTCAGCAGGGGTCTGGTGGTCACAGTCCAAAACCTCTATCTACACTGGGCCTCTAACAGTCTGAACAACAGCAGGCTTCTGGCACCACCATCAGTGAGTTTACAGCAGTGACATTTCTCACGCCTCCCCTTCTGCTCTTCTACCATAGCTGAGAGGAATCCACAGTTTTTTATTTCTGTCTGCTATAGGTCTGTAGCCCTCTGGAGCTGTGGAGAAAGTGTTAAAACGTAGGAGTGTTTAAACTACCTCTCTGAGCTGTTTGCTGAGCAAATGAAAGCATATCACATTTTGTGCTCTGAAGGAAGCATTCTAGGAACAGAACAGTCCTCTCTCTGGTCACATGTTGAGTTAAGGGTACCGTTGCATCCCATCTCTAGCCAGCAGTTCTCTGGTGTCAGGCTAGATTAGCCCTGAGACTCTGCTCCTCCTCATTCATTGTGTGAGGGACACTACAAGCCAGTAGCCACCTGAGTAGGGGCCAGGTTCTGGGTTTCAGGCAGTGGAGGCTAGTACTGGTATGTTCACTCTGATGCACGGGAGGCCCATGTGGGGAAGTGTGCTGCTGCACTATCCAGCTGTGTGTGTGTGTGTGTGTCAGCCAATGGTGGATCAAAGTGTTCTAGGCTAGCCCCAGTGGGGTATGTCCCTTAGGAGTCTTCACTCTGGCTCTACAGGACTCTGGGTCCAGTTGAAGTCTTGAACCATAACCTTGACCCACACCAGTCCCCCAACACACTTTATATACCACTGCCTGTGGACCTCCCATCCATCCCCTCTCCTAATGCCTTCCAGATGGACTGGAAGAATTATTTTGTTTCCCCTCACTGACACGTGGTTACGTGTAATCACGTCAGGCAGAATGCTGAACTGACAAATCCATATTGCTTTGGTTGACTGTGGAGAGAGCCATATGGCTTTGGTTGACTATGGAGAGATCCATATGGCTTTGGTTGACTATGGAGAGATCCATATGGCTTTGGTTGACTGTGGAGAGATCCATATGGCTTTGGTTGACTGTGGAGAGATCCATATGGCTTTGGTTGACTGTGGAGAGATCCATATGGCTTTGGTTGACTGTGGAGAGATCCATATGGCTTTGGTTGACTGTGGAGAGATCCATATGGCTTTGGTTGACTGTGGAGAGATCCATATGGCTTTGGTTGACTGTGGAGAGATCCATATGGCTTTGGTTGACTGTGGAGAGATCCATATGGCTTTGGTTGACTCTGGAGAGAGCCATATGGCTTTGGTTGACTGTGGAGAGAGCCATATTTCTTACTCTCCAGTTAAGTGAGCCCTCGTTACATTTACATATCAGTAATTTAGCAGACCCCTTCATTGGAGGTGGTTTCTGTCACAGTGGCTGACATTCTATTCACGATTTGTCCGGTAACCGTGGCTACTCATGTTTTTTTGTTTTCCATTTTCAAACAAACAATTAGACGTGGTTTTAGTACTACTATATCCTTCTCATTCCCTGCACATTTCCCTTAGCGTGGTATTTTGACTGCTTAAACTGACTGGTTCTAGTTAGCAGTTAGCGGCTAATGGAGTTGTACAGCCTTCCTGTGTCCATACCTGGATGCCTCTTCCCCCTTTAGCTCGGTCTGCATTGGGCAGTAAATCTGCCCCAGTGTTGAGTGTCCGTTGGATGCTGCAGTTGTGGGCGCCTGTCTCCCTTCACTGCTCCATGAACAGCAACCCATCCCTCAACCCCGCCCTCTTCCCTGGCCCCTGGTCCTCTCATCCAACCACACAGAGCAGACAATGCTAGCCATGGAAATTCAGAGCTAGGTCCAAAACAAACAAGTTCTATCTAGATCTACACAGAGGCTCAGAACATGAGTTGTGGGGAAAAAACATTGTCCTTTTGTCATACTTTTGTTTTGTTTAGATTTACAGGGTTCGTCCTCTGATTTAGTTTGGAGTATAGAGCATAGTTCAGCCGCTTGTTAAAGCAAACATGGCATTAAAACTGCGGACTGATTCCTAGGCCAACATTCCTGTTTGTTTAGCCCTAACCACTGCATGCGAGCACACCATTTAAGGCTCAGGGTTGCTCTGCTCTCTCTGTGTCAATGTGGACAATCAGAAACCACACAACCATCGACAGAGGCCTCCCTGTGGTGTAGCGCCTACAGGGGGCAGAGGAAGTGCCGTCGGTCTTCCCCAGGGAAGACTGACTGATTGACTGACGAGTCTGAAGGAAATCCAGAGAAACTGTTCTCTGCAGTTTATTTGTAAGACTTGGACAGTCAAACAAACCTCCACATGGGGTCTGTTCATTCGACTGTGTTGATGAAAATAATGATTTGGACCCGTTTACACACCTAAATAATGGAGTGTTCCTTCCAAAAGAATTTGCATTCCTGTTCTTAGCAGTAAGAAACAGAGCGGTAATATGTTGCCATGTATTCTTTGGTAGGGATATAGAAGGCAGGCGCTGTATTGCGTAAGCAGGCAGGTCTAGCTAGTCCCTGGAGTGCTTTTCTGACGTCACCACCGCTAGCTTGCTCTCCCTCATCTCTCACATCCAGACCCTTTGATGTTATATTTTGGTATAGAGACATTAACATTAATGAAGGGAAAGAAGGAAAACGCTCCCCTATTCGTGTTCCAATTCCACCTAGCTCAAACGGTACAGCTTTGTGTGTACGGTGTTGTGTTTACTATAGAGTTCACGCTATATGACCCCTTCTGATATGTCTCTAAGGGGGTGGTGATACTCAGAGGAGTACTCTACCCTGTCCTTCAGAGGCTGAACAGAGCCCATGCAGAGCCAGCTGTGTAGGTATACTGAGAGGGCCTAATGGGGAGATAAGGAGACTCTGAATGGAATCAGGACTATAATGAGAGGGTGTGTGTCTGTCTGGGTCTACTTAACAAAGCATTAAGGCCAGACTTGAAATACTACAATCTGCAACGAGAGAGAAGCCAGTGTCCTTAGCTTTGTTTTCATACACTCCTCACTACACATCTATTAGGCAGGGCTCCACAACAACCTTCACTGGGAAGCTAGCTCCTTGCAGTACCTTCATTATTTCGCTTTGTCAATTCTTCTGATTGCCCTTAGCTTCAGTGATGCGAAGAGCCTTTCTGGGTCAGTGTCTGTGTTATGACAACAGTAAGCTGTGGTACACACACACACACATTACTCAACCGTTATGTGTTTGGTGGTCAGCCAATACCATTGCTTAGATGACTGTGCAGATTTGAATAAAGGGAAGTGGTAATGAACGCCCTCGCTGATGTTTATGGGGAAGGGCAGCCCTGCCACCACCAATGCCACGTTGCTACCTCAATCCCACTGAGAGGGGTGTGTGGCTCCACTAACACATGTTCCCCTGCCCTGGACACTTAGTCTGGGGTTGGATTCCGATGGGTTCCAGTTGCCTGTGGTTGGAAAGTGGTGGCGGATCAGCTACCAAAGGCCTGCGTTATGTTTCAGATTCTCTCTGGTGGTTTAGACTAGAGCACCATACTGTACTTCATGACTCGTCTCCTTCATGACTCGTCTGATACAAGGAAACCCAGTGGGAATGTGAAACTAGGAGCTTCGTTATAGAATGCATTTGAATACGGAGTAGAGCAGTAGTCTGTGAATAAATTTACAGCTCACTCCATTTCCATTGTTCTTCTCCATTCATTAGCATTGGATATTATGCCCTAGTTCAGGGTCCACATATAACTGTTTTTGACCACATCCTTTCCTATTCCGCGTCATCTCTTTATCTAAGCAGTAGGATTGACTGTTGCACAATACTTCCATTCTGTGTTATGCAGTGTTTCGTTTCTACCGAGGACTGTGGGGTTTATTGCTGTCGTGTGTGTTTACACTGGGAACAGGACTGTGTCTAGTGGAGGTGTGTGTGTTAAGACTAGGAAGCTTACTGTGTCTACTGGGATTCGTGGGTTCAAGTCTCTTTTGGTAGGTTATTAGCACTCTTTCACTACAGGCTATAGCAGGCAGGCAGATATAGAGCTGTCACTACAGACTGTAGCAGGCAGGCAGATATAGAACTGTCACTACAGGCTATAGCAGGTAGGCAGATATAGAACTGTCACTACAGGCAGGCTATAGCAGGCAGGCAGATATAGAACTGTCACTACAGGCAGGCTATAGCAGGCAGGCAGATATAGAACTGTCACTACAGGCAGGCTATAGCAGGCAGGCAGATATAGAACTGTCACTACAGAAGGCAGGCAGATATAGAACTGTCACTACAGACAGGCTATAGCAGGCAGGCAGATATAGAGCTGTCACTACAGGCAGGCTATAGCAGGCAGGCAGATATAGAACTGTCACTACAGGCAGACTATAGCAGGTAGGCAGATATAGAGCTGTCACTACAGGCAGACTATAGCAGGCAGGCAGATATAGAACTGTCACTACAGGCAGACTATAGCAGGCAGGCAGATATAGAGCTGTCACTACAGGCAGACTATAGCAGGCAGGCAGATATAGAGCTGTCACTACAGGCAGACTATAGCAGGCAGGCAGATATAGAACTGTCACTACAGGCAGACTATAGCAGGCAGGCAGATATAGAGCTGTCACTACAGACAGGCTATAGCAGGCAGGCAGATATAGAACTGTCACTACAGACAGGCTATAGCAGGCAGGCAGATATAGAACTGTCACTACAGACAGGCTATAGCAGGCAGGCAGATATAGAACTGTCACTACAGGCAGACTATAGCAGGCAGGCAGATATAGAACTGTCACTACAGGCAGACTATAGCAGGTAGGCAGATATAGAGCTGTCACTACAGACAGGCTATAGCAGGCAGGCAGATATAGAACTGTGACTACAGGCAGACTATAGCAGGCAGGCAGATATAGAACTGTCACTACAGGCAGACTATAGCAGGCAGGCAGATATAGAACTGTCACTACAGGCAGACTATAGCAGGTAGGTAGATATAGAACTGTCACTACAGGCAGACTATAGCAGGCAGGCAGATATAGAACTGTCACTACAGGCAGACTATAGCAGGCAGGCAGATATAGAACTGTGACTACAGGCAGACTATAGCAGGTAGGCAGATATAGAGCTGTCACTACAGGCAGACTATAGCAGGTAGGCAGATATAGAGCTGTCACTACAGGCAGACTATAGCAGGTAGGCAGATATAGAGCTGTCACTACAGGCAGACTATAGCAGGTAGGCAGATATAGAACTGTCACTACAGACAGGCTATAGCAGGTAGGTAGATATAGAACTGTCACTACAGACAGGCTATAGCAGGTAGGTAGATATAGAACTGTCACTACAGGCAGACTATAGCAGGTAGGCAGATATAGAACTGTCACTACAGACAGGCTATAGCAGGCAGGCAGATATAGAACTGTCACTACCGACAGGCTATAGCAGGCAGGCAGATATAGAACTGTCACTACAGAAGGCAGGCAGATATAGAACTGTCACTACAGACAGGCTATAGCAGGCAGGCAGATATAGAACTGTCACTACAGGCAGACTACAGAAGGCAGGCAGATATAGAACTGTCACTACAGAAGGCAGGCAGATATAGAACTGTCACTACCGACAGGCTATAGCAGGCAGGCAGATATAGAACTGTCACTACAGGCAGACTATAGCAGGCAGGCAGATCTAGAACTGTCACTACAGACAGGCTATAGCAGGTAGGCAGATATAGAACTGTCACTACAGACAGGCTATAACAGGCAGGCAGATATAGAACTGTCACTACAGGCAGACTATAGCAGGCAGGCAGATATAGAACTGTCACTACAGGCAGACTACAGCAGGCAGGCAGATATAGAACTGTCACTACAGGCAGACTATAGCAGGTAGGCAGATATAGAACTATCACTACAGGCAGACTACAGAAGGCAGGCAGATATAGAACTGTGACTACAGAAGGCAGGCAGATATAGAACTGTGACTACAGAAGGCAGGCAGATATAGAACTGTGACTACAGAAGGCAGGCAGATATAGAACTGTGACTACAGAAGGCAGGCAGATATAGAACTGTGACTACAGAAGGCAGGCAGATATAGAACTGTGACTACAGGCAGACTACAGAAGGCAGGCAGATATAGAACTGTCTCTGCCCGGCTAAAGCAATTCAGTTCTAAAGATAGTCACAGTAGCTAATAGAACGCAAAAATGGAATGATGATTTTCTCTGAAAGAGGATAGATCACCTTCCAGCTACGCCACAATATTTTTTTTAAGAGTACCTTAAAAATAGGCTCGTACTGTGTTATTGACAAAGCAATTTGATGTTCCAATTACCTTTTAATGTACAGCCAGTAAGCATAGCGGTTATTATGGCTGAACAGTGCCTACCCTGTTCTCATGGGTCATCATATCAAAGATGGAGTGAGGCTTGTCTGTGAGCATGAGGTTGCTTATTGGTTGTTTTCCTTAGTAGAGAGAGGCTGGTGACCTTCATGGCTCTGTCTGTTTGGCTGGGCTTAGTTTATTTTTAGTTCTGTATGCTGATGGGTGCTGAGAGTGAGGTGTGGGTTGAGTGAGATGAGGACGGTACTGCTGAGTAAGAGGCCCTCCCCTGTTCCTCCCTTCCAAAGCTTCCACTTCCCACATCAAGTCTGGCCTAGGGCCTGTCAGTGTTTAACCAGCCTGGCAGTTCTGTTCTTATCTTGTTTTCTCCCTTTGAGGCTTTTGTGGAATTGCTCTCGGTCTCTCGGCCAGCTCCGGTCTGACTAGAGATCAATAATCATTGTTCCACCCGTTGGTTTCCTGAGTCGTGTAAAGGCCACGACAACGCCTCTTCCCCCTCAGAAGGCTGAAATGATTTGGCATGGGCCCTCAGATCCTCAAAGTTCTACAGCTGCGCCATTGAGAACATCTTGACTGGCTGCATCACTGCTTGGTATGGCAACTGCTCGGCATCGGACCGCAAGGCGCTACAGAGGATAGCCCCCAAAATGCAGCATTTTCTTACATTTCTACATATCCTGCACTCATTTGAGGTCATTTCGACACTGCCACGCAGGGCAGCATGATATGGGCAAACAATGTAGGCCTTATGTTTAACCAAATATTGAAATTGAGATTTTGAGCAAAACACTTGGGTGACCTGTTGGAATCATGGAAATATAATGATTATTCTATAGAATATAATAGTGGGTACTTTGAATACAGTGTAGTTTGACATGACATCAAGTTAAAATGCCAGGGAGGAGTTATTGTGACAGGTTAGGAACCAAAAGTGTTAAGTGTTTCCTAGGGGACATTATAATCTTTGGCTACATTTGAATGTTTTCTCTTAGCTACTTCATGTAGCGAAAATATTAATGCTTCTCATATTCGTTTTTGATTTAGAAGATACTGTTGCATAAACAACATGCTGATTCAGGTCTACACCATCACTGTTATTATCAGGCTGTATAGCTAATTACGTTTGCTCTGACTCAGTAAATGTATTAGCTAGCGATTAGCATTAGGTGCTATCAAGATTTAGGCCCAACTTGCTAAGAAAATACAAACTATCTATTTGCAGATGTAACAAACACAAACTAATAGTGTAATTATAGAATGCTAGTGGATTTATATTAAGAAGTGAAAACACCATTGTTGTCATCAACATTGCTGCATGTGCTGCGTTGACCATAAAAAAGCAAGTGTCTCGTGGTCGAGGAACAACATCCGCTCCTTGAGTGACGGGCGGTGCTAGGTCTATGTGGAAAGTGACATGGAGAGAAAGGGAGCGTAGAGATGACTCAAGTAGCAATGTAAACTATATAATTGGACACTACATACAGGGTGTCACATTTAACTACCCAAACATTCAAATGCCCTTATAGAAGGTAAAGTAAAAACCCAAACCTGTCCCTGCATCAATACCGGTATATAGTAAAATATGGGATACCGCCCAGCTCTACATCCAGGACCTCTATATCTGGCAGTGTCAGTGGAAGGTCCTAAACATTTTCAATGTGTTCAGCCACCCAAGACTGTTGTCTCTGCTGCCGTACGGAAAACGGTACCAGAGTGCCAAGTCTGGGACCAAAAGGCTCCTAAACAACTCCATCCTCCAGTCCATAAGACAGCTGAACTGTTAATCAAATGGCTATTTGTTTTGACTCCATTATTGCACTGGCTCTATGTGCACTCACTGGACTCTACCCGCGCACTCACTGGACTCTACCCGCGCACTCACTGGACTCTACCCGCGCACTCACTGGACTCTACCCGCGCACTCACTCGACTCTACCCGCGCACTCACACATGCTAACTACACTGACACGCCAACACACACGCATTCATATTGTCGCTACACACACTCTTTCACACACACTGTTACTATTCTGTTGATTATTTAATTACATGTACATATTACCTCAACTACCTCGTACCCCTGCACATTGACTCGGAACCGGTACTCCTTGTATATAGTTTTGTTATTTTGTGTTACCATTTCTTAATTTTTTTATTTGTGAATTTTCTTTTTAACTCTACGTTGTTGGGAAAGAGCTCGTAAGTCAGCATTTCCTGTTTTATTCTGCGCATTTGTAACAACCGCCAGATTAAATTGATTCTGATTTATCAAGCAGAGCTGTGGAGAAGAGATGTTTCAAGCCTCTTTCAAAGAAGAAAGTGGAAAACGCGGGCGTTTCCCCTGCATGGTTTGTTGTTGAACAACACTGTCTTCTCCCCTGCTGACACTCACGTGGGGAGGTTCTCTCTCTCTCCTCTCACTGTCCCCTGGCTCTCTTCTGCTATCCTGTACCTTGTCCCCCTGGCTTTCTCTCCTCATTCTCTTACTGTTTTCCTCTCCTTTCTCTTTTCCTCTTCTCACATTCTGCTCCTCTGTCTCCTCCCGTTGGAGTAGTTGCTATGGAGTGGGAGGGAGGGTGAAGCACGTTGGTGAATCATTCGCTCTGCTGCCTGGCAGGGCCTTGGCCTACTTGTTTTGTCCCGCTAGTCGGTAACAGTTGTCAGGGATCACCCTACACAATTGTCATTGGACAAGTCTCAAATGACACCCATTACTATAGCCTATACAGTGAGTGTAAGTACACCTTCCTATTTTTTTGTTGCACCCCCCCATGTTGACTCCAATGCTTCCCACAGTTGTGGAATTGGCTGGATGTCCTTTGGGTGGTGGACTATTCTTGATAAACATGGGAAACTGTTGAGCGTGTGAAACTCAGCAGTGTTGATGTTTGACACAAACCGGTGCGCCTGGCACCTACTACCATACCCCGTTCAAAGGCACTTAAATATTTTGTCTTTCCCATTCATCCTCTGAATGGCACACAAACACAATCCACATCTCAATTGTTTCAAGGCTTACAAATCCTTCTTTAAGCCTTCATCTATGCTGATTTTGAAGTAGATTTAACAAGTGACATCAATAAGGGATCATAGCTTTGTCTGCCATGGAAATACCAGGTGTCCTTAATGTTTTTTACACTCGGTGTGTAGTGCATTCGTTTTGAACAGAGCCCTGTGTGGTGAGATGGACCTGTCAGTTCTCACTGTGGACAGACAGGAGTCTGGTGGGTGACTGTTAAATACTAGACCTAGGCTGTATGGTTTCCCCTCTGCAGGTGGACTGCCTATCATGTGTATTCACACTCACTCACTCTGATATATCTTTATGGATATTTGACTCCCTTAGACTCTTCTCCTTTTAATCATGTCCAATGTCATTACATAAATGACTTTTCCAATACCATTTCCCGCCCAGCCACTATCACTTCCTGACTTTCAGGAGACCAAGAATGTCGCTGGGATGGCCAGGCTTGATTAACTCTGATCATCTGGAGGGGTCGTTCATTCTTACTGCTCTGCTTAAGGTAAAAACCAATGTCCCCCTGTGTACTGCTGCTTGTTAATGTGTCTCTCTTTCCTTCTCCTTCTCTCTGCAGTGAACAGAGTATCTGTCAGGCGCGGGCCGCTGTCATGGTGTATGACGATGCCAATAAGAAATGGGTTCCAGCCGGCGGCTCCACGGGCTTCAGCAGAGTGCACATATACCACCACACGGGCAACAACGCCTTCCGGGTGGTGGGACGCAAAATACAGGACCATCAGGTGACTCACTGGGACTTAGGCCTAGATGATGTGTGACGCATAGTAGTGCTTACTGTATATGAATATAAATGCTACAGTATATAAAGCTTTTAAAAGTTGTGGTTAGTTTAAAGTGGGACTGGGATTTCACATGTGACTTGAAACTGCGCTGATCTGATGACTCTAGACTTCTTTATACTTTATTCAGTCTGACCTGTGTCAGTAGGAAAGCAGTCTGGCAGCCATCTTGCTTCTCTGTGTCTCTCAGGAATGACCCAGTGTCTCTCGGGAATGATCAGCGCTGTAATTGAAAACAGGTCTGAGAGCTTTCCTGCTCCACCAGTCACTAGCACATGACAGCCATGTCTGGACTGGCAGAGCCAAGGTCTCAAAAACATCAATCAATCTGTCTTTGTCCCTGGTCCAAGAGTGAAGCCCATGGTTAGCTATAGAGTCAACAGAGGGGGGCAACAATGTAGCTCCATGCCAGAGAGGAAACGTAAGTCTCCTGCATTCCTCTCCACTGACTCTGGCTTACTGTCTTACTCCATATGATATGATCGACCAGACAGCCAGTGATACACATCTGTATTTAATGAAGGGAACATTTTAGTGAACAATTAGAGGATGGCCTGTTCTCAGGAAAAATAGAAGACCTATTTCGAGAAACGCAACACCAGGTGCTGCTGAATCGTTTCCACGGCACCAGACTACACCGCTCTGATTGGCGGATTAGTGTCTGAGCTGATTGTTGTCTGTTTTGTAGCCCTCTGTGTATTTCTAGTGTACACACTACTGATGACCTCGGCCCGAAACCGGCTCCTGGGTTTTTAGCAGAACCCCCCCACCCCTCCAATTCAGTTATGTCAGCAGGAACTGACAAACTCCGTTATTCTCATTACAAACAAACTGGTTCGTGAGCCTCCTATCTGCAACTCTCTCTCTTTCCCCTGAAAATTGATCCCCTGAAATAGACTTGAAGGAAGCCATGATAAACTCTTGACTGTTTTCAGCTTTAAGAGTGAATCGTTTTTAGTTTCTGAACTGAGGTTTATTATCCTGCCATGGTTGGGACTGAACAGATGGTTAGCTTGGTCTGACTTGATCCTGCATTTGTTTCCTCTACCTGTCTGGGAGCAACTCCCTCAGTGCATCAGACTGTTGTGATTTAGTTGATTTCACTGTAATGGTGTTCGTCAGTGGATATACTTTCACACCATCTAGTGCTGTTCCTTTGTTGATATAGGATCCCAGGGCCTCATTGGCATGCAGGAAGAGTGTATGTGTAGAGGGCTGAGTACAGTACTAGTGTTGTCCACTGAGGCATTGTGTACATCCAGGGATGAGCAACTGACGCAACATCATTTCAAAGATCATATAAGGAAATCGGTCAATTTAAATAAATTCATGAGGCCCTAATCTATGGATTTCACATGACTGTGAATACAGATATATGTATCTGTTGGTCACTGGTACCTTTAAAAAATAAAAAGTAGGTGCGTGGATCAGAACCAGACAGTATCTGGTGTGACCACCATTTGCCGCATGCAGCGTGACACATCCCCTTCGCATATAATTAATCAGGCTGTTGATTGTGGCCTGTGGAATGTTGACCTACTTCTCTTTGATGGCTGTGCGAAGTTGCTAGATATTGGCGGGAACTGGAACACGTTGTCATACATGTCGATCCAGAGCATCCCAAATATGCTCAATTGGTGATATATCTGGTGACTATGCAGGCCATGAAATAACTTGGAAATATTCAGCTTCCATGAATTGTGTACAGATCCTTGCTACATTATTATTCTGAAACATGAGGTGCCTCAGGAACCCTTCACGGTGTCTCTGTGCATTAAAATTGCTATCGATAAAATGCAATTGTGTTCATTGTCTGCAGCTTATGCCTGCCCATACCATAACCCCACAGCCACCATGCAGCACTCCGTTCACAACGTTGACATCAGTAAACCGCTCTCCCACGCGATGCCATACACATGATATGTGGTTGTGAGGCCGGTTGGACGTAGTGCCAAATTCTCTAAAATGACGTTTGAGGCAGCTTATGGTAGAGAAAGGAACATTCAGTTCTCTGGCAACAGCTCTGGTAGACATTCCTGAAGTCAACATGCTAATTGTATGCTCCCTCAACCCCATCTGTGGCGTTGTGTTGTGTGACAAAATGGCACATTTTAGTGGCCTTTTCTTGTTCACAACAGAAGGTGCACCTGTGTAATGATCATGCTGTTTAATCAGCTTCTTGATATGCAACGCCTGTCAGGTGTATAGAATATCTGGAGAAATGCGGACTTACAGGGATGTAAACAAATTTGTGCACAACATTTTAGAGAAATAAGCTTTTTGTGCCTATGGAAAATGTCTGGGATCTTTTTATTTCAGCTCATGAAACGTGGGACCAACACATTGCGTTTATTTTTGTTCAGTGTGTTTTTTTTAGTAATGGAGTCTGTCTCAATTGACTATTGCGAGAATAGTAGAATACACAAGGTGCAACTTAAAAATTTGGTTGTGCGTCAGCAGTTTTTTCTTAAGTCAGTCAATTAGCAAGTCTGCACACACAAAAAAGAATATATTGCTAAATTACTTTCATGGTCGAATTACCGGCTGGGGGGCCCCATTTTTGATTTTTGTTAGTCACCGTCACTCACACACACACATCCTATAAACAAATGCAAACATTTCTCTCTGTCGTATAGTAAAATGTGTAAAATTGTAGGAAATAAGCTGTTAAACAGCTCATTTTCCTCTCCACCCCATAGCAAAGTTAGTATAATTGCATGAAATTAACTCCAAAACGTACAAAAAATGATCAAGAGGGGGGCCACAAAAATGGAATGGATGTTTGATCACAAACCTGCGAGCCACTGTGCCCCTCATGAGTTCAGATTTGTCTGTGGCCCCCACCCCCATCAAAGTTGGCCGTCTCTGATACAGAGGCACAGAGGAGAGGACAGGGCCTTTTGCTGCGGTGGTAGATCCTGTTACATACTGTAGCGGCCTCAGGAGAGGCCCATGGGGGGAGAGCGGGATGGAGGAGTGGAGGACTGGTCAGACGATTGGAGAAAGGAGGCACTGCAGTTCCAGCTAAAGTATGCATATCATTATCATGTCGGTTGGCTGGTTACAAACTCTAAAAGTGTATTTTAGTTCTAAGTCTAGTATCCCTCTTTATTGGATTGGTCAACTCTCCCAGAAGCTTAATAGTTAAACTTACTGCACTCAGTTGACAGGCTTTTATTCTCTCTGTGACATGTTTCTGGTGAGTATCATGCAGCCAGTGATTCAGACAGAGGTGTGGTATTGGGGGGGGGTCAGACATAAGCACAAAGACCACAGTGGCTTCCTGATTCAGAGTTTCCTGCCATAATACGGTTGAGTAAATCCAGGAAGTTTGGAGTCTCAGCGTGGTGCCTCGCTCCCCTCAGAGAACTGATTCCACGGAGGCCAGTTAAAGACGATACCAAAGCCAGCCCTGATGCAGGGGGTGACAATGACCGATTTGAGTGCAATCCTACTATTTCATTATTGGATTTTTTTTCTTCTTTAAAGACTTTATGAAAAACCACTTTTTGTTCCCCCTGAAGCAATAAGCCCTGACCTAGTTCCTTCCCCCCATTCACCTTGTGAAGGTCTTGTTTCTCTGGAGTGCCTGACCCCGGTCCTCCTGCCTACTAGGCCACTTGCTGTAGAGCAGAGGTATTTAACGCAGTGGAAAAGCCTCTATGATCTTGTTTCATTTTACCAATGCAATAAAGAGCTTCTGTCAGTCACTTTTGTCCTTACAGTTGATGTATATTGCGTATACTAAAAACACACATCAGTTTCTAAATACTGATCCAGTAGTCTCTCGCCTGTGATGACGAAGGTTTTCATAGTGCAGTCTCCAGTGTATCGAGGTCTTGCTGTTGTCTCCACAGCTGCTGAGCGATGCAGAATCCATACCCTCAAGGCCCAGCCATGTCTTGTGATGGATGAGCACAGCAGACAGACCCCAGGAGTGTGTGTGAAGACACTGCGCGTGTGTGACCGTGTGTGTGAACAGCGTCATGGGAGGCTGTTTACCCAGTGACGCTGTGTATGACGAGGAGGTGTGACCAATCCATCCAACACACAGGTTTCGGTGGAAGCGGTGCCGGTCACCATGTGCTTTATCAGCAATCCCAGAACCCTCTCTGTCTTCTCCCTGACATCTCCCGTCCTGTGGGCCTGTCATTTTAATCCTGCTGCTGTTCATGTCACAAATGGGGTAAAAAATCCCTTCTCACATAGACACCATCACTGTAGACACATAACGTGCACACACAATTCGTAGATACTGCTTACACACCACCCACACCAGCCAGGCTCCATTCACATCTCCATCTGAACCTGAGGATTTATCTTTCACATGTAGGAGGAACTAGTCTTCTTAGAACTGGGTTCACATGATAATTAGACACAGTGTAAGCCCATGTTGACAGTGTTCTGTGTCTGCATTCTGCGTCTGTCGCAGCTAACTGGTTACATTGTAGTAGCACACGGACTAGATAAGATATTCGTGAAGCATTTGTAAGACTTTCATAAGCACTTGGTCGTTATGTACCATCTAAGGATGACTAGACCTTATACTCCTTTATACTTCCAGCGCCGACAGAGATGGCCGCCTCGCTTCGCGTTCCTAGGAAACTATGCAGTTTTTTGTTTTTTTACGTGTTATTTCTTACATTAGTACCCCAGGTCATCTTAGGTTTCATTACATACAGTCGAGAAGAACTACTGAATATAAGATCAGCGTCAACTCACCATCAGTACGACCAAGAATATGTTTTCCGCGACGCGGATCCTGTGTTCTGCCTTACAAACAGGACAACGGAATGGATCGCATGCAGCGACCCAAGAAAACGACTCCGAAAAAGAGGGAAACGTAGCGGTCTTCTGGTCAGACTCCGGACAAGGGCACATCGCGCACCACTCCCCAGCATTCTTCTTGCCAATGTCCAGTCTCTTGACAACAAGGTTGATGAAATCCGAGCAAGGGTAGCATTCCAGAGGGACATCAGAGACTGCAATGTTCTCTGCTTCACGGAAACATGGCTTACTGGGAAGACGCTATCCGATGCGGTGCAGCCAACGGGTTTCTCCACGCATCGCGCCGACAGAAACAAACATCTTTCTGGTAAGAAGAGCGGCGGGGCGTATGCCTCATGACTAACGAGACATGGTGTGATGAAGGAAACATACAGGAACTCAAATCCTTCTGTTCACCTGATTTAGAATTCCTCACAATCAAATGTAGACCGCATTATCTTCCAAGAGAATTCTCTTCGATTATAATCACAGCCGTATATATCCCCCCCAAGCAGACACATCGATGGCTCTGAACGAACTTTATTTAACTCTTTGCAAACTGGAAACCATTTATCCGGAGGCTGCATTCATTGTAGCTGGGGATTTTAACAAAGCTAATCTGAAAACAAGACTCCCTAAATTTTATCAGCATATCGATTGCGCAACCAGGGGTGGTAAAACCTTGGATCATTGTTACTCTAACTTCCGCGACGCATATAAGGCCCTGCCCCGCCCCCCTTTCGGAAAAGCTGACCACGACTCCATTTTGTTGATCCCTGCCTACAGGCAGAAACTTAAACAAGAGGCTCCCACGCTGAGGTCTGCCCAACGCTGGTCAGACCAAGCTGACTCCACACTCCAAGACTGCTTGCATCACGTGGACTGGGACATGTTTCGTATTGCGTCAGATGAAAATATTGACGAATACGCTGATTCGGTGTGCGAGTTCATTAGAACGTGCGTCGAAGATGTCGTTCCCATAGCAACGATAAAAACATTCCCAAACCAGAAACCGTGGATTGATGGCAGCATTCGCGTGAAACTGAAAGCGCGAACCACTGCTTTTAATCAGGGCAAGGTGTCTGGTAACATGTCCGAATATAAACAATGCAGCTATTCCCTCCGCAAGGCTATTAAACAAGCTAAGCGTCAGTACAGAGACAAAGTGGAATCTCAAATCAATGGCTCAGACACAAGAGGCATGTGGCAGGGTCTACAGTCAATCACGGACTACAAGAAGAAACCCAGCCCAGTCACGGACCAGGATGTCTTGCTCCCAGGCAGACTAAATAACTTTTTTGCCCGCTTTGAGGACAATACAGTGCCACTGACACGGCCTGCAACGAAAACATGCGGTCTCTCCTTCACTGCAGCCGAAGTGAGTAAGACATTTAAACGTGTTAACCCTCGCAAGGCTGCAGGCCCAGACGGCATCCCCAGCCGCGCCCTCAGAGCATGCGCAGACCAGCTGGCCGGTGTGTTTACGGACATATTCAATCAATCCCTATACCAGTCTGCTGTTCCCACATGCTTCAAGAGGGCCACCATTGTTCCTGTTCCCAAGAAAGCTAAGGTAACTGAGCTAAACGACTACCGCCCCGTAGCACTCACTTCCGTCATCATGAAGTGCTTTGAGAGACTAGTCAAGGACCATATCACCTCCACCCTACCTGACACCCTAGACCCACTCCAATTTGCTTACCGCCCAAATAGGTCCACAGACGATGCAATCTCAACCACACTGCACACTGCCCTAACCCACCTGGACAAGAGGAATACCTATGTGAGAATGCTGTTCATCGACTACAGCTCGGCATTCAACACCATAGTACCCTCCAAGCTCGTCATCAAGCTCGAGACCCTGGGTCTCGACCCCGCCCTGTGCAACTGGGTACTGGACTTCCTGACGGGCCGCCCCAGGTGGTGAGGGTAGGCAACAACATCTCCTCCCCGCTGATCCTCAACACGGGGGCCCCACAAGGGTGCGTTCTGAGCCCTCTCCTGTACTCCCTGTTCACCCACGACTGCGTGGCCACGCACGCTCCAACTCAATCATCAAGTTTGCGGACGACACAACAGTGGTAGGCTTGATTACCAACAACGACGAGACGGCCTACAGGGAGGAGGTGAGGGCCCTCGGAGTGTGGTGTCAGGAAAATAACCTCACACTCAACGTCAACAAAACTAAGGAGATGATTGTGGACTTCAGGAAACAGCAGAGGGAACACCCCCTATCCACATCGATGGAACAGTAGTGGAGAGGGTAGCAAGTTTTAAGTTCCTCGGCATACACATCACAGACAAACTGAATTGGTCCACTCACACTGACAGCGTCGTGAAGAAGGCGCAGCAGCGCCTCTTCAACCTCAGGAGGCTGAAGAAATTCGGCTTGTCACCAAAAGCACTCACAAACTTCTACAGATGCACAATCGAGAGCATCCTGGCGGGCTGTATCACCGCCTGGTACGGCAACTGCTCCGCCCTCAACCGTAAGGCTCTCCAGAGGGTAGTGAGGTCTGCACAACGCATCACCGGGGGCACCTGCCCTCCAGGACACCTACACCACCCGATGTTACAGGAAGGCCATAAAGATCATCAAGGACATCAACCACCCGAACCACTGCCTGTTCACCCCGCTATCATCCAGAAGGCGAGGTCAGTACAGGTGCATCAAAGCTGGGACTGAGAGACTGAAAAACAGCTTCTATCTCAAGGCTATCAGACTGTTAAACAGCCACCATTGAGTGGCTGCTGCCTACACACTGTCATTGACACTGACCCAACTCCAGCCACTTTAATAATGGGAAATGATGTAAATATATCACTAGCCACTTTAAACAATGCTACCTTATATAATGTTACTTACCCTACATTATTCATCTCATATGCATACGTATATACTGTACTCTACATCATCGACTGCATCCTTATGTAATACATGTATCACTAGCCACTAACTATGCCACTTTGTTTACTTTGTCTACATACTCATCTCATATGTATATACTGTACTCGATACCATCTACTGTTTGCTGCTCTGTACCATCACTCATTCATATATCCTTATGTACATATTCTTTATCCCCTTACACTGTGTATAAGACAGTAGTTTTAGAATTGTTAGTTAGATTACTTGTTGGTTATCACTGCATTGTCGGAACTAGAAGCACAAGCATTTCGCTACACTCGCATTAACATCTGCTAACCATGTGTATGTGACAAATAAAATTTGATTTGATTTGACCCGGGACGATTAAAAATTTAAAAAAATGTTTTATTGAACCTTTATTTAGCTAGTCAGTTGAGAACAAATTCTTATTTACAATGACGGCCTACCACGGCCAAACCGTAACCCGGATGACGCTAGGCCAATTGTGAGCCAGATACCAGTATTGTAATATTTTTCTGTTGGTAAAAATTAACTATTTTGTCCTTTAGAAACCTGCTGTATGTAAAACATTGCATGTTGTAGCTTGGAAAATATATACATGTGACTCTGGGTGAGTTTGTTTCCAACATTAGGTCTGTTTTCCTCAGTAGGTTTTATTTCCTTGCCACAATACTAACGAGTATCACAATATTGGTATCATCCCGGCCCCTAAGTATAACCCAAACCCAAGAGTTAACTCTAAACTGCATGACATGGAAAATCCACCTGCAATAGGATTTATGTCGTCACAAATGTTCTATTCATACTCTGCTTTAGTAATTCAGTAAGTTGATAATAGAGGAACATGTTTCTATATTCCATCATAACTCGGTCAGACTTCATACACTGACAGACTTGAATCTACATAATCCTGTAGCGTATTAAGTTCTTTGGTGGATTTCTGGTTTCTCCTAATGAGCAGAGAAATTCAAAAGTACACGCACTGTGTGATTAGTATTGATGTGATTATTGACTTCTATCTCAAATTTGAGACAGGATAAATGCAAAATGCGTCGATTTAATAGCTCTTATTATTATCCGACTGACTGCTACCTGTCTGAATTAGTTTAGTGGAGGGAATCGTTAAGAGAAAGACTCTGTCTGGTTGTGGCGTTGGCCCCTCAGAGAACCTTTCTATTTGAAGAATATGAACCCAACAAAAACATGACCAAGAACCAGCACGTTCAGTTTTTCCTTCAATTGCAGCATCTATAGGCTACTTTTCCCTTTGCAATGACTCTTTCAATTGGTGACAACAGCAGTGAAATCTATAGCTAGGCCTTGAATGCCTCTCCGAGCCTGACTCGTTTAAAGTCTCATAGGGGTCCAGAGTGATTCTCGGCCAGGATACAGTACAGCTGATTTCTGATAGAGGCTAGTTTAACTATTTGTGTGCTGTGTTTCTCTGGCTGGTGTCGAACTGACACCCGTTTAGTTTTCTCTGCTCTTCTGTGTGCCTCAGTGAGCTCATCAACAATAAATGATAGAACAGATGATATAAATCTCTGGCCTGGCTGCCTAGAGGGAAAAAAAGTGAGAAATATTCACTTTCAAGAGCCAAAGGAATGTTCTAATTCAATTATAGATTTTTGAAATGAACTTTGTGCAGATATTCTAGCTATTTTTTCCCTACGGCTTTTCGCGAACCTTAGCATTCTAGAAGTGAAGAACTACCTCAGGCTCTGAATAATTGCTTGTGAGCTGAACGCATCTCATTCGATACCCTCCAGTTGTTTATGAAAGGTGTGCTAATGTTTCTCTGACCTGAAGACTTATAGACACAGGGTTGCTCTTTAGTCCTATGCCAAAGCTGTTAAAACACCACATTTATCATTCAAGGTCCCTTAGACTATCACCACACTTACTACAGTAAAGTATATGTTCCCTCCCCAAAATTTTGGCACTGAACAAATTTCCGGTCTGCTGAGCGCGAACTTGAATGTTGTGAAAATTCTGTGTAACTTCCGTCGCACATTTACTGTGAACATTGAGGCTGTACCCGCTTCGCAGGTAGCTTAGTGGTTAGAGCATTGGGCCAGTAACCGAAAGGTTGCTGGATTGAATCCCCGAGCTGACAAGGTAAAAATCTGTTGTTCTGCCCTTGAGCAAGGCACTTAACCCACTGTTCCCCAGGCGCCCGAGACATGGATGTCGATTAATGCAGCCCCCGCACCTCTGATTCAGAGGGGTTGGGTTAAATGCGGAAGACACATTTCAGTTGAAGGCATTCAGTTTGTTCAACTGGCTAGGTACCCCCCTTTAAGTTAGTTTTAACAGTGGCCAAGTAGGCAACTGTGGCGATTTAACTATAGTGTAGGACTACCAAAGTGGCCTACCATCAAAAACAACTAACATTTTAACATGGAAATAGCTGTTCTATCATTCAGCCTACAGTAGCAGCCAATGTGTGGTGTTCAATGCCTACATTCCATGAGACAAAAAAACATGCAGGGCTTGACACAAAGCTGTTTTTCCACTTGTCCTTCAGACAAGGTGACTGAAAATATGAGGCAAGAAACCACTTTACAAAATAAAATGAATTATTATTCCCATTCTCTGCCTATTGGCTACTTAGCTTATTCAAGACCTTCTCAAAATACAACACTTTCCCTTTAAGACATAAACATCTCTTTACCTGACTCCCTGTTCAAAGATGGCTAGAAATACACACATTTTCTGCTCTCGTTGGAAGAAACCGCTCTCCCATTGTTGACTAGAAATGAGTTAACTGGGCTAATAACTCACTACCAAAGAATATGAACAAATGTGCTCACGTGGCTACATGCAGCTCTCACTTTGATCTCAAAACAAGCACATTTACTCCCGACCGTTCATACTATAGACTAAACGCAGTCCAGTTCAAAGTGATAAGGCTATTTCCATATAGGCCTACTTCAGCTCTGATTGGTTATGGCGCTCCGGTCTGTGTAGAGTACAGGCCTGAGTTTGTCAATGCAAAGAATCCTACTCCAATGCCCTCTGCCTACAAGAAAATCTCTTGCACAGTTAGTTTTGCATACTAAATCTTGCCTAGTTTGTTTTGTTTCGGTATATTATACTGAAAGTGGCTAATATTGTGTTGATTCGAACACAATTCCGCCAGTAGAGCGAAACGCTGAGTGTTAACTAATGGGGGGAAACTGTAGCGGGCTCATTATTCTTCTGCACGGCAGTCTGAGGGGAGCTGCGCGCATTCACACAGCTCTGAGGGAACATTGGTAGTAGACTGACTGACTGAGGTTGTATTAGCTGTAATGTATGACTCTTATGAACTCTAAAAACATAATTTCCTTACCTGTAATCACGATACACTTGTTTTGAGCAACACAAATAGTCAATCAAATGTATTTCTAAAGACCTTCTTACATCAGCTGATGTCACAAAGTGCTGTACAGAAACCCAGCCTAAAACCCCAAACAGCAAGCAATGCAGGTGTAGAAGCACAGTGGTTAGGAAAAACTCCCTAGAAAGGCCAAAACCTAGGACCAGCAGGGTCAGAACCAGAACCAGGCTATGAGGGGTGGCCAGTCCTCTTCTGGCTGTGCCAGGTGGAGATTATAACAGAACATGGCCAAGATGTTCAAATGTTCATAGATGACCAGCAAGGTCAAATAATAATAATCACAGTGGTTGTCGAGGGTGCAACAGGTCAGCACCTCAGGAGTAAATGTCAGTTGGCTTTTCATAGCCGATCATTGAGAGTATCTCTACCGCTCCTGCTGTCTCTAGAGAGTTGAAAACAGCAGGTCTGGGACAGGTAGCACGTCCGGTGAACAGGTCAGGAGTTCCAAGGCCGCAGGCAGAACAGTTGAAACTGGAGCAGCAGCATGGCCAGGTGGACTGGGGATAGCAAGGAGTCATCATGCCAGGTAGTCCTGAGGCATGGTCCTAGGGCTCAGGGAGAAAGAGAGGTGTCAAGAGAGAGAGAGAACGAACACGCTGGATAAGACATGAGAAATACTCCAGATATAACAGACTGACCCTGCCCCCCGACACAAACAACTGCAGCATAGGTACTGGAGGCTGAGACCGGAGGGGTTGGGAGACACTGTGGCCCTGTCCGACGATACCCCCGGACCAGATAGGATATAACCCCACCCATTTTGCCACAGCACCCACACCACTAGAGGGATATCTTCAACCACCAACTTACCATCCTGAGACAAAGCAGAGTATAGCCCACAATGATCTCCGCCACGGCACAACCCAAGTAGTCCTCACAGAATAGCTATCCAAACCATCTCACTCGCTCTCCCTATCCTTCTCCCTAGAAGTGCACCATAGTCCCTGTGGCAAGAAAGCAAAGGTAAGCTGGCTAAATGACTACCGCCCTGTAGCACTCATGAAAGTAGCCATGAAGTGCTTTGAAAGGCTAGCCATGGCTCACATAAACACCATCCCGGAAACCCTAGACCAAATCCAATTCGTATACAGCCCCAACAGATCCACAGATGACGCAATCTCAATCGCACTGCCCTTTCCCACATGGACAAATGGAACACCTATGTGAAAATGCTCAGAATTCAACACCATATTGCCCTCAAAGCTCATCACTAAGCTAAGGACATTGGGACTAAACACCTCCCCCTGCAACTGTATCCCTGACTTCCTGACGTGCTGCCCCCAGGTGGTGAAGGTAGGCAACCCTTACCTGCCACGCTGATCCTCAACACTGGTGCCCCTCAGGGATGTGTGCTTAGTCCCCTCCTTTACTCCCTGTTCACCCACAACTACATGGCCAAACATGACTCCAACACCATCAAGTTTGCTGACAACACAACGGTGGTGGGCCTGATCACCGACAACGATGAGACAGCCTACAGGGAGGTCAGAGACCTGGCAGTGTGGTGCCAGCACAACAACCTCTCCCTCAACCTGAGCAAGACAAAGGAGCTGATCATGGACTACAGGAAAAGGCGGGCTGAACACATACCCGGTAACATCGACAGGGCTGTAGTGGAGTGGGTTGAGAGTTTCAAGTTCCATGGTGTTCACATCACCAACAAACTGTCATGGTTCAAACACGGCACGACAATGCCTTTGCCCCCCCAGGAGACTGAAAAGACTTGGCATGGTTCCCCAGATCCTCAAAGTTCTACAGCTGCACCATCGAGTGCATCTTGACCGGTTGCATCACTGTCTGGTATGGAAACTCCTCGGCATCCAACCGTACGCCGCTACAGACTGGAGTGAGTACGTCCCAGTATATCACTGGCTTCCTGCCAGGACCTATATACTAGGCGGTGTCAGAGGAAGGCCCAAAAAACTCAGACTCCAGTCACCCAAGTCCTAGACTGTTCTCTCTGCTACCAAGTCTACATCCAAAAGGCTCCTTATTAACAGGTTCTACCCCCAAGCCATAAGACTGCTGAATAATTAATCAAGTGGCCTCCCGGACTATTTGCATTGACACAGACCCTTTTTGTTTTTACACTGCTGCTACTCACGGTGTATTATCTATGCATAGTCACTTTACCCCTAACTTCATGTACAAATGACCTTGACTACCGGTTCCCCCGCACATTGACTCGCTACTGGTACCCCGTGTACATAGCCTTGTTATTTTGTTACTTTTTATTACATTTTTTGCTTTAGTTTATTTAGTAAATATTTTCTTAACCAACAATCGAGTTAAGGGCTTGTAATTAAGCATTTAATTTCACCTGTTGTATTCGACACGTGACAAATACAATTTGATAATTGTTTTGAGCATCACCAGTAGTCCTCTAAGGAATTGAAATTAGCTATCAAAACCATCTCAAAAACCATCCCTCTCTCTCGATCTCCCCCCATCTCTCTCGATCCCCTCTCTCTCCCCCTTTCTATCCTTCTCCAGGTGGTAATAAACTGTGCCATTCCCAAGGGGCTCAAGTACAACCAGGCCACACAGACCTTCCACCAGTGGCGCGATGCCAGGCAGGTCTACGGACTCAACTTTGGCAGCAAAGAGGATGCCAACGTATTCGCCAGTGCCATGATGCATGCCCTGGAGGTGCTCAACTCTCAGGACACAGGTGAGGGTGAGCTCTGCTGACCGACGGGAAGAATATCTGCTGTAATGACCTGGGATATCCAGCTCTCTTTGGTGTTTTGACAAATGCGAGGTGGTCTTGCCTGTTGCCGTCCTGTTGCTTCAGCCATTGCAAGTAGTCGTAGTGAGAGGTGTCCTGCATGTTTAGTGGGCAAGGATGCACAACTCTTAGCTGATGTAAAAGCTGGGTAAGGGTTAGCCTTGGAGTGTTGTTCTCAGACACACTGGTTAATCTGACTAGGTATTGGTAGATTTAAGCAGGACCCAAGAGGTAGAGCGAAACCCTCTATAAATGTCATCACAGTTGAGCGTCACATTAAAACTACAGTACTTGACCAGACATTTGCCGAAGGCACTTTAAAAAAATATTCTTGTGTTTACAGTCCACACAGATGACTCATCAATGTTTTGCCTCACTTTGCAGAATTCTTTGCTTCACTAAGCTGAATATGGTCGGGTGAAGGGAAAAAATAAATAAATACAAAGAAATGATTTGCGTCTAATTCGTTTTGATCCGCTGTTTATATTGGTTTGGCAGAATGGCTCTCTTGTCCTCAGAGTGAGATCAAATGTTTACTGAGGACCTGCTCTCGTAAAATTGGATGCAATTAGACGTTCTGATGTGTGTCTTGGGAGGTTGTGTGTGTGTTTGAGGAACTCTGGGTCTGGCGCAGGGGCCTAGTGAGGGGCTCAATCAAGGCCCTGTTCCTGACCCCCTCTGTGGCTGCAACAACTTGTGACTGACTAGGCCCTCAGGGGTTCCACACAACAGCAGTCACACTGAGCCTAGTATCTCTCACCGGGCCGTTTAGGCCTTTTAGTCAGACTGTTTACTTATTGCTAACAAATGATGCATTGTTTTCAGTGGCGGCCATTTCTGTTTTCCAGATATGCTTAATCTCTGGAAAGGCTTGCTAGCGGCTGGCCTGGCAGTGTTCTGGGGGGATAGCTACAATGTATTTGTATTCTCTCCAAGCAGCAGTCTGCTGAGCCCAGCCCACAGTTACCTCAGATGGAGTCGCCTTGGAACAGACTGTGATTATGCTGGTTGCCTGCGCTGCCTTCGCTTAATTTGTTGACGGATGCGATGAGCCACTGCGTCTAATGTGAATAGCTTTCCTGTAATCTCCACCACCACGCCTGAGTAATATACACACTGTAGCTCTGGTGATATTTTCTCAATGAGGGCTGGCTGCCTGGGACAGAGAGAGGTGTGTTTGGTTGTTGGTAATATGATTGCAGAGCGGATCATCAGTCATTTTGAGAGATCTGACGGTTGTAGTTTTCCAACGCACACTGCACCCAATCTCTTCCCTGAGGGGAAAGTTATTGTTTTATAGTCTCCTTGCCACTGACTGAAGTTCAGAACCAGGTCTGTATGAATGAATCCAGGTTTCAAAGCAAAATACACTTTTATTTGTCACATGCTTCGTAGACGACAGGTGTAGATTAACATTAATTAGCTTTCTTATTGGTCATTCTCTGACAATGCAGAGTTGACGATGAGAGATTTTTTTAAAAGTATCAAATTAAATAGTGACACTTGGAATAAATACACAGTGAATAAATAATAAAAAAATAATGCATAAAAATAACATTGTTATATAGGGAGTAGAAGATATTGTAGCTATATACAGGGAGTACCATTACTGAGTCGATGTGCAGAGGTAATTGAGGTAGCTATATACTGTGCATAGAGGTAGGGGTAAAGTGACTAGGTAACAGGATACAGTGGGGCAAAAAAATATTTAGTCAGCCACCAATTGTGCAAGTTCTCCCACTTAAAAAGATGAGGCCTGTCATTTTCATCATAGGTACACTTCAACTATGACAGACAAGATGAGAAAAAAAATCCAGAAAATCACATTGTAGGATTTTTAATGAATTTATTTGCAAATTATGGTGGAAAATAAGTATTTGGTCAATAACAAAAGTTTAACTCAATGCTTTGTTATATACCCTTTGTTGGCAATGACAGGGGTCAAACGTTTTCTGTATGTATTCACAGGGTTTTCACACACTGTTGCTGGTATTTTGGCCCATTCCTCCATGCAGATCTCCTCTAGAGCAGTGATGTTTTGGGGCTGTTGCTGGGCAACACCGACTTTCAACTCCCTCCAAAGATTCTTTATGGGGTTGAGATCTGGAGACTGGCTAGACCACTCCAGGACCTTCGTTGCCCAGGCGGTGTGTTTGGGATCATTGTCATGCTGAAAGACCCAGCCACGTTTCATCTTCAATGCCCTTGCTGATGGAATGAGGTTTTCACTCAAAATCTCACGATACATGGCCCCATTCATTCTTTCCTTTACACGGATCAGTCGTCCTGGTCCCTTTGCAGAAAAACAGCCCCAAAGCATGATCTTTCCACCCCCATGCTTCACAGTAGGTATGGTGTTCTTTGGATGCAACTCGGCATTCTTTGTCCTCCAAACACGACGAGTTGAGTTTTTACCAAAAAGTTATATTTTGGTTTCATGTGACCATATGACATTCTCCCAATCTTCTTCTGGATCATCCAAATGCTCTCTAGCAAACTTCAGACCGGCCTGTACATGTACTGGCTTAATCAGGGGGACACGTCTGGTACTGCAGGATTTGAGTCCCTGGCGGCGTAGTGTGTTACTGATGGTAGGCTTTGTTACTTTGGTCCCAGCTCTCTGCAGGTCATTCCCTAGGTCCCCCCGTGTGGTTCTGGGATTTTTGCTCACCGTTCTTGTGATCATTTTGACCCCACGGGGTGAGATCTTGAGTGGAGCCCCAGATCGGGGGAGATTATCAGTGGTCTTGTATGTCTTCCATTTCCTAATAATTGCTCCCACAGTTGATTTCTTCAAACCAAGCTGCTTACCTATTGCAGATTCAGTCTTTCCTTTGACAGCTATTTGGTCTTGGCCATAGTGGAGTTTGGAGTGTGACTGTTTGAGGTTGTGGACAGGTGTCTTTTATACTGATAACAAGTTCAAACAGGTGCCATTAATACAGGTAACGAGTGGAGGACAGAGGAGCCTCTTAAAGAAGTTGTAATAGGTCTGTGAGAGCCAGACATTTTGTTTGTAGGTGACCAAATACTTATTTTCCACCATAATTTGAAGCAGTGTACAAAAGCGAGGGGCGTGAGTCAATGTAAATTGTCTGGTGGCGATTTTATAAATTGTTTTGTAGTCATATGGCTTAGGGGTAGAATCTGTTAAGAAGCCTTTTGACCGAGACTTGGCGCTCCGGTACCGCTTGCAGTGCGGTAGCAGAGAGAACAGTCTATGAGTAGGGTGGCTGGAGTCTTTGGCAATTTTTAGGGCCTTCCTCTGACACCGGATGATGATGATGATGATGGTGTTGATGTGAGCCATGACCAGCCTTTCAAAGCATTTTATGGCTTCAGATGCGAGTGCTACAGGGTGATTAGTCATTTAGTCAGGTTACCATGGCATTCTTGGCTACATGGACTATGGTGGTCTTCTTAAAACATGTAGGTATTCGACTGGTAAAAAAACATACCCAGAATAATAGTTTGTGTGGAGGTGCTGACTAACTCCCTGAGGAAGGCACAATGATGCCAAAACGTTGGTAGATACCCATTCAACTGCTGGGACATTACACATGGAGTGTGTGAATTTCTTTATTTTGATAGTTTATGGTATTACAGACTGGGTCAGGGAGAGGTTGAAAATGTCAGTGAAGACACTTGCCAACTGGTCAGCGCATGTTCTGAGTACACTTCCTGGTAATCCGTCTGACTCTGTGGCCTTGTGAATGTTAACCTGTTTAAATGTCTTGCTCACATCGGTTATGGAGAGCGCGATCACACAGTCATCTGGAACAGCTAAACTCTCACTCATGATTGTGTTGCTTGCCTTGAAGCAAGCATAGAAGGTGTTTAGCTTGTCGGATAGGCTCGTGTCACTGTGCAGCTCATGGCTGGGTTTCCCTTTGTAATCCGTGATAGTTTGTAGTCCTGCCACATCCGACGAACGTCAGAGTAGTAGGATTCGATCTTCGTCCCGTGTTGACGCTTTGCCTGTGATGGTTCGTCAGAGGACATAGTGGGGATTTCTTATAAGTGTCCGGGTTAGAGTCCCACTCCTTGCCTTTAGCTCAGTGAGGATGTTGCCTGTAATCCATGGCTTCTGGTTGGGATATGCATGTACGTCGCTTTGGCGATGAGGTTGTCGATGGACTTAGTTAGTTTTATTGACTATTTAAAGTATACAATATACTTGCAGTGAAGCCACTCAACTACATTACATTAGTCATCTAACAGACTCTCATCCAGAGCGACACACAAAAGCAACCAGGGTCAACGCCCTGCTCAAGGGCACGTTGACAGTTCTCCCACAAAAACAGCGACTCGGACGAGTGATTTCCCCCCCCCCCCCCAATACACCAACAACCAACAAAATATAAAAAGACAAAGGAGAAACAGAAAACAACAAATCAAAAAACAAAAGACATCAAATACAACAAAAATCATAGCAGCAAGGCCAACTGAATATGTTTCAGTGCATGTATGGCACTATTTACGTGTGTGTTCGTGTATGTGTGCATTTGAATGAGAGCGTGTGTATATTGCATGTGTACAAACACCTGCACCTCATCAGCCTCAGGCAATCCGGCATTAACTGTACCAACACTGCCCCTCAGTGTCATTCAAACTTACTTTTTGTTATGTTTTATTTTGACTTTATTTTTATCTTTGACCGTCATTCTATCCCCCGCCCAGCAACTCCACTCCCACCTGTCTCCAATTCCACATGTGGATTTCTATACACCATATATCTTTCAACTATCCTGTGATGTTTAAAATACATGCAATCCATGGATTCTATTTGAGTAGATAGATTGTGAGTTGAAGATAAATACTTTTACTAAGAGTATTAGTAACTGACTGACCCAGTCTCTCAACAGTACTATTTCTAGGGTCAATTTTTGATAAATGTTATGCATTTTCAGCCATTCCTGAACCTGAGACGAGAAACATACTACCTGAGGGCAACACCAAAAGAAATGATCTTGATTCTGTATCCTCACAACAAAATCTGTAGAGCTTCGATGATTGTATGGCCCAAATATTCAACATTTTGTTGGTGGCAAGAATTTCATATAATTTTAGCTGAAAAGTCTTGAATCTTGCTTTATTTTATATATCAACTCATACACCCTGTACCGTGGAATCGGTACATCATAAATCTCTTCCGAACTATTTTGCAATCTGTTTGGCACAGCTGTCAACATCCTGGTCCTCAAATGAAACTGGTATAGTTTCCTATTTATGCTGTTTTTATTCCTCTGCCAGTTTTGATCCTTTATATTGGGCAGACAGACCAGTTCCCTACCTCCTCCCATTGCCACCGCTCTCCTCCATTTTTTGGGGTAAAGCTGTAATCAATTGGTTGTAATCTTGTATTGAGTTCCATGCAATTCAGAAAACTCCATGAAAGACAAATCTACCATTCCAATTTACAATATAATTTAAAAACAATATACCGTTTTCAAATATCTTTCCCATAAATACAGTTATTTCAGCCATAATATTTGTTGTATCTTTTCAGGGGGATGAAATTGTAGTCAGCTCTGCAGTGCTTGTTTGAGAAAGAGCATAATTTTCAATTAATCGAAAATGAGACATGGCATCTGCACAGAGGCAAAAATGCCATTTTAAGCAATGGGTGAGCTTTTCTTATTAATCTACTTGAAGCATTTAGGGTTCAAATAAAACTTTTGAATGAGTGAAGCTTTCAGAGAGAGGTTTAGTGCTTTTATATTTAATAATCTCAACCCACCCTATTCCTTATATAGATAGGCACGCTTTATCTTGTCTTGTCTGCGACGAACCATCATACAGGCAAAGCGTCAACACAGGGCTAAGATTGAATCGTACTACACCGCTCCGACGCTCGTCATATGTGGCAGGGCTTGCAAACTATTACGGACTACAAAGGGAAGCATAGCCGCGAGCTGCCAAGTGACACAAGCCTACCAGACGAGCTAAATCACGTCTATGCTCGCTTCGAGGCAAGCAACACTGAGGCATGCATGAGAGCATCAGCTGTTCTGGACGACTGTGTGATCACGCTCTCCGTAGCCGACGTAAGACCTTTAAACAGGTCAACATACACAAGGATGAGGGGCCAGACGGATTACCAGGACGTGTGCTCCAGGCATGTGCTGACCAACTGGCAGGTGTCTTCACTGACATTTTCAACATATCCCTGATTGAGTCTGTAATACCAACATGTTTCAAGCAGACCACCATAGTCCCGTGCCCAAGAACACAAAGGCAGCCTGCCTAAATGACTACAGACCCGTAGCACTCACGTCCGTAGCCATGAAGTGCTTTGAAAGGCTGGTAATGGCTCACATCAACACCATTATCCCAGAAACCCTAGACCCAACTGCCCTTTCCCACCTGGACAAAAGGAACACTTATGTGAGAATGCTATTCATTGACTACAGCTCAGCATTCAACACCATACTACCCTCAAAGCTCATCACTAAGCTAAGGATCCTGGGACTAAACACCTCCCACTGCAACTGGATCCTGGACTTCCTGACGGGCCACAGTGGTAGGCCTGATCACCGACAACGACGAGATGGCCTATAGGGAGGAGGTCAGAGACCTGGCCGTGTGGTGCCAGAATAACAACCTATCCCTCAACGTAACCAAGACAAAGGAGATGATTGTGGACTACAGGAAAAGGAGGACCGAGTACGCCCCCATTCTCAATGACGGGGCTTGAGTGGAGCAGGTTGAGAGCTTCAAGTTCCTTGGTGTCCACATCACCAACAAACTAGAATGGGCCAAACACACCAAGACAGTCGTGAAGAGGGCACGATGTAGCCAATGAGTCCTGAGATCCTCAAAAGGTTCTACAGCTGCAACATCGAGAGCATCCTGACTGGTTGCATCACTGCCTGGTATGGGAATTTCTCGGCTAGTGTGTACGGCCCAGTACATCACTGGGGCTAAGCTGACTGCCATTCAGGACCTCTAAACCAGGCAGTGTCAGAGGAAGGCCCTAAAAGTTGTCAAAGACCCCAGCCACCCCAGTCATAGACTGTTCTCTACTACCGCATGGCAAGCAGTACCGGAGTGCTAAGTCTCTAGGACAAAAATTATTCTCAACATTTTCTACCCCAAGCCATAAGACTCCTGAACAGGTAATCAAATGGCTACCTGGACTATTTGCATTGTGTACCCCCCTCCCAGCCCCCTTTTATGCTGCTGCTACTCTCTGTTTATCAAATATGCACAGTCACTTTAACTATACATTCAAACAGGGTTGCTGTTCCCCTGTCTGTTTGCAACAACGTTTGTAGTGTGAGCTGTCTTAATAACGACATAACCAAGGACTTTTCTCTGACGCCCTCTTCCTCTCTCCTTCCTTCCCTTCTCTATCCTCCTTCTCTCTCGCTCTGCTGTTCTCCTTTGTTTTTCTTTCTCCCCTCGTTAGAGAAGGGGGGTTTGTTAGCTGTTATTCTTTTTGCTGAACTCCTCCAGTGCTGAGTTTGCAGAATTCTTCTGTTTGGACTCTTCTCCCTGTCTCCCCGACTCTTTCCCCCCCCGTCTCCCCGACTCTTCCTCCCTGTCCATCAGCTCTTTGTTCCCGAGTAGCCTAATGCCTGACTAGTGTATCTGGCTCTGTTTCCCCCAGTGACCTATAGCCCTCATCGCTCCCTGACTCTCCCCCTGTCTCTTCCCTGACTCTCCCCCTGTCTCTTCCCTGACTCTCCCCCTGTCTCTTCCCTGACTCTCCCCCTGTCTCTTCCCTGACTCTCCCCCTGTCTCTTCCCTGACTCTCCCCTGTCTCTTCCCTGACTCTCCCCCTGACTGTCTCTTCCCTGACTCTCCCCCTGTCTCTTCCCCCCTGACTCTCCCCCCTGTCTCTTCCCCCTGACTCTCCCCCTGACTCTCCCCCTGACTCTCCCCCCTGACTCTCCCCTGACTCTCTCCCCCTGACTCTCTCCCCCTGACTCTCTCCCCCTGACTCTCTCCCCCTGACTCTCTCCCCCTGACTCTCTCCCCTGACTCTCTCCCCTGACTCTGACTCTCTCCCCCTGACTCTCTCCCCTGTCCTTCAGCTCTTTGTTCCCGACTAGCCTATTGCCTGACTAGTGTATCTGGCTGTTTCCCCCAATGACCTCTAGCCCTCATCTCTCCCTGAGGCTGAATGCTTGGTTCTCACTGAACTTTTCTAGCCTGTATTAATTACCCGATAGTGATGAGCTTGATTATGGGAATGGTGATGACATTCTCCAGCGGTGTGGGTGTTCTCACACTATCAAAGCCTGCCTGTTGCAGCCTGCCTCTGACAGGAGGGAGACCCTGGGGTCTGCTTGCACTTTGAAGGAGTCTAAGGATATCCTCAGTGTGCATGTGTGTGAGAGCGAGAGGGAGGGAGTGAGAGAGGATGTTTCAGTCCTCTCCAATTCCCCTGTCTGTTTGCAACAACGTTTGTAGTGTGAGCTGTCTTAATAACGACATAACCAAGGACTTTTCTCTGACGCCCTCTTCTTCTCTCCTTCCTTCCCTTCTCTATCCTCCTCTCTCGCTCTGCTGTTCTCCTTTGTTTTTCTTTCTCCCCTCGTTAGAGAAGGGGGGTTTGTTAGCTGTTATTCTTTTTGCTGAACTCCTCCAGTGCTGAGTTTGCAGAATTCCCCTGTGTTTGGTTGGGGGCTTAGACTTGGTGCTAGAGGCTGAGGCTGGTTGTCGGGGCAGGGGATCTGCTCTGTAGCCGAGGCTGCATATGGGCTAGACTGGGGTGGAGGCTGGGAGCTGGAGCGCCACAGGCTTTATAATGCAGAGAGTGTTAGCCTGGCCCTACCAAAGCCCTGCCAGGCTGACAGAGGGAAAAGGGGAGGCGAGGTACGATGGGACACTAATTGGCCCAGCCTCAGTCAGAGACCCATTTGTGTTCAGTAAGCTGTTTACAGCAGTACAGTCCAGCATAGTAATGGGGCCTGATGGGGCTGGATAGGCCTGACTGGATGGGGTTTCAGCGACCATAGAGGGCTGGAACAGGCTGGCCCGCCACTGGAGGGCCCAGTGCAGCCAAGCTTTCTCCTATACTTGTCCTTAACTGAGATGGAAACATGTATTGTGCGCAGTAGTTCTCGTCAGGGGTGTGCAGAGAGGAGCTCAGCACTTACACAGGTTTGGTTGAGTCCACCCAGGCTACAGCTGAGGTAGTTTTTGAGAGGCACTTAGAGAACTGTAGTTAAGATATGGATCTGATTTTCTGCTCTTCTCTGCCTCCTGTTGGTTGTATATAGAACTGCGCACAGAGGCACTCTAGGTGTTATTCTTATCATCCAATGTGATGACACTCCTGTTCTATTAGGTGTCCCTTTTAGACATGATAAGCCTTCCATGACACAAGGCTCAACATCATTCACTCCCGGACTGGGATTTATCACCGGACAAGAGAGGAACGGACTCACGCTTGTCTATCTTTTTAGAATACTTGTTATTTAAATCACCGCTAGCTAAATCCAGTGTTGACATGATTTACTGAGGCCTGTTCTGCCTGTGGTCTGTGCTGAATGTAGATCAAGCTGCTGTGTGTTCTGTTTCATACTCTGCACTGTGATTAGTCCTGCCTCTCTCTCTCCATTGTTCCTCCCCTGGAAAACTGATGCTGCTGCTTGGGAGGAGGAGAGAAGAAAAATGCAGGGTGATGGTTCTGTCTTTTGCTGGCAGTGCAGGATCTTACTGCCTTTGGTGTAAGTGTGTAGCTCTTTCTCTTGAATGAGTGTGTGTGCTTTATATGTGCGCATGCGTGTCTCCTACGTCCAGAAAGCCCTCCTCTCTCCCTATATCCCTGGAGTTTCTACGGTCTCTATAGTATCTGGTCTAATTTTAGCAGAGTGAAATGTGTGGTTGGGAATCACATGGCAGGCAGTCGGAGCTAGGCTGACACTGACACCGGAGCTGTCTCCGCTTACCGTGCTGCTATTGCCTGAGACTGTGTGGCATGTGGGCTTTTCTCAAAGAAATGGCTGTTGTCACATTCCTTCCCAGTCAGATAGAACACTAAATGACGGAAGTGACTGAGCCACAGGACAAAGGACAGAGCGGACCCCTGGAGATCAGGGTCAGGGACGTGATGGGTTCAGAGTTCATGTTTGCTCTGTTTAGGCCCTGTGATGAGGTGTTGTAGTCCGCAGAAAGATGAGTACATACTCTAACAATGAGCTATCGGACTGTCTGTATGGAAATGTGTAATGTGAAATTTGGTTTACACAGAAACCATCCGGACCAAAACAAACTGTACCTTTCTCTGTGTTGAGCACCGAGTCCCAGGTGCTGTAATATGAACCGTTGTCATAACAGCACTGGGAGTGTTTTTCTCGTCCTCTTTACCGAGAAGGTGTGTGTGTGTGTGTGTGCACGCCAAGACAAAGGAGCGATCGGTTACCGTCAGAGACGAGGCAGTGTTTGTGGCCTGGTGAGGTCGTGTGACGTTTGGAAGGTTGAGTGTTTCTGGTAATACACGTCGGTCAGATGACTGAGGGGTCGAGTCTGGTGGAGCCTGTCTGTGACCCTCGTCAGGTCACACCAAAGCAACTGTTCTCCCCATGTCTAGGTCCAACCTCATTGAACCCCAAGTCAAAGAGCTGTAGTGTGGTGCTAAATGTTTTGGGCAGTAGTGACGTTAGTTCTGGGCTTTGACCTGAGCTCACTCTGTCAGTCATGTCCTGTAACCCATAGAGGCCCATACAGACAGATGTCCTCAGTCTACCTCCCTCTCTCTGCTCTCCTAAAATGGGTAAAAAAGGACTGAAGGTCTTGTCAGGCCGCTGAACGCCGGTCAGTGTTCTGGTCTGGCTGTAATCCCCTCCTTTTCATCTGGCTGTGGACAGATTGATATGGAGAGAGAGGAAAAAGAGAGACACGAGAAATGAGGCAGTGTGCGGGTAAGGTCCATGTAAGGCTACAAAGCACCAAGTTGAAAGGTAGAGGGAAAGTGTTTTTCAGACGTGGTCCTGTAGCATAATACTCCACAGCTTCTGTTTGGGTCTTCATGTTGTCAGACGGCCATCTGAGCCCCGGGACAAACAGCTGAACACAGTCGGACTCTGCACAGTGGGGTCCCTCTCTTTGGGGGGGTCCCCTGGCCCCTAAACCTCCACCCACTGCCCTGTGCAGCCCCCATTCTGCCCGCTACACCCCTAGCAACACAGCCCAGCCTGGCAGCATGGTGTGAGGGACCAGGGGTAGATTTATTGATGGGCACCTTTTTGGGGGTATAAATACTGTGTTGTGATGGCCTGTTGCCAGAGCAGAATACAGGGCGAGTGTGTCTGTTACCATGACTTCCTCAGTGTGAGAACAACGCGGGAGCTGGGTTCACTGTGGTTCTGTGTGGCCCACCGTTGCCCAGCATAGAAACATCCCTGAGCCAAAAGAAGTTTGTTTTTGCAGCTAAAGTCCCTGCCTTTTTAAATGAGTGCAGACCGAGTAGGGGGGTTGGACACTGACACCCTCCACCGTTTCTCAGGGTGTTTGGTGTGTTGCTTTCTTACACCATGCCACCATGTGAACCCCATTTGCGTCACTGGGCCAGTCGAGATGGAGGTTGGTGTGACGTGAGTCCCGACTGCCTGCCTCACTTTTTGTTGATGAGCTCATGCTCTTTTGCACCATACTGCCATAATAACCCACGCTGCTGAGAGGTTCTCCAGCTAGCCAGCCTGCTACTACTAACACTGACAGAACAGCTGCCCTGCATGGCCCAGCGAGTGAAACCCCAGCACTGTGCCTACCAGAGACTACAACACTGTACTTATCAGGGAAGGCGACTAGAGAGGGAGAAACCAGACGGTGAGAGCAGCGTGATCCAGAGAGGGACCAGGGCCTGCTGTTTTAGACTTGTGTCCCAGCCCAGGGTGGTGCTGTCCTGTTTGGTGCTCCACACCCTGCTGCCTCAGATCTCTCTTTCAGCCCTCTTCTGCTCCTCTGTGAGGGGGAGAGACTGCTGCTGCTGTTTGGTGCTGGCACTGTAGAGACAGAGGAAGGCCCTCCAGGCGTCCACAGACATGCCTGCTCCCAGAGTGAGCCACTTCCAACTGCAGCAGACTATCAATCGCGCTCAGATCATCCTCAGCAGTAAGTAGAGCTGGACTGGAGGGGGTTGGTAGGGGTTTTGATTTGGAGGAGGATTTGGGGGGTGTAGTGAGACAGCTGATGGGAAGAAAGGGTGGTGCAGGAGTGGGAGGGAGCAGATGACTACACCACTGATTGCATGTTGCAGAGCGTTAGTTGAACAGGAAGCACGACTGACTGAGTTCCTCTCTTACTAACACAACTAGTGATAACAAGTCCTTATGTAACTTGTATAACATGAATGTTTTATGAAGTGTTGGTTGCCTGTAGTGTAACCTGCTCTATATTATACACTGTCCCGATAGGCGATGGATACAGTTCATCTGGAAGGAAGATGGAGTCCTCTTATGATTGGTCAGAGATCAGTTACTCTTTCTTCTGATTGGCTAAGCTGTGTTCAATACTTTGGTGCTCTGTAGCATCAGTCTAAGAAGCCCCTGGCTGAAAGAGAAAGGGCAAGGAGATGCAGGGCAGCCTTGACCTCTGTTTCTGTGCTTTGACGATCTTTGAAAGATAAGAAAATCACTTAAAAGTGTTCCTGAGTCTCCTAGCTACGGAGAAACACAGGCTCTGTTCAGTCCACACAAATAACTCAACCCTCGAGGGAGAGGAGAGAAAAGGCATAGTTCTGAATTCTGCTCCATTCTCATGCCCGCAACACCAGTGTTCAGTTGGCTTCGTTCAGCTAGCTCTGTTTTCGGTTGGAGGCGATCCCTGTGGAAAGCCCGGTCTCTCCTCTCTCGGTTGTGCCAGCATTAGGGTCATGAGGATATGTCTTTGTTGCACGCTGCTTGGCTCGCAAAACTGATGATTCCTATAGTGCTGTTGGGATCAGCAGCAGAACACCAGGGCTTTCTCATTAAAATAGGCTGTGTGTTTAGGCAACAATCCTGCTGACTATCAGGTGCTAAAGGCATGGCTGCTAATGAAATTGGGACACATGTCCTAACAATGCAAAACAGTTGCATTTGGGTCTAGCCCTTGGATGCTGTGTCTTTGGGGCTAGTTTCCTGGGTGCTGTGTCTTTGGGGCTAGTTCCCTGGGTGCTGTGTCTTTGGGGCTAGTTCCCTGGGTGCTGTGTCTTTGGGGCTAGTTTCCTGGATGCTCCGTGGGGGCAGCTACTTCTGAGATGTTGGCAGAGCTCCATGATGAACTCATCCACAGGTGCCGGTTGGCATGATCTGGGGTTGTATAGCCCAGGCTCCTCCCCTAAAACGGTGGCTGGGCCAGAAATAACATGCTTCTCCTATGGATGAAGGGGGCCTGGCCTGCGCTGCGTCTGCTTATGGGCGTACTGTTTTCAAGAAGGGCAGCTTCTATTTGGTAACTTTACATCAGACCTGAGCTGAGGCATCCGGCCCCCTGAGCTGGCCTGGTGTCAGGTGCTGGGTCTCAGTGTCAGTGGCCTTGCCTGTGGAAATGGATATGGCTAGCTGTGCTACTGACAGCCCTGCTAAGGACAGGGTAGGGGGAGGGGGCACTTTCCTAGTGACACCTAGACCCCCAGTCTCTCCCTCTGCCCCAGAATAACACCCCACCTTGGGAAAGAGGGTGGAGGTGAAAGCGATTGAGGTTTTGGGGGTAGTGTATACAGCCTGCCCTGTCATTACGTTTGTCTACACGTCTGTACTGTATGCCTGTCTTCCTATGGGAGATGATGGAACTGCAGCAGCCATGAATAATGTATCACAGGCTGTCTGTGATTGCAGACTCCTCGAAAGCTGTTTTTGTAACCGTAAAGGAAGTAGGCTTAATGTTCTGACATGCAACACCTACCATCATCCATCACCACACCCCCAGTCCTGTTGCCACGGACGGTGAACTGACCTGTGACAACTGCTCAACCTGAGTGGCCCCCCAAACTGCAGTGAAACAGTTTGAAGTTTGTAGCCAATCCTATCCAGGCATAGAGAGCCTGCACAGTCAGGAGGACCAATCATCTCCGCTCTGACACTTCATCCTTTTTTCTCCCAGCATCCTCACATCTGTTGGCCTGTTCACAGTGGCAGCACTCAATTTCACCAAATGGGGTTAGCCGTTGTTTAATAGGGCTGAGACGATACCAGTATCGTGGTACTTGGAAACAAACCTAATTATGTTGTCATCCAGTCACAGTTGTTTGTTTTGCAAGCTGTCACTACAATATTTTACATACGTGTTTTTAAAGGACCAAATAGTTTTTGGTCTGCTTCATGTTTTCTTTTTTGCCTTTGAAAAAATATTGCCATACTGGTATATTCACAGGCCTATTGTTTAGACACTGCATATTTGTGAGTGTTATGCTGCGAGACTACGGACTCCTCTGCTTTTTGGGGGGGCTCATTTGCGGGTTGCAAGCAGTGTTACACGAGACGGGCGACGTTACTGCAGCAGTGTTGGGGGTTCTAATGAGACGGGCGGTGTTGGGGTTGTAATGAGACGGGCGGTGTTGGGGTTGTAATGAGACGGGCGGTGTTGGGGTTGTAATGAGACGGGCGGTGTTACTGCAGCAGTGTTGGGGTTGTAATGAGACGGGCGATGTTACTGCAGCAGTGTTGGGGTTGTAATGAGACTGGTGGTGTTGGGGTTGTAATGAGACGGGCGGTGTTACTGCAGCAGTGTTGGGGTTGTAATGAGACTGGCGGTGTTACTGCAGCAGTGTTGGGGTTGTAATGAGACGGGCGGTGTTACTGCAGCAATGTTGGGGTTGTAATGAGACGGGTGGTGTTGGGGTTGTAATGAGACGGGTTGTAATGAGACGCAGTGTTACAGCAGCAGCAGTGTTTGTGTTGTAATTAGATGGACGGTGTTACTGTAGCAGTGTTGGGGTTGTAATGAGACTGGTTGTAATGAGACGGGCGGTGTTACTGCAGCAGTGTTGGGGTTGTAATGAGACGGGCGGTGTTACTGCAGCAGTGTTGGGGTTGTAATGAGACGGGCGGTGTTACTGCAGCAGTGTTGGGGTTGTAATGAGACGGGCGGTGTTGGGGTTGTAATGAGACGGGCGGTGTTGGGGTTGTAATGAGACGGGCGGTGTTGGGGTTGTAATGAGACTGGTGGTGTTGGGGTTGTAATGAGACGGGCGATGTTACTGCAGCAGTGTTGGGGTTGTAATGAGACTGGTGGTGTTACTGCAGCAGTGTTGGGGTTGTAATGAGACGGGCGGTGTTACTGCAGCAGTGTTGGGGTTGTAATGAGACGGGCGGTGTTACTGCAGCAATGTTGGGGTTGTAATGAGACGGGTGGTGTTGGGGTTGTAATGAGACTGGTTGTAATGAGACGCAGTGTTACAGCAGCAGCAGTGTTGGTGTTGTAATTAGATGGACGGTGTTACTGCAGCAGTGTTGGGGTTGTAATGAGACGGGTTGTAATGAGACGGGCGGTGTTACTGCAGCAGTGTTGGGGTTGTAATGAGACGGGCGATGTTACTGCAGCAGTGTTGGGGTTGTAATGAGACGGGCGGTGTTACTGCAGCAGTGTTGGGGTTGTAATGAGACGGGCGGTGTTACTGCAGCAGTGTTGGGGTTATAATGAGACGGGCGGTGTTACTGCAGCAGTGTTGGGGTTGTAATGAGACGGGCGGTGTTACTGCAGCAGTGTTGGGGTTGTAATGAGACGGGCGGTGTTACTGCAGCAGTGTTGGGGTTGTAATGAGACGGGCGGTGTTTCTGCAGCAGTGTTGGGGTTGTAATGAGACGGGCAGTGTTACTGCAGCAGTGTTGGGGTTGTAATGAGACGGGCGGTGTTACTGCAGCAGTGTTGGGGTTGTAATGAGACGGGCGGTGTTACTGCAGCAGTGTTGGGGTTGTAATGAGACGGGCGGTGTTACTGCAGCAGTGTTGGGGTTGTAATGAGACGGGCGGTGTTACTGCAGCAGTAGTGTTGGGGTTGTAATGAGACGGGCGGTGTTACTGCAGCAGTGTTGGGGTTGTAATGAGACGGGCGGTGTTACTGCAGCAGTGTTGGGGTTGTAATGAGACGGGCGGTGTTACTGCAGCAGTGTTGGGGTTGTAATGAGACGGGCGGTGTTACTGCAGCAGTGTTGGGGTTGTAATGAGACGGGCGGTGTTACTGCAGCAGTGTTGGGGTTGTAATGAGACGGGCGGTGTTACTGCAGCAGTGTTGGGGTTGTAATGAGACGGGCGGTGTTACTGCAGCAGTAGTGTTGGGGTTGTAATGAGACGGGCGGTGTTACTGCAGCAGTAGTGTTGGGGTTGTAATGAGACGGGCGGTGTTACTACAGCAGTAGTGTTGGGGTTGTAATGAGACGGGCGGTGTTACTGCAGCAGTAGTGTTGGGGTTGTAATGAGACGGGCGGTGTTACTGCAGCAGTAGTGTTGGGGTTGTATTGAGACGGGCGGTGTTACTGCAGCAGTGTTGGGGTTGTAATGAGACGGGCGGTGTTACTGCAGCAGTGTTGGGGTTGTAATGAGACGGGCGGTGTCACTGCAGCAGCGTTGGGGTTGTAATGAGACGGGTGGTGTTGGGGTTGTAATGAGACTGGTTGTAATGAGACGCAGTGTTGCAGCAGCAGTGTTGGTGTTGTAATTAGATGGACGGTGTTACTGCAGCAGTGTTGGGGTTGTAATGAGACTGGTTGTAATGAGACGGGCGATGTTACTGCAGCAGTGTTGGGGTTGTAATGAGACGGGCGGTGTTACTGCAGCAGTGTTGGGGTTGTAATGAGACGGGCGGTGTTACTGCAGCAGTGTTGGGGTTGTAATGAGACGGGCGGTGTTACTGCAGCAGTGTTGGGGTTGTAATGAGACTGGCGACGTTACTGCAGCAGTGTTGGGGTTGTAATGAGACGGGCGGTGTTGGGGTTGTAATGAGACGGGCGGTGTTACTGCAGCAGTGTTGGGGTTGTAATGAGACGGGCGGTGTTGGGGTTGTAATGAGACGGGCGGTGTTACTGCAGCAGTGTTGGGGTTGTAATGAGATGGATGGTGTTACTGCAGCAGTGTTGGGGTTGTAATGAGACTGGCGACGTTACTGCAGCAGTGTTGGGGTTGTAATGAGACGGGCGGTGTTGGGGTTGTAATGAGACGGGCGGTGTTACTGCAGCAGTGTTGGGGTTGTAATGAGACGGGCGGTGTTGGGGTTGTAATGAGACGGGCGGTGTTACTGCAGCAGTGTTGGGGTTGTAATGAGATGGATGGTGTTACTGCAGCAGTGTTGGGGTTGTAATGAGACGGGCGGTGTTACTGCAGCAGTAGTGTTGGGGTTGTAATGAGACGGGCGGTGTTACTGCAGCAGTAGTGTTGGGGTTGTAATGAGACGGGCGGTGTTACTGCAGCAGTAGTGTTGGGGTTGTATTGAGACGGGCGGTGTTACTGCAGCAGTGTTGGGGTTGTAATGAGACGGGGCGGTGTTACTGCAGCAGTGTTGGGGTTGTAATGAGACTGGTTGTAATGAGACGCAGTGTTACAGCAGCAGTGTTGGGGTTGTAATGAGACGGGCGGTGTCACTGCAGCAGCGTTGGGGTTGTAATGAGACGGGTGGTGTTGGGGTTGTAATGAGACTGGTTGTAATGAGACGCAGTGTTGCAGCAGCAGTGTTGGTGTTGTAATTAGATGGACGGTGTTACTGCAGCAGTGTTGGGGTTGTAATGAGACGGGTTGTAATGAGACGGGCGATGTTACTGCAGCAGTGTTGGGGTTGTAATGAGATGGATGGTGTTACTGCAGCAGTGTTGGGGTTGTAATGAGACGGGCGGTGTTACTGCAGCAGTGTTGGGGTTGTAATGAGACGGGCGGTGTTACTGCAGCAGTGTTGGGGTTGTAATGAGACTGGCGACGTTACTGCAGCAGTGTTGGGGTTGTAATGAGACGGGCGGTGTTGGGGTTGTAATGAGACGGGCGGTGTTACTGCAGCAGTGTTGGGGTTGTAATGAGACGGGCGGTGTTGGGGTTGTAATGAGACGGGCGGTGTTACTGCAGCAGTGTTGGGGTTGTAATGAGACGGGCGGTGTTACTGCAGTAGTGTTGGGGTTGTAATGAGACGGGCGGTGTTACTGCAGCAGCAGTGTTGGGGTTGTAATGAGACGGGCGGTGTTACTGCAGCAGTGTTGGGGTTGTAATGAGACGGGCGGTGTTACTGCAGCAGTGTTGGGGTTGTAATGAGACGGGCGGTGTTACTGCAGCAGTGTTGGGGTTGTAATGAGACGGGCGGTGTTACTGCAGCAGTGTTGGGGTTGTAATGAGACGGGCGGTGTTACTGCAGCAGTGTTGGGGTTGTAATGAGACAGGCGGTGTTACTGCAGCAGTGTTGGGGTTGTAATGAGACGGGCGGTGTTACTGCAGCAGTGTTGGGGTTGTAATGAGACGGGCGGTGTTACTGCAGCAGTGTTGGGGTTGTAATGAGACGGGCGGTGTTACTGCAGCAGTAGTGTTGGGGTTGTAATGAGACGGGCGGTGTTACTGCAGCAGTAGTGTTGGGGTTGTAATGAGACGGGCGGTGTTACTGCAGCAGTAGTGTTGGGGTTGTAATGAGACGGGCGGTGTTACTGCAGCAGTAGTGTTGGGGTTGTATTGAGACGGGCGGTGTTACTGCAGCAGTGTTGGGGTTGTAATGAGACGGGCGGTGTTACTGCAGCAGTGTTGGGGTTGTAATGAGACTGGTTGTAATGAGACGCAGTGTTACAGCAGCAGTGATGGGGTTGTAATGAGACGGGCGGTGTCACTGCAGCAGCGTTGGGGTTGTAATGAGACGGGCGGTGTTACTGCAGCAGTGTTGGGGTTGTAATGAGACAGGCGGTGTTACTGCAGCAGTGTTGGGGTTGTAATGAGACGGGCGGTGTTACTGCAGCAGTGTTGGGGTTGTAATGAGACGGGCGGTGTTACTGCAGCAGTGTTGGGGTTGTAATGAGACGGGCGGTGTTACTGCAGCAGTAGTGTTGGGGTTGTAATGAGACGGGCGGTGTTACTGCAGCAGTAGTGTTGGGGTTGTAATGAGACGGGCGGTGTTACTGCAGCAGTAGTGTTGGGGTTGTAATGAGACGGGCTGTGTTACTGCAGCAGTAGTGTTGGGGTTGTATTGAGACGGGCGGTGTTACTGCAGCAGTGTTGGGGTTGTAATGAGACTGGTTGTAATGAGACGCAGTGTTACAGCAGCAGTGTTGGGGTTGTAATGAGACGGGCGGTGTCACTGCAGCAGCGTTGGGGTTGTAATGAGACGGGTGGTGTTGGGGTTGTAATGAGACTGGTTGTAATGAGACGCAGTGTTGCAGCAGCAGTGTTGGTGTTGTAATTAGATGGACGGTGTTACTGCAGCAGTGTTGGGGTTGTAATGAGACGGGTTGTAATGAGACGGGCGATGTTACTGCAGCAGTGTTGGGGTTGTAATGAGATGGATGGTGTTACTGCAGCAGTGTTGGGGTTGTAATGAGACGGGCGGTGTTACTGCAGCAGTAGTGTTGGGGTTGTAATGAGACGGGCGGTGTTACTGCAGCAGTAGTGTTGGGGTTGTATTGAGACGGGCGGTGTTACTGCAGCAGTGTTGGGGTTGTAATGAGACGGGCGGTGTTACTGCAGCAGTGTTGGGGTTGTAATGAGACTGGTTGTAATGAGACGCAGTGTTACAGCAGCAGTGTTGGGGTTGTAATGAGACGGGCGGTGTCACTGCAGCAGCGTTGGGGTTGTAATGAGACGGGTGGTGTTGGGGTTGTAATGAGACTGGTTGTAATGAGACGCAGTGTTGCAGCAGCAGTGTTGGTGTTGTAATTAGATGGACGGTGTTACTGCAGCAGTGTTGGGGTTGTAATGAGACGGGTTGTAATGAGACGGGCGATGTTACTGCAGCAGTGTTGGGGTTGTAATGAGATGGATGGTGTTACTGCAGCAGTGTTGGGGTTGTAATGAGACGGGCGGTGTTACTGCAGCAGTGTTGGGGTTGTAATGAGACGGGCGGTGTTACTGCAGCAGTGTTGGGGTTGTAATGAGACTGGCGACGTTACTGCAGCAGTGTTGGGGTTGTAATGAGACGGGCGGTGTTGGGGTTGTAATGAGACGGGTGTTGGGGTTGTAATGAGACGGGCGGTGTTGGGGTTGTAATGAGACGGGCGGTGTTACTGCAGCAGTGTTGGGGTTGTAATGAGACGGGCGGTGTTGGGGTTGTAATGAGACGGGCGGTGTTACTGCAGCAGTGTTGGGGTTGTAATGAGACGGGCGGTGTTACTGCAGTAGTGTTGGGGTTGTAATGAGACGGGCGGTGTTACTGCAGCAGCAGTGTTGGGGTTGTAATGAGACGGGCGGTGTTACTGCAGCAGTGTTGGGGTTGTAATGAGACGGGCGGTGTTACTGCAGCAGTGTTGGGGTTGTAATGAGACGGGCGGTGTTACTGCAGCAGTGTTGGGGTTGTAATGAGACGGGCGGTGTTACTGCAGCAGTGTTGGGGTTGTAATGAGACGGGCGGTGTTACTGCAGCAGTGTTGGGGTTGTAATGAGACAGGCGGTGTTACTGCAGCAGTGTTGGGGTTGTAATGAGACGGGCGGTGTTACTGCAGCAGTGTTGGGGTTGTAATGAGACGGGCGGTGTTACTGCAGCAGTGTTGGGGTTGTAATGAGACGGGCGGTGTTACTGCAGCAGTAGTGTTGGGGTTGTAATGAGACGGGCGGTGTTACTGCAGCAGTAGTGTTGGGGTTGTAATGAGACGGGCGGTGTTACTGCAGCAGTAGTGTTGGGGTTGTAATGAGACGGGCGGTGTTACTGCAGCAGTAGTGTTGGGGTTGTATTGAGACGGGCGGTGTTACTGCAGCAGTGTTGGGGTTGTAATGAGACGGGCGGTGTTACTGCAGCAGTGTTGGGGTTGTAATGAGACTGGTTGTAATGAGACGCAGTGTTACAGCAGCAGTGATGGGGTTGTAATGAGACGGGCGGTGTCACTGCAGCAGCGTTGGGGTTGTAATGAGACGGGTGGTGTTGGGGTTGTAATGAGACTGGTTGTAATGAGACGCAGTGTTGCAGCAGCAGTGTTGGTGTTGTAATTAGATGGACGGTGTTACTGCAGCAGTGTTGGGGTTGTAATGAGACGGGTTGTAATGAGACGGGCGATGTTACTGCAGCAGTGTTGGGGTTGTAATGAGATGGATGGTGTTACTGCAGCAGTGTTGGGGTTGTAATGAGACGGGCGGTGTTACTGCAGCAGTGTTGGGGTTGTAATGAGACGGGCGGTGTTACTGCAGCAGTGTTGGGGTTGTAATGAGACTGGCGACATTACTGCAGCAGTGTTGGGGTTGTAATGAGACGGGCGGTGTTGGGGTTGTAATGAGACGGGCGGTGTTGGGGTTGTAATGAGACGGGCGGTGTTACTGCAGCAGTGTTGGGGTTGTAATGAGACGGGCGGTGTTGGGGTTGTAATGAGACGGGCGGTGTTACTGCAGCAGTGTTGGGGTTGTAATGAGACGGGCGGTGTTACTGCAGCAGTGTTGGGGTTGTAATGAGACGGGCGGTGTTACTGCAGCAGTGTTGGGGTTGTAATGAGACGGGCGGTGTTACTGCAGCAGTGTTGGGGTTGTAATGAGACGGGCGGTGTTACTGCAGCAGTGTTGGTGTTGTAATGAGACGGGCGGTGTTACTGCAGCAGTGTTGGGGTTGTAATGAGACGGGCGGTGTTACTGCAGCAGTAGTGTTGGGGTTGTAATGAGACGGGCGGTGTTACTGCAGCAGTAGTGTTGGGGTTGTAATGAGACGGGCGGTGTTACTGCAGCAGTAGTGTTGGGGTTGTAATGAGACGGGCGGTGTTACTGCAGCAGTGTTGGGGTTGTAATGAGACGGGCGGTGTTACTGCAGCAGTGTTGGGGTTGTAATGAGACGGGCGGTGTTACTGCAGCAGTGTTGGGGTTGTAATGAGACGGGTGGTGTTGGGGTTGTAATGAGACTGGTTGTAATGAGACGCAGTGTTACAGCAGCAGTGTTTGGGTTGTAATGAGACGGGCGGTGTTACTGCAGCAGTAGTGTTGGGGTTGTATTGAGACGGGCGGTGTTACTGCAGCAGTGTTGGGGTTGTAATGAGACGGGTGGTGTTGGGGTTGTAATGAGACGCAGTGTTACAGCAGCAGTGTTTGGGTTGTAATGAGACGGGCGGTGTTACTGCAGCAGTAGTGTTGGGGTTGTAATGAGACGGGCGGTGTTACTGCAGCAGTAGTGTTGGGGTTGTATTGAGACGGGCGGTGTTACTGCAGCAGTGTTGGGGTTGTAATGAGACGGGCGGTGTTACTGCAGCAGTGTTGGGGTTGTAATGAGACGGGCGGTGTTACTGCAGCAGTTTTGGGGTTGTAATGAGACTGGCGACGTTACTGCAGCAGTGTTGGGGTTGTAATGAGACGGGCGGTGTTACTGCAGCAGTGTTGGGGTTGTAATGAGACGGGCGGTGTTACTGCAGCAGTAGTGTTGGGGTTGTAATGAGACGGGCGGTGTTACTGCAGCAGTAGTGTTGGGGTTGTAATGAGACGGGCGGTGTTACTGCAGCAGTAGTGTTGGGGTTGTAATGAGACGGGCGGTGTTACTGCAGCAGTAGTGTTGGGGTTGTATTGAGACGGGCGGTGTTACTGCAGCAGTGTTGGGGTTGTAATGAGACGGGCGGTGTTACTGCAGCAGTGTTGGGGTTGTAATGAGACTGGTTGTAATGAGACGCAGTGTTACAGCAGCAGTGTTGGGGTTGTAATGAGACGGGCGGTGTCACTGCAGCAGCGTTGGGGTTGTAATGAGACGGGTGGTGTTGGGGTTGTAATGAGACTGGTTGTAATGAGACGCAGTGTTGCAGCAGCAGTGTTGGTGTTGTAATTAGATGGACGGTGTTACTGCAGCAGTGTTGGGGTTGTAATGAGACGGGTTGTAATGAGACGGGCGATGTTACTGCAGCAGTGTTGGGGTTGTAATGAGATGGATGGTGTTACTGCAGCAGTGTTGGGGTTGTAATGAGACGGGCGGTGTTACTGCAGCAGTGTTGGGGTTGTAATGAGACGGGCGGTGTTACTGCAGCAGTGTTGGGGTTGTAATGAGACTGGCGACGTTACTGCAGCAGTGTTGGGGTTGTAATGAGACGGGCGGTGTTGGGGTTGTAATGAGACGGGTGGTGTTGGGGTTGTAATGAGACGGGTGTTACTGTGTTGGGGTTGTAATGAGACGGGTGGTGTTGGGGTTGTAATGAGACGGGCGGTGTTACTGCAGCAGTGTTGGGGTTGTAATGAGACGGGCGGTGTTACTGCAGCAGTGTTGGGGTTGTAATGAGACGGGCGGTGTTACTGCAGCAGTGTTGGGGTTGTAATGAGATCGGGCGGTGTTACTGCAGCAGTGTTGGGGTTGTAATGAGACGGGCGGTGTTACTGCAGCAGTGTTGGTGTTGTAATGAGACGGGCGGTGTTACTGGAGCAGTGTTGGGGTTGTAATGAGACGGGCGGTGTTACTGCAGCAGTAGTGTTGGGGTTGTAATGAGACGGGCGGTGTTACTGCAGCAGTAGTGTTGGGGTTGTAATGAGACGGGCGGTGTTACTGCAGCAGTAGTGTTGGGGTTGTAATGAGACGGGCGGTGTTACTGCAGCAGTGTTGGGGTTGTAATGAGACGGGCGGTGTTACTGCAGCAGTGTTGGGGTTGTAATGAGACGGGCGGTGTTACTGCAGCAGTGTTGGGGTTGTAATGAGACGGGTGGTGTTGGGGTTGTAATGAGACTGGTTGTAATGAGACGCAGTGTTACAGCAGCAGTGTTTGGGTTGTAATGAGACGGGCGGTGTTACTGCAGCAGTAGTGTTGGGGTTGTATTGAGACGGGCGGTGTTACTGCAGCAGTGTTGGGGTTGTAATGAGACGGGTGGTGTTGGGGTTGTAATGAGACGCAGTGTTACAGCAGCAGTGTTTGGGTTGTAATGAGACGGGCGGTGTTACTGCAGCAGTAGTGTTGGGGTTGTAATGAGACGGGCGGTGTTACTGCAGCAGTAGTGTTGGGGTTGTATTGAGACGGGCGGTGTTACTGCAGCAGTGTTGGGGTTGTAATGAGACGGGCGGTGTTACTGCAGCAGTGTTGGGGTTGTAATGAGACGGGCGGTGTTACTGCAGCAGTTTTGGGGTTGTAATGAGACTGGCGACGTTACTGCAGCAGTGTTGGGGTTGTAATGAGACGGGCGGTGTTACTGCAGCAGTGTTGGGGTTGTAATGAGACGGGTGGTGTTGGGGTTGTAATGAGACTGGTTGTAATGAGACGCAGTGTTACAGCAGTAGTGTTGGGGTTATAATGAGACGGGCGGTGTCACTGCAGCAGCGTTGGGGTTGTAATGAGACGGGTGGTGTTGGGGTTGTAATGAGACGGGTTGTAATGAGACGCAGTGTTACAGCAGCAGCGTTGGGGTTGTAATTAGACTGGTGGTGTTGGGGTTGTAATGAGACGCAGTGTTACAGCAGCAGCGTTGGGGTTGTAATTAGACTGGTGGTGTTGGGGTTATAATGAGACGGACGGTGTTACTGCAGCAGTGTTGGGGTTGTATTGAGACGGGCGGTGTTACTGCAGCAGTGTTGGGGTTGTAATGAGACGGGTGGTGTTGGGGTTGTAATGAGACGCAGTGTTACAGCAGCAGTGTTTGGGTTGTAATGAGACGGGCGGTGTTACTGCAGCAGTAGTGTTGGGGTTGTAATGAGACGGGCGGTGTTACTGCAGCAGTAGTGTTGGGGTTGTATTGAGACGGGCGGTGTTACTGCAGCAGTGTTGGGGTTGTAATGAGACGGGCGGTGTTACTGCAGCAGTGTTGGGGTTGTAATGAGACGGGCGGTGTTACTGCAGCAGTTTTGGGGTTGTAATGAGACTGGCGACGTTACTGCAGCAGTGTTGGGGTTGTAATGAGACGGGCGGTGTTACTGCAGCAGTGTTGGGGTTGTAATGAGACGGGTGGTGTTGGGGTTGTAATGAGACTGGTTGTAATGAGACGCAGTGTTACAGCAGCAGTGTTGGGGTTATAATGAGACGGGCGGTGTCACTGCAGCAGCGTTGGGGTTGTAATGAGACGGGTGGTGTTGGGGTTGTAATGAGACGGGTTGTAATGAGACGCAGTGTTACAGCAGCAGCGTTGGGGTTGTAATTAGACTGGTGGTGTTGGGGTTGTAATGAGACGCAGTGTTACAGCAGCAGCGTTGGGGTTGTAATTAGACTGGTGGTGTTGGGGTTATAATGAGACGGACGGTGTTACTGCAGCAGTGTTGGGGTTGTAATGAGACGGGCGGTGTCACTGCAGCAGTGTTGGGGTTTTAATGAGACTGGTGGTGTTGGGGTTGTAATGAGACGGGTGGTGTTTGGGTTGTAATGAGACGGGTGGTGTTGGGGTTGTAATGAGACGGGTGGTGTTGGGGTTGTAATGCGACACAGTGTTACAGCAGCAGTGTTTGGGTTGTAAATGAGATGGGCATTGTTACTGCAGCGGTGTTGGTGTTGTAATGAGATGGACGGTGTTTCTCAGCAGTAGTGTTGGGGTTGTAATGAGACGGGCGGTGTTACTGCAGCAGTGTTGGGGTTGTAATGAGACGGATGGTGTTTCTCAGCAGCAGTGTTGGGGTTGTAATGAGACGGGTGGTGTTGGGGTTGTAATGAGACGGGTTGTAATGAGACGCAGTGTTACAGCAGCAGCAGTGTTGGTGTTGTAATTAGATGGACGGTGTTACTGCAGCAGTGTTGGGGTTGTAATGAGACGGGCGGTGTTACTGCAGCAGTGTTGGGGTTGTAATGAGACGGGCGGTGTTACTGCAGCAGTGTTGAGGTTGTAATGAGACGGGCGGTGTTACTGCAGCAGTTTTGGGGTTGTAATGAGACTGGCGACGTTACTGCAGCAGTGTTGGGGTTGTAATGAGACTGGCGACGTTACTGCAGCAGTGTTGGGGTTGTAATGAGACGGGCGGTGTTACTGCAGCAGTGTTGGCGTTGTAATGAGACGGGCGGTGTTACTGCAGCAGTGTTGGGGTTGTAATGAGACGGGCGGTGTTACTGCAGCAGTGTTGGGGTTGTAATGAGACTGGCGACGTTACTGCAGCAGTGTTGGGGTTGTAATGAGACGGGTGGTGTTGGGGTTGTAATGAGACGGGTGGTGTTGGGGTTGTAATGAGACAAAGTGTTACAGCAGCAGTGTTTGGGTTGTAATGAGACGGGCGGTGTTACTGCAGCAGTAGTGTTGGGGTTGTAATGAGACGGGCGGTGTTACTGCAACAGTGTTGGGGTTGTAATGAGACGGGCGGTGTTACTGCAGCAGTGTTGGGGTTGTAATGAGACTGGCGACGTTACTGCAGCAGTGTTGGGGTTGTAATGAGACTGGTGGTGTTGGGGTTGTAATGAGACTGGTGGTGTTGGGGTTGTAATGAGACTGGTGGTGTTGGGGTTGTAATGAGACGGGTGGTGTTGGGGTTGTAATGAGACGCAGTGTTACAGCAGCAGTGTTTGGGTTGTAATGAGACGGGCGATGTTACTGCAGCAGTAGTGTTGGGGTTGTAATGAGACGGGCGGTGTTACTGCAACAGTGTTGGGGTTTTAATGAGACTGGTGGTGTCACTGCAGCAGTGTTGGGGTTGTAATGAGACTGGTGGTGTTTGGGTTGTAATGAGACGGGTGGTGTTGGGGTTGTAATGAGACGGGTGGTGTTGGGGTTGTAATGAGACGGGTGGTGTTGGGGTTGTAATGAGACGGGTGGTGTTGGGGTTGTAATGAGACGGGTGGTGTTGGGGTTGTAATGAGACGGGTGGTGTTGGGGTTGTAATGAGACGGGTGGTGTTACAGCAGCAGTGTTGGTGTTGTAATGAGATGGACGGTGTTTCTCAGCAGTAGTGTTGGGGTTGTAATGAGACGGGAGGTGTTACTGCAGCAGTGTTGGGGTTGTAATGAGACGGACGGTGTTTCTCAGCAGTAGTGTTGGTTGTAATGAGACGGGCGGTGTTACTGCAGCAGTGTTGGGATTGTAATGAGACTGGCGACGTTACTGCAGCAGTGTTGGGGTTGTAATGAGACGGGCGGTGTTGGGGTTGTAATGAGACGGGCGGTGTTACTGCAGCAGTGTTGGGGTTGTAATGAGACGGGCGGTGTTACTGCAGCAGTGTTGGGGTTGTAATGAGACGGGCGGTGTTACTGCAGCAGTGTTGGGGTTGTAATGAGACGGGCGGTGTTACTGCAGCAGTGTTGGGGTTGTAATGAGATGGGCGGTGTTACTGCAGCAGTGTTGGGGTTGTAATGAGACGGGCGGTGTTACTGCAGCAGTGTTGGGGTTGTAATGAGACGGGCGGTGTTACTGCAGCAGTGTTGGGGTTGTAATGAGACTGGCGACGTTACTGCAGCAGTGTTGGGGTTGTAATGAGACTGGTGGTGTTGGGGTTGTAATGAGACTGGTGGTGTTGGGGTTGTAATGAGACGGGTGGTGTTGGGGTTGTAATGAGACGCAGTGTTACAGCAGCAGTGTTTGGGTTGTAATGAGACGGGCGGTGTTACTGCAGCAGTGTTGGGTTTGTAATGAGACGGGCGGTGTTACTGCAGCAGTGTTGGGGTTGTAATGAGACGGGCGGTGTCACTGCAGCAGTGTTGGGGTTGTAATGAGACTGGTGGTGTTTGGGTTGTAATGAGACGGGTGGTGTTGGGGTTGTAATGAGACGGGTGGTGTTGGGGTTGTAATGAGACGGGTGGTGTTGGGGTTGTAATGAGACGGGTGGTGTTGGGGTTGTAATGAGACGCAGTGTTACAGCAGCAGTGTTGGTGTTGTAATGAGATGGACGGTGTTTCTCAGCAGTAGTGTTGGGGTTGTAATGAGACGGGCGGTGTTACTGCAGCAGTGTTGGGGTTGTAATGAGACGGACGGTGTTTCTCAGCAGTAGTGTTGGTTGTAATGAGACGGGCGGTGTTACTGCAGCAGTGTTGGGATTGTAATGAGACTGGATGGTGTTTGCAGCAGCAGTGTTGGGGTTGTAATGAGACGGGCGGTGTTGGGGTTGTAATGAGACGGGCGGTGTTACTGCAGCAGTGTTGGGGTTGTAATGAGACGGGCGGTGTTACTGCAGCAGTGTTGGGGTTGTAATGAGACGGGCGGTGTTACTGCAGCAGTGTTGGGGTTGTAATGAGACTGGGTTACTGCAGCAGTGTTGGGGTTGTAATGAGACGGGCGGTGTTACTGCAGCAGTGTTGTTGGTTGTAATGAGACGGGTGGTGTTGGGATTGTAATGAGACGGGTGGTGTTGGGGTTGTAATGAGACGCAGTGTTACAGCAGCAGTGTTTGGGTTGTAATGAGACGGGCGGTGTTACTGCAGCAGTAGTGTTGGGGTTGTAATGAGACGGGCGGTGTTACTGCAGCAGTAGTGTTGGGGTTGTATTGAGACGGCGGTGTTACTGCAGCAGTGTTGGGGTTGTAATGAGACAGGCGGTGTTACTGCAGCAGTGTTGGGGTTGTATTGAGATGGGCGGTGTTACTGCAGCAGTGTTGGGGTTGTAATGAGACGGGTTGTAATGAGACGCAGCGTTACAGCAGCAGTGTTGGTGTTGTAATTAGATGGACGGTGTTACTGCAGCAGTGTTGGGGTTGTAATGAGACGGGCGATGTTACTGCAGCAGTGTTGGGGTTGTAATGAGACGGGCGGTGTTACTGCAGCAGTGTTGGGGTTGTAATGAGACGGGTGGTGTTGGGGTTGTAATGAGACGGGTGGTGTTGGGGTTGTAATGAGACGGGTGGTGTTGGGGTTGTAATGAGACGGGTGGTGTTGGGGTTGTAATGAGACGGGTGGTGTTGGGGTTGTAATGAGACGCAGTGTTACAGCAGCAGTGTTTGGGTTGTAATGAGATGGGCATTGTTACTGCAGCGGTGTTGGTGTTGTAATGAGATGGACGGTGTTTCTCAGCAGTAGTGTTGGTTGTAATGAGACGGGCGGTGTTTCTCAGCAGCAGTGTTGGGGTTGTAATGAGACGGGCGGTGTTTCTCAGCAGCAGTGTTGGGGTTGTAATGAGACGGGCGGTGTTACTGCAGCAGTGTTGGGGTTGTAATGAGACTGGTTGTAATGAGACGCAGTGTTACAGCAGCAGTGTTGGTGTTGTAATGAGATGGACGGTGTTACTGCAGCAGTGTTGGGGTTGTAATGAGACGGGCGATGTTACTGCAGCAGTGTTGGGGTTGTAATGAGACGGGCGGTGTTACTGCAGCAGTGTTGGGGTTGTAATGAGACGGGCGGTGTTACTGCAGCAGTGTTGGGGTTGTAATGAGACTGGCGACGTTACTGCAGCAGTATTGGGGTTGTAATGAGACGGGCGGTGTTGGGGTTGTAATGAGACTGGTGGTGTTTGGGTTGTAATGAGACGCAGTGTTACAGCAGCAGTGTTGGTGTTGTAATTAGATGGACGGTGTTACTGCAGCAGTGTTGGGGTTGTAATGAGATGGGCGGTGTTACTGCAGCAGTGTTGGGGTTGTAATGAGACGGGCGGTGTCACTGCAGCAGTGTTGGGGTTGTAATGAGACGGGTGGTGTTGGGGTTGTAATGAGACGGGTGGTGTTGGGGTTGTAATGAGACGCAGTGTTACAGCAGCAGTGTTTGGGTTGTAATGAGATGGGCATTGTTACTGCAGCGGTGTTGGTGTTGTAATGAGATGGACGGTGTTTCTCAGCAGTAGTGTTGGTTGTAATGAGACGGGCGGTGTTTCTCAGCAGCAGTGTTGGGGTTGTAATGAGACGGGCGGTGTTTCTCAGCAGCAGTGTTGGGTTTGTAATGAGACGGGCGGTGTTACTGCAGCAGTGTTGGGGTTGTAATGAGACGGATGGTGTTTCTCAGCAGTAGTGTTGGGGTTGTAATGAGACGGGCGGTGTTACTGCTGCGGTGTTGGGGTTGTAATGAGACGGGCGGTGTTACTGCAGCAGTGTTGGGGTTGTAATGAGACGGGCGGTGTTTCTGCAGCAGTGTTGGGGTTGTAATGAGACGGACGGTGTTTCTCAGCAGTAGTGTTTGGGTTGTAATGAGACGGGCGGTGTTGGGGTTGTAATGAGACGGACGTTGTTTCTCAGCAGTAGTGTTTGGGTTGTAATGAGACCGACTGTGTTTCTCAGCAGTAGTGTTGGGGTTGTAATGAGACGGGCGGTGTTGTAATGAGACGGACAGTGTTTCTCAGCAGTAGTGTTGGTTGTAATGAGACGGGCGGTGTTACTGCAGCAGTGTTGGGGTTGTAATGAGACTGGCGGTGTTACTGCAGCAGTGTTGGGGTTGTAATGAGACGGACGGTGTTTCTCAGCAGTAGTGTTAGGGTTGTAATGAGACGGGCGGTGTTACTGCTGCGGTGTTGGGGTTGTAATGAGACGGGCGGTGTTTCTCAGCAGTAGTGTTGGGGTTGTAATGAGACGGGCGGTGTTTCTCAGCAGTAGTGTTGGTTGTAATGAGACGGGCGGTGTTACTGCAGCAGTGTTGGGGTTGTAATGAGACGGACGGTGTTACTGCTGCGGTGTTGGGGTTGTAATGAGACGGACGGTGTTTCTCAGCAGTAGTGTTGGTTGTAATGAGACGGGCGGTGTTACTGCAGCAGTAGTGTTTGGGTTGTAATGAGACGGACTGTGTTTCTCAGCAGTAGTGTTGGGGTTGTAATGAGACGGGCGGTGTTGTAATGAGACGGACAGTGTTTCTCAGCAGTAGTGTTGGTTGTAATGAGACGGGCGGTGTTACTGCAGCAGTGTTGGGGTTGTAATGAGACGGGCGGTGTTACTGCAGCAGTGTTGGGGTTGTAATGAGGCGGACGGTGTTTCTCAGCAGTAGTGTTGGGGTTGTAATGAGACGGGCGGTGTTCCTGCTGCGGTGTTGGAGTTGTAATGAGACGGGCGGTGTTACTCCAGCAGTGTTGAGACGGACGGTGTTACTCCAGCAGTGTTGGGGTTGTAATGAGACGGGCGGTGTTACTGCAGCAGTGTTGGGGTTGTAATGAGACTGGCGGTGTTACTGCAGCAGTGTTGGGGTTGTAATGAGACGGACGGTGTTTCTCAGCAGTAGTGTTAGGGTTGTAATGAGACGGGCGGTGTTTCTCAGCAGTAGTGTTAGGGTTGTAATGAGACGGACGGTGTTTCTCAGCAGTAGTGTTAGGGTTGTAATGAGACGGGCGGTGTTTCTCAGCAGTAGTGTTGGGGTTGTAATGAGACGGGCGGTGTTACTGCTGCGGTGTTGGGGTTGTAATGAGACGGACGGTGTTACTGCTGCGGTGTTGGGGTTGTAATGAGACGGGCGGTGTTTCTCAGCAGTAGTGTTGGTTGTAATGAGACGGGCGGTGTTTCTCAGCAGTAGTGTTGGTTGTAATGAGACGGGCGGTGTTACTGCAGCAGTAGTGTTTGGGTTGTAATGAGACGGACTGTGTTTCTCAGCAGTAGTGTTGGGGTTGTAATGAGACGGGCGGTGTTGTAATGAGACGGACAGTGTTTCTCAGCAGTAGTGTTGGTTGTAATGAGACGGGCGGTGTTACTGCAGCAGTGTTGGGGTTGTAATGAGACGGGCGGTGTTACTGCAGCAGTGTTGGGGTTGTAATGAGACGGACGGTGTTACTGCAGCAGTGTTGGGGTTGTAATGAGACGGACGGTGTTTCTCAGTGGTAGTGTTGGTTGTAATGAGACGGGCGGTGTTTCTCAGCAGTAGTGTTGGTTGTAATGAGACGGGCGGTGTTACTGCAGCAGTAGTGTTTGGGTTGTAATGAGACGGACTGTGTTTCTCAGCAGTAGTGTTGGGGTTGTAATGAGACAGGCGGTGTTGTTGTAATGAGACGGACGGTGTTGTTGTAATGAGACGGACAGTGTTTCTCAGCAGTAGTGTTGGTTGTAATGAGACGGGCGGTGTTTCTCAGCAGTAGTGTTGGTTGTAATGAGACGGGCGGTGTTTCTCAGCAGTAGTGTTTGGGTTGTAATGAGACGGACTGTGTTTCTCAGCAGTAGTGTTGGGGTTGTAATGAGACTGGCGGTGTTACTGCTGCGGTGTTGGGGTTGTAATGAGACGGACTGTGTTTCTCAGCAGTAGTGTTGGTTGTAATGAGACGGGCAGTGTTTCTCAGCAGTAGTGTTGGTTGTAATGAGACGGGCGGTGTTTCTCAGCAGTAGTGTTTGGGTTGTAATGAGACGGACTGTTTTTCTCAGCAGTAGTGTTGGGGTTGTAATGAGACTGGCGGTGTTACTGCTGCGGTGTTGGTTGTAATGAGACGGACTGTGTTTCTCAGCAGTAGTGTTGGGGTTGTAATGAGACGGACTGTGTTTCGGCCCTCTTGTGGTTGCTTTGATTCCTGATCGGTGGAATTGGGTGACAATTCTCATGAGATTTGATTAATTGGAAATGAGCAGTTTTCAATTACTTACTACTGGTTGCTATAGAATGGCTATTGCGTCACTGTGTTTTTTCTTTTCTGATACCAAAGTCCTGAACAGTAAACAATGTTGACAGTACAGTTTGTCTATTTGACCTGAAAATGCATGTGCAGTGGAATGATAATTGGCAGATGTGCCAACTCATGTGTAACTGTCTCCTCGCTTGTCCCTGTTAGCAAAATGTAGAGAGACTGTGGGTAATACTCTGGCCTCCTGTCTCTCTCAACATGATTGATCAATAACCATTACCTGAGATGGCCTCCCAAAAAGTAATTTTGGCTCCCCTCAAGTACAGTACATCAGTCATAATTTCCTCTCCAACTTACTTCCCCTCTTTCGGTGAACCAAAATAGATAGCTAAAAGACATTTCCACATAACCTACAGGATATATTTGATTATTGAGCTTCACATGTTGGTAATTTCTAATCTTATGGCTGAGAATTCAAAGGAAAATCTGTCAGTTAAAAATAATTTATGGTATTACAATGTTTACTTCCTTAAGTTGGTCACAGGGCCTCTTCCCTCTTCTTGCCCCAGCCCAAGTGAATGGATGACCTTGCTGATGGTTGAGAAAGGTTTCTCTCTGTATGGAGCCCAGATAAAGTAGCAATGGGTATCAAAGTTGTTAAATAGTTTAAATACAATGCTGATGAATACAACCACTGGACAATGGATGAAGATACTCTGAACTTTTAGAATTGTTTAAATCCATCATATACTGACTAAATTATAGCACATTAACACTGTACTGGCATGGACAAATAATGGACTTCAGGCTTTTTGGTGGTAATTCAAATTATTGTAATATGTCACTTTTCTTAACGCACTATCAGGTATTTAAAAAGAAATCATAACTAGAATTTTATTTGCATATAGACTGGGTGTATTTGCATACATTAATACATTTATATAAAGGGTTGAAATGGGTGAAACCACAAACTACCTCTAATCATAAACTGTGCTGTCTAGACTGCCTCATTAATGATCCTTTACAGTTGTCACGTTCTGTTACCATAATTCTACAAGTGTGTAAAGAAAAGGATACCCACGCAATTTAAAATCACAACACTCGTCTCTAGATTACACCTATATATAAATACTGAACATTGTTTGCGAGATCAGACATAATATCACTATAATCCCAGTGTTCCTTTTTGGGAAATTGCTTTCATTTCAGCACATTACTGTATTAAAAGGACTTTTTTTAATTGCAAAAAAAATCTACACACGCCAAATAGTGTTTTTCTTGTGATGTGTCGAGACGGTGGGTTAAATCCTCAGCCAATCGTTGGTGTTTTGTATTCATTTGTATTCTACTGAGCACATTTCAGCCATTACCGGGGTGTGTTTGACAGTTCACTAATGTTTCCACGGTTGTAACGTTAACTGGAGAAGAAAAGTCAGAAGCAACAGTGGGAAAGAGTCGCGGAGTAAAATGAAAGTAATCAATATAGTGAGATTTAAGTGACAAGCCGATCCCGAGTGGAGCAGCGATCTAAGACACTGCATCAGTGCAAGAGACATCACTACAGACCCTGGTTCGATTCCAGTCTGTATCACAACTGGCCGTGATTGGGAGTCCCATAGGGCGGCGCACAATTGGCCCAGCGTCGTTAGGGTTTTGTCGGGGTAGGCTGTCATTGTAAATAAGAATTTGTTCTTAACTGACTTAAATTAGAGGTTAAATAAAAAAAAATGTAAATCAAATGACACCTCCCTCACTAGATCCTCGACTTTGGCGATGTCATTTACAAAATAGCCTCCAACATTCTACTCAACAAACGGGATGCAGTCTATCACAGTGCCATCCGTTTTGTCACCAAAGCCCCATATACTACCCACCACTGCGACCTGTATGTTCTCGTTGGCTGGCCCTCGCTTCATATTCGTCGCCAAACACACTGGCTCCAGGTCATCTACAAGTCTCTGCTAGGTAAAGCCTCGCCTTATCTCAGCTCACTGGTCACCATAGCAGCACCCACCCGTAGCACACACTCCAGCAGGTATATCTCACTGGTCACCCCCAAAGCCATTTCTTCCTTTGGCCTCCTCTCCTTCCAGTTCTCTGCTGCCAATGACTGGAACCAACTGAAAAACTCAGTAGGAGACTCTTACCTCCCTCACTAGCTTTAAGCACCAGCTGTCAGAGCAGGTCACTGCACCTGTACATAGATTGGATGAGCTATTTACAGATGAGCTACCTCATCCCCATACTGTATATATTTATTTATTTGTCTTGCTCCTTTGCACCTGAGTATTTCAACTTGCACATTCTGCACATCCTACCATTCCAGTGTTTAATTGCTATTTTGTAATTACTTTGCCACCATGACCTATTTATTGCCTTTACCTCCCTTATCCTACCTCATTTGCACATGCTGTATATAGATTTTTCTACTGTATTATTGATTGTATGTTTTGTTTATTCCATGTGTAGCTCTGTGTTGTTGTATGTGTCGAACTGCTTGGCTATATCTTGGCCAGGTCGCAGTTGCAAATGAGAACTTGTTCGTAACTAGCCAACCTGGTTAAATAAAGGTGAAATAAATAGAAATGTCCAAATAATTTGAATGAACTATTTCATACATTATGGCAGTGCTATTCAAAGTTGAGTCGCAACCGCGGGGGAACTGCAGTGGGGTCGGCAATAAAAAAATCTATAAAATAATTAAGGGGAATGGAAAGACTAGAATTTAGAACGCCAGCCAGCTGTAAATGTAAATCGCCATTTTGATTGAATACATCTCTTAGCTTAGATGTACTTCCTAAAGTGTTTCCATTCCTCTTTCAGGATTCTCAAACCTATTTTTACTCTTTATTAGTTATATCACTGTGTGTGAAGTACTTTCACTGGATGCCATGGTTCTAACTACAGCAGTATGTATGGGCTCTGCCTGGTCCTCTTTAACATGATGACTCATCCCCAAAGACCCCCAACTCACAGGTTCCAGGTCAGATTGCAGGTCAGCGGGCCAGGGAGTGATTCATGTCTTCCTGACCCAGGAAAAGTGAAATAGGACAGGATAGGCTGGGCCTGGGGAATAGATGCACTACAGGGGCTGTATGGGGCTGAAACACAACAGGACTGTTTCACAGAATCACAGAGAGGAAAACCCCTCCAAGACTACCCTCATTTCTTCCTCCCCTCCTTTCATCTCCACCGTAGATCTGGGAGGAAAGAAACATGTAGTTAATTAGCAAAGAATCGATTAGAAGAGGAAATGCATCATGCTGTGTTTGTATAATACTTTTTCATTCTCGGAGTGGCAGCGTTCTCTGCAGAGTTCACAACCTGCTACACTTGTGAGAAACAAGTTATTTCATACCATTTAGGCCCTACGAGTTTTAATTAAATTACATTTTTGGAGCGCTCCATGTGAGCAAATGAGCATGTGTCTGGACTCTGTCTTGTTTCTATGTCCTATTAATGTTGACTGAGTGCGCACACCTACATTAAGTAGGCCTAGGCTACCTGGCCTGCTGCCCACAAATGTAGGAATGTGCCCAATATGGGGATCTCTGATTTCTGACCACCACTAATGATAAGCTGAGCTTCTCAGTATTTTTTTTCTTCACCTCACACATTAAGTCAATGAAGTCAGTTATTTTTTTTACATCCATTGTGAATGATAGGCTAATAGTTCCTCACAGTAGTGGAAAAACCTTTCCAACATTCTCCCCTTCGGTAATCACCAGGCCGTGTGAAAGAGCAAAATGTCATGCTCTGATGTTCCCATATATCCAGTGGAAACGTCATAAAATACCTGAACACTTTTCCCTGGCCTTGCGTAAAAACAGCTGTCTCGAGCTCACTGGCGCAGAACACTGAGGGCCCCCGGAATAGGCTAGTTAATACAATGTTACAAGTTCGCTTGCGAAGTCTTCAGGACAGATCCAGTTGATTGTATAAAATCAATGTTGCACTTCACTAGAGAGAGCTCAAGTCCAGAAGGATAGAAAGGGAGGCAGATAGGCGTATATATGAATGTGATTGGAAGAACCTGAATGTTCATCTACTGTTTTTATTTTTGTTGGCTTTATGTATTTTTACTTAGTTGACAATGGAAGTGTTAAGCCTGCTGCTGCATTGGCCAATTTGGCCTATAGGCCATCTCTGAGTTCCATGCACTAATGTCTTTAGCCAATGGCTCACGGTTTAGGCCTATCAATGTGTCCATATGGCAGAGGCTGGTGCTCTCACGTTAGTTGAATTTTAGATTTTTTAAAATTGTAATTCAGATTTGTATTAACCACGTGACAATGATGTTGACAATTTAAAAAAGTTATTGAAATGAAGCTGTTCCACGAAAATGTGAATATGAAAATCCTAACCCGCACGCAGATCGGTAGAAGTGGTAGGATCAATTCTTAGCTTCTCCAAATTCAACTCACTCGTGTTACCTTGGAAAATGCAGATCTGATTTTCTTCTTTGCCATGATCAGCTCAGAAATGGACAAATAGGCCTTTAGACCTTGAAATGGCTGATGATCATGATAATTTATCCCACTGAGTGATACTCCCGGACAGCAGCCGTGAGTAGTCTGATTTCATTCTGTGGGCTACTGTCCATTTGACTTTGACCTGTTTTTAGGATATGATGTGTTAACATCTTAATTCATATTCACATTGAATGACATTTTTATTTGATTGGGTGCCGTTTAGACGATTTGATCAGATATAAAAAGTGTCATTAAGTTATGCTGCCTTTACGGCACATGACAACCATGAGAAAACAAATGTCTAGGTCCTTATCTCTAATACTTAGGGATTTTATTAGGTTTGGTGATTAGTTTACAGAACATAAATCTAGGCCTTCTAGAAAGAGCTAGTTTCTTTACTGTTCAGTGCTGGTGTACAGTATGAAATAAAACAAAAATAAACCATTCCCCCTGTACTTATTGTTTCTCATTTACATAATGAGATCATCTAAATGCATTGCTACCTAGTCTCATGTCGGAACATTTTGTTTACCTCAATCTCTAACTGTCTGCAAGGGGAGTGGCCCTTCTACAACACTGTTATTGTCCAGACAGACACCCCGTCTCAGGCCTGCTGCGAGTCATGTTCTGGGTGACTAGTGTTTACACTGTGATCTATTAAATGCTACTTTTATAATCAGTGCCGGGATAAGGTAATTGGCCACGGAGAATGTTTCTGCTGAGTTTACGACTCAGCTGTGTGCTGTTTGGTGAGCGTGACCACAGCACTGAGACTGTCACACATGCAATTTCCCCTCTCTTTATAACAGGCCTGGGATCAGTTTGCCAAAAAGCACCTGGAGGAGGATCAAGTCTCTTGTTAGAATGGACAGATTCTAAAGTATAACTTTTTGGATGACATGGGCCCTATTATGCATGGCAAAAACCACACACTGCATTCCACAGTAAGAACCTCATACCAACGGTCAAGCATGGTGGTGGTAGTGTGACGGTTTGGGGATGCTTTGCTGCCTCGGGACCTGGATGGCTTGCCTTTAATAGAAGGAACCATGAATTCTGCTCTGTATCAGAGAATTCTACTGGAGAATGTCAGGCCATCTGTCTGTGAGCTGAAGCACAGCAGGGTCTTGCAGCAAGACAATGATCCAAAACACACAATCAAGTCTACATGAAAAAAAGCAACAAATTAGAAGTTTTGGAATGGCCTAGTCAAATGCCAGACCTAACACCAAATAGTGCTATCTTCTATATACCACCCCTACTTTGTCACAACACAACTGATTGGCTCAAACGCATTAAGAAAGAAAGAAATTCCACAAATTAAGTTAAGGCACACCTGTTCATTTAAATGCATTCTAGATGACTACCTCATGAAGCTGGTTGAGTGTATGCCAAGAGTGTGCCAAGCTGTCATCAAGGCAAAGGGGTGGTTACTTTGAAGAATCTCAAATGTAAAATATATTTGGATATGTTTAACACATTTTTGATTACTACATGATTCCATATGTGTTATTTCATAGTGTTGATGTCTGCACTATTATTCTAAAATGTAGAAAATAGTACAAACTAAAAACCCTTGAATGAGGAGTAGGTGTGTCCAAACTTTTGACTGGTACTGAACTTATTTCATAAACAAAGCGACACCCAATGCCCCTGTGTAAAAAGTAATTGCCCCCTTAGACTCAACTGGTTGTGCCACCTTTAGCTGCAATGACTCCAATGAAATGCTTCCTGTAGTTGTTGATCAGTGTCAGAACTGCTGTAACTCAGCGACCATTTGGTTTTTCAAGCATGAACTTCTCGTTTTAAGTCCTTCCACAACATTGGTAAAAGACCAAGTCCATGTTATGTCAAGAACAGCTCAATTAAGAAAAAGAGAAACGACAGTCCATTACTTTAAGACATTTAAGGTCAGTCAATCCAGAAAATGTCCAACTTTGAAAGTTTCTTCAAGTGCAGTCACAAAAACCATCAAGTGCTATGATGAAGCTGGCTCTCATGAGGACCGACCACAGGAAAGAAAGACCCAGAGTTACCTCTGCTGCAGAGGATAAGCTCATTAGATTTAACTGCCCCTCAGATTGCAGCCCAAATAAATGCTTCGCAGAGTTCAAGTAATAGACCCATCTCAACATCAACCGCTCAGAGGAGACTGCGTGAATCAGGCCTTCTTTGTCGAATTGTTGCAAAGAAATCACTAGTAAATGACCAATAAGAAGAGATGGTGGAAATCTGTCATTTTGGTCTGATGACTCCAAATTTGAGATTTTTTGGTCTTTGTCTTTGTGAGACGCAGAGTAGATGAACGTATGATCCCCGCATGTACGGTTCCCACCGTGAATAATGAATGAGGTGGTGTGGGTGTGCTTTGCTTGTGACACTGATTTAGAATTCAAGGTATACTTAACCAGCATGGCTACCACAGCATTCTGCAGCGATACGCCATCCCATCTGTTTTGGGCTTAGTGGCACTATCATTTGTTTTTCGAAAGGCTGTGCAAGGGCTATTTGACCAAGAGAGTGATGGAGTGCTGCATCAGATAACCTGGCCTTCAAAATCACCCGAGTGCAACCCAATTTGAGATTGTATGGGATGATTTGGACTGCAGAGTGAACAAGTGCTCAGCATATGTGGGAACCTCTTCAAGACTGTTGAAAAAGCATTCCAGGTGACGCTGGTTGAATGCTCGCTGTTCAAAGCTGCCATCAAGGCAAAAGCTGGCTACTTTGAAGAGTCTCCAATATAAAATGTTATTACATGATTCGATATGTTATTTAAGTCTTCATGTCTTAACTATATTCTACAATGTAGAAAATAGTACAAATAAAGTAAACACCATGAATGAGTAGGTGTCCAAACTTTTGACCGGTACTGTGTATATACAATACCTTCGGAAAGTATTCAGACCCTTTGCTATAAGACTTGAAATTGAGCTCAGGTGCATCCTGTTTACATTGCTCATCCTTGATGTTTCCACAACTTGTTTATAGGCCCCCTGTGGTAAATTCAATAGATTGGACATGATTTGGAAAGACGCACACCTGTCTATAAGGTCCCACAGTTGACAGTGCATGTCATAGCAAAAACCAAGCTATGAGGTCGAATGAATTGTCTGGATTATATCGAGGCACAGATCTGGAGAAGGGTACCAAAAAAGTTATGCAGCATTGAAGGGCCCCAAGAACACAGTGGCCTCCATCATTCTTAAATGGAAGAAGTTTGGAACCACCAAGACACTTCCTAGAGCTGGCCTCCCGAGTTTGCCAAAAGGCACCTAAAGACTCTCAGACGAGGAGAAACAAGATGATCTGGTCTGATGAAACAAAGATTGAACACTTTGACCTGAATGCCAAGCGTCACGTCTGGATGAAACCTGGCACCATCCCTACGGTGAAGCGTGGTGCAGCATCATGCTGTGGGGATGTTTTTCAGCGGTAGGGACTGGGAGTCTAGCCAGGATCGAGGCAAAGTACATAAAAACCTGCTCAAGAACACTCAGGACCTCAGACTGGGGCAAAGTTTCACCTTCCAACAAGACAATGACCCTAAGCACACAGCCAAGACAACGCAGGAGTGGCTTCAGGACAAGTCTCTGAACGTCCTTGAGTGGCCCAGCCAGAGCTTGGACTTGAACCTGATCAAACCTCTCTGGAGAGACCTGAAAATAGCTGTGCAGCAACGCTCCCCATCCAACCAGACAGAGCTTGAGAGGATCTACAGAGACAAATGGGAGAAACTCCCCAAATACAGGTGTGCCAAGCTTGTAGTGTCATACTTAAGACGACTCAAGACTGTAATCACTGCCAAAGGTGCTATAACAAAGTACTCAGCGAAGGGTCTGAATACTTATGTAAATGTCATATTTCATGTTTTTTGTAAATTTATTTATAAATTAGCAAACCTTTCTAAACACCTGTTTTTGTATTGTCATTATGGGGTATTGTGTGTAGATTGAGGAGAACATGAATAAGGCTGTAAAGTAACAAAATGTGGAAAGTCAATGAGTCTGAATAGTTTTTAAAATAACTCAAATCAAAACTGTGTTGAAATTATAATGGACCTACATTTATACAGTTACTTGACATTGACCAGCTAGCTAAAAATCACTCAAATGAAAGCTAGACAGTCAGGGAGCATCGAGCATTCCAAAAACTATGGATAGAGGACTATTTTGTTGCACATTTTTGCTGTGGGGAAATATGTAACCAATTCAGTGCGGCCCGCTGGACATTGTTTAAGACCGAACGTGGCCCCCCCGGGGGGGGAGAATGAGTTTGATGCCTCTGCTATTAAGAGACCTGCTTGTTCTGACTGGACTTGCCTGGGCTGAGGTGCAAGTCAATAATACCTTTTAGTTACAACAGTTTTTGTATTATCAATCGTCTTTCATCGTGGGTAATGGTTATGGAACTTTTCTAATAAACGTTTGTGATATCAAAAGCTTGTTCAGCAGATACTGCTGTTGATGAGGAGTGTGGAGAGGGCTGTGGTTGTGGTGAACTGTCACTAGCAGGTCTGGTGTAGGAACAGAAGGTTATATATGAGTCACTGCTGCCAATCCTTTATAGATAAAAGCCTTATTCTTCCCTCAGATTTAGAGCTCTCTCCATCTGTCTGGAATAGCAGATCAATGTATCACTGCTCTAAACAGACACTAGCCAGCCTGAATACTGATAGCATAGAAAAGACTTCTCTTTTGGTCAGATCCAAGCCCTCAAACGTCTGTCGACACTGGACTTTGAGTCTGGCCATAACCACATTGGCTTTTCACCTATCGGACGTAGGCTTCAGTGAATCACTTAAAACCACTTTAACGTGTATACATTTGATCAACAAACAGTACCAGTCAAAAGTTTGGACAAATCTACTCATTCAAGGGTTTTTCTTTATTTTTACTATTTTCTACATTGTAGAATCAAAACTATGCTATAACACATATGGTACCATGAACAACAAAAGTGTTAAATCAAAATATAATTAATATTTTAGGTTCTTCAAAGTAGCCACCCTTTGCCTTGATGACAGCTTTGCATTCTCTCAACCAGCTTCATATGGAATGTTTTTCCAACTGTCTTGAAGGAGTTCCCACATATGCTTGTTGGCTGCTTTTCCTTCACTCTGCAGTCCAACTCATCCCAAACCATCTCAATTGGGTTGAGGTCAGGTGATTGTGGAGGCCAGGTCATATGATGCAGCACTCCATCACTCTCCTTCTTGGACAAATAGCCCTTACACAGCCTGGAGGTGTGTTGGGTCATTGTCCTGTTGAAAAACAAATGATAGTCCCACTAAGCGCAAACCAGATAGGATGGTGTATCGCTGCAGAATGCTGTGGTGTGCCAATTCTAAATAAATCACAGACAGTGTCACCAGCAAAGCACCACCTCCATGCTTCACGGTGGGAACCACACATGCAGAGATCGCCCGTTCACCTACTCTGCATCTCAAAAAAACAAAAAACATCTAGACTCATCAGACCAAAGGTTCAGATTTCCACTGGTCTAATGTCCATTAGTGGTTTCTTTGCAGCAATTCAACCATGAAGGTCTGATTCACACGGTCTCCTCTGAACAGTTGATGATGAGATGTGTCTGTTACTTGAACTCTGTGAAGCAGTTATTTGGGCTGCAATTTCTGAGGCTGGTAACTGTCATTTTTTATTTAACTAGGCAAGTCAGTTAAAAAAAAAAAACGTATTTTCAATGACTGCCTTGGAACAGTGGGTTAGCTGCCTGTTCAGGGGCAGAACGACATATTTGTACCTTTGTACCTATTTGTACCAGCCGGGGGATTTGAACTTGCAACACTTTTGGTTACTAGTCCAACGCTCTAACCACTAGGCTACCCTGCCGCCCCAATTAACTTATCCTCTGTAGCAGAGGTAACTCTGGGTCTCCCTTTACTGTGGTGGTGTCATGAGAGCCAGTTTCGTGATGGTGTTTTATGGTTTTTGTAACTGCACTTGAAACTTTCAACGTTCTTGACATTTTCCGGATTGACTGACCTTCATGTGTTAAATAAATGATGGACTGTCATTTTCTCTTTGCTTATTTGAGCTGTTCTTGTCATAATATGAACTTGGTCTTTTACCAAATAGCGCTATCTTCTGTATACCACCCCTACCTTGTCACAACACAACTGATTGGCTCAAACGCATTAAGAAGGAAATACATTTCACAAATGAAATTTTACCAAGGCACACCACTTAATTGAAATGCATTCCAGGTGACTACCTCATGAAGCTGGTTGAGAAAATGCCAATAGTGTGCAAAGCAGTCATCAAGGCAGAAGGTGGCTACTTTGAACAATCTCAAATATAAAATATATTTAGATTTGTTTAACTCTTCTTTTTTGGGGGGGGATTACTACATGATTCCATATGTGTTATTTCATAGTTTTGGTGTCTTCACTATTATTCTACAGCGTAGAGAATCATAAAAAATAAAGAAACTCTGCAATGAGTAGGTGTCTAAACTTTTGACTGGTATCGTCTTTGATCCCTGGCCAAACGTGGAGCTCTCTTACTGATTTGATTGTATGTTTGTTTTGTGTTGATTTTCTTTCAATGGTCTTGTCGTCTCTACAACTACCATAATTGATTGTTTTGTAACTCTGTGGCTGTTTGGCAGCGGTCCAGTGCTGTCAGTGGACATGATGGCTGATTGGTTGGAGTAGCTGTGAGAGCAGGCTAATAGACAGCTCTGGGAATGGATCAGTATGACAGACGTTAGGTCGCAACCTAGCCGGCTGACAGGGAATTACGCTTAAAGGATCGGTCTGGTCTGAAAGAAATGGTTGGGAAGGAGACAGTGTAGTTTGTGTGAATTGGATTTGATTCTGATTTTGAAACAAATTTAAGACAAACTTTGAATGAAATGCTGAGAAAAATGACTGGGTAGGTGTTGCATTCCCTCAATGAGACTACACTAAATATTTAGGCGTTGAGATTTTAGTAAAAAGCGATGAGTCCAGAGGCCGTTTCCTTCAGAGCGGATTTCTGACCATCTCTGTGTTTCTCCTTCCAGGCCCGACGTTGCCAAGACAGAGCCCCCAGGTTCAGAATGGACCTTCGCCAGAGGACCTGGAGATGCAGAGAAAGTAAGATCTGAGCCTACAACAGCCCTTAACACAGCACGACAGCACTAAATATAATACTGTTACTCAGACCCCAATCCATCTCGAAGATACACAGAGTTCAGTGTTTCAATCAAATATGAGCCAATCAGTCAATTACTTGCTTAACACTACCTGCTTGCCTAAATATATTGATCCAAGTACACTACATGACCTAAAGTATGTGGACATCTGCTCATCAAACATCTCATTCCAAAATCATTGACATTAATACAGAGTTGGTCCCCTCTTTGCTGCTGTAACAGCCTCCACCCTTCTGGGAAGGCTTTCCACTAGATGTTGGAACATTGCTGCTGGGACCTTAGCGAGGTCGGGAACTGATTTTGGGAGATTAGCCCTGGCTCGCAGTCGGCGTTGCTATTCATCCCAAAGGTGTTTGATGGGGTTGAGTTCAGGGCTCTGTGGAGGCCAGCCAATTTCTTCCGATCTTGTCAAACCATTTCTGTATGGACCTCGCTTTATGCATTGGGTCATTGTCATTCTAAAACAGGAAAGGGCCTTCCCCAAACGGTTTGGCACAAAGTTGGAAGCACAGAATGGTCTAGAATGTCATTGTATGCTGTAGCGTTAAGATCTCCCTTAACTGGAACTAAGGGGCCTAGCTCAACCCATGAAAATCAGCCCCAGATCATTATTCCTCCAACACCAAACTTTGCAGTTGGCACTATGCATTGGGGCAGGTAGCGTTCTCCTGGCATCCCAGATTTGTCTGATGGATTGCCAAATGGTGAAGCGTGATTTATCACTCCAGAAAACGCCTTTCCACTGCTCCAGAGTCCAATGGCCAATTGTGCGCCGCCGCTATGAGACTTCCAATCACAGCCGGTTGTGATACAGCCCGGGATTGAACCAGGTTCTGTAGTGATGCCTCTAGTACTGAGATGTGGTGCCTTAGACCTGAATCGCTTGGGAGCGGCTGCTCGGCCGTAGAAACCCATTTAATGAAGCTCCAGACGAACAGTTCTTGTGCTGACGTTGCTTCATGAGGCAGTTAGGAACTCTGTAGTGAATGATGCAGCGAAGGACAGACATTTTCTACACACTTCAGCAATCGCCAGTCCAGTTCTGTGAGCTTGTGTGGACTACCACTTCGCGGCTGAGCCTTTTTTGCTCCTAGAAGTTTCCACTTCACAATAACAGAACTTACAATTGAGTGGGGCAGTTCTAGCAGTGCTGAAATTTGACGAACCGTCTTGTTGGAAAGGTGACATTGCCACATTGAAAGTAACTGAGGCCGTAAGTTAGTAAGGCCGTTCTACTGCCAATGTTTGTCTACAGAGATTGCATGGCTGTGTGCTCAATTTTATACACCCGTCAGCAAAGAGTGTGGCTGAAATAGCCAAATCCACTCATTTGAAAGGGTGTCCACATACTTTTGATTATATGCTGTACTTTTGATTGGATTCAACCGGCTTTGGACTTATGCTCCAAAAGGTTGTTACCTCTCCAGCCTTCACCACTTCCACTCCCATATTAACTAGGCAGGTGGAGTGTTTGCCTGACTGCAGGTGGTGTTCTTCCACATCCTGGCACAGAGTGAGGCTGATGGCTGCCAGTTTGTGTTCAGACACCCCTGGAGTAGAGCAGGGCTGGGTGAGAGGATGATAGCGCTTGTGGCAGGCTGTAGTATACAGGTACCACATCAGTGTGTCAGGTGGAATCACAAAACACTGCTGAGTGCAATGGTACACTCACAGCCTGAGGTTAGGAGCTGGCTTTCTCTTTCACACACACACACACACACACACACACACGAGAAGTGTATGTGTATGAGAACGCATATCTGACTTGGTGTGCATCAGAGAGTGAGAGAGGCAAGCATGTTGTGTGTGTTTGGAGACTTCAAAAGAAGAAATGGACTGATCGAGGCTTTCTTAATGAAAAGCTATTCTACAGTGAACCCCTATCACTCTCAGGGGACTTTGGCTTTCTCTCCCATTCTGAAAACACACTGCTCTAAATCCTTTGTCTCCCTCTCCTGCTGCACACACTCAATAACGCTTGGCATGAGATCCGTCCGTGTTCATATTCAAATGCGTTTACCTAGGCTAACACACATTTTGTTAAGAGTGTTTTCTCGTGCAATCACTTCTGTTTTGCGGCTCAGACTCAAGCGAGCTCTTAGAGGGAGTACTGTACCTGTAATTGTTTTTCCTTCTCCTTAAATGGCAATGAACCTATTCCCCCTTAGGTGGTAATAATGTGCAGCTAACGCTGAGTTTCTGTGTAGTACAGAGCCCCCCCATTCTTCAGTGGGGCACCACAGGACAGTGCAGTCCAGCGTATCACTGTAGCAGCAGTATTAATCTGAGCCAGCTGCTGTCTATCAGCTCTTTTATTACCTACTCCTAGAAACCTATAAAATGTTATTGAATTAGCCTGCAGCCTGATCTCACAGGACCACACAGGGACTGCCACCTGTCCTGTCCACATGTACACAAAGACATGGCATCATGACGATATGACCCCCTCCTCCCTCAGTGCCATATCCTGCGTCACAGCAGCAGAGAACATTGGTAGTTTGGTAGAGAGCATCTGGAGTTTGGATTGCCCCTGGCCCTCTCTCCTTGTCCTCTTGACTGCAGCCGATTTACAGAGTAATGTGCTGTGGATTTAATTGTCCTGGCTGACTGACAGGTAGTATGGCGGGAGAGTGTGTGTGTGTGTGTGTGATGCCTGCAGAGTAGGCGGCTGCTGGTGGTCAGGGTGCTGTGTTATGAATGATGAACAGACTCCTGGTATGGCAGCAGTCTATGTTGTATGTGTCTGACCATAAAGGAGCTGCAATAGAAGTAAGCTTAAGATGGAGAGACTTGGCTCTATGTTGAGCTTTATCATGGTAACTGTTTGTATGTGAGTCAGGGTCATTTCAATCCCAGACAATCTGCCCATGGGATTTTGAATTTAACTTTACAATCGAAAGATAACTCATCCATGACGTTATTTGTTAATCGGCCTAGATTTGCTTGCTTTAGTACCCACTAGTCGTTACGGACAATTAACTCTGAAGATTGTGAGTAAGAAAGAGTTTGACGATTCTGTGTTCGTGTGTCCGTCCAATAGGTGTGTATCTGGCCTATTTGTGTCTTTGCGGCCCCTTCCTGTCGTCCCATGATGTATGGTGACTCAGCAAACACAATGACACCTTTCATTAAATGAATCCTCTTGTTTCAGCAGGCTCACTGAGACCCCAAGGCCTGCTGTAAGGCCACTTGGCAATTTGGTTAGCAGCAGTTTATTGGCAGCGACTGCCTTGGATGTCATTGTAGTATATTGTACGTGAGATGGACTTGTCATATCATTCATACCCATCCCTGTTAGTCTCAGCTGAGGTGTTCCACAGGGTATATGGCATCTGATTCTAGGGCTGACCCCAATTATTTGACTGGTCGAAAGGATGTTAGTGGACCGAGATTATTTTTAGTTGAGGAGTAGCATATATATATATATATATTTATTTATTTATTTAATGGCAAACGAGACACCTGTCTTATTCGCGCCCATCTCAGTGAACTAATCCATCTGGAGGCCGAGACGAATCCATTGTGGAGGCCACGGGAATGGCAAAGTCCAAGAAGGGGAGTGTGGCTGTGCAATCCACTTCTGTCTCCAGAATGCGCTCTCTGCTGCCAATTTGTGCACATTCGTTGTTTCATAACTTCATTGTGTGAATTGTTTGCATTTGAGTGTTAGTGTTTATCAATTCCCCAATACTTATATTATCAGTAGTACATTTACCGTTTAATCCTATAATTTCTAATCTACAATGTCTGTTTGGTTATTTCATGTCTGTTAATGCATTCAATATATTATTTTTCCAGTCTTTTACCGTTCTCATTGTCGGAGTGGACATGTTGTTTGCAGAGCGCACAACCTATGCTACACTAGTGAGAAACAAGTTCTGGTTTATTTTATTCCATTTACGAGTTTTGTCAATTTAGTCCATGTCTTTTGTATGGAGCGCTCCTGTTAATGTTGAGTAAGGACGCACACCTGATTATGCATAGAAGTAGGCCTATAGGCTACCTGGCCTGCACGCAAATGCAGGCATATAAATATGCCCATTTGGGTATCTGATAGTATTTCTGATTGGCTTAATGCAGCACCACTAATGAGCTGTGGAGCTTCTCAAAGTAATGTTTCTTCACCTCAAACAGCAAGCAAACAAAGTCTGTTTTTACATCCATTGAGAATGACAACAAACTTATTTGAAAAACCTTTCCAGCTCTCTTTCAATATCCACTCAGCGTGAAAGGGAATAATGTCATGCTCTGATCCAGAGGAAACGTCATAAAATAGGCCTGCCTGATTACTTCTTGTCCCTTGCGCAAATAGCCTACAGCTGTGTCTGTCCTGAGCTCACTGGGGCGGGAAACTCTGAGGGCCCAGAATATTTTATACAATGTTGCAAGGAGCTTCGGGCCGGATCCAAGTTAATAGTTGATGCAATGTTTCAAGTTGGTTGCAGACAGGCCATGCATAGCAAATGCGATTTATAGGATATTTATTTTTTATCAGGAAATGTTCTGCCTGCAGGCTGCAATGTTATAATTTGTTGGCTTTCTAGGCTATTTTTACATAGTTTTTAGGTTTATCATTTTTAGATTTGGATAGCATTTTGACTAACCACATAGCCATGATTTTGAGATAAGAAGACGTTGTTATTATAAATTAAATGAAACTGTTCCACAAAAATGTGCATATGAAAACAATAACTGGCAGATCGGTAGAAATGGTAAGATAAATTGGTATTCCACATGATACATTTAGCTGACTCCTCGTATATCAAATTGTGGAGAGTAACGGTAGAATCTTTGAAAGCCAGTAGGAACAGGAGGAGGATGGTTAGGACAGGTTGTTTTTTTCCTTCTGGTTATCTTGATATCTGGCTCCCTTTTTTAGTAATTTGTCTTATTTCATCAAATAGGGAGCTTAAAGCATCAGAGAAGTTAAATGTATATATAGTTGATTTTATTAAAACCGTCTATATATTGAAAAAAAATATATATATATATATTTTTTTTTTAAATTATTTCTACCAATCAATTGCCCCAAATATATATATTCTTTTGTCGGGGCAAGCCCTATCTGATTCTTATCTTGCACTAGAGCAGTTATAAGTGTTGATTTACACAGGCGCATGTGTGTGGTTTTGCTGCCTTGTAAAGTCAACCCACATTCTCCCATCTGGAAGTCATAAAATTGAATTCTGACATGGATTTGATATTATCCCCATCATTAACAAATAGGTGTATTGCTCCACGCTAACATGGGGCACACACACATGGAGGGTAGTTTGAGAAGTGGGTGGCCTGGCCTTAAGCTTGTTGAGTGATTGCCTAGTCTAAAACACTTTCTGTATACATTCAGACATAGGCCTCCCTGTGAAGAATGTCCCTGGACCGTTCCAAATGTTCCTTGGCTGGTGGGACCACCTCATACAAAGACATACCTGACATAGCAACATGTCTGTCCAACATAGCTCTGTACTGTATTAGTAGAGTAAGCATTCCTTTAGGATGGCTCCTTTTAAGGATATCTAACCCGATCTCTGTGGCTCTGTCATTAACACAAAAGGCCTGGATGTGTTAAAAGGACTTATATTAGTGTGTGAAATGGATCTGGCCCTGAGCTTCCCCCTCACTCTGACTCTTCTGTTCTGTTCCAGCCTTCGTCCATATTTAGCTGTTGCAGTCAATGGAACTGGCTGGGTGCTTAATGCCTGGTGTCATCCCTGTGATGCAAACTCACTACAATCCTGCCTGGCCCATCCTGGAGAGATGGAGTAGGCTACACATTCTCACAGGCTCACACACTCATCTGCACTCAAAAAAAAAAAATACACACAGGTGCAGAAACACCTCCACACATGGATGCATGTACGCAATCGTGAACATGCTCACACTTTACTATCAGGGGACAGCCTAGTACTTTCAGTCAGTTTGTTTCGAGGTCTATAATTCCACCATAGATTTAGCCTGAAGGTTAGGCATACTTTACCATGACCTCACATTCTAGTCTTTAGTGTCAGAATGGAGATGGATGTATTTTAAAGGTCACGGTTGTTTTCTTCCATTTTTATAAATAACCCCAATGATGAAATGACTGACACTTTTGGTTATAGTAGTTTCCTATTACACTCTCCATCATCCAGCCTTGTAGTGAAATAGCCTTTCACCACTAGTCTATTTTCACACCCAGGGTTAAGAACTGTTCTGTGGTCAGTAATGCAGAGGTCCAGTGTGTCTGTGTTCCAGAGCTGGGGCCTCATTTATAAAACTGTGTGGAGGATTCACGTCAAAAGGTGGCGTACAGACAAAACACAGGAAGTGGTTATGCACAAAAATATTCCAATTTTTAACACGGTACGCACGCACGTCCCATGCCGGTTCCCCTTTATAAATCAGTTGTTTCGAAATTTGGAGCACGTGAGCGAGCGTTTAGTCCCACCCTTTTAACGCCCACCCTTTTAATAGAAATTTCACCAAGTGGGAAACGGCTAGCAAGTTAGCGGTGGTGCGCGCTAAATCGTGTTTCAATCGGTGACGTCACTTGCTCTGAGACCTTGAAGTAGTGGTTCCCCTTGCAGGGCCGCCGAGGGTCATGCAGAGGGTCCCTGGTTCGCGCCCGGGTATGGGCGAGGGGACGGTCTAAAGTTATACTGTTAAATTGATGCTGTTGACCCGGATCACTGGTTGCTGCGGAAAAGGAGGAGGTCAAAAGGGGGGTGAGTGTAACGGATGTGAAACGGCTAGCTAGTTAGCGGTGGTGCGCGCTAAATCGCGTTTCAATCGGTGACGTCACTTGCTCTGAGACCTTGAAGTAGTGGTTTCCCTTGCTCTGCAAGGGCCGCGGCTTTTGTGGAGCGATGGGTAACGATGCTTCGTGGGTGACTATTGTTGATGTGTGCAGAGGGTCCCTGGTTTGCGCCCGGGTATGGGCGAGGGGATGGTCTAAAGTTATACTGTTACATTCACATGGTCCTTTGCTGCTGTTCTGGGATTGATTTGCACTTTTCGCACCAAAGTACGTTCATCTCTATGAGACAGAATGCATCTTCTTCCTGAGCGGTATGTCGGCTGCGTGGTCCCATGGTGTTTGTACAGATGAACGTGTTAACTTCAGTCGTTTGGAAATTGCTCCCAAGGATGAACCAGACTTGTGGAGGTCTACACTTTTTTTCTGAGGTCTTGGCTGATTTATTTTGATTTTCCCATGATGTCAAGCAAAGAGGCGCACTGAGTTTGAAGGTAGGCCTTGAAATACCTCCACAGGTACACCTCCAATTGATGACAATTAGCCTCTCAGAAGCTTCTAAAGCCATCACATAATTTTCTGGAATTTACCAAGCTGTTTAAAGGCACAGTCAACTTACTGTATGTAAACTTCTAACCCACTGGAATTGTGACACAGTGAATTACAAGTGAAATAATCTGTCTGTAAAGAATTGTTGGAAAAATGACTTGTCATACACAAAGTAGATGTCTTAACTGACTTGCCAAAACTATAGATTGTTAACAAGAAATTTGTGGAGTGGTTGAAAAACGAGTTTTAATGACTCCAACCTAAGTGTATGTAAACTTCCGACTTCAATTGTAAATGTCCTCCAAATAAATGATTGCAGTACCGGCCTCTCGAGTGGTGCAGCGTTCTAAGGCACTGCATCGCAGTGATAGAGGTGTCATTACAGACCCAGGTTTGATCCCGAGCTGTATCACAACTGGCCGTGATCCCCATAGGGCGACGCACAATTGGCCCAGTGTCGTCTGTTTTTGGTGGGTTTGGCCGGGGAGGGTTTACTTGGCTCATTGTGCTCTAGCAACTCTTTGTGGCAGGCCGGGCGCCTGCAGGCTGACCTCAGTCGTCAGTTCAGCACAGAGGAAACACCGTGTTAAGAATGGCGGTTTGGTGGGTCATGTTTCGGAGAACGACAAGATCAAAATTGGAGAGAGAAAAAAATGTAAAAAGAACCTCAAAGTGTAGTAACTGCAGTCGACGGTGGTATTTTGGACAGTAATTTCAGAATAATTAGCCTAGCACCACAGTTATACTACACTGTAACTGCAGTTACACTGCAACATTACTGTCGTTAAAAAAAGTTATTTTGGATGCAGTATTTACAGCATACTGCACTTTAACTGCAATCTTTATTCGTAAGGGACAAGAACCGCTCAAGGACAGAACTACATTCATTTCAAATTAGAATAAATAAATGATAATGGTCCCATACTGACAAAACACTGAGAAAACAACAGATGCCTATACTAAAGGCCTACATCCAGTCACATCTATCAATGTTGTAGTGTCTTAACACTTAATACTTATTTATGTAATAAGAAAGACTCGGAATACAAGCAATTGAACTGGAGCTTCACATTTACTCAAACTAGTTAGTACCAGAATAACATAGAACAATACTGCGCATGACCAAGGGTGCTCCATCCTTAAAGGGGACATCAGTAATTAACAGAACATAACATTCCTTCTCTTATACAATCAGAGTTACTTTTACCAAACCACAACTGAAACATTTCCCAGAACTTCTTGTAGTTATTTTGCATCTTTTAATTTGAACTTGAACAGTTCGTTTTTGTTTGTTTGTTTATAAGTCTAGTCTGTCTGGTGGACGGTGCCTTCGTTCTGGGTAGCGCCTCGGATTGTCTGGAGGCTCCTGAACATCCTCAGTGTGTGCTTGTTCCATTATAGCGTCTGCTATAGCAGCACCTTCATCAACACGTTCCCTTCTTTCAGCCTGGGGTCTCTCTACTGCCCCACCGTCCTCTACAGTTCTCTGTGTGTCACTCTCAGGAGCTCTCTGTGCCTGTTCTCTCTCTCTTGTTGTGCTGTTTTCCGTGGAATGCATTTGGTTAATGTGACGCCGCCACATTATGTCTGGGCTCACTTGAACCTGGTAAGTTCTGGGTCCCGTTTGTGTGTGTACGGTCCCTCTTGTCCATTTCCCTCCTTCTGTAGTCTCGCACCATCACTTCCTGTCCTGTTTGGAGATGGCGCTCCCGGCCACCGGAGAGCATCTTGGCTTGTTTGTTCAGCACTTCATTACGCCTGTTTGGCTTCATGATGTCCAGCTGTGTGCGGAGAGGCCTCCCGAACATCAGTGCGGCTGGGCTTTCATTTGTCGTGGCATGTGGGGTGTTTCGGTAGGAAGCCAGGAACTTGGCCAGTTTTGTTTGCTAAAGTCCCTTCGTCTCGTTTTGCTGCACGGAGTCCTTGCTTTAGGGTTTGCACAAAGCGTTCTGCCAGCCCATTGGTGGCAGGGTGGTACGGAGCTGAGGTTGAGTGTTTGATTCCATTTACTGACATGAATCTTGTAAACTCGTCACTTACAAAAGCTTGCGCGTTGTCACTTGCCAGCTGCAGTGGCAAACCGAAGCGTGCAAACGTTGTTCTGAGACACTCTATCGTCTGAGCTGAGGTGGAGGAGTCAGTGCAAAACACCTCTGGCCATTTGGAATGGGCATCAACTATAACCAGAAACATGTGCTTTTCAAAGGGACCAGCGTAGTCCACATGAATTCTCTGCCATGGCTCTGCGGGCCATTCCCATGGGTGGACTGGGACAGGAGCAGGCATGTGAAGGGTTTCCAAACATCCACTACAGTTCTTTGCCATATTTTCTATCTGTTGGTCCAGACCTGGCCACCAGAAGTGGCTCCTTGCGAGCAGCTTCATTTTGACAATTCCAACATGACCTTCATGTAGTTGCTGCAAGACTAGATGTTGGCATTTCTGGGGTATCATGACTCTCATTCCCCACATCAAACATCCTTGGTACGTTGTAATTTCGTTTCTCCGCTGGAAATACGGAGTCAGCTCCTTTCTGCCAGTAGCTGGCCATCCTGACATGGTGTAGGTGTACACTTTTGACAAGGTCACATCTTTCCTTGTCTCCTGTTTGATAACTGTGCTTGTGACTGGTAGTGCCTCAAGCTGAGCGGTATGGAACATGTCCACTGCATCCACCCTCCTTTGTCTTTCTCTTGTACACGGCAGTCTGGATAATCCATCTGCATTTGTGTGGAGGGATGACGGCTTAAACTCAATGTCATACATATGACTGGCAAGGAACAGGGCATATCGCTGTAACCTGGCTGCTGTCATTGCCGGAATGCCTTTCTTTGGACTGAAAATGGAAAGCAACGGCTGGTGATCTGTAACCAGTGTGAAACACTTGCCATATAGGTATGCGTGGAATTTCTTGACGCCCCACACTAGTGCCAGTGCTTCTTTGTCGATTTGTGAGTAGTTTTTCTCTGCATCATTCAATGTTCGTGACGCGAATGCAACTGGCCTCTCTGACCCATCTTTCAGTGTGTGTGAAAGGACTGCCCCTAATCCATAAGGGGACGCATCACAAGCCCACTTCACTGGCATTTCAGGGTCGTAATGCATCAGGACCTGTTCAGATGTTATGAGCCGTTTTGCCTCCAGAAATGCATTTTCACACTGCTCTGTCCACCGCCATGTCCTATTCTTTTCCAGGAGCTGATTTAGAGGCTGGAGTACTGCTGAAAGGTTTGGGAGGAATCTTCTGTAGTAATTGATCAGTCCCGTGAAAGATCTCACTTCTGTGATATTTTGTGGTCGTGGTGCCTGTACCACTGCCTCGATTTTGTCCTGTGTTTTGTGCAATCCATTGCAGTCAATCTCATATCCACAGAAGACAATCTTGTCTTTGAAGAACTCACACTTCTTTAAGTTTGCCTGTAGACCATACTCTTTCAGTCTTTTCAGGACCTCTTCCAGGTTAGCCAGGTGCTCTTTGTCGGTGCGTCCTGTTATGATCATGTCATCCAGGATACACTGGGTTCCTGGGATTCCTTGCAAAATCTGGTCAATAGTTCGTTGCCAAATGGCTGGGGCTGATGCAATGCCAAAAACCAGGCGGTTATACCTGTATAGACCTTTGTGTGTGTTTATTGTCAGGTACTGTTTGGAACTCTCTTCAACCGGTAGCTGCAGGTAAGCCTGTTTCAGATCGATTTTACTGAAGTGTTTCCCACCAGCTAGTGCAGCAAAGATGTCATCCAGGCGTGGTAGGGGGTATTGGTCCACATGCAACATTGAATTCACAGTTACCTTGAAGTCCCCACACATTCTAACAGACCCGTCTTTCTTCACAATAGGAACTATGGGTGTGGCCCATTCGCTTCTGTCCACTTTCGTCAGGATCCCTGTATCCTGCAAGCGATCGATTTCTGCTTCCACCTTTGGTCTCAGGGAGTATGGAACAGATCTGGCTTTGCAGAATTTGGGGGTTGCATCATCTCTTAGTACAAGTTTTGCTGTGAAGCCTTTTACTGTTCCCATCTGATCACTGAAAACTGTGTTGTATTTCTTCAGCAAGTGTTCCAGTGTTTGGTCTGTACCATTCTCTTTGGACTGGAACGTGTGGAGCATTTTCAAGTCACACCAGTTCAGCTTTATTTTTGAAAGCCATTCCCTGCCAAATAATGGGGGACCAGTTCCAGGCACCACATACAGCTGTAACTGCTGTGTTTGCCCCCCATAATGCACTCTGACCTGCAACGCCCCCATTGGGCTCAATCTCTCTCCTGAGTATGTCTTCAGCAACACATTTGTGTTCTTCAGCTTGATAGCCTTAAAGTGCTCATTGTAGACAGTAGTGGAAATTATAGACACTGCAGATCCTGTGTCCAGCTCCATTTTGAGGGGTTTGCCTTCGATATCTGGTGTCACCCATATTATGCTACTGCTGGGAGAAGTCACTGTGTTTAACTCCATTGTACCAATTAATTGTTCATCTGAATCACTGCCACTGTTCTCTGCTAGTGCATTCACAGACCCTTTCATTTTCTCAGTTTTCCTGTTGTGGCTGAATTTTGCTTTGCATGCTCTTTGAATGTGCCCCCTTCTACTGCATTTGTGACAGATTTCGTCTTTGAAACGGCAGTCCTCTGCTCTGTGACCATCTCTGTCACACCTGTTGCATTTTTCGGCCACACGGGGGCGCTGTCGACTGCGTGAAAACTTGTGCAGGGAAATTTGTGACAGGTCAGTACTTCTTTTACTTTGCAACTCAAATGCATCTTTAGTCGCGATTTCCATAGCCACAGCAATTTCAACAGCCTTTGCAAACGTGAGCTCTGATTCTGTGAGCAAACGTTTTTGAATGTGTTCATGTTTCAGTCCACAAACAAATCTATCCCTTAATGTGTCATTTAGGTTCTCTCCCAACTGGCAATGTTCAGACAGTTTCTTCAACACTGCTACATATGTACTAACACCCTCCCCCTCATTCTGATCTCTCTTGTGGAAACAAAAACGTTCCGCGATGAGGAGTGGTTTAGGTGATAGGTGATTTTGCAATATCTCCACAATCTCTGTGAATGTTTTATTTGAGGGCTTCAGAGGGGTAGTCAGATCTCTTAGCAAACTGTGTTTTTGGGCCAATTAAACTCAACAACGCTGGTACTCTTTTGTTATCAGCAATGTCGTTTGCAATGAAGTACTGTTCCAGTCGTTCAATGTAAGTTGCCCAGTTTTCTTGCGTGTCATCAAACACATCTATTTTCCCGATGCTAGCCATTCTCTTTACCTCCGGCTCCACGGGTCTTTAATCTGCCGCCTCGTTCTCGTCAGCTCTCCCCTCGTCTTCACTGCTTGCTAGCTGTTGTGCTACAGGGTCAAAATCTTCCTCTCTTCCTACGAACTCCATCTGTATTTGTGATGCACACTGCAGGTAATCATCCTCGTCGCCATTGTAGTGTCTTAACACTTAATACTTATTTATGTAATAAGAAAGACTCGGAATACAAGCAATTGAACTGGAGCTTCACATTTACTCAAACTAGTTAGTACCAGAATAACATAGAACAATACTGCGCATGACCAAGGGTGCTCCATCCTTAAAGGGGACATCAGTAATTAACAGAACATAACAAATGTCATGCCTACCAGTTTCCATATACACACAAGTTATTTCTGTCAGATAGGGGAGAGACCTTGCTGCTTGCTCTCTATTTGGAATATCTTCATAAAATACTAAGGATCAAGGGAGCAGAAGTCAAATTAAAAGGAGAGGGATGGGGAGAGAAAGCAAGAGGCCCAGCTGACTTGAGCCCAGTTTCCTTTGGCACTTTGAAGTCAATCCAGGTTGGGCTGGCCTTGGTGGGCTAGCTCAAATTGCGTTTCCACTGCCTCCAGAAATTATGTCAGGTTGCAAGGTAGCCAATATGTGACGACAGCTGGCTTTGCTAATGTTGCTAGCTAGCTAGCAAGATGTTGAAGAAATTAATTCCCCTTCGCCATGCTGTAACTAACGTGACCCCATACTCCTGCCAGTGCCAGCTAGACTCGGAGCCATGTATTTAGCTTGCTGGCGTTAGCTAGCTAGCTAAAAGGTTAGCATAACAGTCTAGCTAGCTGACTTAATTTCTACCTTGCTAGCATTGGCTATTAGCTAGCTAGCTAACCAAGCAAATCCGACCTGGCCAGCTAAAATTCCTGCTTGCTCACGTTAGCTAGCTAGCTTGATTCAACTCGGATTTGCTAGCTAACGTTAGGTAACTAGCATTTGAGGGCTGACTGTTCTCAAAGTTTATTCTGTAGTGCAAAACAGAACGAAGGATCCAGCTATGGTGGTAATTTGTCATGTCTGAATACTGGAGTACTGCTTGTCCATGTGCTAGCTAACAGCAACATGCCCAGTCGAGCTAGCTAAACGTTGTCAACATTCATAGCTCCAGCTGGAGAGACTAGAGGCGCGGCCCCAGCCAAAACCGCTCTCACTACTCGGCTATGGCCTCAGAGCAGCCTGGCATCCCAGGGATCAGTGTGTGTGACTGTGTGTCACAAATCCTATATACGTGTGTGTTTGAGGGGGAAATGCAAGCCATTCATACACATAATGTGGAAATCCTGTTTTTAAGGCTTGCAGCAATCCAGTCCAACAATGGCATACCAAATTCTTGAATGACCACATGAATTGAGCCTTGGCTGTTTATATATCCATCTCTTAAATACATTCCGTGCTTCGTCACGCATAACTATATCTACTCTGACTATTTCTGTGTTATACTTTGAACCACGCTATAAATAAATATTTAGATCACTGTCCTCTGTCAGAAGATCGCTGGTTGTGGTTTCCAGAAGATTACATAAGCGAATGTGTGGATTTGGATGTTTTTCTCCCTACCCCGAAATCCCTCTTCCAAACGCAAATCCCAGTCCTTCTGACGACATAACACACAACAGCCAAGACTTTTAGGTGCCTCTTTAAAGTCCCAGAGATACCCAGTATTAACCTACCATTAGATTAAAAGAGTCTAATGGGATGTATAAGTTTCTGGTGTGAGACTATAGCAGTTTGACTGTAGCACTGTGCCTGCTTCTAGCATCTGTCAGGTGGTGAGACAAAAGGAAGATATTCTCCATACTGATGCAGGGAGATTGGAATTGATGTGGTGCTCTGTACCCGATTGACAATCATTTAGAGACAAGCTGCTAATGAGGAGCATTTATCTGCTGCTTGACATTGATCACGGTATGTGTGACTACATGTATAGTGCTTGTGTTCTGTTATTGTCTAACACACAGGGCTGGCTGCTGTTAGACAAAACCAATTCCTCTCCTTTGCTTGACTAGTGTTCTGGGGCCTCGTGATGAAATACAAAATATATCTCAAAACAACCATGCACCAATTTTCTCCCAAAGGTTACTATTTATAAAAACTGAACTTGGCGTTAGAATGTCATTACTTCGACACAAGTTTAGACCATGCGCACGCACATTTTCAAGTGGTTGGTAAGTATTTTGTGCAAATGGGTGATATGAATGTTATTATTTTTTAAATTACTTTGCTTTTCTTTTTTTACATAATTTTAAAAAGGCAGCCATTTGCTGTTAGTGAGAAGAGCTGACATGTCCACAATAATGTGCCATTTTGTCTTTCAGAAACTCAGTCCTTTTCCAAATACAGCCTAAGTTCCTGCAAAAGATAACATTCTGCCAACACCTCCAAAAATATTTGATCAAATTTGTCATTGCTCTTTGTAAACTCAGCAAAAAAAAGAAATGTCCTCTCACTGTCAACTGTGTTTATTTTCAGCAAACTTAACATGTGTAAATATTTGTATGAACAGAAGATTCAACAAATGAGACATAAACTGAACAAGTTCCACAGACATGCGACTAACAGAAATGGAATAATGTGTCACTGAACAAAGGAGGGGTGTCAAAAGTAACAGTCAGTATCTGGTGTGGCCACCAGCTGCATTAAGTACTGCAGCACATCTCCTCCTCAATGAACTGCACCAGATTTTCCAGTTCTTGCTGTGAGATGTTACCCCACTCTTCCACCAAGGCACCTGCAAGGTCCCGGATATTTATGGGGGGAAGGCCCTAGCCCTCACCCTCCGATCCAACAGGTCCCAGACGTGCTCAATGGGATTGAGATCCAGGCTCTTCGCTGGCCATGGCAGAACACTGACATTCCTGTCTTGCAGGAAATCACACACAGAATGAGCAGTATGGCTGGTGGCATTGTCATGCTGGAGGGTCATGCCAGGATGACCCTGCAGGAAGGGTGCCACATGAGGGAGGAGGATGTCTTCCCTGTAATGCACAGCTTTGAGATTGCCTGCAATGACAACATGCTCAGTCCGATGATGCTGTGACACACCGCCCCAGACTATGACAGACACTTCACCTCCAAATCGATGTAATGCTCATTCCTTCTACTTTAAATGCGAATCCAACCATCACCCCTGGTGAGACAAAACCGTGACTCGTCAGTGAAGAGCATTTTTTGCCTTTTCTGTCTGGTCCAGTGATGGTGGTTTGTGCCCATAGGCGGCGTTGTTGCCAGTGAAGTCTGGTGAGGACATGCCTTACAACAGGGCCTACAAGCCCTCAGTCCAGCCTCTCAGCCTATTGTGGACAGTCTGAGCACTGATGGAGGGATTGTGTGTTCCTGGTGTAACTCGGCAGTTGTTGCCATCCTGTACCTGTCGCACAGGTATGATGTTCGGATGTAACGATCCTGTGCAGGTGTTGTTATATGTGGTCTGCCACTGCGAGGACAATCAGCTGTCTGTCCTGTCTCCCTGTAGCGCTGTCTTAGGCGTCTCACAGTACGGACATTTATTGCCCTGGCCACATCTGCAGTCCTCATGCCTCCTTGCAGCATGCCTAAGGCACATTCACGCGGATGAGCAGGGACCCTGGGCATCTTTATTTTGGTATTTTTCAGAGTCAGTAGAAAGGCCTCTTTAGTGTCCTAAGTTTTTTCATAACTGTGACCTTAATTGCCTACCGTCTGCAAGCTGTTAGTGTCTTAATGATCGTTCTACAGGTGCATGTTAATTAATTATGGTTCATTGAACAAGCATGGGAAACGGTGTTTAAACCCTTTACAATTAAGATCTGTGAAGGTATTTGGATTTTTACGAATTATCTTTGAAAGACAGGGACTTGAAATAGGGATGTTTCTTTTTTTGCAGAGTTTATTAGAAACTGACATGGCCTAATTCAAAAAGTTTCAAGTTATACAGCAAATAAATGGCATTAAGTAACCATAAAAGGTGAATGCAGGGTGTTTTCCAGGCCGGAGTTATAATGCTAGTTCACGCATGCACAGTTTAAGGACGTATCAGATTTATAACGGGAAACGTGCGTATGGTGTGCGCCAAGTTTATAAATCTCTATTTTTAGACATGCATATATATATTTTTTTTTTTTTTCTAATGGCGCACTCACATGTATAGTGTGAAATTTATACAATGGTTATAAATGAGGCCCCTGGTTTGACTTGCTTGGTTAGGGGACACCTGGAAGTAACTGTGAGCTGTAGAGTTGGACAGAGTCATTTATAGTGTAGCTCCATGTGGACTAACTGGGCTTCAGTCCACTGATACAGAACTGTTCAGGCCAGGCCAATGAGGAAAGCTTCTCTGACCAACTGGACTGGGGGCTTGCCAGGCTTTGTGATTGTGTGGCTCTGCTTCCCTTGGCTGTCAGAATCAAGGACCGCTGAGAAGCATCACACTTGCTACATACACCCTAACGCTCGGACTGTGTGCAGTTAGTTCTCAAGACCACTCCAAAGATGCTCACTCTTCAGTGTGGAATTGTATTTTGATATTTTCATTGGATGTAGACCATGTTGTCTAACATCTGCTCCTGCTAGGGCTGGGTGACTATATTGTGAATACCTGTATACCTGTGTGGATTCACATATACCTTTTATGGATTTTTGCAATACTGTCTATAACGATATTATGATAGAGTGCTAAATAAAATGAAAAGTTGTACAAATTGTACTACTTCGTTTGTTTAAGTATAAAACCATCAGAATGGAGAGTTATGCACTACTCATAAAACATATTTAGAACTTTTATTCAGAAACATAAAATACCACCATGCCGTCAGAAATGTGAAAAATATTGTGATATATTTTGGCCATATCGCCCAGCCCTAGCTCCTGTTCCAACCTAGGTTCTAATTTTGTCTGTATTAATAGTCTGCCCTCGTTCTGACACTTTCATACTGTAATGTCCTCCTCCTCACTGGTTTTCTACTGTCTAAATAATTAATTTGTCAAACACAGTACATTCAAGCGATTCTCGTTTTCTTGAAAAATACTGACAAAGCTTTTTTGTGTTTTTGAGTCCGTGGTAGTAGTAAGTTGTTGAAAGACGTTCGGATTCAGGCCGTGTGCTGCCTACACTCCCTTAGCAACCGTTCCCCAGGCAACGCATGTCAGGAACTGAGACTCTAGTAAATGGATCACCAAGGTTTTTCACATCTTTGAAGCCTTCAATACCTTAAATCTGAGAGAGGAAGTCATGTACATATCATATCATGTGTTTGTGTGTCGACATGCGCTGAGGAATCCTTTGATCATTTCTGATCTGGTCCCATTGTTCTGTTCAGTACGACCTGCAAGGAGCTGCCTTCCCCTCTTTCAGCAAGACGGATATGTATTGTTAATGCTCCAGCTTGGCTCACCCTAATAGTGATGATACATTTGTATTGTTAGACTGTATGAGAGTTTTATAGTTGTCATATCCCAAAAAGATTCTATATTGGAATGTAATGAAAGTTCTGCTATGGGTGCAGTATACACTAGTACTCAAAACTGACGTCCCTAAATACACTGAACAAAAATATAAACGCAACATGTAAAGTGTTGGTCCCATGTTACGTGAGCTGAAATAAAATATCCCAGACATTTTCCATAGGCACAAAAAATGTATTTCTCTCAGTTTGTGCACACATTTCTTTACGTCCCTGTTTGTGAGCATTTCTCTTTTGCCAAGATAATCCATCCACTTACAGGTGTGGCATCAATAAGCTGATTAAACAGCTTGATCATTATACAGGTGCAGCTTGTGCTGGGAACAGTAAAAAGCCACTCTAAATGTGTAGTTTTATCCCACAACACAATGCCACAGATGTCTCAAATGTTGATGGAGCGTGGAATTGGCACGCTGACTGCAGCAACCAGAGCTGTTGCCAGAGAATTCAATGCACGTGTAACCACGCCAGCCCAGGACCTCCACATCAGGCTTCTTCACGACAGACCACGTGTAACCACGCCAGCCCAGGACCTCCACATCAGGCTTCTTCACGACAGACCACGTGTAACCACGCCAGCCCAGGACCTCCACATCAGGCTTCACAACCACAGACCACGTGTAACCACGCCAGCCCAGGACCTCCACATCAGGCTTCTTCACGACAGACCACGTGTAACCACGCCAGCCCAGGACCTCCACATCAGGCTTCTTCACGACAGACCACGTGTAACCACGCCAGCCCAGGACCTCCACATCAGGCTTCTTCACGACAGACCACGGACCTCCACATCAGGCTTCTTCAACCACGCCAGCCCAGGACCTCCACATCAGGCTTCTTCACGACAGACCACGTGTAACCACGCCAGCCCAGGACCTCCACATCAGGCTTCTTCACGACAGACCACGTGTAACCACGCCAGCCCAGGACCTCCACATCAGGCTTCTTCACGACAGACCACGTGTAACCACGCCAGCCCAGGACCTCCACATCAGGCTTCTTCACTTGTGTGATCATCTGAGACCAGCCAGTTGATGAAACTGTGGTTTGCAAAACCCAAACATTTCTGCACAAACTGCCAGAAAGAGTCTCAGGGAAGCTCATCTGCATGCTTATCCTCACCAGGGTCTTGACCTGACTGCACTTTGTCGTCGTAATCGACTTCAGAGGTCAAATGCTCACCTTCGATGGCCACTGGCACCCGGAGAAGTGCGTTTCAGCATGATAATGCACGGCCCCATGTCGCAAGGTTCTATACACAATTCATGAAAGCTGAAAATGTCACCCATTGAGCCTGTTTGGGATGATCTGTATCAATGTGTACGACAGTGTGTTCCAGTTCCCACCAATACCAGCAACTTCACACAGCCATTGAAGAGGAGTGGGACCACTTTCCACAGGTCACAATCAACAGCCTGATCAACTCTATGCAAAAGAGATGTGTCACACTGCATGAGGCTAATGGTGGTCACTCCAGAGACTGACTGGTTTTCTGATCCACGCCCCTACCTTTTTTAAAGGTGTCTGTGACCAACAGATGCATATATGTATTCCCAGTCAAGTGAAATCCATAGGTTAAGGCCTAATTAATGTATTACAATTGACAGATTTCCTTATATGAACTGTAACTCCGTAAAATCTTTGAAAATGTTGCGTGTTGCTTTTATTTTTGTTCAGTGTAGTTTTATTTATTATCCCTTATGGTTCAGATAAAGTTCCAGTAATAAGCTTGGACACACCTACTCATTCCAGGGTTTTTCTTTTCTTTTTACTATTTTCTACTTTGTGGAATAATAGTGAAGACATCAAAACTATGAAATAACACATGGAATCATGTAGTAACCAAAAAGGTGTTTTTTTTAAGTAATGAAGGTCAGTCAATGCAGAACATTTGAAGAACTTTGACAGTTTCTTCAAGTGCATTCAAAAAGCTCTGAAACTAGCTCTCATGAGGACCGCCACAGGAAAGGAAGACCCAGAGTTACCTCTGATGCAGAGGATGAGTTCATTAGAGTTACCAGTCTCAGAAATTGCAGCCCAACGAAATGCTTCACAGAGTTCAAGTAACAGACACATCTGCCCTCGTGGTTGAATTGCTGCAAGGAAACCACTACTACAGGACACCAATAAGAAGAGACTTGCTTGGGCTAAGAAACACGAGCAATGGACATTAGACCAGTGGAAATCTGTCCTTTTGGTCCACATTTGACATGTTTGGTTCCAACCGCCGTGTCTTTGTGAGACGCGGAGTAGGTGAACGGATGATCTTCATGTGTGATTCCCACCGTGAAGCATGGAGGAGGAGGTGGTGGTGGTGCTTTGCTGGTGACACTGTCAGTGATTTATTTAGAATTCAATGCACACTTAACCAGCATGTCTACCACAGCATTCTGCAGCGATGCGTCATCCCATCTGGTTTGGGCTAGTGGGACTATCATTTGTTTTTCAACAGGACAATGACCCAACACACTTCCAGGTTGTGTAAGGGCTATTTGAACAAGAAGGTGAGTGACTGAGTACTGCGTTAGATGACCTGCCCTCCAATCACCTGCCCTCAAACCAATTGAGATGGTTTGGGATGAGTTGGACTGCAGAGTGAAGGAAAAGCAGCCAACAAGTGCTCAGGATATGTGGGAACTCCTTCAAGATTGTTGATCAAATATTCCAGGTGATGCTGGTTGAGAGAATGCCAAGAGTGTGCAAATCTGTCAAGGTGAAGGGCCGCTACTTTGAAAAATCTCAAATATAAAATGTAATTTGATTTGTTTAACACTTTTTTCTTTCCTACATGATTCCATATGTGTTATTTCATAGTTTTGATGTCTTCTATTATTCTACAATGTAGAAAATAGTAAAAATAAAAACCCTTGAATGAGCAGGTGTCAACTTTTGACTGAAACTGTATATCCATGTTCATCTCAAGGATAACATTACTTTAACATGACGTCCCTTCCTTGAAAGTTAAACTGGATGTAAGCAAATTGCTATCCCCTTGACGAATGGCAAGCAGACTCTGTCCTATGACTCCCCTCCAGCTCCTCCTCTCCACCACCACCTCTCGCCACGCCATCTCGTCTAACAGACATGGTGAGGCCTAGTGCTTATTATAGCGGTTCTCCTCTGTGTTGTGTAGGAATGTTATGGTCTCGTATGCCAGGGAATTCAGTGTGTGTCAGATAGTGTTTACATGTACAATAAATACACTAGATGGAAATAGTCTGAACTACTGCTGTGGACAGGTATGTAATGTCATGTCACCATTACCAAAGTTAACCAAACGTCTACGTTGTAAAACATATTCCCTTTTTGGTGAAGCCTTGTTCCGTATAGAGCAGGGGTTCCCAAACGCTTTGCTCCCTGATCCCATTTAGATGTTTTTTCGCCAAACCCCACCATGTAAAAACTGTAATGTAATCAACGGACAATGTTGAATGTTTCTATGACAGTTTATTACAAATCAGTCTGAGAGTTTTGACAGTATTTCAAGCTGAAGGTAGTATGGTTAAGAGTGACTGAAATTCATCAGAAAGGTATTGAAGTTCAGAAGCTCACCAGGCAATATTTTTGTAGCAAGGTAGAATATAACCTCTAACCTCTATCTACCTCTTCAAGGTAGAATATAACATCATCATTGATGTTCTTTTCCCCCCAGTCTGATTTAGTTCCTAGTCTTGTCCACTCTGTTATTGCTTGTGGGCATTGTAGAGGGAGTCTGATCATTCAGACATAGGGTCATAATATTTTGTAGTTTAAACCGTTCAAAGGATAGAGCAACATTTGCAGGAAGAAAACACAAACCACATCTAGTGGCTTCTGCAGGTTACTGACGTAAGCCCGGTTCTATGAACCAAGCACAATGATCTTTTTCTTTTTTTTCCTCATAATCCGAGCTGATTGGTTTACGTCATCCTTGTTACATGTAATCCGTTACCAACCAATCCTGTATACAGTTTCACTCTGTTTTGTACTGTGTAACCACTCCCCATATAGGTGTCATTGACATTGCACGTCAATTGCATCATCCACCACTGACCTTCTCTAACCTTGTTGTTCGTCCTAGTGGTGTGCATAATCAACCCTTCCTGCTGCTCTCAACACCATCCCGCCTACATTTAACCTCGGGCATACTGATAATATTCTACATTTTAATTGTGATATTTTAGAGGCTCCTGCTTGTGCAGCAGTCTCCGGCACTGTCAGCACTCCTGTCGCAGTTTGATACTCTCTGTGGAGGAACTGCTGCCCCCACCCCTCGCAAACTGCCCCCGGGGTGGAGTATATGCTAATCACTGTAATGCCTCTTATCTTAGCGCTGATATACACTACCTTATATAGTAGACTCTCTGCTGTACTCCCTACTGTAACTATATCAGCATGGAAATAAGGGGATGTTATCCTATAGCGAAACCCCTGGGAGTGGTCCTTCGAGCCAGATACCTTGCCTCCAGACCTCTAGTGGCCCAGCGCCTAATGAGCAGTACAACACTCCTGCTCTTTAATTAACTCTGCGAGGGAGGTGGGGAAGAGGTGGAGGGGGAGGTGTGGGAGGATGGAGAAGAGGTAGATGAGGGCTGCACTGGGGCTTTAGTGAAGTTAGGACTGGAGTGCTCTGTTCTGTGCGCCCCGTCTTGCTGTAACAAGGCAGTGTCATTATGAAGTGCACCAGTGGCGGGGAGAGTAGCCATCCTCATGGGAGCCTGCTGGGTACAGCTACATTTCGATAACAGCACAGTGTGTTATGGGGACACCTTGTAGAGAGACTGGTGAATATGGATAATGGGGTCAGTGGTACTGGGGGAAGCCTGGCTGAGGCAACAGCTAGTGAAAGCCTCCTCAGCCGCTTCCACTCTGGTTCTGGGAGAGAGAGGATCTCCACCAACTAAATCTGTTAACTCTCTCTCAGCCCTTCCTCTGGCTACTCTAGCCTACAGAGTGGATTGCTGCCTAGGCCCATAATACTGTTTCTAGTTGTATTACTAGCTGAAGCTTTACAGTCTTAAGTAACATTGAAATCATTTTCATGTCATTCTTAAGCTAAATATGTTAATGATGGATTATTTCAAGGCTTTTTCTCAAAAAGAGAAGAGCGACGGTTTGCCTTCCAGTAAATCATTAGTCTTAGTTCACTAGAGCCCATGAAGTCATTCTGGGTGAATAACATGGATTGATTGAACCTGTAATCCCCTGACTTGGCACATTGAGGGTTTATTTGTGTCCGGTTTCCACTTTGACTTATCACTGCTTCTCTTAGAGCACATAGTGTAGAATAGACACACACAGTGCACTTATAGGAAAAGGGGAGCGGAAGTGCTGTTATTCATAAACAAGTGCATTGTAAGTCGTTTACACCACATGTGATAGGACATCATACTCCTCCAGGCCTGTTTTGGGGCAGGAAACCGTTTGATTCCCATCATGTTCCTCTCTAAAGGGTGTGTGGAGACTTGATGTTTCCCCACCAGGGGATGCAGGGCCAGGGAAGTAGGAGGGGTTCAATGGGAAGTTGGTTGGTGACTGGTGGGGTGGAATATTCACGAGGTGAACCTGGAGGGGGGTGTCTGGCTGTGACATCATTGCGGAACAGGTGTGTGTAGCTAGCTCCTGGCTAGATGGAGCGAGGGGGAGGTGTGACACCAGATAGCATTTGAAACTGATGACTGATGTTGATGATTCAACCTGAACAGGAGGGTGAAGGAGTGACTGAGGGAAAAGGGCCTGCAGCTTGTCCCTATACAAGTGAAGCACCACAGGTTAATTTGGTGAAGGCTTCAATTGTATTGATGTGACCCAATCCAAAATGTCCCAAACTGACAGTCATGGATAGGGGATCTGCAGTGTTATGACAGTCTGGGTAATAATTGTCAGCAGGCCTGGTTGAGGCTGATGAAGCCAAACAGAATGGGCGGGTACCAGTCACAGCCTCCATGGTAGTGATATGGGGAGAGCGAGAAGAGTCTGTGAAATGGCTTGGAGCTGCAGCCAACCAGCCAGTCACAAGTGATCTACAGCAGGCTACCCCAGGAGGCAGCCTGCCTCACCTCTTATTACAGCATGCTGCCCTCTAGTGATGAGATTTCTCGCTGCAGAAATAAGTCATTCCCAACCTGGGAAGCTCTTATCCGAACTCAGCAGACCTAGTTGGAATGAACAAGCTGATGCGTTTTGGTATTTGGTGAATGTTATGAAGTAAATGCCAGTAGAAGCTGAATAACAGACAGGTTCTGTCCTTATCACTACAGAATGGGAGGCTGTAGGCAGAAGAAGACATTGTGTTTAACAACATGTGCAGAGCTAGCTGTGGTTGTGTAACGGTTTGTCTTGCACAGAACCGTAATTACATAATGACAACAAGCTTATATAATGATTTTAAAAAGGGCATTTTCCAAGTGACAGCACTGACTGGGTCTGCGTGGTGGTTTAGCGTGATAAACGAGGTCAGGGTCTCATCTCTTCATTGACATTTTACAGGAGTGATTAGGGTTAAGTGCCATGCTCAAGAGCACATTGATAGATTTTTCACCTAGTTGGCTCTGGGTTTCGAAATAGCGACCTTTCAGTTACCTGGCCCTATGCTCTTAACCGCTAGACTACCCCCTCTTCTCCACTCCCCTCCCTCTATTCTTTCTCCTTTCTGCTTACGCCAATATCCTGTATGGTCTCCTTTTTCTTCTATGGTTTCCTCTCTTGACTGTATGGTCTCTCCTGTCTTAGTTCTCCTCGTCGGGTGTCTCCTCCTCTGGTCTCTCCTGTCTTAGTTCTCCTCGTCTGGTGTCTCCTCTCTCGTCTCTCCTCATCAACCCCCTTTCTCTTCCTCTCTCTAACCTCTTCTCTCTATCCCCATGGCAGGCAGCTGCAGGAGCTTCAGAGGCAGAAGGAGATGGAGCGCGAGCGGCTGGAGCACGAGCGCCAGGAGAGGGAACGGCTGGAGCGTGAGATGCTGGAGAGGGAGCGTGAACGGGAACGTCAAGACCGTGAGCGTCAGGAGCGAGAGCGGGAGCGCGCCGAGAGGGAGCGCGCCGAGAGGCAGCATGTGGAGCGTGTCGAACGGGATCGCCTGGAGCGTGAGCGTCAGGAGCAGTTGGAGCGAGAGCAGTTGGAGCGAGAGCAGTTGAGCGAGAGCAGTTGGAGAGCAGTTGGAGCGAGAGCAGTTGAGCAGTTGGAGAGAGAGGTGGCGGAGAGAGAGCAATTGGAGAGAGAGCGGGCGGAGAGAGAGTGGGAGCTGATGGAGAGCGAGAAGCAGGAGAGGGAGAGGATGGAGCGAGAGACTCACCAGGAGCAGCAGTTGGACAGAGAGCAGATGGACTGGGAGAGAGGGAGACGCATCTCCAACGCCGGTGAGCAGCCAAGCCTTTTTCCTTACCTCTTACACACTCGCCCACATGCATACACATACACACACCAACACGCATACGCACACATCTGATGTCTAGGACAGGACAAGGTAGTACAGTACACACTGACGACACAGGACAGAACAAAATGGCAGAATAGTTACCAACAGGTGAGTGTGCTTAGGTCTCACTTCATTTAGCAGTAGTACTTCCAAAGAGCCGTCTTGGGTGTAAAATCCCAGCTTGACATTTAGCTGGAGTCTGAAGCGGAGACGCTGACTCTACTCAGCCATCCCTGGCCGCTCATTAGTTAGTGTGACTTATAGCGAGGCTCCTCTCTCATCTCTCTCTGCCCATCTGCCTGTGTGTTGGACGGGCTCGTGGAACAGCTTGAGTGGCGCTAGGGCATAGGGGGAGTGTTTGGGTGCTTCTCTCAGCGAGCAGGCAAGAACACACACACACTCAGCTCTCTCTGCCTACTCCTGTTGGGTCCTGTTCTGACCAGGGATGGCTTTGACTATGTGTTGGAGGATGGTAGGGGGAACCCCAGCCAGCCTGCCCAGCAAAGCATAGGCAGGTGCAGGACTCAGGCTCTGGGTTTGGTTAGGGGAGGATCAAGGATGGGAGATGGGCATTGCTGCTACATATTGGGTCAGTGGGGGAGCCAGTGTTTGCATGGTTCAATCATTACATTAGTTGGGCCAGATTCTCTGTTAGTAGGAGAAAAATGAACCATCAAAGCTAACATGCTGCCTGCCCTGCAGGAGCACATCAACATAACTAACATATCATGGTATAGAGTTCACTTTTTCTTTCCCAGGACATTTATACAATAAATGCACAACGACCCAATTCACACGGAACATGACAAGACCAACACAAGAAACCATGTTGCACTGCATGTTGCTGTAACATTTGGGACGCTTTTGGGTTTGAGGTGCGAGTATGCACTTTTAATACGCTTCTAGTTTTCTTTCCTGCAGGAAAAACAAACATTTGCGCTGTTGGCCTAATGTACATAGCCTTGCAGTAGCTTTTGGTTGCATTTCTAATTTCATTCATAGTATGTTTAGTTTTCCATTGGATGTCGTCAGTGTCTAATGGAGGCCATGCTGATCCTGTGTGCAACCATACCTCAACTTCTAACTGAAAACTTCAGGAGAGGTCTGCTAATAAGGCATCCGCAGATCCATGGACTATTATCTGAGATGAGCTTCTTGACGTGTCCAGCACACTGTGGCGTCTGTCTCATATTAGCTATGCCCCTTTATCGCGTTCAAAAGAACAAGGGCTTCCTTGTGTGAATGTCAACCTCTTTAATCCAGCAATTCCTACTACTGATGTGATGGTTCTAGACTGGCCCGCCCTATACTGGTCCACTAGGAACACACTAGGCTACAAACTAGGCAACATTTAGTTATTGTGTATGGAGGAGATGGAGTGTATGTCCATTTTGGGGTTAGTGAGGTGTGTGCGTGTTATTACTCTGGGATCATAGAGCAAAGCTAGGGCCTGCCTCTGCCCACTTACCAGCCGGAGGGAGGGAGGGAGTTGGGGGGATCGGGAAAGAAGAGACAAACATTTGGACAAGAGTAACTCTTCTGGTTGGAGGTGTGTGTGTGTGTGTGTGTGTGGCTGCCACTGAGGGTCAGTGGAGTAGAATGAGGCTGGCACAAAGGATTAGCAGCATTGCACCTTATTCACCATATGGCATGAGAGGCCTCCGCTCTGGGCTAACTCTGGGGCTACGCTGGCTGGGGCCACAACAAAACAGAGCATGGATAATTCAGAGCATGCAGTCAGGCTCTGGCAGTGTGACCACCCAGCGAGACTACCCCCGCAATGGCTGACCTCACTAATTCTGTACTTTACATGAGAGATGAGAAGATACTACTGATGTGTGTGTTGATGAGACACAGACTTTGTGATGGTATTTTTTTTCTTTGTTTTGTAAGACTTTCTGTGAACTCCTTGTCATTTGAAAGAGGAGATTCTGACTTGAAATCGTTCTGATAGGAACTAGGTAATGGTGAATGCAAGTAAGGGGTGATTGATTTAAACTGGAGTCACCCAAATATTGAAGCATTTTATTGATTTAGTTTGTTTAGGTTAGATTGTCTGTGCACCATTTGCTTATTGTAAGAACAATGAACAAAACATGTCCAAATTGGTTACATGTCTCAATTGTGGTTCTTTGACTTCTAAATGTATAGAATAGCCGCTGGATGCAGTATGGATAGAGTGAGTGACTGACCAGTGCTGTGTCTGGTGTGTGTTGATCCTGTGAGTTTCGCCAGAGGCTAATAAAGTGTTTGAAGTGGGCATCACTTGATTAGGCTTCATTCATTGAGCGGCCAGGCCAAGCGCTCCCGACTGAATGTACGATGGTCTCTGTTTTTCTGCTGCCTCTCTATCCATGTGTTCACATTGACGCATTGTTTACAGAGTGTGCCTCAGGATCTGTCTCAACTGCTAACCTTGTGTACTAATAGTAGCATCCTCTCTGTCAGAGAAAGGACCAAGTATAGAAAAAGGAGATTTAGGTCTGTGCTGGTTTTTCCTGCTTCATTTGCCCCCTTTCTCTCTGTTCTTTCTGTTTCTCCCCCTTTCTCTCTGTCCTCTCCTGTGTTCTTTCCCCTCTTGTGTGGCTGCACGGTGGCTGCTTCTCTCCTATCCTGTTCAGCGTTTGAAAGTACCCTCTACACCCCTCCGCCTCCAGAGTACTCCTCCAAGACCTCCTCTACGTCTGTGTCTCCCACCACCCCCAACTACCCTCCACCCACCCTGTCACCCTCCTCTGCAACACCCCCCACCCCGCCTCTACGTCACTCTGCCTCCCGTTTTGCCACCTCACTAGGCTCCGCCTTCCACCCCGTCTTGCCCCACTACGCCACAGTCCCCAGGAGACAGCACGTCCCTCCCACGCCCCCACCCCTGCCCCAGCAACCCCTCCAAGTCTTTGGTGTGGTCAGCAACAAACTTCAGCCCTCTGCCCCCTCGCCCCCCGTCATGATCAGTAGCCCCCGGGCAAGGCAACAGGCCCTCGCCCTGTCATTGCCATCCCAGTCCCCAGCCCCTTGTCACAGAAACCCCCTCCCCCAATGGGCCTCCTATGTTCCCTGCCCCTTCACCGGTCACCATTGGCAACAGCAGCAACCCCACCCCGCCGCCCCCTCCCACCCCGCCACCCCCTCCACCGCTGCCCCTCTCTCCCTGTCCCTGTCCTGCCAGCAGTCGCCTGTTGTCTCCCCCATCGCTCCCCTTGTGTCCTCTCCCTCATCCCAGCCTGCTGTTGTCCCTTCTCCTTCCACAGCTCCCCCTGCCTCTGCTGACCTCTCTGTAAACCTCTCTGAGCTGGGAGACTCCTGCTCCTCGGCTCCAGAGGCCTTTCAGCCTGCAGACCCTCTGGCCCAGCAGGGTAAGGCCTCACCTCTCTCAGCCGCGCTCTCTACCTCCACTCACCCACTAACGGGGGCCAGGGTGTAGCGGGTCTGCCCTAACCAGCTCGGCACAGCTCTGGGTGCCAATGCTGGCTGCAGCGGTGGCTAGTACGGCTGTGGCTCTAGGTCTGCTAGGTGCTTGTTAATCTGTGTTGGTCAGGTGTCTGTCTGGCCTCTGTCAGCATACTCTCGCCATGTATGTCCATGCTATTGCTCGTGGTCTTGAGTTGCCTGGTGAACTGGTTTGAATGGTGTCTGGTTATTGGGCATGGCATGGCATGTATGTGTGCAAGTGTGCACTCACAGACAGGGGGCTCTGCTGCATCTAGCTATAGATCGCTGAAGCTATGTCTGGAAGGATCAATGTCTCTTTGTTTCTCCTTTGCTTCTTGTTTTTTTTTTTTTTTATCACCTCAAACTATTATTTTTCTGCAATTCACCATTGTGATGACCTTAGTATGTTACCATGACTTTTCACCCTCACTTGTCATGTCAGTGTTGTGTTCATCAAGCCTACTGGACCTGGTGACCGTAGGCTTGTATACGTGATACAAAAGGGACTGATAGATGGAGACTCATTTCTGCTCTGTCCTTGTTCACTTAGGGTTCTTGTCATGACACTACTGTACGTTTCAAGGGAATGGGAGGGATGCTCATGCGGAGGAATTAACATAGATATTAGATGTATTTTGATTAGGAAATGACTGACTGAACTCTGGGGCAGTCTTTAGAGGGATTGTCACTGTCGGAAGCTATCCAGCAGCTGGAATCAAAAATATTAAGATCATTTTTTCCCTCTCCTAAATTGAATAGTTAGCATACACGTCTGTCCCCTCTGGATTTGGGGATCCAAATAAATGAATAACCTCTAACAACCATGTCAAATGAGGACGAGCTTTTTATTATTCTTCCTTAACCGGCCACCACATCTGATTTACCTTTAACTTTATGAGAAATAACATTTAATTCAACATTTTGAAATCTTTCTGAAAACCATTGCAGTTTCAAAAGTTCAGATTTGACATAATTCAAACACTCCAGAAGCATTAATGAGACTATTTTGTAACATAATAGAGTTTTCAATTGTGGTGTATTAAAACTGCCCTTTGAGTAACTCGTCAGTAGCATTTACAGTGCATTCTGAAGGTATATCGTTTTCCACATTTGTTACGTTACAGCCTTTATTCTAAATAATGTCATCTATCTACACACAATACCCATAATGATGAAACGAAAATAGTTTTTTCTAAATTTTCCCAAGTGTTTTAAAAATATAAAACATTTATTTACTTAAGTATTCAGACTTAATTGAGTTCAGGTGTATCCTGTTTCCATTGATCATCCTAGAAGTTTCTATAACTTGATTTGAGTCCATCTGTGGTAAATTCAATTGACTGGACATGATTCGGAAAGGCACACTGCAAAAATCAGGCCATGAGGGCAAAGGAATTGTCTATAGAGCTCCGAGACAGGATTGTGTCGGCACAGATCTGGGGAAGGGTATAAAAACATTTCTGCAGCATTGAAGGTCCCCAAGAACACAGTTGCCTCCATCATTCTTAAATGGAAGGAGTTTGGAACTACCAAGAGTCTTCTTAGAGCTGGCCGCCCAGACAAACTGCGCAGTCGGGGAAGAAGGGCCTTGGTCAAGGAGGTGACCAAGAACCCAATGGTCACTCTGGCAGAGCTCCAGAGTTCCTCTGTGGAGATGGGAGAACCTTCCACAAGGAAAACCAACTCAGCAGCACTCCACCAATCAGGCCTTTATGGTAGAGTGGTCAGGTGGAAGCCACTCCTAAGTAAGGGGCACATGACAGCCCGCTTAGAGTTTGCCAAAAGGCACCTAAAGGACTCTGACCATGAGAAACAAGATTATCTGGTCTGATGGAACTCTTTGGCCTGAATGCCAATCGTCATGCCTGGAGGAAACCTGGCACCATCCCTACAGTGAAGCATGGTGGTGGTAGCATCATGCTGTGGGGATGTTTTTCAGTGGCAGGGACTGGGAGCCTAGTCAGGATCAAGGCGAAGATGAACAGAGCAAAGTACAGAGATCCCTGATAAAAACCTGCTCCAGAGCGCTCAGGACCTCAGACTGGGGAAATGGTTCCCTTTCTAACAGGACAATGACCCTAAACACACAGCCAAGACAACGCAGGAGTGGTTTCAGGACAAGTCGTAATGTTCATGAGTGGCCCAGCCAGAGCCCAGACATCAACTTAATCAAACGTCTCTGGGGAGACTTGAAAATAGCTGTGCAGCGACGCTCCCCATCCAACCTGACAGAGCGTGAGAGGATCTGCAGAGAAGAATGCAAGAAACTCCATAAATACAGGTGTGCCAAGGTTGTTGCGTCATACCCAGGAAGATTCGAGGCTGTAATCGCTGCCAAAGGTGCTTTAACAAAGTACTAAGTAAAGGGTCTGAATACCTTTTGCAAATGTGATATTTCAGACATTTTTGCAAATGTATTAAAAACTAAAACATTTTCTTTTGCTTTGTCATTACGGGGTATTGTGTGTAGATTTGAGGGAGAAACTAATCAATTTTAGTGTAAGGCTGTAACGTAACAAAATGTGTGAAAAGTCGAGGGGTCTGAATACTTTCTGAATGCACTGTATATGTAGATTCAGTGAGACTATTTCTCCCACTTGGACTGACCCACCCGTGTTAGTGACCTCTGCCCTCCAGTCTCCTCTCACATTTGGCTGAAAGGAAACTGGTCACACTATAGAGATCCATTTAAATGACTATTCTAATCATTAGTATTCAAATTCCTAATTCTATAGGTCACGCCCTCATTAACAGGAGCTCAATATGGGCACATTCCATCATGGCTTATTGATCCAATCATCTGTCTGGGTTGAGGAGTCACAATGATTTTCTACAAGCTAATTATTACAGTTAATACATCTCTGTGGTTCCATGGTTTAGGGCTGCTCTTGCAGGCATATGCCGATATTGACCTAACTAAGGCTGCTAGAGTTCCTGTGTCCAATGCATTTTCTGTCTTGTTTTTGTGTTGGATGTCTCCATTTGCTTCATTCAAATGGATACATTTAGGCCATTGCCACAACTCATTGATGTGCATGTTGTATGACAAACAGCAAGAGGATATTAGCGACTTCATGCCATGTCGTCACACAAGTTTTAAAGTCTAAGGTTGGTCAAGCCTGATAATGTTAGTATTGATGTTGAATATAGTATGGGTGCTTAAGGAAACCTGAGGTTTTTTTTTGTGTGAGGATAAACTAAATAGGAGAGAACTCATGACCCCTGCTCTTTCTGTGAATCCTAAATTTTGATACTGACTGTTTACTCTTCTCCCTCCTCCCCCCATACAGACACAGTGTTGACGCCGGTGCTGCCCACCCCCTCCCCCCCTCCCTCCCGGCTCCACTGTGACCCCCACAGCCTCTGCCCAACCAGGCCCTCCTCCCCCTCCCCCTTACCCCCCACACTCACCCCTACAAGCGGCGGCCCCCTCCCCCACCCGGTCCTCCACCTTCCCTCGGTGGCCAGGCCCACCCTCCTCCTCCACCAGCCCCTCCCCTGCCACCCGGTCTCTTCTCCCCCTCGGAGGACCGCCCCCTGTCCGGGCTGGCCGCTGCCCTCGCTGGAGCCAAGCTGCGTAAAGTACCAAGGGTGAGAGGCCGACACGCACAGAACAGAAACACACCCACAAGTCCCTTACCCTTACACAGACACCCACTGTTTGTCTCATACCATATCCTCACAGGCTTGTGATCTTGTCCAGCACCAGTCACACTTTATATTCCCTCTATCGGACGTAGTGCTGAGCTAATAACTAACATTTCGTTGTTGTTTTTGGTTATTAAATCGACTTCTGTTCAATTACTTGAATTCCATTTAGAAATCAAGCTAATGTACACAACGATGAAAGGGACAGTGACAGTTTGTGAAAGTATAACTTATCTACTTTGAAGAACTAGTACAATTATTTTGTCAAGACAGCTCTGCAGCATACTGTAGGCTACAGTACTTATGCTGGCTAGCTAAGTAAAAATGACTAAAGACAGTACACTATGGGGAGCACGTAACGTTAGATGGCCTGGCAGGCTGACTGCTGCTGCCTGAGCAGAGATGAAATGATGACTATAAGGAATGAAGAATCAAATAAAAACTAAGTAATATACACAACTCAAATATTTGATTATTTCAAAGTAATATCACAATTTTCTGTTGATGTGGACCTTTTGGCCTTTGGAATTTCCATTAAAATGCTCAAATCATTGTAATGTCATTATTTCGTAATATAGAAATATCGAAATCAAACATCGGGATTATTTTTTAAATAATCTAGCAATAACCAAACCAACCTCAAAACACTAATCACTCAGCACTAATTGGGAGCTGCCACTCACTTCAGATACATGTAAATCATGTAGCCCATACTGTACTTCACGCATTCATATACTGCACTCCACCATACCTGACCCCCAGTTATGTGCCTCTGTAACATAGTCTACCACTACTACTCTGACCTTTCTGTCTATTCTTCAGAGTGATAGTGGTGGTGGTGATGCGGCAGCTGCTCTGGCTGCAGCCATGGCTGGGGGCTTGGCTGGCGCTACAGGGGCCAAACCTGGAGGGAACGGCCCTCTGGGAGGAGCACCTGGAGGAGGGGGGTTGATGGAGGAAATGAGCGCCCTCCTGGCCAGGAGGTGACATTACACTACATTCCCGTTTGAAACATGGAGAGAGGAGGGATACAGCATGTTTGGGTGGCTTCAGGGAGTGGGGGGAGGGGGCAATATTGAGGAAGGCTTGAGGCCCAAATGTTTCTTGTCAATATAGATATTTTCATTGAGTGCCATATCATTGCAGATCATGTACAGTAGCTGTCGCGGTCAGCCAAACATTTCAAAGTAATTTGGTGTGGGAGAATTTTTGATTTGACATACAATATAACATGTTATAACTTTAATATTTTGTGGTGTTTTTCAGGAGAAGAATTGCAGAGAAGGGATCATCGCCTGAGCCGGAGCAGAGAGCTGTGAGTATGACAGATAGACAGAGGCCAGGGAAAGTTAATCTCTGTATATCCTGCTTGACAGTACCTATCTAGTCTACCCGTCTATAATTCAGTAGCATGGTGTTTGTATTCTGTATCCCTCCCTTCTGGATGTCTTTGGAGCTTCATATGTTTCTCTTTGAGGGTCATTGGTGGCATTAAAGAGGATCAATGGATCTCCCTCAGTGGAGTATTAACTAAATGCCTGGTCACATTTCTGATCATCTGAAGCTTCCTGACCTATAACTTCTGACCTTTGAACTCACTGTGCTACTCTCCAATAGGACGACGGTGGCAGCGAAGGCACCACGACTCCTAAAGTGTCTGCCTGTAGCACACCAGGTGAGTGGGGTACAGGATACAGTACAGGATACAGTACAGGACTGTAGTGGTCAGAGATACACAGGACCAGAACAGAAACATGCACCTTCCACATTCAGACCACCAGGATCCTAGTCCGTGTTGGCCAGCAGTTCATGTAATTTGGCAGATTTTTTCAGTCAGTATTTTTTTGTCTTCTGATGAAGTGGTTCAGTTATATCAGTGTAATTATCTCTAATGCTTTTGTGTTTCTCTCCTCTGCAGACATGCCCAGGAAACCATGGGAGAGGAGTAACACTATGAATGGTAGCAAATCCCCAGTCATTGGAAGGTAAGTACCAGCATTCCATAAATGTACAAACGGTAATACATTTTTAGTCTAAACACGTTATTGGGTCAAGTACAACGAAGTCAAAATATCCACTGCCTGTCTGAATCATTGACTGCCTCTGCATTGCTGCTCATTATCATGTAACTGGAGAGAAGGAGCACAGGGGGTAGCAGAGCATTGCTGGGTCCGACCCCTGGGCTTGCTGGTTCATGACTGGTTAATAACATGACTAAAGCACAGGGCTGCTGCTTACCACTAGGCTACTGCTAGCAAGGCTGTCTGTATCAAATCAAATTTAAATTGTTGCATGTGCCGAATACAACAGATGTAGACCTTACAATGAAATGCTTGCTTATAAGCCGTTAACCAACAATGCAGTTTTAAGAAAAATACCCCCAAAATTAAGAAATAAAAGTAACAAATAATTAAAGAGCAGCAGTAAAATAACAATAGTGAGGCTATATACAGGGGGTACCGGTACTGAGTCAATGTGCGGGGGCACCAGTTAGTTGAGGTAATATGTAAATGTAGGTATTAAAGTCATTAAAGTCACTACGCATAGATAATAAACAGAGTAGCAGCAGCGTGAAGGGGGGCAATGCAATTAGTCTGGGATGCCATTGATTAGATGTTCAGGAGTCTTATGGCTTGGGGGTAGCTGTTTAGAAGCCTCTTAGACCTAGACTTGGCGCTCCGGTACATCTTGCCATGTGGTAGCAGAGAGAACAGTCTACGACTAGGGTGGCTGGAGAACAGGTTTTTAGGTTCTTCCTCTGACGCTGCTTGGTATAGAGGTCCTGGATGGCAGGAAGCTTGGCCCCCGTGATGTACTGGGCCGTACACACTACCCTCTGTAGTGCCTTGCGGTCGGAGGCCGAGCAGTTGCCCTACCAGGCAGGGATGCAACCAGTCAGGATGCTCTCGATGGTGCAGCTGGATCCTTTTGAGGATCTGAGGACCCATGCCAAACCTCTCCCATTGAGGGAGAGGTTGTCCTTGCACCACACGGCCAGGTCTCTGACCTCCCTATAGGTGTTCTCGTCGTTGTCGGTGATCTGGCCTACCACGGTTGTCATCAGCAAACTTAATGATGGTGTTGGAGTCGTGCCTGGCCATGCAGTCATGAGTGAACAGGGACTACAGGAGGGGACTGAGCATGCACCCTTGAGGGGCCCCCGTGTTGAGGATAAGCGTGGCGAATGTGTTGTTACCTACCCTTACCAACTGGGGGCGGCCCATCAGGAAGTCCAGGATCCAGTTGCAGAGGGAGGCATTGAGTCACAGGGTCCTTAGGTTAGTTATGAGCTTTGATGGTGTTGAACGCTGAACTGTAGTCAATGAGTAGCATTCTCACATTAGTTATTTTTGTCCAGGTCTGAAAGTGCAGTGTGGAGTACAATAGAGATTGCATCATCTGTGGATCTGTTGGGGCGGTATGCAAATTGGAGTGGGTGTAGGGTTTCTGGGATAATGGTGTTGAGCCATGACCAGACATGAGTGCTATGGGTCGGTGTCATTTAGGCAGTTTACCTTAGTGTTCATGGGCACAGGGACTATGATGGTCTGCTTGAAACATTTTGGTATTACAGACTCGTACAGGGAGAGGTTGAAGATGTCAGTGAAGACACTTGCCAGTTGGTCAGCACATGCTCGGAGTACACGTCCTGGTAATCTGTCTGGCCCTGCGGCTTTGTGAATGTTGACTTGTTTAAAGGTCTTACTCTCATCGGCTACGGCGAGCGTGATCACACCGTCGTCCGGAACAGCTGATCCTCTCATGCATGCTTCAGTGTTTCTTGCCTCGACGTGTGCATAGACGTAATTTAGCTCGTCTGATAGGCTCGTGTCACTGGGTTAGCTCGCAGCTGTGCTTCCCTTTGTAGTCTGTAATGGTTTGCAAGCCCTGCCACATCCGACGATTATCGGAGCCAATGTAGTACTATTCAATCTTAGTCCTGTATTGACGCTTTATCTGTTTGATGGTTCATCGGAGGGCATAGTGGAATTTCTTACCAGCTTCCAGGTTAGAGTGCCACTCCTTGAAAGCGGCAGCTCTACCCTTTAGCTCAGTGCGGATGTTGCCTGTAATCCATGGCTTCTGGTTGGGGTATGTATGTACAGTCACTGTGGGGACGATGTCATCGATGCACTTATTGATAAAGCCAGTAACTGATGTGGTGTATTCTTCAATGCCATCGGAAGAATCCCGGAACAAATTCCAGTCTATGCTAGCAAAACAGTCCTGTAGTTTAACATCTGCTTCATCTGATCACTTTTTTATTGACCGAGTCACTGGTACTTCCTGCATTCATTTTTGCTTGTAAGCAGGAATCAGGAGGATAGAATTATGGCCAGATTTGCCAAATGGAGGGTGAGGGAAAGCTTTGTATGCATCTCTGTGTGTGGGGAAAGTTTTATATATATATATATATTTCCCTCTGGTTGCACATTTAACATGCTGGTAGAAATGAGGTAAAACTGATTTAAGTGTATTCAAGTCCCCGGCCACTAGGAGCGCCGTATACAGCTCGTTGAGTATGGTCTTAGTGTCCGCATCGGTTTGTAGTGGTAAATAGACCACTACGAAGAATATAGATGAAAAATGAGTGTTCCTGAGATGTGTCAATGAAAGCCCCAAATTCCAGGTTCTAATTCCAGGGCTCTAAATGGCAGTTTGTCGGTGAGAACGTGTTCCTGGAAATGCACCTCCAGCTTCCATGTGCAAAACAGAATGCTGACTGCCTGCACCACAAGTCCTTTTTTGTTTTATTTCGCTGAGAATGTGAGATGTTTTTTAGAACTTCCTTTAAAGTCGGTTGGTGTTGCATTTTAGCGTATTAATGCGAAAAGTTTCAGACAATTAACAGATCCCTAGAAAATGCTTATTACAATGCTTTATCATTGTAAAGTTAACTTAAAGCAAAGTCAATATATCATCAATACGACTATACTCCGTGTTTTCTCTGTAGCCTGTAGGTTTAGTTTGGGTTGGTTTAGCGAGGGGACCTGGGGCTGCAGGACAGGCCTTTTAAGAGCTGTCGTCTCTCTCTCACGGACTTGACTCACCGTGGAGAAATCTAATGGGTTCTGATCAGGTAAACAGGGATACAGGCCTGTAGAGTGATACTTCTCTCTTTTTACTCATTTTGTCATTTGCTGTGATCAAAGTGGAAGTGATATTTTTGGGGGCTTGGGTTAGTGCCTTGTAATTCCCACGTACTGCATCTCTGTTTTGCCAGCAACGTCATCACCAGACTGCTAATGAATTCCACATATATACATTGGTTTATTCTTGTTTTAAAATAAGCAATCTATAGGTCTATGTCATGTTACGTTTCCAGTTGCTTTACAATCTTTGTTTTACTGTCCATCTCTCCTACAGTGCCTACTTTCCTGTCAAAGGGAATCCCTCGAACACATCACAAAGTGCCCCCTACTCACATGTACACACATACTCAACACACTCTGTGGCTGTGTGCTACTGTATAGTGAGGAAGCTAGAGGAGACATCACCCCGCCCAGTGCTGTTAATATTCACTTCCGTGCCAATTCTGACCCAGACGCACCCAATAGATAAGGCCACACAGCCCTGCATTGGCATCCTACATTTCTCTCACATAAACTGGCCTTAGTATTTGACCTATAGAGGAGGCCAGAGAGACCACGGGAGCAAATACACAAACACGCAGAAGGACAACTATTGAGAATTGTTACACTTCCCCTCTTGGCTTCCAGTTCCTCTCTGACGAGAGTTAATTTCTTCACTGATTTCACACTCAGATAGTTACCTTAGTTCCCTTGAATAATTCCTGTAGTTGTAGACCATGGCGATTACCTTGTTGGCAACGGTGTTCCTGTCCCAGCTGATCCAATTTCAGAGAAGCATGGTTGTGTGTGACTGCTGAATTGTGTGTGCATGCTGCAACTACAGCGGCCTGTCTCTGAACTCTGGCTCCCAAAGTTTACTTGATTGTGTTTAAATCGGGCTAAACTACCCAATGTCCGTTGTGTTTCCTTCCTATTAGTTGGTGTGTGAACTCGAATGGTTGGTGTGTGTAGCATGTGTATTGGGCTGGCTTTACCTAAGGCAGGGAAGGGCAACTGGCGGCCCCCCATTTAAAGGCCCTCCGATCAATTCCCTTATGTCAGTCATTGATAGTCACTCAATTAGCCCATTTCCGCTAACATAATTATTTTACATTTAATTACAGCCCCTCGTGATGAGTTCAGACTTTTTGTGGCCCCACCCCATCAAAGTTGCTCATCCCTGACCTAAGGCATGAAGCTATTCTATTTGTGATTCCAGTCATAGGACTACAGTTTCCAGTTAATTTACTGGTTTGCTTTGCCTAAATCTAGATTCAGTTTGCTCTGAGCATAATGATGCTTGAACTAACTAAGTTCATGAAGGAGCCTCGTACTGTATGTAGGCAGCCAAATTGTTAGGTACCCTGTCAAATAGGCTCAGTTGTTTACCACTAGTGTCGTATCAATGCTGACAAATTGATATGAAATGGCCTGAAAATAATTGTGGTACTCTTATGTGCTACATTGCCATATTTGTGAATCAGTTTCCAAATTCTGAATTTAAAACAATAATGTTGGTATATGATGACAGTTTGTTTTGTTTGTTTAAGTCTGTAACTTCCTCGGTTTCCTGTTGTGTTTTCATATTAAACCGTCAATTTGAAGTCTCAGATGTCCTCCTTTGGTGTTTCAATGCACTTTCTTTCAACTTGTTTATGTTATAGTTGCACATTTTTTAAGAGTGATTGAAGTGTCTGAGAACTGAATGCGGAGGAGAAATCTAGCTACAGTCGGCACTTAGCTCTCTTGTTTTCTTCCAAGACGGACTTCTGAAGGTCCCCTTGACAATAGCCCCAGTTTAGGTATACCACTCTAACTTTTCTGTTTCTCGTCTACAGACCAAAATCCACACCGACTGGATCCCTAAGTGCCAACGGGGTGCCAACAGAAGGTCTCGACTATGACCGATTGAAACAGGTATTCAGAGGAGACAAGTAAAAAATGACCTGATTTGCTGTTTACTGGCAGTACACTGGAGCTGTAGTGTTTTACACGGCATACTAAAGAGCCCTGAGAGGGTGTGCCCAATGACGGTGTCCTGTGCTGCAGGAATCCCTCCCTTCTCCCCTATGAAGGAGCCTGTTAGATAAGTGTAGATTTTTCATATACCCTCCCTATCTGTGCACACAGCAGCAGCCTCAGTCAGAGCAGTAAACACAGAGGAGTGACACTATGGGCTTACTAAAACTCATTCAGCTCTCTGGGACAGTATCGCTCATTGATGCTACGCTCTCTGTTTTCCCCCCATCTCACATGTCCAAAGAACCTGAAGGTTGATGCAAGTTATTTGTTTTTCCACTGTTTTTTGGTCTCTAATCTTCACCTTCCAACCTTGTATTTTCAGGACATTCTGGACGAGATGAGGAAGGAGTTATCAAAACTGAAAGAGGAACTCATTGATGGTAACTGATTGCTTGATTAACCTCATGCACATACTGCTCTGTAGTATGTGACAGGGTGTGAAACAAGTTCCTCAAAGCACAGGGAGGAAGTCCTTACGCTTACGAGGCCTGCTGTACCTTTGTCATCAGAGAATTAGCATCAAACCATTCAAGCCGCTGCTAAGATCATATCACAGCAAAGACTGCACAAAACACAATATAACTGACATGTTGTTTGTCTGTCCACAGCCATCAGAGAGGAGCTGGGCAAGTCGAACACTGTGTAGAAGGATTTCACCTCCCTGTAAATTACACCTATTACCGGACAACTGAGACAGGTCAACTTCAGATAGGACAATATTATAAAGCAACAAACAAGGTAAAAAAAAGTTTTAAAAGGTGGCGATGATGATGACAATAACTGAATTAATACAGCAGACAGAGTTTGTGGGGCGGAGCAGCGTCAGGCACACAACTGGGGACGAGGGAGTGCGGGAGGCGTGTAGCATGGAAGCACCGCTGGCGTCCATCTTGTGAAGCCTGGCCGTTGCTGCCATTTCCCCGCAACCTCACCTGGAGGACAGGACACAGTCATGAAGAGAATTGACTGTCATTATGCAAAGATTTCTCTCTTTGTCGATAACACAAGAAAACAAGGAAAATCAACAAAAAACTAACTATATTGAACTGTATACTGTATTAACCATTGAAGTGTGAGAAGTCAGACAGCGGTCACACTAAGATTTGGAACGGTTGGTGCGAACTTGTGATTTCAAAGCAAAAAGGCACGTTTAGTGGGCGAGTGTTAAGTTTGGAGGCAGGAGGGGAGGGAAAGGGAAGTAGGACTCAGTTTCCCATAGGGCCATAGGAGGGAGCCTCTTGATGTGAATGAGGGACTGACTGGTGGACTTGGTATTGTCTACTGCTGCAGGACTCTGTAATGCTTGTCTTCCTCAAATACTATTTTAACCTGAATATGTACAAAAGAAGAAAAAATGATATCTACAAGTCTATCAATTGTCTGTTTTAATGTAAACCATGGCCATATCAAGTAGCTTAATCAAATATTTTCAAGATGGTCTTTTGGTCTGTTTGGCTTAATATCCGAATATCATGATCTTCTTTTTTTTCTATCAAAATGATCGCTGTAACAAGCTACTGTACTGCATTTCTTCTCACTGTTTGTGTGTTGCAGGCTGATGAGACGGTCACAAAGGGTACATGCCTTTCTACAGTCAATCTGTGTAGCTCTTTACCAAACAACCTCTGTCAATTAGTGACGGTTAATACTGCTAAAATCACCATGACCAGATCTGGAGATGGAGCTATTTGAAATCTCTGTACTGTTATTATGAACTAAACCTTTTTTCCTCCCTCTCATTTTCTGTCAAGTGTTTGGTGCATGTGTACGGTGAGACTGCCAAGAAGTTGCGTTATTGTCTGTCAGTTTATAAGCAATAAGTGTAGCATCTGGGTTGAATTTCCCCCACATGTTTTCCTTGAAATGTTCCTGTTCTTTTAACTCCACTCCAGCGCCCTGTTGAGGATGTGATTCTGTACCTCCTTCTGTTCACGACTGGACATCCACCTAATAGATTCTAAACTGTTCTGAAACAAATGGGTAGAGAATAAATGAGATGGACAGACCCCCTCTGTTTATAGCCATAATGTACTTCATTTACTGAGGTACGCCATTCATTTTTCAATTCATGGTACTCATGGTATTTTGCAGGAAAAAAATACAAAAAATAGTAATGAAAAAGACATGAGGGACACCCCATAAATGAGTTTGTCGGCATGACATATCCGCATCCATGCTTGTGCCATTCAGTGTTTTACTTGTGCTTAATAATTATTTGTAGCATTTTTGTTTGCCTTTATTTCCTCTCCTTATAATATGAAGTTCTGATAATGGCATACTTCTTTCGCCCTCTGATTGACTTTGTTCATATGGGAATGGCTACTTTTAATTGAAAATGTTTCCTTTTCAAAAACAAAAACATTTTTGATTTCCTAAAAATCTCGATGTACAATCAACTGAGAGAAGGTCAAACTGAGGTCAACCTGAGACTCGTGTAAAACAGAGCTGTCTTCAATGTAAAACTCTAGCTTCTATTCTCTTGACTTGCTGGTAAGGGGATCGACTTTGATCAGGGTTCTGTCGTGGCAACAGCTGAGGGGGTCGTGGTGACTGAGCTATCTTCACAACACTCCCCTGGTGAGTGTTTTGCTTAAACACAAATGATTTCATTCTCATCTCTGAATCAAAGCATTGGAAGTTTGTACAGAAGAGTGTTTACAGCATCGATTGCACTTTATAAACCCATAGAAATTCATGATACTATGACGAACCTGCTTTACAAGATGCAGCCATCGCCAATAGTGTGGCTATCACACCAAAGGTTTCAGCTACAATCTCCTCCTACACACGTCACACTTTACTGAGTCGCCTTTTGTTTTATCATTGTTAAGAGAAAGGGAGATATCTATATATCGAGTCCTTAGGTTTGGGGAGTGAAACATTCTAATTAAGGATCATTCATATCTACATGGATAATTCTGTTTGTGATCTTCATGGTTTGTGCCTTGTTCTGAATTTACATTTAATATGTCAAAGATTTAAAAAGACTAGTAATAATTCTAGGAACTGTCATAATCTCACATGATCATTGTTTATTCTTTTTTTTTGCGTCCTGGTATAGTTATTTTAATGGGAGAATGAAGTTATGTTACAAAGTACAATTGAACCCAAGAAGTGGTGTATTTTCCTCATGCCATTTGTATGTTACAGAGCAGTTTGTTACATGGTTTAGGTTCTTAGCGCTTGGGAAATCTGAAAAATGTATATATCCTCTACAGCAGTGGAGGCTGCTGAGGGGAGGACGGCTCATGTCTGAAACAGAGCGACTGGGATGGCATCAAACCATGTGTTTGGTGTATTTGATACCATTCCACCAATTCCGCTCCAGTTATTATCACAAGCCCATCCTCCCCAATTAAGGTGCCACCAACCTCCTGTGCTCTACAGTTACATTTTTGTCCCCAAAATCAGATTTTTCCATCTACTGAGGGAACCGAAGCTGGTGGACATATTGAGAAATTCAACTGAATGTCTCTGAAAGGAATTTATCAGTTTCCTTTATTCTTTTATCATTCACATTGTACCATACTGTTCTCATGTTAATTAGAATTTTCTTACATGCTAACATTGTTTGAGCAAATGAAATAAAAAAAATTGCAATACATGATTAAAAAGTAACTTTGTTTTGTGGTGTTCAATTGACATAGTTTCAGTAACTCATTCTTAACTTTTTAATCTGGATATTTCTCTCCTGCTGTGGGACAACATGTGATCCACAGGAGCTCTGAGCCTGTTCTGAAGAGTTACGAAGCCATACATGGACTTGTGCTGCATCAGCAGTTTCTCTCGCGGAGCTCTTCTCAGCCTTTGAATATAACTTGTTTATCTGCAACAAAGCGAATGTGTGGGAGATCATACCATTTTACATGCAGGGCATTCATCAAATATTCAAAAGCTTGAAAACAATAATTCAGCAGAAACACTGAAATTGAGCTTAGGTGAAAATCTTGGACTTGTCTTGTCTCATGGTGATTATAAGCCTTGTGTTTTACTCCATCTGTGTTGAATACTTTACAGATGTTTGGTATAAAGAGGTCATTACTGTATAGGAATTTGTCATAAGACTGAACTTGCTTTAGAACTGTCCCCTCACGAGTCAGTCACTGCCTCAGCCACTTGTTCCTTAAGTAGGTCTAGGGAATTCCCAGCAGGCCTATTCTTAGTAGCAGACCAATCACATTTTGTTACATTACCCCCTATTTCACACCCCATTAGCAGTGAACGTATCGCCTCGGGTTTCGTGCTCTTCTACAGACACAGGTTAGCTGAGGCGAACAGGAAGAGGCAGGACTAACTGAAAATGAAGCAGAGAAATCTCTCAAGACTGTTGCCCAAGCTATTTTTACCCCCCACCCCCCCACACAGGCTTGGGTTCAGACAGCAACTATGTCCATTGCAAAATGAGGCCAATCATCTGCTTCTGGTCTTGCAGCTTCTTTTTACAGGGGTGACAAGATCTCACAGTGGGAGTCAACTACTGTGCAGTTGTTTGCAACATAATGAACAGTAGAAAGACGTTTCCTGGAGGAGGGTCTGAGAATGCCAGTCCATTTGCAGTTCATCTGTACCGGAGTAGAGAGAAGGCTCTGCAGGGGCGGAAACTGCTGTAAGACAGGAAGATCGACTAAGCGGCTGTTTGGCTTCATGACCTCAGAGAGCGGGCGGAGAAAACGCTGTAATTGGACTGTAGAGTTTGTTTGAATTTTCAAAATATTTTGGGGTTTCCTTCCGTAGTCATGAAATGACTGTGAACTTTGAATTGTGACATCTGTTTTGACTTTACATTCACAGTTATAACTGACTGCTGAGAGAAGATGTGTTTCATCATCTTTCATAATCCTATGTTTTGATTATTTATTCGCAATATCTCAGACTCCTTGAATGTAGTTTTGTAATCTATCTCTAAGCATATAAAGCAACATCCTACATTGTGCAATTGAATGTGAGGTCAGTTAGCCCAATGTGTTGACGATAAATCAGAGCTTCATAAAGGGGATGGCATAGCACCATGTTACAGCTGGTTTGTAATGTTGAAAGCAACTCCTGCAACCAGATGTTGTGAACATCTAATATATACCTGACATTTGGTAGATAGTGTCACTGGTTCTGCACTGTTTTCAGCTTCAGTCAGATTAATTCACAATTAGATTCAATATCTAATGACGTCTAGGATGCATGAGCACTTTAGAAAGTGGAAAAATGTGTTGAACTGTGCTGTCTAACCGTTTTTTCCATTAGTGTAATTAACGGGCAGTAATAAGTTAATACATGATGCATTTATTTACAGATTTCTGGATTTCAATTGTTGATATTTTCGTTAAGTTTAATACAATTTTAAATAACCTTTTATGACCAACTTTAATCAGTTTATTAACTAATTGTTGTAAATGCTCTACAATTTACTACATAATCAAATCAAGAAAGGGTTTGTATGATATAGCATTTTCCATGCATCAATAATGCTGATGTAATTAATAATCCGTTTAAATACTAACTTCCATTTTTACTAAAACAAAGATTATCTTTCATAGAATTACAAAAAAATATTTCCTCCATTTTGTCTGACGCTTGTAGAAATCTTATGGCACATAACACCAAATACACGGAGTTGGAATCACTGAAGTAACTGGCAAGGCTAGAAATCTGACACCGTCAACAAAGAAAGTGGTAAGGACAAACCGGTTACAACCAATCCGCACTCTGTTAAAATCCTCTATCGACCAATCAGAACATTTGATCATTTTAAAAGAAAAGCATTGTAGCCAATCAGCGAGCTTCGCGCCATCATAGACTGGTGGGCATCGCGGATAGAGGGAGGGAGAACGCTCTACATTCAGCTACGGATTTTTACAAATATAGCTAGCTATTTTTTTGTTCCACGTTTTTATCAAGATACATATCTCATTTTCCTGGATTGGATTCGTACGTGTTATCTAAAGGTAATAGCGTTGCGTTGATGCATATTTACCATTTATTGTGCATAAATGTGGTAACGTTTTAAATGTCTTTGTTGAGAACTTGGCCGCTAGCTAACGGGTTTTCTTGAGTGTGTTTTGGGGTTGCGTGGGGTCAGCTAGCTAAAGTTAGCTACAGCTGAGCATATTTAGTTATCTAGCTAACAACTTATTTTTTATTAGTGGCTAACTATTAGTTTTGCCTCTACTCATTCAACTATTTTACACTAATTTATGCGACGGTGCAGTGTTTACAGTGGCAAAAACGTAAACATGCCCTGGAACATGGGTATCTTATGTTAGTTGACCTATTCCAATGACCGACCGTTGACGACATCAGTGATGTACTTGGTCGCCGAGTTTAGTTCGCCTGCCACTAGCTAGCTAGTTAGGTCAACAATTACTAACAAAAGTTTGAATTCATGACGTTTTCCCTCCATCCCGCTGTCACTTGGAGCTATGGTCATTAAAGGAGCAGATACATTCGAACAATCTTTTCCACGATTCTAAGGTTACCTTTTGCACATTGAATCATATTTTGGGTTGCCCATTTTGATAGTTGACGTTGGCTAACCGCCAAAGTTGGCTTCACTACACCGTTCTGATTGCTCTTCTAATTCAATCTAATGTAACTAGCTAGCTTTTTTTGTAGATAACGTTAGTTTTTTGTTGCTCACTTTGTTTTTCTGACCAACTATATTTCCGACCAAACATCCACAGATGTTTTTCTAAAGTAACTTTAAACGTCTAATTCTATGGGAATGTGTTCAACACTGACTTGTGCGTAACATCCATCATTCAGTCACATCAAGGAAAGTAGCTAGCTACTTTCTATAAAACCAATTACAAACTCTCATTAGAGTATTTTGATCTATTAATTGAAACTATTTTACTTTTGGGTGTTGTATTTAAAAGGCTGTGTGCCCGAGGTATGACACACAAGGTATGGGCTAACTTTCAAAGCTCCACCCACATCATACCGCGCATACTTTCATCATTCCTGGAGTAGGGAACACTGTCCGCATCGTTTAGCTATACCTTTAACCATATGGAATTCACCAGGGACGCCAGGACACCATCACAGAGCCTTTTGGTGTGTCAGTGTTGGTATTCATTAATGGAGATGTTATGGAATGTGCTTTACTACATTAGTGGGCTGGCTCACTGCTTCTATTTATAATCTGTGGGCCATTAGGAAAAGGATACTTTTTAACGTATTTATTATTTTTCTAAAACATTTCAGCAGCTGTGGTGTCCCGATTTGACTTATACTAGATGACAAATATGACCCAGGCCAGTGCTGAGTAGTTGATCGTGGTCATTACAAGGACAAGAGCTGTGGAATTCCAGTGAGCTTGGGCAGTAGTTGGGAATACATGTCAGGCATTTCACCTCTGTTTCCCTCTATTTAAATAATATCTGCTTTGATGAGGATCTAGGTTTTCAAAGTGTGTGTGTAATGTGTATTGACAGTTTGATAGAAGCACAACTTCCAATGTCTGTCAAACTTCTAAAACGCATTTTTTGATGTTACCTGACCGTTACTCAAATCCAGTGTACAAAGGCTATTGAAAGAGTGACAAAGGGGGCTGGAGTGGCAATGTCGATTTTAAACTGGATTTACAGAGTTAAACCTAGTTGGGATGTGCACGTCAGCACTTCTGTGAGCTCCGCAGCCCCTTCCATACCGCTGACCTCACTGCTCCATTGTGTCAAGCGTTACACGTGTCTGTCCCCCTTTACATTTTCTTAATGCGCACTGTAAATGTCTCATCTAGCCTAATCCGCTCACGCCAAAGTCAAGTAGAGGCACTGGAGCGCGTGATTGGGGAAAGAGCGTTTCTCCCCCATCGTAGATGGTTTTGGTATGCACACCTGATTCATTTGAAAAAGTTTATCTAACGTGATAGGCCTACTTATAATTTGCCACCTTTGTTGAATTTGTCGGGCTAAAGTGAAAGAGAAAACAGAAGCAGCATGTCTTAACACTGAAATAATATTTTCGGCCTTAATTCAAAGGTTCGAAATCCTCTTGTATTTCCCCTGTTTTTTTATATATATATTTTTTTTACTTGTTCTCTCTCGCTTTCTGTCAGGTAAACGAGGATGCCAAGTATCAAGTTTCAGAGTGGGGACACAGTAATGGGCCGCTGGCCCGGCAGCAGCCTGTTCTACGAGGTCAAGGTACTGAGCTACGATGCCAAGAATCAGCTCTACACTGTTATCTACAAGGACGGCACCGAACTGGAGCTCAGAGAGGCTGACATGAAGGTAGTAGCACAATCTATCTCCATGTCACTGAAGACGTGACCCAGATGAATATAAATGTCACATAATGTGACTTCTCTTTGGATGGTGTTTTTATACCATGAGAATGTTAAGATATTTTGAGCTTATATTATTATTATATAGTATATAATCAAATTTTATGAGCCTTTTATGATAAGTTGATTTCTCCATTGTCACTGCCTTTTACAATTCACTTATGTAATAGCTACAGTGCCTTGCGAAAGTATTCGGCCCCCTTGAACTTTGCGAACTTTTGCCACATTTCAGGCTTCAAACATAAAGATATAAAACTGTATTTTTTTGTGAAGAATCAACAACAAGTGGGACACAATCATGAAGTGGAACGACATTTATTGTATATTTCCACACAAAAAAAAATCAAAAACTGAAAAATTGGGCGTGCAAAATTATTAAGCCCCCTTAAGTTAATACTTTGTAGCGCCACCCTTTGCTGCGATTACAGCTGTAAGTCGCTTGGGGTATGTCTCTATCAGTTTTGCACATCGAGAGACTTAATTTTTTCCCCATTCCTCCTTGCAAAACAGCTCGAGCTCAGTGAGGTTGGATGGAGAGCATTTGTGAACAGCAGTTTTCAGATCTTTCCACGGCTTCTCGATTGGATTCAGGTCTGGACTTTGACTTGGCCATTCTAACACCTCGATATGTTTATTTTTGAACCATTCCATTGTAGATTTTGCTTTATGTTTTGGATCATTGTCTTGTTGGAAGACAAATCTCCGTCCCAGTCTCAGGTCTTTTGCAGACTCCATCAGGTTTTCTTCCAGAATGGTCCTGTATTTGGCTCCATCCATCTTCCCATCAATTTTAACCATTTTCCCTATCCCTGCTGAAGAAAAGCAGGCCCAAACCATGATGCTGCCACCACCATGTTTGACAGTGGGGATGGTGTGTTCAGGGTGATGAGCTGTGTTGCTTTTACGCCAAACATAACGTTTTGCATTGTTGCCAAAAAGTTCAATTTTGGTTTCATCTGACCAGAGCACCTTCTTCCACATGTTTGGTGTGTCTCCCAGGTGGCTTGTGGCAAACTTTAAACAACACTTTTTATGGATATCTTTTAAGAAATGGCTTTCTTCTTGCCACTCTTCCATAAAGGCCAGATTTATGCAATATACCACTGATTGTTGTCCTATGGACAGTGTGTCCCACCTCAGCTGTAGATCTCCGCAGTTCATCCAGAGTGATCATGGGCCTCTTGGCTGCATCTCTGATCAGTCTTCTCCTTGTATAAGCTGAAAGTTTAGAGGGACGGCCAGGTCTTGGTAGATTTGCAGTGGTCTGATACTCCTTCCATTTCAATATTATCGCTTGCACAGTGCTCCTTGGGATGTTTAAAGCTTAGGAAATCTTTTTGTATCCAAATCCGGCTTTAAACTTCTTCACAACAGTATCTCGGACCTGCCTGGTGTGTTCCTTGTTCTTCATGATGCTCTCTGCGCTTTTAATGGACCTCTGAGACTATCACAGTGCAGGTGCATTTATACGGAGACTTGATTACACACAGGTGAATTGTATTTATCATCATTAGTCATTTAGGTCAACATTGGATCATTCAGAGATCCTCACTGAACTTCTGGAGAGAGTTTGCTGCACTGAAAGTAAAGGGGCTGAATAATTTTGCACGCCCAATTTTTCAGTTTTTGATTTGTTAAAAAAGTTTGAAATATCCAATAAATGTCGTTCCACTTCATGATTGTGTCCCACTTGTTGTTGATTCTTCACAAAAAAATACAGTTTTATATCTTTATGTTTGAAGCCTGAAATGTGGCAAAAGGTCGCAAAGTTCAAGGGGGCCGAATACTTTCGCAAGGCACTGTATGTAATAACAAGTTGTAACCTTGCTAAATGCTGTAACTTGTGTTATTCCAGAATCCCACTGGGTTCAAACCAAGCCGTCGCTCTCGTTCTCGTTCACGCTCCCCGTCGCGGCGGCGCAGTCGCTCCCGTAGCCCAGCCAGGACCACCAGGCGCTCCTCGTCACGCACTGTCAGCGGCACCTCCATCGCGGAGACCCACAACGCACGCAAGGAGCCCAAACTGAAAGAAGTGCTGGAGGTCAGACTCGTTCCTGTGGTGAGGAGCATGTGATGTCACACTCACTGCTGGGATTTAGAATGTCTTTTTGTTTTGAAATATTGCTCTACTGGTGTTTGTTTGTTGCCTGAGTTTGTGTATTCAGGATGTACTGTAAAATGTATGGCCTCAGAGATGGCAATATTTAATAGATCAAGCATTAGCAACCAATGGTGTAATTAACCCATTTTTTTTAGCGTAGTGTGAATTAACCGCTTAGTGTTAATTCAGTGGGTCCATCTTTTGTTGGTCATCACATTCCCTTTTCTGCATGTTGATGTTTTTGCTTCCTTCACTCCATTTTTAATTTACCACAGGCAAAGCCAATTGAGAACAATATCAACAATAAGCATGAAATGACAGAGGAGAATGATACTGCTAACAAAGTCAACGAGGTGAGACTTCTAGATATGTACTTCAGGAATATTTTTTTCTCTCTCCATCCATAATTATCATAATCACAAATGTAAAAGTTTGTGTTGGGCTGTAAGTAAGAGGAACCAAAGTCATGGCATTAGGCAATGAAACTCTCCCTAGCTGTACTGCTTGTAGGAATGTTATGATGCATGCATGTTGTACCTCCTGTGTGTTGGGAGGACTGTATGGGGGAGTCAGCCTGACTGAGCTACACACGCACACCACTTAGCGTCTTGCTAATGTTCCATCAGTCAGTCACATTTAACCTTTATTTAACTAGGCAAGTCAGTTAAGAACAAATTCTTATTTTCAATGACGGCCTAGGAACAGTGGGTTAACTGCCTGAACATGTGCTGCCTGTTTTCTCTGCTCTCCTCAGAGGCTCTCATTGCACGTTATGAGGACTAGTTTACGTTAAACAAATACCAAGACTTTGGCTATCAGTATGCCCGTGGCCATGTAACAATGCCAACTTAGTAGTAAAACCAAACAATGGTTTATGGTATTTCCTGCTATAACAAGATAAGTGTTCACTTTTCCCTTTAATAGCAGATGCACATCTAAGGCTAATTTGTTTGACAAATAGAATGGATGGGCATGACCGGAACGCTCATAGTGTCTGCCTGTCACTGAATTCACTGGCTTTGTATCATAGATTTGGGCCTGTATAGTGAGACATTGCACCTTTTTATTAAAGTCTTACTGTTTATTTTGCTGTAGTATTTTCCCCATGTTTGTCTGACCTGTGTAACTGCAAGGCCTGTAGGCTACATTAAATTCACAAGCTCCTTACTTTAGACTCAGGCATTCATGCTGTGCCTGCCACCTGCCCTCTTCAGCGGCTATCAACCAAAACATGGACGTGTACACGCAGCAGTGTTGTAGAATATTTCACCGCTGGCTTTCGTACTTTCTGAATTCTGAGCACGGCTCAAGAAGTTTCTCCAACCGTCAATACATTCAAATGAATAAAGGCTATGTTGGTTGTTTAATATTGGGGAGGTGCGTGTTCGGGCTATGTGTCACAACGAGACGCCAGTCTATAGTGTCTGTAGACTCTGAAATACACTTTAATCTCTCCAGCTGTGTGAGACCAAACTAGACGTCGACCAATTATGATTTTTCAATACCGATTAATCGGACGTTTTATTATTAATATATTTTTTATTATTGATTTATTTGTAATAATGACAATTACAACAATACTGAATGAACACTTATTTTAACTTAATATAATATACCAATAAAATCAATTTAGCCTCAAATAAATAATGAAACATGTTCAACTTGGTTTAACCCTCTTACCTCCACCCGACACGCAGGCGTCCCATCTAGACATCTGGAAATGCAAATGCGCTACGCTAAATGCTAATAGCACTCGTTAAAACTCAAACGTTCAGTAAAATACACATGCAGGGTACTGAATTAAAGCTACACTCGTTGTGAATCCGGCCAACAAGTCAGATTTTTAAAATGCTTTTCGGCGAAAGCATGAGAAGCTATTATCTGATAGCATGTAACACCCCAAAAGACCCGCAGGGGACGTAAACAAACAAAACGCACAAATAAAATATAAAACATTCATGACCTTTGACAATCTTCTTTGTTGGCACTCCTAGATGTCACATAAACATCACTATTGGGTCTTTTTTTCGATTAAATCGGTCCATATATAGCCTAGATATCGATCTATGAAGACTGTGCGATCAAGGAAAAAAATAGCGTTTTATAACGCAACGTCATTTTTTTTTTAATAAAAAAGTTGCCGATAAACTTTCACAAAACACTTCGAAATACTTTTGTAATGCAACTTTAGGTATTAGTAAATGTTAATTATCGATCAAATTGATCACGAGGCGATGTATATTCTATAGCTGTACGTCTTGAAATAATGTCCGGGTAAATCTCAACCAAAATATCCGGTCGGAGACTGGAAGAAATGCGCTGCCTCGTGTCCGTTTGACCAAGAAACAAATCCTAGGCAAATGACAAGACTGTTGACATCGTGTGGAAGCTGTAGGTATTGCAACCTCGGCCCCATTTAATAATATGTTCAAGTGGCGCATGGATATATTTTCCCATTTTCAGTGATCAGATTTCCTGCGCTTTTCAATGAAACGCATGTTCTGTTATAGTCACAGCCGTGATTTAACCAGTTTTATAAACGTCTGAGTGTTTTCTATCCACACATACTAATCATATGCATATACTATATTCCTGGCATGAGTAGCAGGGCGCTAAATGTTGCGCGATTTTTAACAGAATGTTCGAAAAAGTAGGGGGTAGGAGTAAGAGGTTAAATAATGCAAAAACAAAGTGTTGGAGAAGAAAGTAAAAGTGCAATATGTGCCATGTAAGAAAGCTAAAGTTTAAGTTCCTTGCTCAGAACATGAGAACATATGAAAGCTGGTGGTTCCTTTTAACATGAGTCTCCAATATTCCCAGGTAAGAAGTTTTAGGTTGTAGTTATTATAGGACTATTTCCCTCTATACCATTTGTATTTCATTAACCTTTGACTATTGGATGTTCTTACAGGCACTTTAGTATTGCCAGTGTATCCAAGATGGCGTAGCAGTCAGACGATGTGTCGTGTCCCCTTGTATATATCGTTTTTTTAAACATATTTTTCTTCGCATATCTTTTAAAACATTTTGCTAAACCTCAACTTCTAAATACTCTCCTGCAACCCGCCTCACCCAATGTAGCGCGGATCTGCTTTTTTTTTTTCTAAAGTATTTATATTTACTTCGGATCCGGAACCCTTCAACTGAAGTTAGCCAGCTAACTACCAGCAAACCAGCTACCCTTTAGCTCGGAAAGCTCTCGCCAGTTCGAACAACGCGACTCTAACCAGAGCATAACGGACCTATTATTTTTTTATCCCCGGATTCCCACCGCAAACGGAACATTTTCAGCTGGATCTTCACAACTAGCTAACCGCAACCCCGGATGATTACTCCCGGCTAGCGTTTCCATCCACTTAGCTTGAAGCTAGCCCGGCCAGAGCTCCTGTGCTACCACTGAAGCATACTCCTGGGCTACAATATCCGGACCCACGACCGGTCTATCGATGTCACCGCATGAAGAGGCATAAACAGACTCACCCCATCGTGACGTCCCCCAAAGGCTAACTTTCTAGCCCTTGCTATCTCCTTGCTTGCTAATTCGGCCTGCTAACTGCTAGCTTGTTTAGCCCCGGTCCGCTAACTGCTACCTTGTTTAGCCCCGGCCTACTAACTGTTAGCTTGTTAGCACAGGCCTGCTAACTGTCTGAATCGCCGCATCCCAACCACTCACTGGACCCATATTTACTTTCAATCTCTTTTCGATTTTTAATTCGATTATACCTTCCGGTAACCTGCCTCACCCAATGTGATACGGAATCGCTATTATTTTAAATTTTTAGAACACATTCAAGAACCTCCAGGAGCTAACTAGCTACAAGCTATTTAGTCATTGTTAGCCACTGCTAGCGGCTTTTACCTTCTGCACAGCCAGCCAGTTTTTTAAAACCTGGATAATACTCGCCAGTCTAGCTTCCCTGCCCCATCCACCGCTGCCCCCTGGACACTGATCACTTGGCTACATAGCTGATGCATGCTGGACTGTCCATTAATCACGGTACTCCATTCTGCTTGTTTATGTTTTATCTGTCGGCCCCAGCCGCACTCAGGCTCTGTGTGTAGTTAATCCGACCCTCTCTGCCTAGTCATCGCCATTTTACCTGCTGTTGTTGTGTTAGGTGACTAGCTGTTGTTGTCTCATCTGTTGTTTTAGCAAGCTCTCCCAATCAAGACCTGCGATTACTTTATGCCTTGCTGTATGTCTCTCTCAAATATCAATATGCCTTATATACTGTTGTTCAGGTTAGTTATCATTGTTTTAGTTTACAATGGAGGCCCTAGTTCCACTCTTCATACCCCTGATACCTCCTTTGTCCCATCTCCCACACATGCGGCGACCTCACCCATTACAACCAGCATGTCCAGAGATACCTCTCTCATCATCACCCAGTGCCTGGGCTTACCTCCGCTGTACCCGCACCCCACCATACCCCTGTCTGCGCATTATGCCCTGAATATAATCTACCATGCCCAGAAGTCTGCTCCTTTTATTCTCTGTCCCCAACGCTCTAGGCGACCAGTTTTGATAGCCTTTAGCCGCACGCTCATACTACTACTCCTCCTCTGTTCCGCGGGTGATGTGGAGGTAAACCCAGGCCCTGCATGTCCCCAGGCACCCTCATTTGTTGACTTCTGTGATCGAAAAAGCCTTGGTTTCATGCATGTCAACATCAGAAGACTCCTCCCTAAGTTTGTTTTACTCACTGCTTTAGCACACTCCGCTAACCCTGATGTCCTTGTCGTGTCTGAATCCTGGCTCAGGAAGGCCACCAAAAATTCAGAGATTTCCATACCCAACTATACATTTTCTGTCAAGATAGAACTGCCAAAGGGGGAGGAGTTAGCCTGCAAAGTTCTGTCATACTTTTCAGGTCCATACCCAAACAGTTCGAACTACTAATTTTAAAAATTACTCTCTCCAGAAATAAGTCTTTCACTGTTGCCGCCTGCTACCGACCCCCCTCAGCTCCCAGCTGTGCCCTGGACACCATTTGTGAATTGATCGCCCCCCATCTAGCTTCAGAGTTTGTTCTGTTAGGTGACCTAAACTTGGATATGCTTAACACCCCGGCAGTCCTACAATCTAAGCTAGATGCCCTCAATCATCAAGGAACCCACCAGGTACAACCTTAAATCTGTAAACAAGGGCACCCTCATAGACGTCATCCTGACCAACTGGCCCTCCAAATACACCTCCGCTGTCTTCAACCAGGATCTCAGCGATCATTGCCTGTATCCGCTACGGAGCCGCAGTCAAACGACCACCCCTCATCACTGTCAAACGCTCCCTAAAACACTTCTGTGAGCGGGCCTTTCTAATCGACCTGGCCCGGGTATCCTGGAAGGACATTGACCTCATCCCATCAGTTGGTCATTCTTTAAAAGTAACTTCCTCACCATTTTAGATAAGCATGCTCCGTTCAAAAAATGCAGAACTAAGAACAGATATAGCCCTTGGTTCACTCCAGACCTGACTGCCCTCGACCAGCACAAAAACATTCTGTGGCGGACTGCAATAGCATCGAATAGTCCCCGCGATATGCAACTGTTCAGGGAAGTCAGGAACCAATACACGCAGTCAGTCAGGAAAGCTAAGGCCAGCTTCTTCAGGCAGAAATTTGCATTCTGTAGCTCCAACTCCAAAAAGTTCTGGGACACTGTGAAGTCCATGGAGAACAAGAGCACCTCCTCCCAGCTGCCCACTGCACTGAGGCTAGGTAACACGGTCACCACCGATAAATCCATGATTATCGAAAACTTCAACAAGCATTTCTCAACGGCTGGCCATGCCTTCCGCCTGGCTACTCCAACCTCGGCCAACAGCTCCGCCCCCCCCCCCCGCAGCTACTCGCCCAAGCCTCTCCAGGTTCTCCTTTACCCAAATCCAGATAGCAGATGTTCTGAAAGAGCTGTAAAACCTGGACCCGTACAAATCAGCTGGGCTTGACAATCTGGACCCTCTATTTCTGAAACTATCCGCCGCCATTGTCGCAACCCCTATTACCAGCCTGTTCAACCTCTCCTTCATATCGTCTGAGATCCCCAAGGATTGGAAAGCTGCCGCAGTCATCCCCCTCTTCAAAGGGGGAGACACCCTGGACCCAAACTGTTACAGACCTATATCCATCCTGCCCTGCCTATCTAAGGTCTTCGAAAGCCAAGTCAACAAACAGGTCACTGACCATCTCGAATCCCACCGTACCTTCTCCGCTGTGCACCTCAGCCACGCTCAAGGTACTAAACGATATCATAACTGCCATCGATAAAAGACAGTACTGTGCAGCAGTCTTCATCAACCTTGCCAAGGCTTTCGACTCTGTCAATCACCATATTCTTATCGGCACACTCAGTAGCCTCGGTTTTTCTGATGACTGCCGTGCCTGGTTCACCAACTACTTTGCAGACAGAGTTCAGTGGCAGTCTCTATGGGGGTGCCACAGGGGTCAATTCTCAGGTCGACTCTTTTCTCTGTATATATCAATGATGTTGCTCTTGCTGCGGGCGATTCCCTGATCCACCTCTACGCAGACGACACCATTCTATATACTTCCGGTCCGTCCTTGGACACTGTGCTATCTAACCTCCAAACGAGCTTCAATGCCATACAACACTCCTTCCGTGGCCTCCAACTGCTCTTAAACGCTAGTAAAACCAAATGCATGCTTTTCAACCGTTCGCTGCCTGCACCCGCACGCCTGACTAGCATCACCACCCTGGATGGTTCCGACCTTGAATATGTGGACATCTATAAGTACCTAGGTGTCTGCCTAGACTGTAAACTCTCCTTCCAGACTCATATCAAACATCTCCAATCGAAAATCAAATCTAGAGTCTGCTTTCTATTCCGCAACAAAGCCTCCTTCACTCACGCTGCCAAACTTACCCTAGTAAAACTGACTATCCTACCGATCCTAGACTTCGGGGATGTCATCTACAAAATTGCTTCCAACACTCTACTCAGCAAACTGGATGCAGTTTATCACAGTGCCATCCGTTTTATCACTAAAGCACCTTATACCACCCACCACTGCGACCTGTATGCTCTAGTCGGCTGGCTTTCGCTACATATTCGTCGCCAGACCCACTGGCTCCAGGTCATCTACAAGTTCATGCTAGGTAAAGCTCCGCCTTATCTCAGTTCACTGGTCACGATGGCAACACACACCCGTAGCACGCGCTCCAGCAGGTGTACCTCACTGATCATCCCTAAAGCCAACACCTCATTTGGCCGCCTTTCGTTCCAGTTCTCTGCTGCCTGTGACTGGAACGAATTGCAAAAATCGCTGAAGTTGGAGACTTTTATCTCCCTCACCAACTTCAAACATCTGCTATCTGAGCAGCTAACCGATCGCTGCAGCTGTACATAGTCTATCGGTAAATAGCCCACCCATTTTTACTTAGCTCATCCCCATACTGTTTTTATTTATTTACTTTTCTGCTCTTTTGCACACCAATATCTCTACCTGTACATGACCATCTGATCATTTATCACTCCAGTGTTAATCTGCAAAATTGTAATTATTCGCCTACCTCCTCATGCCTTTTGCACACAATGTATATAGACTCTTTTTTTTTTCTACTGTGTTACTGACTTGTTAATTGTTTACTCCATGTGTAACTGTGTTTTTGTCTGTTCACACTGCTATGCTTTATCTTGGCCAGGTCGCAGTTGCAAATGAGAACTTGTTCTCAACTAGCCTACCTGGTTAAATAAAGGTGAGAGAAAAAAAAGGTGTAACAGTATAGCTTCTGTCCCTCTCCTCCCTGGGCTCGAACCAGGAACACAACGACAACAGCCACCCTCGAAGCAGCGTTACCCGTGCAGAGCAAGTGGTGTTTGAAACGCTATTTGCGCGCGCTAACTAGTTAGCCTTTTCACTTCGCTTACCCCAGCCTCATCTCGGGAGTTGATAGGCTTGAAGTCATAAACAGCGCAAGGCTTGACGCACAACGAAGAGCTGCTGGCAAAACGCACGAAAGTGCTGTTTGAATGAATGTTTACGCGCCTTGTATGTTCATTCAGATTATATCTGCCTGTTCAGGGGCAGAACGACAGGTTTGTACCTTGTCAGCTCAGGGGGTTCGAACTTGCTACCTTCCGGTTACTAGTCCAACGCTCTGACCACTAGGCTACACTGCTGCCCCTGAACGAGGCAGTTGACTCACCGTTCCTAGGCCATCATTGAAAATAAGAATGTGTTCTTAACTGACTTGCCAAGTTTAATAAAGATTAAATAAATGTGTATTTAAAAAAAAAAAAAGAGAAATCGGTGTCCAAAAATTCTGGTTTGTTATGAAAACTTAATCGGCCATTCCGATTAATCGGTTGACCTCTAGACCAAACGTTGTCTATTCTACGATAACCTCGCCCATAAGCGCAAGTCACAGTTGGTTAGACATGTTCATGTCTGTGTAAATAAATACCAGACGGCCTGTCCCTTGTGTGTCTACTTCCAGAAGCCTGCAGAGGTGGAGCCAGAGAAGAAAGTAGTAGAGAGCCGCTACAACTTGAGACGCAGGAAGGATGACGGTGATGCCAAGCCAGCTGAGCATACGGAGGAGGTTGAGCAGAAGCCTGCAGTAGCCACAGCCCCCATCACCACTGAGCTGGAGTTTGGAGGGAGGCTAGGTGAGAAACAGAAATGTGGTTGCTGTGCCTATCCCATCTTGTCATGTTCTGGATAAAGTGAGGGGGGAAAACAATGGTGCTAGTCTACACAATGTTTTGCCAATCAAATTGCACTAGCGTGGTTGTCTGCACTAGCCTGGGTACCTTCTGTTTGGATAACATTCCACTCCTTGCGCGCCGTGTCGTATGTCAACTATGTTTACCGTAGCAAGGAGTGGAATGATAGCTAAACAAACTGGTACCCAGACCAAGTCTGTAAATCCTTAGACAATGTATTTCTTGAGGGGCCGGTAACAGGGTAAACCTAAGTCAGACAGTTGAAGTACCCGGCTGACTTCCCTTGGCTCCAGTCACTCAGTGTCTTTTCCACTGTATTTGCAGGAGTGTTCTGCATGACTCTGCTCCTGCCTGCGACTGTGTTGGGCCTGATGGTGGTTTGCAGTCAGGAGGATGCTAGCCTGATGAGCTCCCCCCCCCTGCCTGCCCTTGACTCCCTGTGGGACCTACAGGTGTTTGGCATGGTGGTCCTCTGGTTGCTCTTCCAGGCCCTACTCTACGTGCTGCCTGTTGGAAAGGTACCATGATCGCCCACCTCACTGCTTTGTTGGCACACATGTCGAAACAGAATCACCTAATTCTGTTCTAGTCATTGTGGAGAGAAAAAAAGAACTGAACCGTAGATGACTGCATTCTTAGAATTTCTACTCCCACCCCTCTGAAGACTGTACACACACTGGCAAATACACCCCTGAGAGTACAGGCAGTACATATGACTCCCATCTGTAACCTGAACAGAGCACATGACCGGCGCTCACTTCTGCTCATTAGCCGGAGCAGAGGAGAGAAATTAGATTAGTCAGCTGGAGTAGGCTACGATCCACACTGGAACTCTACAGGAGAGAATGGGACATTGTGTTCTTATTTTCATAATCTCCTGATCTTTCTTCTGAAAACTGTTGAAGCACACGTGTCTTTTTCAGAATGTATGAAACTTTCACCATATGGCTCCCAGGAAATCACGTTCTCTAGGTCTGGCAGACATTAGTAAAAGGGATGCTGTACTAAAAGTCACCTGTCCTATCTACATTTACCCTCTCAGATACTGTATTTCCTGTTAGGTTGAATGAATGTCCAACCTGTGTGCTTTTGTCGTCCCCAGGTTGTGGAAGGAATGCCCCTGAAGAATGGAGAGAGACTGAAATACAGAATGAACAGTGAGGCATTCTTCTGTGTTTTGTCTTCTTTTTTTTTTTTTTTTCTTTCAAAGAAATGAGATGAACTAGTCTGTTACCCCCAGCACTTTTGATAGCTGTAGTAAAGCACTATGCCAATGTATTTCATTAACATGTAAGTAGGAAATACCTTTTGGTTGAGGTACTTCCTGTGTATTAACCCTGTATGTCTCCCTCTCATCCACCACCAGCCCTCTATGCCTTTGTGCTGACGGTGGCTGCCCTGGGGGCTGCAGTGCACCACAAGATAGACCTCAGCTACATCCACAGCCACTTCCTCCAGCTGGCTGTGTCTTCCCTGCTCTGCTCTGTCCTACTTAGTGTCTACCTGTATGTCCGCTCTCGCTGGGCAACCCAGGACCTGCTGGCCCCTGGAGGAAACTCTGGTGAGTGAGTGGGTGGGTGGTTGTGTGTAGTTGTCACTGGTAAACATACTTCTACAATCTGGGTGTGATATGATTCCATGAAATGGCTCTATTATGACATGGACCAGCATAAGGTTAAGAGCAATAGAATAGAATTAGGTAAAGTATCCACCATCTTGGCATCAAATGTTCAATTGATTCTGACTTGAGAGTACATTCCAATCCTCGAGGTGAACGCTGTATTTCTGTACTACCCATTTGAATGATGATGCCTCACAAATGGTCAACATAATATGATTAATTTGTTCTTCTCACCTCCCTAGGGAGTGTTATTTATGACTTTTTCATGGGAAGTGAACTTAACCCCCGGATCAAAGGCTTTGATCTCAAATACTTCTGTGAACTGCGCCCAGGATTGATTGGTTGGGTAAGTTTCACTGTAGTGTACTGAATATTTCCATTTAAAGTGCTTTTCAGCTGTATGCTAGAGACATTTAATGTAGATTAAGCTGTTTATTTATAAAAAATGAAATAAAAATGGCAAAAACAAAATAAACTCTGTTCAGTTTCCCATCGTGTTCATTACTCCCTCTAGTGGGAAAATGTAAACTGCTTTGAGTAAATCCTAAAATGATACTACTGTACATTTGAGCCAGTTTGTTTAACTGTCTGTTCAAGGAGAGTGTTTATTCAGAGCTGTGATCTTAATTCCATTACTTTACTTTTAGATTTGTGAATTGTTAGATACTACTGCACTGTTGGAGCTCGGAACACAAGCATTTCTTTACGCCTGCAGTAACGTCTGCTAAATATGTGTATGTGACCAATACAATTTGATTAGATTTTGACATCTGTTCTGTCCAGCTGGTGATCAACGCTGCCATGGCTCTGGCTGAGATGCAACTCCACCACCTGGACTACCCCTCACCAGCCATGATCCTGGTCAACTGCTTCCACCTGCTATATGTGCTTGATGCCTTCTGGCATGAGGTACAAAACCTGATTTTTCTTTCTGCCCATTTGGTATTTAGTCCATTTATTTGGTTGTAATCTAATGTGCATTGTTGCTCCCCAGGAGGGCATCCTGAGCTATATGGATATTACCCATGATGGGTTTGGCTTCATGCTGGCATTTGGAGACTTAATGTGGGTCCCCTTCACCTTCAGCCTCCAGGCTTACTACCTGGTTCACCACCCCAATCACCTCTCTCTGCCCTGGATCGTAGGCATCGTCACTCTCAATGGTTAGTCGGTAGTACTGACTCAGTACTCAGACCTTTAGTATTGGCTTATGTTCATATTAGTCCTACATGTCATCTGTGATATTATTTTTGTTGTATGACCAACAGTGACATTTTCTTTGTCATTTGTTAGTCATTGGATTTAGCATCTTCCGTAAAGCAAACTCACAGAAAAACTCTTTCAGAAGAAATCCATCAGACCCCACATTATCCCGTAAGTGCTCAGTCCCAGTGCATCTTATTCACGTATAAACATTATCCATTTGCAGGCTCTCTGCCTTGATAAAGGGATGGAGTTAGTCCCCATCATGTTGTTGGACTCACTATCTCTCTGTTTTCCAGATCTGAAGACTATCCCTACTGCCACTGGGAAGAGTCTCCTGGTATCTGGTCTGTGGGGGCTAGTCCGTCACCCCAACTACCTGGGTGACCTTATCATGGCTCTGGCATGGTCCCTACCCTGTGGTGAGTGATGGCTAATCAGCTAGTTAGTTACCAGGTATTTTGTTTTTTGTATGTATCTTTTTCTGAGTTGTACTGACGAGGCATCAGAAACAGCCCAGTAAAGCTAGACGTGTTTTGATGGGTGTATAGTGTGAAGATGAGACGCTGTAGTGTATGTTGACCTTTTGTGTTGTCTGTGGTCGTCCTGTAGGGTTCACCCACATCCTGCCATACTTCTATGTGATCTACCTATCCATCCTACTGGTTCACCGGGAGGCCCGAGACGAGGCCCAGTGCAGGAGGAAGTACGGCTCGGCATGGGATGACTACTGCCGAGAAGTCCGCTACCGCATCATCCCCAGAGTCTACTGAGGCCTATGCCACCCCTGCCCCCATGCCACGCCCTTCAATTCTGCAAGCTTACGACTCATCACACGGCTGCATGAGTTCACTGAGAAAAAACAAGTTGTTTGGAAATTAGTTTGAGGACATTTGAATTTTCGAAAGGGGGACACTTGATTCTTGGAAGTACCACAAGAGCAGCTTTCTTTTGAAGTTACATGGTTTTAGGAAGGTAAACACTCACTGGCCGGCTGAATTTGGTTTATGCCTTTGTTTAGAGAGAAACATTTGAAAAAATAAGCCTCATAATCTAGTGAAGTGATGTGTATATATTTTTGTACATATACATTTTTTTAACTGAAAGATACCTAACAACATTGCATATTTGGTTTGTGTTAGTGTTCTTTGCTCCCATATTTGACGTATACAATATTTTCTTGGCTTTTATTTTGAGGTATTTTGTAATGATATCTTTGGTATACATTACTTGTGTATATTGTGAATGATGGGATTTAAATGCTCTTTTTTTCCACTGTACAGTTGACATAGGACTATAATGTTCTCCCTCAGGATCACGACGTTGTCACAAAATTGCATTTAGGTTTTAATTTATATATTTTTTTATATAGAGATATGTAGCCTAGTGTTAACTGAGAGTGTAAAATTTTTTTTTTAAAATGGGCGGTTTTAAATGCATTATGCGAGGTTGCGTTTTATAACCGAAGTCTATTATTTGTCTTTGCTACATCAGGTTCTGTCAAATTCCTCCCCAGTCCTCTGGATGGTGGTGTTGCTTAGTGCTCCTGTGATCGTCACAGCCACTGTTTCAGAGGGAAGACAACCCATCTGTTATCAAATATACATACACATAATCTTATTTAAAACCATTAAAATTTGCAAGGGTGCTTACAGACAGTATCCATTCAAGCATCACAAACCTTAAGTTATTCAAGACCACACTTTTTTTTTTAAAGGTGTCAATAATGACATGATTTTTTTAAATGTTCCTTTTTATTTTATTTGAGGATTTTAACCAAGTTTATACTGTGACATTCTGCACAATGCTGTGTAGTGTGGTGGCCTTCTGGCAACATTGGTGTTTTATCCTGTGCATTCTCAAACCCAAACAAGTATTTTTGGACCCAGCTGTAGATGAACAGCATCGCAGCAATATGTCAACTAGAATATGTGGCATTTTATGTGACTGAATGCATTGTACATATTCTAAATTTGTTTTTTAAAGTAAAAAAATATTCAAGTTAATGGTAGTAATCATAGATATTATGTTCCACAAGTAGATATTTAAAGTTACATTTGATTTTAACTTTTGTTTTTAAGTTAATTGCCTGAATTACCATTGTAGCCATTTTTGTTTACAGCTAGATCTGCCGTTATTACTGACTCAGTCATCTGAGAAGATTACTTGTGATTTGAGTCATTTATCATGAACTATTTCTCATTGAGCCACGTTCTGTTCCCAACCCCTGTGTTTGTGGCGGATGGGACTGGTAATATCCTGTTTTGGTCAGCTGGTAGTTTGTCAAAGTTGGAAGTAACTAAGAATTTGGAAGAAGACCCAAGGTTTTTGAATCATTCAATTCTGGTGGAGACAGATCGAACCTGTGACAGTGGCTGGAAAGCTTGCATTGTACAAACATTTTGGCAAAAAAATAAAGATTTCCACTTACATTACCCCATGTTATTCAGAGGTGTCAAACAATTCAACAGATAATGCACTGTGAATTGTCATAGTGAAACCGAACAATCAGAGGTAACTGGGAAAGTAAGCAATTCAACACAACTTCGATACAGAGGTGATGGGCTGTTCTCTAGGTCAGGAATGGGGCTAACTGCCTGTTGAGGTGTAGATCTGGACAGGCCCAGAGACTATCCCCCTGGCCCCTGCTGCAGACCCTCTGGGAATCAATTAGAGATGTCTAAATCTTGTGATCATCACACTGACTGGTGTGAAGAGCAGTAAATCCCCAAAATGATCTAGAGGGACAGTTTAGTGTTTGTTTTTCTCTCCGCACGACACCACAGTGATGTAAGTCATCTCTGCAGGTGTTTGGTAGCCTGGTCCAAGGTCTGATTGTGCTCTTGCCAGCTCCATTCTTCATTGTTAAACCAAACATTGTTTGGCATGACCATGAGTGACGTGTTTCAACCTAGTCTGAGCATTTGGTATTATTCTGTATTTAAATCTGAGACACTCCATTTAGAATGATATGGTATGTTGGGTATGGTTACATAAGGCAAAAATTAAAGGTGGTTGGTCGGGCGTGTAACACGAACGTCTAGCAACCCAAAGGTTGCAAGTTCTAATCTTATCACGGACAGCTTTAGCTAATCAGCAACTTTTCAACTACTAACTACTTTGCAACTACACTATAAATACACTGCTCAAAAAATAAAGGGAACACTAAAATAACATCCTAGATCTGAATGAAAGAAATATTCTTATTAAATACTTTTTACTCTTTACATAGTTGAATGTGCTGACAACAAAATCACACAAAAATTGTCAATGGAAATCAAATTTAGCAACCCATGGAGGTCTGGATTTGGAGTCACACTCAAAATTAAAGTGGAAACCACACTAAAGGCTGATCCAACTTTGATGTAACAAGTCAAAATGAGGCTCAGTAGTGTGTGGCCTCCACGTGCCTGTATGACCTCCCTACAACGCCTGGGCATGCTCCCGATGAGGTGGCGGATGGTCTCCTGAGGGATCTCCCAGACCTGGACTAAAGCATCCGCCAACTCCTGGACAGTCTGTGGTGCAACGTGGCGTTGGTGGATGGAGCGAGACATGATGTCCCAGATGTGCTCAATTGGATTCAGGTCTGGGGAACGGGTGGGCCAGTCCATAGCATCAATGCCTTCCTCTTGCAGGAACTGCTGACGCACTCCAGCCACATGAGGTCTAGCATTGTCTTGCATTAGGAGGAACCCAGGGCCAACCGCACCAGCATATGGTCTCACAAGGGGTCTGAGGATCTCATCTCGGAGAGTAAAGGCAGTCAGGCTACCTCTGGCGAGCACATGGAAGGCTGTATGGCCCCCCAAAGAAATGCCACCCCACACCATGACTGACCCACCACCAAACTGGACATGCTGGAGGATGTTGCAGGCAGCAGAACGTTCTCCACGGCGTCTCCAGACTGTCACGTCTGTCATGTGCTCAGTGTGAACCTGCTTTCATCTGTGAAGAGCACGTGGAGGAGGCCGTGGCGAATTTGCCAATCTTGGTGTTCTCTGGCAAATGAAAAACGTCCTGCACAGTGTTGGGCTGTAAGCACAAACCCCACCTGTGGACGTTGGGCCCTCATACCACCCTCATGGAGTCTGTTTCTGACCGTTTGAGCAGACACATGCACATTTGTGGCCTGCTGGAGGTCATTTTGCAGGGCTCTGGCAGTGCTCCTCCTGCTCCTACTTGCACAAAGGCGGAGGTAGCGGTCCTGCTTCTGGGTTTTGCCCTCCTACGGCCTCCTCCACGTCTCCTGATGTACTGGCCTGTCTCCTGGTAGCGCCTCCATGCTCTGGACACTACGCTGACAGACACAGTAAACCTTCTTGCCACAGCTCGCATTGATGTGCCATCCTGGATGAGCTGCACTACCTGAGCCACTTGTGTGGGTTGTAGACTCCGTCTCATGCTACCACTAGAGTGAAAGCACCGCCACCGCCAGCAAAACATCAGCCAGGAAGCATAGGAACTAAGAAGTGGTCTGTGGTCCCCACCTGCAGAACCACTCCTTTATTGGGGGTGTCTTGCTAATTGCCTATAATTTCCACCGGTTGTCTATTCCATTTGCACAACAGCATGTAAAATGTATTGTCAATCAGTGTTCTTCCTAAGTGGACAGTTTGATTTCACAGAAGTGTGATTGACTTGGAGTTACATTGTGTTGTTTAAGTGTTCCCTTTATTTTTTTGAGCAGTGTATTTTATAACATCAAAGTAAAGCAGCATTGCTTTGCATTCAGCTGTGTTTACTCAGCATCACAACATGGAGGTCATGGTTTGTGGAATACAGGAGGGAGAAACGCTAGAACACAGCGGCTGCTGTTTTGACAAGGGTAATTGATTCTAAGATGTCTTTGAAGTGAGAAATAGTGACTCATAAAACACTGATTTTTTCCTCCTTTGCTGTTTGTTCTTCCCTTACATAAAGCTAATAGTCTTTCTTTCCTGGCTGCTATTCATTTTCAGCAGAGCCAGAGCCCTCACTAGTGAAAATAAAGAGTAAAACATCATGTTATGAAAGTGATTGGAGTTACTGTAATATTTGTATACTATATTTGAAAACTCTTGAGGAAAAACCGTATGTTCACAATCCTTGATTGCTGACAGTTGAGAAATAGCTGACTCGATTTGAGTTTATTTTATGAAATGGATGGTGAGGTGTGAATTCTGTACACTTACGGCATTGTTTTAAGTTTCCAGTAGACTTTGAAATGCACTTCCTTCTAAACTTCTGATTGTTCTCCGTAGCTCATGTCAGGCATGGATTGAAGCATGCATGTACGCCGGGCCTGTCATGGTGGAATCTGTGTCTGACTATGTGCATGTGTGACTGGGATTCTGCTATTCTGACAGGTGCCAAAGGCAATATTTCTCTCTATCTTTGATTCTTTCGTACTAAAGATGGAATGGAACATGTGCCTATCACCATTCCCTCTTTGACAGCTATACCTGTGGTGTGATATGTGGTGCTAACAGCACTAAATAATGCAAATAGAATATTCATGATAGATTGAAGTGTTGAAATAGGCTTTAGTGGCTGATCTCTTTGTTTGTTTCCAGTCACCCAAATCAGGTTTCAACTCAGCTAGACCACCTATCCCTATCTAAATAATTGACAATAGAGTGTCCCATTACTCCAGACCTAGTCAAATGTTTGGAAGTGGCCTGTCTTAAGGAAGTCTTACAAAAGCATAGATGATGTTAGATGAGGGGAAGAACGAGAGAGAGCAAGAGAGAGAGAGAGAGAAAAGAAAGGAGGCAGTTTAAGAATCCAGTTAAAACCCCTTTCTATTCGACTACAAGCTGAGTCCTCTAAATTCACTCCAGACACCCAACGCTTCACCCTTCTGCAACTAAGCAGGGTCAGAAATGTTGAAACAACCAGCTATGTATCTGTTAGCAGCAGGAAACCTCATCCAAACACGGTTAAGATCCAGCTCTGTAGGAGGGAAATTATTAGGGTATAGGACAGCTCTGATGTGACTGAAATGTACAGTAATGCTAGAGTGGTAATAGACTTGAACACCAGATGCTGCAAGTGAGCCACAATCACTCCTGAGCTGCAGATGGTTCTAGTGCCATGGTAACTGTGTTCCTTTGGGGGTCCCACATCAGATCCAGGGGACTCAAATTGCAGAGCAAGAGAACTGAACTGGTAGAGCGTAGTAATGCAGATCATGAGGAAGATCCATTAGTGATAGCAGTGCTTGATTTCTCTGTTAATTAGACAGTGGTTGACTCAGCCGACTAAATGTTCTACATAGGAAATAGGTGCTTGGGCTGCCATGCTTAAGTGAGCATCATTAGACACAACTGCTGTCTTATAGAAACCCAAAGAGCTGTCATAAGGAAAGTAATCTCACATCTCTCTTTTAGTCGGAAAACCGGGAAAACGTCTTGGCTTTTTAGCATCAATGGAAAAACTATGACATTAAAACAATTCAAATCTATCACACCTCAGTTTTGCATCTGCAGGATGTAGATGAAATACATATTTCATGCAAATGGTGAGAATAACAGTCCAATGGCCTCATAGTCTTTGTCAGACTCCTTTGTCAGGTGAAATAAAATGAAGCGTTTGACAGTGAGGAGGGGTTTGGAGTATGTTGCTGAGACAATGTTCTTTATTATGGAATGCATTGTGTGACAAATTGCTTTTCACTGTAGTTTGTAAGAGAGCAGAGTACATCTGTCAAAACTAGTGTGAAGGATGGCGTTACCTTGGAGATGCAAAGGGGGGTTTGTGCAATCTATAATAAAACATAAATCATTATTTTACAAAGTAAAACTGGACAGAACCTTTAGGCCACTGTGACAAGGTCAGAAGCAAGATGACAAAGAAGAATGTTGTAAGAATGGCCAGCTTTGATATTGTGAAAATGATTGAAGAACAATCATTTTTGGAGATGTTTGAAGTGAGGGTGTATCCAAATGGAAGGCATCATTAGGTGTGCATTAGAGCCTACAGCTGTGCAGTGCAGTAGAAAGACAGTCAGGGTACTTTATGATGGAGCTAACTGAAGAGTAACATACTGTAGAAATTTGAGATAAATCAATGCCACTCAATCGATTGGATGTAAAGACAGCTAGCTCTCGTGTTCAATAGAGACTTCTCACATCTATTCTTTTACAAGACCTTACACATGGCTTTTATGATCTTCCTCCTGTCAGTATGCACTAGAAACTGAGGCGGGCCACTCGATAGAAACAGCATATGATCAATTGGCTGTAAATTGGCAATAATATTGGAATGATATCAGCCAAGCCATGCCAAGTGAATGCCCAGCCCACCACATTGAGTTGAGTAGAGTTTGTAAATTATATCATATTGCTGTAGAAGTTTTTGTGTGTTCCTCAAAACTCAGTGTGTGTTAGCTGGGCTTCTCTCTCCCCTCCAGTGAAGAGGAGCTGACTGGTGTGGCTGCTCCTCTGAGCCTTCAGTCAGAACACCATAATTACGTTGCTCCAGATGGCTTGCATATTGTCTTGCTGTTGGCTAGGCTTGAAAATAGCTTTTAATCTTTAGCATACAATAAAATTGTCTCACTCAGCAGACGTGTCAATCTGCAGCTATTCTCAACATGTGTTTCTGTAATCCCTTATCACTACCGGGGAGCTTGGCCTTTCCGTATCTCTCTCTCGCTCTCTCTACTCTCCCCCTCCCTTTCTCAGCACTTGGCCCTGTGTAACAGAGAGTGACATGTGTGATTCTTCCTTTCCCCTCATAAGGAATTACAGTTGCGAGCGTGACTTCCTTTCGGGCCGTCTGTGTGCGGCTGGGCTCCTCGTGAGTCACAGAACCTCAGTATAATCTCCATGACGTTGGCTGTCAGGGTGGCTGGGAGCCATGCCTTCTGAGGTGCCCACCATCCTCTCTCTCTGTCTTTGAGACTCCATGACATCAATCTGTGAGTAGTTTGTATATCACTTCTCCTGGCACAAACAAACACACAAATACACACACACACACACACACACACACATACTGGCACATACTGACTGAGTTGTCTTATTTCTCACACACCCCCATGCACTCCTCTGGGGCATGGAAGAGTTAACTTGGCAGAGGTTTCTCCGTTTCTGTGAGGTGGCTTTGATCCATAATCTGAGGATGGCATTTTTCTCCAGGGACTGTGACATTGCAGTGGTGCTGTGCTGGTAGTTTTGCAGGCTGGCTGCTGTAGGTGCTGGGCAGACGGCTGGGCTAATTCACTCTGACTAACAGGAAGTTACACGACAGCAGAACAGGCAGCTTAAGAAAATCTGACTCCCTCGCTTTGAGAGGCAAAACAAAGTAGACAGTTTAAAGAAGAGGTTTATGCGACGACAAGTCTCACCAAATGTTCAGGTAAATGCTGATAAGAAAATATTGATCAGTCTAATAGCATAAACTCTAGCTCTGCAGCCTTTCACCCTGCACTTGTCTATATTTTTTTGGAGCATGTCTGCAAGATGTTAATTCTTAATACGCTCATATAATTTAAATAGGATTATCTTAAATTGAATTTCTAATCGTCCTTCCAACACAAACCAAATTGTCAAACTTAATCAGTCTGCAAGTGCTGAATACTTTTTCTATTCCCTGTGGGTGTAGTAGGCATGCAGCTGGTAGCCTGTTTAGCAGTGCTGGTGTTCTGGGTGGCAGAAGCTGTAGAGAGCTGTCCTGATGTCTGTAAATGCACCAAGAAAACCAGCCCTGAAAGGTCAGAGGTCAACTGCCACAAGAAGGGGATGAGGACATTTCCCTCCAACCTGCCCCCTGATTCCTGGATCCTAAAGATGGGTGAGTCCACTTAATGTTTGCAATTGTGGGAAAACCACCGTCCCACTTTAGTATGTGCCAGCTATTTGGCTCCAAATCAATATGTTATTTTATTGACATAACCACAAGAAAGAGGCTAGTGTTAGCATCTTCCAATGGTATTGATTTCTCATGCTGTTTCTGTGGTCCTTGTCCCAGGCGAGAACGGAATAGTCGACCTCCCAGCAAACGTCCTGAAACCCATCCCCAAGATCGAAAGCATCAACTTGGAACGCAATGCCATCAAATCAATACACCCCCAGGCCTTCTCTGGAGCCCAGAGGCTGATGCTGCTCAACCTGTATGGGAATCAGATCAACAAACTCCCTGTGAAAGGCTTCCAGGATCTCATCAACCTCCGCTTCCTCATGCTGGGCCAGAACCAGATCTCCAGTGTCAAACCAGACATGTTCACAGGCATGAGGAACCTTTCAGAACTGGACCTGCCCCTCAACTCTCTAATTGCCCTTCCTTCCAACGCCTTCAAGCCTCTGATCGCCCTAAAGGTCCTGGACCTGGCCCTCAACCGCATCGAGAGGATCTCCCCCAAAGGCTTTCTGGGCTTGACAGAGCTGCTGTTCCTCAACCTGGACAACAACAGTCTGAAGAGCATCTCGGCTGGTGCTTTCAAGCCTCTGGCCTCCCTGGAGATGCTGGTGCTGGATAACAACCTGCTGTCCACTTTGACCTCAGCCACTCTGGAGGGCCTGTCCAACCTTCAGGAGCTCTACCTGAGGAACAACGAGCTGGAGAGGCTGCCCCAGGACCTGTTTAGACATACACCGAAGCTCTCCCAGCTGGCCCTCAGTGGAAACCGTTTCAAAAACATGGATGGAAACATTTTCACCCAGCTGTCTGGTAAGAGATGAATAATGTACAACAAACTTTTCTAGGTGTTTTTTCAAATGCATTTGTGGACTATATGTGTCATATGTGTACTTCATGTTTGACCATTTGTTCATAAAAAGTCATATACATTTATTTTATTTAAAAAAGTGTCACAATGAGCATAAGCTGATTGTCCTCTACCTCCCTCCAGGCCTGAGGGAGGTGTATCTCCATGACAACCCCTGGACATGTGACTGCAACATCAATGGCCTGGTGCGCTGGGTGTCCCAGACAAAGGCCAACCTTTCCCCTCTGGAGTCCCTGAGGTGTGTTGCCCCGACAGAGTACCGCAACAAATCCCTCAGCAGCCTCAAAGACCAGAACCTACGCTGTCGGGCCTAGACTAGAGCCAAACCAACCTTTACTCTGTGCTACCAGACCTAGACTAGAGCCACACCAATCTTTACTCTGTGCTACCAGACCTAGACTAGAGCCAAACCAACCTTTACTCTGTGCTACCAGACCTAGACTAGAGCCACACCAATCTTTACTCTGTGCTACCAGACCTAGACTAGAGCCAAACCAACCTTTACTATGTGCTACCAGACCTAGACTAGAGCCAAACCAACCTTTACTCTGTGCTACCAGACCTAGACTAGAGCCAAACCAACCTTTACTCTGTGCTACCAGACCTAGACTAGAGCCAAACCAACCTTTACTCTGTGCTACCAGACCTAGACTAAAGCCACACCAATCTTTCCTCCACACCAGCATCCTGCATCAGCCACGTTATATTTTTACATTTGACATATTTTGCAGATACTCTAATCCAGAGCGATTTACACCTGTTATACAACACTTAATACTTAGCCATGGTCCAACGACAGCACAGTTATCCATTATTTTGCAACCCTAGCCTAGGTCCAGCCACAGAATGACATGCCAACATCTAGGCAGCCATGGCCCGATAACTGACAACTGTACAATTAGCTTTTACTGTACAACCATAAGCGAAAGTTAGTATAAACTCAGCAATAAATGTCCTGTTTATTTTCAGCAAACGTAACGTGTAAATATAGGTATGAACATAACAAGATTCAACAACTGAGACATAAACTGAACAAGTTCCACAGACATGTGACTAACAGAAATGGAATAATGTGTCACTGAACAAAGGGGGGGTCAAAATCAAAAGTAACAGTCAGTATCTGGTGTGGCCACCAGCTGCATTAAGTACTGCAGTGCTTTCTCCTCCTCATGGACTGCACCAGATTTGCCAGTTCTTGCTGTGAGATGTTACCCTACTCTTCCACCAAGACACCTGCAAGTTCGCAAACATTTCTGTGGGTAATGGCCCTAGGCCTCACCCTCCGATCCAACAGGTCCCAGACGTGCTCAATGGGATTGAGATCCGGGCTCTTCGCTGGCCATGGCAGAACACTGACATTCCTGTATTGCAGGAAATCACGCACAGAACAGGCAGCATGGCTGGTGGCATTGTCATGCTGGAGGGTCATGTCAGGATGAGCCTGCAGGAAGGGCACCACGTGAGGGAGGAGGGTGTCTTCCCTGTAACACACAGCGTTGAGATTGCCTGCAATGACAACAAGCTCAGTCCGGTGATGCTGTGACACACCGCCCCAGACCATGACGGACCCTCTACTTCCAATTAAATCCCGCTCCAGAGTACAGGCCTCGGTGTAAGGCTCATTCCTTCGACAAATAAACGCAAATCCGACCATCACCCCTGGTGAGACAAAACCACAACTCGTCAGTGAAGAACACTTTCTGCCAGTCCTGTCTGGTCCAGCAACGGTGGGTTTGTGCCCATAGGCGACGTTGTTGCCGGGGATGTCTGGTGAGGATCTGCCTTTACAACAGGCCTACAATCCCTCAGTCCAGCCTCTCTCAGCCTATTGTGTACAGTATGAGCACTGATGGAGGGATTGTGCGTTCCTGGTGTAACTCGGGCAGTTGTTGTTGCCATCCTGTACCTGTCCTGCAGGTGTGATGTTCGGATGTACTGATCCTGTGCAGGTGTTGTTACACGTGGTCTGCTGTTAGTGTCTTAATCACCGTGCCACAGGTGCATGTTTAATTAATTGTTTATGGTTCATAGAACAAGCATGGGAAACGTTTTTTAAACCCTTTACAATGAAGATCTGTGAAGGTATTTTGATTTTTTTCAAATTATCTTTGAAAGACAGGGACTTGAAATAGGGATGTTTCTTTTTTTTTAGCTGAGTTTAGCTGTACAAGCCAAAGAGAAAGAAGAGCTGAAGGGGATATGTAATAGCTTGCCCTGAGCTTTCTGTCATTGAAATATTATACTTTCCATCAACCCCAAACACAATTTACACGTTCGTTAAACCTGCTATTACCGAAGTGCGCTGAGAAACATGCTACTGTAAATCCCTCACTAATACTGCTTCTGCTTTATTTTTTATTCTTGCATATTTTATATTAACTGAAATTCATTTCTAGCACTTCTTTACAGTGATATCCTATGCTGATAAACCTATCATCTTAACATGAGCTTTTTTCCCTAACTCAATATGTATATAGGGCAATTGTATTATTTTCACAGATATGGAATCATTCCATGCTTATTAGTTTGATATCTTTGAGGATTTGGCTATGCTTCCGAGCTTGTCTCTGTAGGTTGTAATGAGTGAATCTCCTAATCTAAAGCACAATGAATAGATCTTATTGTTTCCATTGAGTGAAAAATATGTGCTGCCAGTGTACCTGTACAATCCTAAAACAGCATTTACTAAGTTTGTAGTCTAATTGATTTCATACTGTACATACATTTTGAAATAAAGTCCATTGTGCAATGAACAGCATGTCATCTCTCACAGTTACTGAGGTTCAGTAGATCTTGTTTATACACATGATTTCATCACGTCAAGAGTTATTCAAGCCTTAATACCAACTGCGAAATGATTCATAAGTTCAGAAAATGCAGCTATTTTCTGCTCCAGCCATTTTTGTGTAGAGAAGTGCTGCTTCAAAGAGGGAAAGTAGGTTAAAGCATCCTTTTTACTTGCAAAGTGACAGTAAACTCCCATCACCACCTGAGAAGGAATAAGGAATCCCTCATCAGATTGTTACAGCTGAGTAAGCTTCCATAGAAGTCATCGTTACACCTCCACATTCCAGAGCCAGTCAGACAGGCTGCTGAGGCAGACCTGAGCATCTAGGCAGGACTTCCACCATGGCACAGTTCTGTCGCAAATGCTAACCTGTCTTACCTTTCACATGGCTGGCTTTCCATTGTAGCAGCAACAACATAAGGTAGGGGGTATAGTTATGGCAGGCCTATAGTATGCGGTGAAAATAGGCTATTATGTAACTAGCTTTCTACAGCTCTAAATCAATGAATTATATTGTACATCAAAGTATTTTTGGATCACCTATATTGGTATAGAAAATTACTCTTCAAAACAAATCAATTATGGTCAGTGACACACAGCATATAGAAGAAAGGATAAATGTCATCAATTAGCTCCAAATGTCTGAATCCTGGTTGTCCATGATCTCACAGTGCTGATAGAGTGAACCATCAGATGGTGTTGGAATGGACAGTTGGAAAACCCCACTAGTCTGGAGCCAGAAGCTGTCTGATGACACTCACTCACCTTACCTGCACAATCCAAACCACAGGCCCCACCTTTTTACTCATGGTTAGTTTGCTTCTTTATGCATCTCCCGCATAGCAAGCTGGCTGTCTTCCTTCAATTACCTCCCATAAATGTAAACATGCATTGGGAAATCGTTGTTGAAGGGATGGGAAATACAAAACTATTACGATATTAAGTCAAATAAATCTGTCAATTCAATTGAGGAAACATGTTTGACTTCAAAACAGTGTGATAAAGGTTTGAAATTATAGTACAAACAGTATGGAATACAAGATTGCATAGAGGCCCCCTCTACTGTAAATAGAATTGGGCTGCAGACAACAGCCCATGGTCTATGTTGTAATATCTGTTGTCTGAGACTTTACAACCCACTCTTACATTCCCACACACATCATGATGTATCAGGCCAGGGACAGCTGACAGGGTTGGGGAGGCGACTCAAAACTCAGAAAGTGAGATAAACAAGTTAATTCAATTTGGGTTGATGTGTGGAGGTTGCAAATTGAATCAGCCATTGTAATTCTAAATTGTGTGGCAAAAACTAAATGGGAAAACAGATCACCGAAAGGAGATAGCTGTAGAAAGACATGGTTGATAAATAGAGCGAAGCCAGTTGACAATGGTAACCTGAGTGCCCACCTCAGCTGACGCAACAGCTGAGATTGCAACAATTAAACGCTAGTTTCTAGTACCTACCTTGTTTGGCGGTCTATTTAAGATGACTGGCTCTGCTCACACACCCTGCCGCTAGTATGCATTTGCTTATTTTGCCGCTGCTGTAACTACCTGTACTCGCTATGCTGATGTTTTCTGATATGAAATGTTCTTTGCGAATGCTCGCTAGCTGTGTTTGAACCTCGCCCTCGTCGTTTAATATGCTCATGTTACAATGTTTGGCTGCTGTTGGGATGTCATTGTTTGCGAGCGTCAAGCATTACATTTGACATTTTAGTCATTTAGCAGACGCTCTTATACGAGGGGGGGGGGGTGCTGTGCGATTATTAAAGACTCTTTGAAGAGGTAGAGTTTCAGATGTTTTTGGGAGATGAGCAAGGACTGACCTAGCTTCAGGGGAAGCTCGTTCCACCATTGGGGTAACAGGACAGAGAAGAGCTTTGACTAGGCTGAGCGGGAGCTGTCCTGTGGGAGGGCAGTGGGAGGACCAAGACACAAGAGGTGGCAGAATGCAGTACCCGAGTTGCGATGTAGAGTTTGAGCATAGCCTGAAGGTAGGGAGGGGCGGTTCCTCTTGCTGTTCTGTAGGAAAGTACCATGGTCTTGTAGTGGATGTGAGCTTTGACTGGAAGCCAGTAGAGTGTGCGGGGTGACATGGGAGAACTTCTGGATAAGTTGCAGGGGTTTGATGGCACAAGCAGGGAGCCCAGCCAATAGCAGATTACAGTAGTCTAGACGGGAGATGACAAGTGCCTGGATTAGGACCTGCGCCGCTTCCTGTGTGAGGTAATCCTACTTTGCTCCAGGGGCGCTGTACTACTATGGGTGACCCTGTAAAACAACACATTTCATTGCACGTATCTGCTGTATGTGACAATACAACATATTTTTGTGGAGCATGTACCTGCAGGAGCGAGTCACTGCTTTGATGTTTGCAAAGAACACACCAAGGTTATTTGCACTCTGGGAGGGTGACACCATGGAGTTGTCAATCATGATGGGGAGGTCTTGGAGAAGGCAGGCCTTCCCCCAGAGGAAGAGCATCTCTGTCTTGTCAAGGTTGAGCTTGAGGTGGTGGGCCGACAACCAAGCGGGCAAGCAGAGATGAGACTGGGTTTCAAACATAGTTAAGCGTCAGAGGGGTCGAGTGTTTCTTGTGGAGAAGAGAGTCTCTGGCCATTTTGAAGTCAGAGGGGATGCCGCCTGTGGTCAGGTATGAGTTGATGAGGGAAGTGAGGAATGGGAAAAGGTCTACAGAGATGGTCTGGAGGAGGGAGGAGGGGATGGGGTCGAGTAGGCAGGTTGTTGCGTGGCTGGACCTCACTAGCCGCAGGATGTCATCTGGAGAGAGAGGAGAAAGAGGTCAAGGCGTAGGGTAGTTGTGTGTGAGTGGGAACAAAAGACTCAAAAAGGCTGAATGAGGAGCGAATGTCATCAACCTTCTTTTCAAAGTGGTTAACAAAGTTGTCCACAGAGAGGGAGGAGGGAGGGTGAGGGGGTGAAGGATTAAAGAGGTGGAAAATAGTTTCCTAGGGCTGTAAGAGTGATACAGTGGCTTGCCAAAGTACTCACCGCCCTTGGCATTTTTCCAATTGTGTTGCCTTACAACCTGGAATTAAAATAGATTTTTGGGGGGAGTTGTATCATTTGATTTACACAACATGCCTACCACTTTGAAGATGCAAAATATTGCTTATTGTAAAACAAACAAGAAATAAGACAAAAAAACTGAAAACTTGAGCGTGAATAGCTATTCACCCCCAGAAAGTCAATACTTTGTAGAGCCAACTTTTGCAGCAACTACAGCTGCAAGTCTCTTGGGTTATGGCTCTATAAGCTTGGCACATCTAGCCACTGGGATTGTTGCCCATTCTTCAAGGCAAAACTGCTCTAGCTGGATGGGTTCCGCTGATGTACAGCAATCTTTAAGTCATTCTACAGATTCTCAATTGGATTGAGGTCTGGGCTTTAACTAGGCCATTCCAATACATTTAAATGTTTCCCCTTAAACCACTAGTGTTGCTTTAGCAGTATGCTTAGAGTATGCTTAGGGCTATCCATAATTTCTTCAATTCTGACCAGTTTCCCAGTCCCTGCCAATGAAAAACATCCCCACAGCATGCTTCACTGTGGGGATGGTGTTCTCGGGGTGATGAGAGGTGTTGGGTTTGCGCCAGACATAGCGTTTGTGCCAGACATAGCCAAAAGGCTCAATTTTAGTCTCATCTGACCAGAGTACCTTCTTCCATATGTTTGGGGAGTCTTCCACATGCCTTTAGGCAAACACCAAACGTGTTTTCTTATTTATTTACACTCTTCTGTAAATCCCCGCTCTGTGGAGTGTACGGCTTAAAGTGGTCCTATGGACCGATACCCCAATCTCCGCTGTGGAGCTTTGCAGCTCCTTCAGGGTTATCTTTGGCCTCTTTGTTGCCTCTGATTAATGACCTCCTTGCCTGGTCTGTGAGTTTTGGTGGGTGGCAGGTTTGTTGTGGTCACATATTCTTTCCATTTTTTTTATAATGGATTTAATGGTGCTCTGTGGGATGTTCAAATTTTATATATTTTTTTATAACCCAACCCTGATCTGTACTTCTCCACAACTTTGTCCCTGACCTGTTTGGAGAGCTCCTTGGTCTTCATGGTGCCGCTTGCTTGGTGGTGCCCCTTGCTTAATGGTGTTGCAGACTCTGAGGCCTTTCAGAACAGGTGTATGTATATATATACACACACACACACACACACACACACACACACACACACACACAGAGAGAGATCATATGACACTATAATAAAGTCCACCTGTGTGATCTTATTTAGGGACGTCTTAGCAAAGGGGTGAATACATATGCACGCATCACCTTTTCATTTTTTTTTTTCCATTTCACTTCACACATTTGGACTATTTTGTGTATGTCCATTACATGAAATCCAAATAAAAATCCATTTAAATTACAGGTTGTAATGCAACAAAGTAGGAAAAACGCCAAGGGGGATGAAAACTTTGCAGTGGTGCAGTGAGATTAGTAGGCGAACAGCCTCTAGTAACAGCCTAATGCAAAGAGTCTGGGTAGCCATTTGATTAGGTGTTCAGGAGTCTTATGGCTTGGGGGTAGAAACTGTTTAAAGAAAAAAGCATCTAGGACCTGGACTTGGTGCTCCGGTACCGCTTGTCCTGCCTTAGCAGAGAGAACAGTCTGTGAATAGGGTGGCTGGAGTCTGACAATTTTGTGGGCCTTCCTCTGACACAGCCTGGTATAGAGGTCCTCGATGGCAGGAAGCTTGGCCCCAGTGATGTACACACAATTCCCTCTGTAGTGCCTTGCGGTCAGAGGCCGAGCAAGGCACCATGCAAACATGGTGCAGCTGTAGGACTTTGAGGATCCGAGGACCCATGCCAAATATTTTCAGTCTCCTGAGGGGATTAGGTTTTGTTGTGCCCTCTTCACAACTGTCTTGGTGTGCTTGGACCATGTTAGTTTGTTGGTGATGTGGACACCAAGGAACTTGAAGCTCTCAACCTGCTCCACTACAGCCCCGTTGATGAGAATGGGGGTGTGCTCGGTCCTCCTTTTCCTGTAGTCCACATTCATTTCCTACAGAAAGAGGAGCTAACAGGTATAGAAAACACACACATAGTTAACAAAATGAGAATCTGAAAATAACTAGGTAAAATACTCAAGTGAGAGAGTGCCGCCTTCTCTATTTCCTTCCTAGAACAACTCGGCAGAACCGTCTTTGTTTTGGCGACGAGACCGCCGCTGACACGACCGTTGCTTACAGCTGCCATTGAGAAAACAGGGGATGCTGAAGTACTAACATTAATTGCTAATTGCCTAGCAGAGCTGAAGGGCACACCTCCTCGTACTAATTGCTGATTGCCTAGTAGAGAAGAAACCACTCCCTTCCAATACAGCTACTGATTGCCAAACAACAACAGTCACAAATATATCTGCCCCTTAATACTGGTTGATGTGTCAACAATCAGTTGCAAGTTATGAGCAGTCAGAAAATCACACACCAAGTAGGCTACTGAGAAGACAGACAGTACTCAAAATAGCCAACATCAGATTAAGACAAACATTTTACTAATCACTCCTGGAGATATATCCTTTAGCTATAGATTGAGCCATGTTGCTGCTCTACTGTCAGGTAATACAACTAGCTAAGTAGAATTAGTGTCGGAGTATACTTTGTTTGTTCCCAATGCCAGCTTTCGGGCAGAGTCTGTGCACTCACTCGCTGAACACACACCCCATCATGGAGAATAATCTCTTGTCCATACAAGGAGGAAGTAGCCTATGCTAAGCTAGCTATACAGGCCTATGTGTCGATATACAGTGAGCGAGTAGCAATGTTTTCTGATCATGAGCAGGAGATGTTGTTTAGCACAGTGATTCGACAGTATTTCTGTCTCTATGCGGCCATTTGTTTAGTGCAGCATCAATATCGATAGTAGCTATCACTGTTTGTCGAGCAGCTCAGGAGACCGCTGCAAGGCACACCATCAGCGCAGCAGTCACACTTTAAATGTTGTACAAATGATTTCTGACTATTCTTTGGAACCTTATTCCTTTACAAGGTTTAAGCTAGAAACATATTTAACTTAATTTGCAGACTGGTCTGGATTAGTGTGCTTGTATAGATACAAATCTGGTGCTTTCTGCTCTGAGCAAATCAGAGTATCTGCTGTCTTATTAGTGCATACTGTTTCAGGCCATTTGTCTGCAGGTAATCATCCTTACATGCAGCAGTAGGATAAGGCTGATTTATTATCCATGTTCTAATCATATGTCTGCCCGAAAGACCCAAACTGCTACAGACCTATATCTATCCTACCCTGTCTTTCTAAGGTCTTCGAAAGCCAAGTTAACAAACAGATTACTGACCATTTAGAATCCCACCATACCTTCTCCGCTATGCAATCTGGTTTCAGAGCTGGTCATGGGTGCACCTCAGCCATGCTCAAGGTTCTAAAGGACATCATAACCGCCATCGATAAGAGACATTACTGTGCAGCCGTATTCATCGACCTGGCCAAGGCTTTCGACTCTGTCAATCACAACATTCTTATTGGCAGACTCGACAGCCCTGGTTTCTCAAATGATTGCCTCGTCTGGTTTATCAACTACTTCTCTGATAGAGTTCAGTGTGTCAAATCAGAGGGCCTGTTGTCTGGACCTCTGACAGTCTCTATGGGTGTGCCACAGGGTTCAATTCTCGGGCCGACTCTCGTTTCTGTATACATCAATGATGTTGCTCTTACTGCTGGTGATTCTCTGATCCACCTCTACGCAGACGACACCATTCTGTATACTTCTGGCCCCTCCTTGGACACTGTGTTAACTAACCTCCAGACGAGCTTCAATGCCATACACCTCTCCTTCCGTGGCCTCCAACTGCTCTTAAACGCAAGTAAAACTAAATGCATGCTTTTCAATCGATCGCTGCCCGCACCTGCTTGCCCGCCCAGCATCACTACTCTGGACGGTTCTGACTTAGAATATGTGGACAACTTTAAATACCTAGGCATTTGGCTAGACTGTAAACTCTCCTTCCAGACTCACGTTAAGCATCTCCAATCCAAAGTTAAATCTAGAATCGGCTTCCTAATTTCGCAACAAAGCCTCCTTCAATCATGCTGCCAAACATACCCTCATAAAACTGACTATCCTGCCGATCCTTGACTTCGGCGATGTCATTTACAAAATAGCCTCCAACACTCTGCTCAGCAAATTGAATGCAGTCCATCACAGTGCCATCCATTTTGTCACCAAAGCCCCATATACTACCCACCATTGCGACCTGTATGCTCTCGTTGGCTGGTCCTCGCTACATATTCTTCGCCAAACCCACTGGCTCCAGGTCATCTATAAGTCTTTGCTCGGTAAAGCCCCACCTTATTGCAGCTCACTGGTCAACATAGCAGCACCCATCCATAGCACGGGCTCCAGCAGGTATATTTCACTGGTCATCCCCAAAGCCAACACCTACTTTGGCCGCCTTTCCTTACAGTTTTCTGCTGCCAATGACTGGAACGATTTGCAAAAATCACTGAAGTTGGAGACTTATATCTCCCTCACTAGCATCAAGCATCGGCTGTCAGAGCAGCTGTACACTACCCATCTGTAAATAGCCAATCCAACCAACTACCTACCTCATTCCCATATTTGTTTTAGTTTTTTTATGCTCTTTTGCACACCAGTATTCATACTTGCACATCCTCATCTGCACATCTACCACTCCAGTGTTAATTGCTAAATTGTAATTACTTTGCCACTATGGCCTATTTATTGCCTTACCTCCTTACTTAATTTGCACACACTGTATACAGATTTTCTATTGTGTTATTGACTGTATGTTTGTTTATCCCATGTGTAACTCTGTGTTGATGTTTTTGTCACACTGCTTTGCTTTATCTTGGCCAGGTCGCAGTTGTAAATGAGAACTTGTTCTCAACTGGCCTACCTGGTTAAATAAAGGTTAAATATGTATATTTTTAAAACAGTCGTTATGGCATGGCTGCTATTATTGCTATAGCCAAGAGCTCACGGTGAAGTTGTGGTGACATAGAGGCCAACACTAGCTACCCTGTAAGGGGTGCGTAACTGGTGGCAGGGAAGTCAAACACAGGAGAGCAGAACTTGGTGAATAGCCGGAGCAGTTTAATATATAAAACTAACAGCATATAAAACAACAAACACATTGGTACAAAACCCATAGCGCACCAGTAACGCATAGCACAATAAATTACAATAAATATTTCCCGACAAGGACATGGGGGAAACAGAGGGAAAATATACAACATGTAATTAGAGAATTGAAACCAGGTGAGTGTGAAAACAAGACAAAACAAATGGAATATGAAAAATGGATCGGTGATTGCTAGAAGACTGGTGACGTCGACCACCGAACACTGCCCGAACAAGGAGAGGAACCGACTTCGGCAGAAGTTGTGACATACCCTTTTAATTGTGATGCATGTAATGGCTTGGAACATCGCGGTATGATGGCAGACACATTCATTTTACCCAGGTGCAAAACGAATGTTTTCTCAGATCCTTTACCCACATGCTATGTGGCTTTCAACACAAACATACATTCATTGAGAATGTGCTGCTTTTAGTGTCTGTCACACCCTGACCATAGTTTGCTTTGTATGTTTCTATGTTTGTTTGGTCAGGGTGTGATCTGAGTGGGCATTCTATGTTGTGTGTCTAGTTGGTCTGTTTCTGTGTTTGGCCTGATATGGTTCTCAATCAGAGGCAGGTGTTAGTCATTGTCTCTGATTGGGAACCATATTTAGGTAGCCTGGGTTGCACTGTGTGTTTGTGGGTGATTGTTCCTGTCTTTGTATTTTGCACCAGATAGGGCTGTTTTGAGTTCTCACATTTATTGTTTTTGTTAGTTTATTCATGTATAGTGTCTTAAATTAAAGAAACATGAATAACCACCACGCTGCGTTTTGGTCCGCTTCTCTTTCACCAGAAAACCCTTACAGTGTCTGTGTGTCCTTGTGTGCTTTTATTGTGTATTTATTGTGATGGATGTAATGGTTGGTGCAATCAATTTCCCCTTTGGGGGATTAATAAGTACTTATCTTATTTAGCCTACTAATGCATTATCGGGTTTTACTGTGTTATACCTTAGTGGGGAAGCTGACTTCTAAATAGCAATGAATGTACTTGCCAGTACTATGCCTCATGGTTGCTTCTTAGATAAGGGGATATTTTAATGTAGACCCACCAGTTGATTACTCAACCAGCGGTGTGTCTCCAGGATGGCTCGGTTCGTACTGCTTACGGTTGCTAGTTAGATAGGTGGAATATTTCCATATACCAAGATGACAGCTCATCTTGCCTCAAGCGAGGTTACCAGGCGGTAATGATACCATCCTGATCCTGTCAGTATGATTAAAATGTTAGATATTTCCCCCTAGAAACCCTACTTTTGCATCTCCCACCCCCTACAACTTCCTTTCATACATTGTTGTCTTTAATTTCAGTAAAAATCTGCATTAATTCTCTGAAATGTTCCCCTGGATAGTTCATTTTAATGATAGAAACATAAAAAAGCTGAATAAATGGCATTTAATGAGCTTGATGATAAAGTGTCGACTGGCACAGAGAGTGTGTTTAACTACCCGGAAAACGCTCTCTGATTGTTCAAGGGTATGCCAGGACACTTCCTTCATTGTATATTTGGTCAATTTTAGCAAGAAGGAACTCCTATGGAGGAGTATTCTGGATCACACTTCAATTCTTCCACGGATTCAGAATAATACTGATGATAACCCCTATAGTTGAATTTTAGCACAAACAGTTCAGTGGTAAGTCAGTAAGCCTCGCTACACTTCTGCTTCAATTTAAGAGGGTAAGAATGCAACTTTTTAGTCATTCATTTAGGTCTGCAAATTTGAGAGACGCATGAGCTTAAAGGATGTTGAGAGTTCCTCTAGTTCTTATAGTGCCAAAACCTCAGCCCAAACATACTGGAGGAAACACTGAGCTTGTCATATTGATTTGGAACATGCAGCATCACATTAATCTAACAGGCTTATTACTGATTTAACACGACTACATAATGCAGTAGAACGCAACAGTTAAACTAAGGAGGCTCAGGACTGGGAAGCACAGTATTTAGGAAGTCTTCATGGCCACGCATAAAATATAACTAATAACGCAATGGTGTCTTGAAAATGTGCATTATTAAACAAGTTTTCCTTCCACTAAAATCACTTTTACCATGAAAAACCCACAACAGGGACACACTTATGACCAGGGTATCTCACCATGTTGTGAGAGATTGTAGAAGAGCAGACACAAAACAACAAGAAATGTCATATATTCTAGGGAGTCCAGTTATTTTAGAAAACACGTTTAGCTACATTTCAGTTCTCTCCCAGCAAAAGGCTCAGTGTGGCACCAAGGATACAACAAAATGACAAAGCCAGTTTGGGTTTGCAGTTTGTTCAACCCCTGAATGTTTGTCCAATTTGCTAGAATTCCCATTAATAGCGTGGCTCCTCTCCAAAAGCCATTGGGTCAGGGTATCTAGATCACAGCATCTCAGATTATTTAATCTGGTTTTAGATGTAGTTGGACCAATTCTCCAGTCAATACACTGAGCTCCAGTTCTGAGGCCAAGTTTTTTCTGGATGGAGTATAATTATAGAGTGTCTCTGCCGTCTCTAAAGTATGAGAATTGCACCTTTTGAACACAAACGAAAAGGTAAAATAATTCAATGTTAGCCATGCTACTAATACTTTTATAGATGCATCCGTACATTCACAGATGATTGACATGGATTCAATTCATTTAGAGTGATTCGATACAGTTAGATAACCTCTGTTGGAACAGCATATTAGCTTCTTACAATTCTATTAAATATTCATCAGCGATGAAGGAATTGATTTATACCAATCATGACTGTCACCATAAATGATTAATGACAGTATCATTACTCCCAAGATACATTTTGTATGATGATGATGATGTCTGTTATTGGTCTTGATTAATATTCATACAGACTTAGATCAATAATACCTGCTTTGCCCCACCTGTAACAACATCACACATCTCTTCCTTGTACTGCCTGTATCATGAGCGGATATTTCATTTAGAAAATTCTTTCAGAAACCAGACTTTCTGAGAAACCTGGAGCAGAATAATAATGAACTAGGGATCCTTTTGGTCTCTTAGCCAACTATATCTGCATGTGTCAGCAATTTTTTCTTATCTCCCTCTGCTACTCAGTAGTAATTAATGGAATCAGGAGGCGATCGAGGGAGGACATGTACAGATGAAAGGACTGGGCCAAAACACAGGGAGGAGGAGGTCAATCAGGAAGTTAGTGTCTTATATAACAGAGCCAATCCTGCCCATTAGGCTAGTCCACCTCAACATAATAACCTTCTTATTTTTATGATTTAGCCTAGGGGTCATCTCAGTTCATGGTGAGCTCCTCACTGCCCAGAATGGGATAGAGAGATTGTAGAAGATTGATTGATGGAGAGATTGTGGAGAGGGCTGTAAACACTGCAATTCTTCTCTGCTCTGGTAGAACTTATTCTCTTGAAATCACAGCAGAATCACTTTGTGCTGTGAGGGATATGTGCATGGTATTAAAAATATGTTATTGGCCTGTTATCCTTGTTGCTGGGGTTTAGCTACATTACAGTGTGGCACACCAGTGGGATTTTTCACATTGAAAAGCCATTACTAAAATATGTCAGTCAGCTTTTTTTCCCCAGCAGGTGCAGATAATATTTCCAGGAAGAGAATGGGTGCTGATGTAGCAGCAGAAGAAAGAGAGGCTGTCTCAAAATTGTCTCCCATAATGAATCCAGTGGGAGGTGATTACAGAGAACATAAAACCCTGGTAGGTTTCCCATGCAGCACCTCTCCTTCCCAACCGTTCGGTACAGTTACTGGGAGAGCTGGTTTCATTTTACAGCCCAGCCCAGCCCAGTAGCAAAAAGTAAATACATTAGAAATATTTAGTCCCAAACATACTTACTAGGAACCAAGCAAGAAAGTACCAAATACTTAGTAAATACAAAGTAACAAAATGTAATTATACACTGAGTATACCAAACATTAGGAACAATTTGTTGAGGCATGGACTCTACAAGGTGTTGGAAGTGTTCCACAGGGATGCTGGCCCATGTTGACTCCAATGCTTCCCACAGTTGTGTCAAGTTGTCTGGATGTTCTTTGGGTGGTAGAACACCCGAGTGATGCACCTGCATCCCGGCACCAAATAGCTCTGTAGCAGGATATCTAACACTGATTTCTGGACCTTGACAAACTTAACAGTGAGTGAGTGATGACCATGAAAACACACAAGACTGATGGCTATAGATACATTTAACAAGTATATTATTCTTCTGGTTTTTCTAGCTCTATTTGTGATATTTTACCTTGCCTCGCTGGCTTGCTAGCTTCTAGGTAACCATCTTATTACATGTTTGTTACCTTGTACGAGCTGCATTTGAAGTTGCATGTGATCATATCCACTAGAAAACATAGCTAGTTTCTGATGGGGCACTGTGTGTACACCTTTTCATGACACGGCCGGAAAATGAGTCTATGGCACTGTTGTAAACTTGACAGTATTTGGTATTTACATGATTATATAGCAGCTTCATTTTACATTCCTCTTACCCCGTATATATCCTGTAAGTGTGAAGGTTGTATGTCCCTTGGGGGTATCCGTACCTAGGTATGACATGCAAGGGTTAGGTTAGTAAACATGCTGGAGCTAGAACCTCGTTGTCGTGCGTCCTTATTTTAGATAATACTACATGGTTGGTTTTAATAATCACATAAAGGTGAAGGACTTACCAAGTAAATCATACATTCAGGCGGTTTCAAAGCAGGGAGGGCACAGTGTTGGAGATAAATTAGCGCATATCATTATTTTGCTAGCTAACGAGCAAGTAATAAGTTACTGCTAAGCAACATGTTGCAAGAGGAAGAAGCTGGCAGGATTTCAGGGTTTGCGACTCCAAGTTCAACTGGCTCTGGCGCAAACACGGACAGGCCAGTGGCTAGTGCTGACAAATTTCGCATTAGTCCCTCTGAGAATTTTCAATGTAAAGGTACAGGGTAGCATCAAGCTTTAACGTGAAAAAATGAGGCATTTCAAGTTAATACACTGATCTACTCTATGGGTGATGAAGCCGAGGATATATTAAATGCTTCAACGTTGACCGAGGAAGAGAAACTTAACTACAGTGCCGTTAAAGACGGTTTTGAACCGCATTTTGTAAGGAGACACAACATTGTACTTGAGAGAGCTAGGTTTAATATGCGCAAACAGGAGCAGGGTGAAACCACAGACAGTTTTATCACAGCTGTTCACAAACTAGCAGAACCTTGTCAGTTTGGCGAGCTCAGGGAAGAGCTGATCCGGTATCAGATTGTAGTGGGAATAAGAAATACAGTAGGGAGAACAAGTATTTGATACACTGCCGATTTTGCAGGTTTTCCTACCTACAAAGCATGTAGAGGTCTGTAATTTTTATCATAGGTACACTTCAACTGTGAGAGACGGAATCTAAAACAAAAATCCAGAAAATCACATTGTATGATTAAGTAATTAATTTGCATTTTATTGCATGACATAAGTATTTGATAATCTACCAACCAGTAAGAATTCCGTCTCTCACAGACCTGTTAGTTTTTCTTTAAGAAGACCTCCTGTTCTCCACTCATTACTTGTATTAACTGAACCTGTTTGAACTCATTACCTGTATAAAAGACACCTGTCCACACACACAATCAAACAGACTCCAACCTCTCCACAATGGCCAAGACCAGACAGCTGTGGAAGTACATCAGGTATAAAATTGTAGACCTGCACAATGCTGGGATGGGCTACAGGACAATAGGCAAGCAGCTTGGTGAGAAGGCAACAACTGTTGCCGCAATTATTAGAAAATGGAAGAAGTTCAAGATGACTGTCAATCACCCTCGGGCTGGGGCTCCATGCAAGATCTCTCCTCATGGGGCATCAATGATCATGAGGAAGGTGAGGGATCAGCCCAGAACTACACGGCAGGACCTGGTCAATGACCTGAAGAGGGCTGGGACCACAGTCTCAAAGAAAACCATTAGTAACACACTACGCCGTCATGTATTAAAATCATGCAGCGCACGCAAGGTCCCCCTGCTCAAGCCAGCGCATGTCCAGGCCCATCTGAAGTTTGCCAATGACCATCTGGATGATCCAGAGGAGGAATGGGAGAAGGTCATGTGGTCTGTTGAGACAGAAATAGAGCTTTTTGGTCTTAACTCCACTCGCCGTGTTTGGAGGAAGAAGAAGGATGAGTACAACCCCAAGAACACCATCCCAACCATGAAGCATGGAGGTGGAAACATCATTCTTTGGGAATGCTTTTCTGCAAAGGGGACTGGACGACTGCACCGTATTGAGGGGAGGATGGATGTGGCCATGTATCGCGAGATCTTGGCCAACAACCTTCTTCCCTCAGTAAGAGCATTGAAGATGGGTCGTGCCTGGGTCTTCCAGCATGACAACGACCCAAAACACACAGCCAGGGCAACTAAGGAGTGGCTCCGTAAGAAGCATCTCAAGGTCCTGGAATGGCCTAGCCAGTCTCCAGACCTGAACCCAATAGAACATCTTTGGAGGGAGCTGAAAGTCCGTATTGCCCAGCAACAGCCCCGAAACCTGAAGGATCTGGAGAAGGTCGGTATGGAGGAGTGGGCCAAAATCCCTGATGCAGTGTGTGCAAACCTGGTCAAGAACTACAGGAAACGTATGATCTCTGTAATTGCAAACAAAGGTTTCTGAACCAAATATTAAGTTCTGCTTTTCTGATGTATCAAATACTTATGTATTGCAATAAAATGCAAATGAATTACTTAAAAATCATAAAATGTGACTTTCTGGATTCTTGTTTTAGATTACGTGTCTCAACGTAGAAGTGTACCTATGATAAAAATTACAGACCTCTACATGCTTTGTAAGTAGGAAAACCTGCAAAATCGGCAGTGTATCTTGTTCTCCCCACTGTGTATCACTTTCTGAAAAGTTACAGTTGGATTCTCAGCTTACCTTGTCCAAAGCTGTGAACCTGGTTAGGCAGAGTGAGACAGTAAAAAGACAGCAGACGATACTGCGCGACAGCAGCTCCTTGCAGAGCGAAGAGAGTGAGGAAATAAATGCATTTTCATACCTAGCTAAAAAAACAGGGGAACAGAGAACAGAGACAGACATGGAGAAAACAATCACAGACAGCACCAGTAGCTAGTTCAAGTGCTTTTCGCAAATGTGGGAAATCCCCTTTCCACAGATGGAAAGATTGCCCAGCAAGGGATGCAGAATGCATGAAATGTCACAGGAGAGGACACTTTTCCGCTGTCTGTCGATTAAAGCAAATGCATGAGGTCTCAGAGGAGGTACAGCAGGACAGCATCTTTCTGGGAGAAGTAAATGAAAACAATGAGGCTGGCATTCAGACATTACAATCAATGGGGAGGTTGTGTCATTTAAACTAGACATTGGGGCAGCAGTGACAGCTATCCCAACTAGGCTGTACAGCTATAGTAGAGATGGCCCTTTGCTCTCTACAAACAAACTGTACGGGCCCAGTAATAAGGTATTACCAGTGGTAGGGCAGTTGGTGATTAATCTGGAGAGTAAAGACAAAAGTGCCATCCAGCCTGACTTCGTCATTGACTCTCTGGCCAGACCGTTGCTGGGGCTGCCAGCAATTGAAGCATTGCAACTCTTTGAGAGAGTGAGCAAACTGGAGGAACCAGGTGAGGTTTTCAAAAATAAATTCCCAAAAGTGTTTTCTGGTCTAGGAAGGATAGAAGGTGACTACAAAATCTGCCTGAAAGAGGATGCTGTCCCCTATGCCCTTACTACCCTCCGCCTTGTGCCTATCCCTTTATTGGCCAGAGTAAAGGAAGAGATGGGGAGGATGGAAGAAATTGGGGCGGTGTCTAAAATAGAGAGTCCCACAGACTGGTGTGCAGGGATGGTAGTGGTCCCAAAAGCCAATGGGGACATAAGGATCTGTGTGGACATGACTAACTTGAATGAGGCACTCTGCAGAGAGAGACACATCTTACCAAATCAAATCAAATTTATTTATATAGCCCTTCGTACATCAGCTGATATCTCAAAGTGCTGTACAGAAACCCAGCATAAAACCCCAAACAGCAAGAAATGCAGGTGTAGAAGCACGGTGGCTAGGAAAAACTCCCTAGAAAGGCCAAAACTTAGGAAGAAACCTAGAGAGGAACCAGGCTATGTGGGGTGGCCAGTCCTCTTCTGGCTGTGCCGGGTGGAGATTATAACAGAACATGGCCAAGATGTTCAAATGTTCATAAATGACCAGCATGGTCGAATAATAATAAGGCAGAACAGTTGAAACTGGAGCAGCAGCACAGTCAGGTGGACTGGGGACAGCAAGGAGTCATCATGTCAGGTAGTCCTGGGGCACGGTCCTAGGGCTCAGGTCCTCCGAGAGAGAGAAAGAAAGAGAGAATTAGAGAGAGCATATGTGGGGTGGCCAGTCCTCTTCTGGCTGTGCCAGGTGGAGATTATAACAGAACATGGCCAAGATGTTCAAATGTTCATAAATGACCAGCATGGTCAAATAATAGTAAGGCAGAACAGTTGAAACTGGAGCAGCAGCATGGCCAGGTGGACTGGGGACAGCAAGGAGTCATCATGTCAGGTAGTCCTGGGGCATGGTCCTAGGGCTCAGGTCCTCCGAGAGAGAGAAAGAAAGAAGGAGAGAATTAGAGAACGCACACTTAGATTCACACAGGACACCGAATAGGACAGGAGAAGTACTCCAGATATAACAAACTGACCATAGCCCCCCGACACAAACTACTGCAGCATAAATACTGGAGGCTGAGACAGGAGGGGTCAGGAGACACTGTGGCCCCATCCGAGGACACCCCGGACAGGGCCAAACAGGAAGGATATAACCCCACCCACTTTGCCACAGCCCCCACACCACTAGAGGGATATCTTCAACCACCAACTTACCATCCTGAGACAAGGCTGAGTATAGCCCACAAAGATCTCCGCCACGGCACAACCCAAGGGGGGCGCCAACCCAGACAGGATGACCACAACAGTGAATCAACCCACTCAGGTGACGCACCCCCTGCAGGGACGGCATGAGAGAGCCCCAGTAAGCCAGTGACTCAGCCCCTGTAATAGGGTTAGAGGCAGAGAATCCCAGTGGAAAGAGGGGAACCGGCCAGGCAGAGACAGCAAGGGTGGTTCGTTGCTCCAGAGCCTTTCCGTTCACCTTCCCACTCCTGGGCCAGACTACACTCAATCATATGACCCACTGAAGAGATGAGTCTTCAGTAAAGACTTAAAGGTTGAGACCGAGTTTGCGTCTCTGACATGGGTAGGCAGGCCGTTCCAAAAAAAATGGAGCTCTATAGGAGAAAGCCCTGCCTCCAGCTGTTTGCTTAGAAATTCTAGGGACAATTAGGAGGCCTGCGTCTTGTGACCGTAGCGTACGTGTAGGTATGTACGGCAGGACCAAATCAGAGAGATAGGTAGGAGCAAGCCCATGTAATGCTTTGTAGGTTAGCAGTAAAACCTTGAAATCAGCCCTTGCTTTGACAGGAAGCCAGTGTAGAGAGGCTAGCACTGGAGTAATATGATCAAATTTTTTGGTTCTAGTCAGGATTCTAGCAGCCGTATTTAGCACTAACTGAAGTTTATTTAGTGCTTTATCCGGGTAGCCGGAAAGTAGAGCATTGCAGTAGTCTAACCTAGAAGTGACAAAAGCATGGATTAATTTTTCTGCATCATTTTTGGACAGAAAGTTTCTGATTTTTGCAATATTACGTAGATGGAAAAAAGCTGTCCTCGAAATGGTCTTGATATGTTCTTCAAAAGAGAGATCAGGGTCCAGAGTAACGCCGAGGTCCTTCACAGTTTTATTTGAGACGACTGTACAACCATTAAGATTAATTGTCAGATTCAACAGAAGATCTCTTTGTTTCTTGGGACCTAGAACAAGCATCTATCTCTGTTTTGTCCGAGTTTAATAGTAGAAAGTTTGCAGCCATCCACTTTCTTATGTCTGAAACACATGCTTCTAGCGAGGGCAATTTTGGGGCTTCACCATGTTTCATTGAAATGTACAGCTGTGTGTCATCCGCATAGCAGTAAAAGTTAACGTTATGTTTTCGAATAACATCCCCAAGAGGTAAAATGTATAGTGAAAACAATAGTGGTCCTAAAACGGAACCTTGAGGAACACCGAAATGTACAGTTGATTTGTCAGAGGACAAACCATTCACAGAGACAAACTGATATCTTTCCGACAGATAAGATCTAAACCAGGCCAGAACATGTCCGTGTAGACCAATTTGGGTTTCCAATCTCTCCAAAAGAATGTGGTGATCCATCAGTGTAGCAGTCACTGGCTCAGTTGGATGGCTCACAAGTCTTCACAAAGCTGGATGCCCGCTTAGGTTTCTGGCAGATACCGCTTTCATCAGAGAGTAGGGCGCTCACAACGTTTATAACACCGTTTGGCCGTTACTGTTTTAATGTTTTGCCATTTGGAATCGCTTCCGGTCCTGAGCATTTACAAAGACGCATGTCCCAGCTGTTGGATGTGCTGAGTGGCATCATAGTCCACGTGGACAATGTGCTCGTGTGCGGAAGGGACAGAGCAGAACATGATGTAAGGCTCACAGCAGTTCTGACCAGACTCCAGGAGACTGGCCTGACATTCAATGAAAAATGCACTTTTGCAGAGTCAGAGGTCTTGTTCTTGGGACACAAAATGAGTGCAGCTGGAATAGAGCCGGACCCGGAGAAGATCAGTGCAATCACAGATATGCCCAGACCCCAGAATGTGGCTGAAGTCAGAAGCTTCTCAGGCATGGCTACATATGTGGGTAAGTTCCTCCAGATACAACCAAAACCCTGAAAGACTTACTAGCCAAAGATAATGACTGGTCATGGGGTCACGTGCAACAGGTGGCGTTTGACAAACTCAAAGGAGATCTGGCCTCACAAAGAGTGCTGGCCCAGAACCGTCCCCACATTAAGACAAAGGTATCAGCAGATGCATCATCCTTTGGGCAAGGGGCGGTCCTTACACAAATGCAGGACAACATGGAGTGGCGTCCAATAGCATACATCTCCCGAAGCTTATCCGACACAGAGCAAAGGTATGCACAAGTGGAGAAGGAGGAGTTGGCTATCACATGGGCATGTGAAAGGTTCAGTCAATACCTTATTGGCCTGCAGTTTACAGCAGAGACTGACCACAAACCACTGTTGGCTCTGTTAGGGACAACAGCACTGGACGACTTGCCTCCCAGAGCTCCTCACTTCCGCCTCAGATTACTGAGGTTCACCTACAAGATGGTGTATGTGCCAGGGAAGGCACTGATCACAGCAGATGCACTCTCCAGGGCCCAAATTAAATGTCCATTATCAGCGGAGGAGTATTGTCAGAAGGGTGAGGTACAGGTGTCCATTAATGTAGTAAGGGACACTCTACCTGAGAGAGGGCAATAAAATAGGGTGGGTGTGGGGTCACCCTCTTTGAAATGTTCAAACACATCCCCCCCAGTTCAACCAGGTCCCTACACATCAATCATCATGACAACTTCAAAGGAATAGATGCAATAGAGATATAAAATAACACACCCTCTAACACGTGACCACAGGAACAGGATGTCCTGGCCGGATGCCCATATTTGGGCATGTACGCGTCATCCGGACATAGGGTCATAAATCAACATTTGACCCGTGCCGTCTACTTTATTCTCTCTTACCAGCATCTCAGACCAAACTGCAGCAGATTGCAGAGGAGCAACAACTAGTCCCCATCTGCCGACAGATAGTGCAGCAGTGCAAAAAGGGATGGCCCAGGCAGGAGGAGCTGCCTCAGCTGCTGAAGCCCTATTGGGTGCACCAAAGTGACTTCCACTGTAATGGAGACCTTCCCGTGAAAGGACAACGGGTAGTTATCCCAGAGACTCTACAAACAGAAATGCTAGACAGAGTGCATGATGGACACATGGGGATAACCAAATGTAGACTGAGGGCTCAACAGTCAGTGTGGTGGCTTGGTCTGAGTACTCAGATTGCCAAGCTAGTGGCCCAGTTTGAGGTCTGTACAAACTGTCAACCTTGTCATCCGGAGCCAATGATGGCAACGGAGCTGCCAAAACGGCCATGGCAAAAGGTAGGGGCGGATATGTTCTATTGGAAAAATGACACTTATCTGCTAGTGGTAGATTACTATTCAAGATACATTGAAATAGCAAAGACACCCATAACCCCTTCAGCTGGTGTTATCAATGGATTAAAGTCAGTTTTTTCCAGGCAAGGGGTCGCTGAGGTCCTGGTTACAGATAACGCTCCCCAGTTCTCTGCAAGCTCCTTTTCTGCTTTTGCCGCAGAATATGACTTCATACATGTGACCAGTAGCCCCTACCATGCACAGAGTAATGGTGAGGCAGAGAGAGCTGTGAAAACAGTCAAGGGACTGCTGAAAAAGAACAAGGATCCATACAGGGCTCTGTATCATGGGCCGTCGCCTGCCGAGCTCCTGATGGGCAGGAGGCTGTGTACCCCATTGCCTGTCTTGCCGGCTCAGCTTAAACCCCGATGGCCTAACAGGAAGGCCTTCGCTGACAGGGACAAATGGCTGAAACAAACGCAAACTGGAGACTTTAATCGGTGTCACCGTGCTACGGAAAGGCCAGAGCTGACAGAAGGTCAAAGTGTGTGGATTACAAACTCAAAGACACCAGCAATAGTGCTGAGGAAAGCGGATGCCTCGCGCTCCTATGTGGTGGACACAAGCTCAGAAGAGGTACGAAGGAACAAAACACACCTCAGAACTCTTCCAGGTCTACCAGCCACACAGACTGAGGCCACAGAAAATGCACAAAAAGAGGGTGAAGAGAAAACATACGTGAAGAGAAAACATACTGTTGGGGACCATACCCAGCAAAAAGAGACTGTACCTAAGTTAATGTTTATACTGTGTAATGTAATGCTTTCATACTGTTTCAGGATGTGAAGTAGCATGTTAGAGAAGAATACTGGTTTCCAAATTGCATTTCAGTTATGCTTCAGTGGTTATGCATGTTGAGTTCTTATTCATGGGAGAGGCGAAGATGAAGTAGTATGTCCCTTGGGGGTATCCGTACCTAGGTAGGACATGTGAGGGTTAGGTTAATAAACATGCTGGAGCTAGAACCTCGTTGTTGTGCGTCCTTATTTTAGATAATACTACACTTAACAGGGGTGATATACGGTATGTTCTCATTATACAATTGTATTGCAACCATCTCAGGCTGGTGTTTATTGTCTGTGTGTGAGCTCCAGAACATATCATACCCCAGTCCTCTTCTCAAACATATTCCTGCATATCTTGTATCCACTGAAGTCTTTTGCTATTGGAGTTGTCTTTAAGAGTACAGTAGCTACCATTTTCCCATATACGTAGTAACGTCATGTGACCTCTCCCATAACACATATTAACAGAGAGAGTTTCTAAAGTGGTCAAAGGAGGTGGTAGGGCAGATATGAGCCCTTTTTCGTTGTATAATCTATTTTCTTGGCCATTCTTTAAACCCCATGTCATTTTCACCAGGTGTGAAATTGTCATTGCCCAAATTGGTGTAAAACTGGATGATGCAGAAATAGTTAGGGTATTTTTAACAAAATAATTAGTAGTATTCTTCTTTAGTTTCTTTAAGGGAGCAGAGTACAAATATCCATCCAAAGTGAAGTCTTTTGTGGACATTTCAGTCTGCAGTCAGCGTAGTATGGTTCCTTGGAGAATCCAAAACATTGCAGCCCCCAGTTGTGTCGTGTCTTTGGCTCTGCCGGATTAAGTGATATGACATGCTATTCTATAAAACCATTTCTCTGTATTTAATATTACCCGATTAAGCTAATCAGGTAAATAATTAACTAGAAAGTCGTGGCACCACAAAATAATGTTTATAGAGCTGTTATCGTCCCGAATAAACTCTTAAAGACCTGGTAATCTTTTACGTCAGTAGCAGTCAATATTTAATCGTCACCTTGTTTAGTCTCATCTGAAAGTTGTAAATTCTTGGTTATCTTCACAAACCCTGGCTAACAAGTTGAATCAGCAAAGCAAAATTTGGTTTCATTATTTATTTACTAAATACCTAAATAATCACACAGAGGGGGTTGTGCTTGACTGAAAGAGCGGGAAGACTGAGTAACAAAGGGAGAAGCTATGCTATCGTAAATACAGAATATTATGCATTCTAAATAACCGCCCATTTGAAAAAGGAAAATGCAATAAATATTTACTCTGAGCTGCGCTTCGGTAGATTGGTCGTAGATGGTAGTCCGGGTTGTCCATTATGGATCTCTGGTCCTCTGAAGACTGTCTAGTGGTGCACTGGAGCGTGGGAGAATAGATACTCTGTCCGTCCTCTCCTAGCCCACGTTTAATGGGAAGAGGGGGTAGCACTTCATTAGTGAATAAGAGTTCATACCAAGTTGCCATACTGCTAAGCTCATGCTATATTCTGGCTGGTATAGTTGAAATTCAACCTTTCGGGGGTGTTGACCGTCATCTTCACATTGAAATTCAATGCTAATTTTGTTAGATTCTTGCTGAGGTTGGCTTAGTTCTGTAGGTGGTCTTTGTCCTTTAAAACCTGTTAAGCCTACCCCCTAATTTTTCAAACATTCTGTTAAAAATCGCGCAACATTTCAGTGTCCTGCTACTCATGCCAGGAATATAGTATATGCATATGATTAGTATGTGTGGATAGAAAACACTCTGACGTTTCTAAAACTGGTTAAATCACGTCTGTGACTATAACATAACGTGTTTTTCATCGAAAGGCGAAAGAAAAACTGATCACTGAAAACTGGAAAATATATCAATGCGCCACTTGCATGTATTGTCTATTGGAAAGAAAATTAGATGGGGCTGAGATTGCAAGTCCTACAGCTTCCACAGGATGTCGCCAGTCTTGTCAATTGCCTGCGCTTTGTTTCTTGGTCAAACGAGTAAGAGAGATCCCATTCCTTCCGGTCTCCGACAGGATGTTTTGGATGAGAAATTTCCGGACATGATTTCAAGACGTGGAGCTATTGAATACACATCGCCCCGTGATCAATTTGATAGATTATTAACGTTTACTAATACCTAAAGTTGGATTACAGAAGTATTTCGAAGTGTTTTGTGAAAGTTTATCGTCGACTTTTTTAATTTTAAAAAATGACGTTGCGTTTTAAAACGCTGTTTTTTCCTTGATCACACACTTTCCATAGATCGATATTTAGGGTATATCTGGAAATTTTAATCGAAAAAAAGACCCAATAGTGATGTTTATGGGACATCTAGGAGTGCCAACAAAGAAGATCGTCAAAGGTAATGAATGTTTTATATTTTATTTCTGCGTTTTGTGTAGCGCCGGCTATGCTAATTATTTTGTTTACGTCCCCTTCAGGTATTTCGGGGTGTTGCATGCTATCAGATAATAGCTTCTCATGCTTTCACCGAAAAGCATGGTTTACACTCGACAGGTTGATCTGGAGTGGGCAATATCAGGAGTCAGCAGACCTTTCCGGGTTGGAGCGAGCAGTCGCATCCGCACTTCGGTCTGCACTTCGGTCTGCAGGTAGTATAACTTTTCATTACATTTCATTACATTTCATTATAGTACAACGGTTTGATTTGTCTAATCTTAGCAATTTCTTCTTAGCTAGCTACATAGCCGTCTTTGTATCAAAGATAATTGCGTAATTATCGTATTTCGTCGTCCTAACGTATCTGCCCAGCAGCTAGCCAGCTAGCTAACGCCCACCGTCTACATAGCTAGCTACATAGCCGTCTCTGTATCAAAGATAATTGTGTAGATAATTGTGTAGTCTAGAGCGATTTTCTAGGTTACCTAGCCAGCTATTGTCGTTCTTTTAACGCAACGTAACGTAATCAACACTGCTAGCTAGCTAGCCAGCTAGCCCCTGAATCAACAACGCAGCCAGCTATTTGTCGTCCTTAACGTAGGAGACACTGCTAGCTAGCCAACAGCTAGCCAACGTCTACCGATTAGAACTCAACAACCCGGTCGCATTCCGCCTCGCTCCACAGGTAGTATCACATTTTCATTTCATTTCATTACAGTACAACGGTTTGATTTGTTTGATCGTAGCTAGCTACATAGCTAGCTACATAGCCGTCTCTGTATCAAAGATAATTGTGTAGTCTAGAGCGATGTTCTAGGTTACCTAGCCAGCTATTGTCGTTCTTTTAACGCAACGTAACGTAATCAACACTGCTAGCTAGCCAGCTAGCCCCCGAATCAACAACGCAGCCACTGCCAGCTAGCCTACAAAGTAAACAACGCAGCCACTGCCAGCTAGCCTACTTCAGCAGTACTGTATCATTTTTAATCATTTTAGTCAATAAGATTCTTGCTACGTAAGCTCAACTTTCTGAACATTCGAGACGTGTAGTCCACTTGTCATTCCAATCTCCTTTGCATTAGCGTAGCCTCTTCTGTAGCCTGTCAACTATGTGTCTGTCTATCCCTGTTCTCTCCTCTCTGCACAGACCATACAAACGCTCCACACCGCGTGGCCGCGGCCACCCTAATCTGGTGGTCCCAGCGCGCACGACCCACGTGGAGTTCCAGGTCTCCGGTAGCCTCTGGAACTGCCGATCTGCGGCCAACAAGGCAGAGTTCATCTCAGCCTATGCCTCCCTCCAGTCCCTCGACTTCTTGGCACTGACGGAAACATGGATCACCACAGATAACACTGCTACTCCTACTGCTCTCTCTTCGTCCGCCCACGTGTTCTCGCACACCCCGAGAGCTTCTGGTCAGCGGGGTGGTGGCACCGGGATCCTCATCTCTCCCAAGTGGTCATTCTCTCTTTCTCCCCTTACCCATCTGTCTATCGCCTCCTTTGAATTCCATGCTGTCACAGTTACCAGCCCTTTCAAGCTTAACATCCTTATCATTTATCGCCCTCCAGGTTCCCTCGGAGAGTTCATCAATGAGCTTGATGCCTTGATAAGCTCCTTTCCTGAGGACGGCTCACCTCTCACAGTTCTGGGCGACTTTAACCCCACGTCTACCTTTGACTCATTCCTCTCTGCCTCCTTCTTTCCACTCCTCTCCTCTTTTGACCTCTCCTCTCACCTTCCCCCCTACTCACAAGGCAGGCAATACGCTCGACCTCATCTTTACTAGATGCTGTTCTTCCACTAACCTCATTGCAACTCCTCCAAGTCTCCGACCACTACCTTGTATCCTTTTCCCTCTCGCTCTCATCCAACACTTCCCACACTGCCCCTACTCGGATGGTATCGCGCCGTCCCAACCTTCGCTCTCTCTCCCCCGCTACTCTCTCCTCTTCCATCCTATCATCTCTTCCCTCTGCTCAAACCTTCTCCAACCTATCTCCTGATTCTGCCTCCTCAACCCTCCTCTCCTCCCTTTCTGCATCCTTTGACTCTCTATGTCCCCTATCCTCCAGGCCGTCTCGGTCCTCCCCTCCCGCTCCGTGGCTCGACGACTCATTGCGAGCTCACAGAACAGGGCTCCGGGCAGCCGAGCGGAAATGGAGGAAAACTCGCCTCCCTGCGGACCTGGCATCCTTTCACTCCCTCCTCTCTACATTTTCCTCCTCTGTCGCTGCTGCTAAAGCCACTTTCTACCACTCTAAATTCCAAGCATCTGCCTCTAACCCTCTAACCCTCCTCCCTCTCTGCAGATGACTTCGTCAACCATTTTGAAAAGAAGGTCGACGACATCCGATCCTCGTTTGCTAAGTCAAACGACACCGCTGGTTCTGCTCACACTGCCCTACCCTGTGCTCTGACCTCTTTCTCCCCTCTCTCTCCAGATGAAATCTCGCGTCTTGTGACGGCCGGCCGCCCAACAACCTGCCCGCTTGACCCTATCCCCTCCTCTCTTCTCCAGACCATTTCCGGAGACCTTCTCCCTTACCTCACCTCGCTCATCAACTCATCCCTGACCGCTGGCTACGTCCCTTCCGTCTTCAAGAGAGCGAGAGTTGCACCCCTTCTGAAAAAACCTACACTCGATCCCTCCGATGTCAACAACTACAGACCAGTATCCCTTCTTTCTTTTCTCTCCAAAACCCTTGAACGTGCCGTCCTTGGCCAGCTCTCCCGCTATCTCTCTCAGAATGACCTTCTTGATCCAAATCAGTCAGGTTTCAAGACTAGTCATTCAACTGAGACTGCTCTTCTCTGTATCACGGAGGCGCTCCGCACTGCTAAAGCTAACTCTCTCTCCTCTGCTCTCATCCTTCTAGACCTATCGGCTGCCTTCGATACTGTGAACCATCAGATCCTCCTCTCCACCCTCTCCGAGTTGGGCATCTCCGGCGCGGCCCACGCTTGGATTGCGTCCTACCTGACAGGTCGCTCCTACCAGGATGCGTGGCGAGAATCCGTCTCCTCACCACGTGCTCTCACCACTGGTGTCCCCCAGGGCTCTGTTCTAGGCCCTCTCCTATTCTCGCTATACACCAAGTCACTTGGCTCTGTCATAACCTCACATGGTCTCTCCTATCATTGCTATGCAGACGACACACAATTAATCTTCTCCTTTCCCCCTTCTGATGACCAGGTGGCGAATCGCATCTCTGCATGTCTGGCAGACATATCAGTGTGGATGACGGATCACCACCTCAAGCTGAACCTCGGCAAGACGGAGCTGCTCTTCCTCCCGGGGAAGGACTGCCCGTTCCATGATCTCGCCATCACGGTTGACAACTCCACTGTGTCCTCCTCCCAGAGCGCTAAGAACCTTGGCGTGATCCTGGACAACACACTGTCGTTCTCAACTAACATCAAGGCGGTGGCCCGTTCCTGTAGGTTCATGCTCTACAACATCCGCAGAGTACGACCCTGCCTCACACAGGAAGCGGCGCAGGTCCTAATCCAGGCACTTGTCATCTCCCGTCTGGATTACTGCAACTCGCTGTTGGCTGGGCTCCCTGCCTGTTCCATTAAACCCCTACAACTCATCCAGAACGCCGCAGCCCGTCTGGTGTTCAACCTTCCCAAGTTCTCTCACGTCACCCCGCTCCTCCGCTCTCTCCACTGGCTTCCAGTTGAAGCTCGCATCCGCTACAAGACCATGGTGCTTGCCTACGGAGCTGTGAGGGGAACGGCACCTCAGTACCTCCAGGCTCTGATCAGGCCCTACACCCAAACAAGGGCACTGCGTTCATCCTCCTCTGGCCTGCTCGCCTCCCTACCACTGAGGAAGTACAGTTCCCGCTCAGCCCAGTCAAAACTGTTCGCTGCTCTGGCCCCCCAATGGTGGAACAAACTCCCTCACGACGCCAGGACAGCGGAGTCAATCACCACCTTCCGGAGACACCTGAAACCCCACCTCTTTAAGGAATACCTAGGATAGGATAAAGTAATCCTTCTCACCCCCTTAAAAGATTTAGATGCACTATTGTAAAGTGGCTGCTCCACTGGATGTCATAAGGTGAATGCACCAATTTGTAAGTCGCTCTGGATAAGAGCGTCTGCTAAATGACTTAAATGTAAAAATGTAATGTAAAAATCTGACTTGTTGGCTGGATTCACAATGAGTGTAGCTTTAATTCAGTACCCTGCATGTGTGTTTTAATGAACATTTGAGTTTTAACGAGTGCTATTAGCATTTAGCATAGCGCATATGCATTTCCAGATGGCTAGATGGGACGCCTGCGTATCGGGTGCGCTTAAGAAGTTAAACGTGGGGACCTCAAGTCCACACGTCCTTGGAACAGGTTATTATCTGAGCCCTTTTAATGTAGGACCGTCGTCCTAACGTCCTCAGAACAGAACGTTACATTTTCGTCAAGGGGCTTATATAGGAGGGAAGAGAAGGGCGTGTTTCATAGTTTATAACCAATGTCTGTTCACATGGGCAGGGCCACTGAGTTGAGCATAGTTCGCTCATGACAACCCAATTCTCTCATTTGGAAGCTAAAATTACATTTAATCTTTTCACAAATAGTTTCATATTTAAACATTTAAATTGCACAACAATTCCATGTGAGTCTGATAACTACAATGTGTAGACTTTCCAAGATACAGTTTATGTCATCCTATCATCAGTAATAATGTCTCAGAAGCCAACTGATCTGGCATCATATTCATTTAGTACCAAAGCATATTTTCAGCTGGTTGGATTACCGAAATATGGTTCCTTTCCCATCTTTTGACGTCACCAGACTCTCTCTCAATGTTAACAAAGGGATTTTCAATAGTCACATCGGTAGAGTAGAGAGAGAAAAAAGGGGAAAGGTATTTATGGGGGTCATAAACCTCCCCCTCCCAGGCCAACGTCATGACAGTTGTGCAGCCCAGTAATACCACTGTAGGTTTGGAAGTTGTAACCATTCTCTGTCTTAGGGCAAATAAACAAGACAAAATCTAAGCCTTGGTTTTCTGTTGATGCAGATAACATTTGAGAGTATCTTTCTGATCTTTGGGAATAATAAATGTGGTGGAGCCAGAGGTATTGATTGAAAAAGATAAATACATTTGGGCAGAATATTCATCTTAATGGCATGTATTCAACCAATAATCGATATAGGCAATGATGTCCATCTGTTGATGGATTCTGTCACATTCATTATTATGGGTTCATAATTTGTTCAACTAAAGGAACTCATTTCTGGTGTGATTTAATACCAAGATAAATTAATGTTCTGCATTCACAAATGGATGCTGTACAACTGGATTCAGTCTCTCTTGCTTGTTGAGGGAAAGGATGGAAGATTTGGTTTCATTAACATTAAACCCAGAAAATTGACCAAAGTTATTAATTAAATTGGAGAGTGAATAGATAGAATTATTTTGATCTTTTAGGAATAAGAGGGTATCATCTGCATAAATGGCCACTCAATGTTCAAAATCGTATGCTTTAATTCCACTAACTCACTGGTGGGCCCTTACTGCAATGGCAAATGGTTCTCTCGCTAAAAGAAAGAGTCCTGGACTGGCTGGACAACCTTGTCTCGTGCCGTGAAAAAGGTTGTGAAATCAAGTTGTTAGTGGCAACTTCTGCACTGGGGTCGATATATAAAATCTTAATCCACTCTTAAGGATTGGACCCTTTTTTTCCATTTTTGCCTAAAATGACACACGCAAATCTAACTGCCTGTAGCTCAAGACCTGAAGCAAGGATATGCATATTCTTTATACCATTTGAAATGAAACACTTTCAAATGTATGGAAATGTGAAAGGAATGTAGTAGAATATAACACATTAGATCTGGTAAAAGATAATACAAAGAAAAAAACATGCATATTTAAAAAACATTTGTTTCCATCATCTTTGAAATGCAAGAGAAGGCCACAATGTATTATTCCAGTTTATGCGCAATTTAGAATTTGGCCACTAGATGGCAGCAGTGTGTGTGCAAAGTTTTAGATTGATCCAATGAACCATTGAATTTCTGTTCAAGTCTGTCCAAATGTGCCTAATTGGTTTATTAATACATTTTCAAGTTCCTAACTGTGCACTCTCCTCAAACAATAGCATGTTATTATTTCACTGTAATAGCTAGTGTAAATTGGACAGTGAAGTTAGAGTAACAAGAATTTAAGCTTTCTGCCCATATCAGATATGTCTATGTCCTGGGAAATGTTCTTGGTACTTACAACCTCATGCTAATCACATTAGCAAATGTTAGCTCAACCGTCCCTAATCCATTACATAAGGAGCCCCATTTTACAGCCCTTTAAAAACAAACATATTTGGTAACTTAAGGCAAAGTACATAGAAACAGCGTGAGATAATACCAACGTTAGGATGATTGACTTCAAGGTATTTATATGGTAAATACGTAGTGATCAGTAAATAAAAGAACACATGAATGTTCTGACTAGGTATTTACATAGTAGGTACCTTGTACTTACTTATATGACCTTAATTAATTACAACCTTTGGGACTAAAGGCTACTATATGCTGTTACTTTGTATTTACTAAGTATTTAGTACTAAGTATTTCATACTTATTTGCTTGAATCGTAGTAAGTATGTTTGGGACCAAATAGTAATTTTTTGTTACTAGGTATTTACCTAGTTACTACCTTGGCTGTAGAATGAAGGGTTACCAGAGATCTGCCTCTAATAACATGGTTTGCCTTATAGATGTGTGCATCCCACACACACACTGTCATTGGAGTAAAGTGGAGTAAAGTGAAGTAAAGTGGAGTAAAGTGAAGATAATGACATTTGAGTGGTATTTGGCGGTAAGGGTATACTAAATGAATGGGGTATAAATAGTACAGTGATGCCAGAGCCTCATTAAATGAATGGGTAGGCTTTTTCAATAGCCACAGGGAATATGCACAGTCGTGCAGACCATGGCATGTGTAAAAATAAGGGGCTTGTTTTTGTGTGCGATTTCTTCTCCAAAGTTTGACATCTTGACAACCATTTCTATTTTTGCGAGGTCTTATGAATTTCCTCACAGAAGCATGAACAGCAGCCTTTGTGGACTGAGCTTGACAGTAGAGATAAGAGATGGGGAAATCAGGGGAGAGAAGGAGAGAGAGTGAGAGGGAGAAGGAGAGAGAGCGAGGGACAGAGAGAGAAAGAAGGAGAGAGAGAAATCAGGAGAGACAGAAAATGTAGGGGAGAGGGGAAGAGAGAAAGAGATAGAGAGAGAGCAATAAAGAGAGAGGAGAGAGAAAGAAAGTCTGATCTGTTTTATTAAATGGGGGGGGGGGGGCACTGTAGAATGATAGATGGCTGAATGACTTAAGTCTTACACCGGTGTTATATCACAATCGTAGCAGCCGTTATCTCCTTAAGAGGACATGAAGGCTTTAACTCTGTGGGTTTTGTTTAATCTCTCTTGCGGTGTGGCCAGTGTCACATGAACGTGGATGTCAAAGCAGTTATCAGGGGACGGTGTCTGGCACTAAGGCGTTGACAATGTGTGACCCCTAAATTATTGACACGGTTATCACACTGTGCCCCTCCAGGTGCTTCACAGACAGTACAGCAAGCCTGGATAATGGGTAATAGTTGTCTGTCTTTCTGGTTGTCTGGCTGGCTCTCTGTCCGGTTGTCTGGCCGGCTGGATGGCTGGCGGCTGTCTATCTGTCTGTCTGGTTGTCTGGCTGGCTCTCTGTCCGGTTGTCTGGCCGGCTGGATGTCTGGCGTCTGTCTGTCTGTCTCGCTGGTTGTCTGGCTGGCTGGCTGGTTGTTTAGCTAGCTGGTTGTCTGACTAGCTAGATGGCTGGTGGTTGGGTGCAAAGCTCCCAGTCTGAACACAGACGAGGTATGAATGTGTAGATAAGCCAACAGACACAGAAGAATTGCATGTCGCTGAGGTGACACCAGAACCATGCTGTACTGTATGACTGTACTATATGTACAGCTGGATTGCTGGGGTATCTTTTTTTTTATTATACCGTACCTCTGTTGACTAGATAAAAGTTAATGTATTTTATGATGGTGTATTCATGTACTTTGGATTCAGTACATATTTATAATTTGTGACGAACATAAGCTTTAAATAGCAATAACTTTCTTGTTATAGTCATTCATGTTATCTAGGGGATTTTGAAGATATTCATTGAATACGGCAAACAAAGTTGTGTCTCTGTTGATACTAACAGATTTGTGTTTCTTAGCCTTTAGATCAATCAGAACCCTGTGGCTTTATGTGCTAGCAGAAGAATGGAGGCAGCGGACACACATCAGTTAACATTCACAAGCTCATACGCACACATACACATACACACACGCATACGCACAAGCACACATACACACACGCATACGCACACATACACATACACACACGCATACGCACAAGCACACATACACACACGCATACGCACAAGCACACATACACACACACATACGCACACATACACATACACACACGCATACGCACAAGCACACATACACACACACATACGCACACATACACATACACACACGCATACGCACAAGCACACATACACACACGCATACGCACAAGCACACATACACACACGCATATGCACACGCACACATACACACATGCATACGCACAAGCACACATACACACACGCATACGCACACGCACACATACACACACGCACACATACACACACACGCATACGCACACGCACACATACACACACACATACGCACAAGCACACATACACACGCATACGCACACGCACATACGCACAAGCACACATACACACACGCATACGCACAAGCACACATACACACATGCATACGCACACGCACTTATGCACAAGCACACATACACACACGCATACGCACACAAACACACATGCATACGCACACACACACATACACACACGCATACGCACACATACACACACGCATACGCACAAGCACATATACACACGCATACGCACACATACACATACACACACGCATACGCACAAGCACACATACACACACGCGCATACGCACAAGCACACATACACACACGCATACGCACAAGCACACATACACACACGCACAAGCACACATACACACACGCATACGCACAAGCACACATACACACACGCATATGCACACGCACACATGCATACGCACAAGCACACATACACACACGCATACGCACACGCACACGCACACATACACACACGCACACATACACACACACGCATACGCACACGCACACATACACACACATACGCACAAGCACACATACACACACGCATACGCACAAGCACACATACACACACGCATACGCACACGCACTTATGCACAAGCACACATACACACACGCATACACACACGCACACAAACACACACGCATACGCACACGCACACATACACACACGCATACGCACACGCACACACACACATACACACACGCATACGCACACATACACACACGCATACGCACACGCACACATACACACACGCATACGCACACGCACACATACACACATGCATACGCACACGCACACATACACATACACACACGCATACGCACACGCACACATACACACACACACGCACACATACACACACGCATACGCACACATACGCACACATACACACACACACATACACATATACACTCGCATACGCACACATACACACACGCATACGCACACGCACACATGCACACGCACACATACACATACACACACGCATACGCACACGCACACATACACACACGCATACGCACACATACACACACACATACACACACGCATACGCACACGCACACATACACACACACGCGCACACATACACACACGCATACGCACACACACGCATACGCACACGCACACATGCACATACACACGCACACGCACACATACACACACGCACACGCACACATACACATACACACACGCACATATACACATACACACACGCATACGCACACGTACACATACACATACACACACGCATACGCACACGCACACATACACATACACACACGCATACACACACACACGCACACATACACATACACATACACACACGCACACGCATACACACACGCACACATACGCACACGCACACACACACACACACATACACATACACACACGCACACGCATACACACACGCACGCAGACATACACACACACACACATACACACACGCACACATACACACACGCACACACATACACACACACACACAGGCACACGCACACACAAAAGCACAAGCACATACTACTCAGGTACGTACATCCCACCTATTTTTGTGTCCCAGATAGAGCTGTTCTTCCCTCTTTTTTTCTCTGCTTCCCTTTTTACTCCCTCTGTGTTTCCCTCCTCTGCTCATTTCTCCTCTCACAGAGAGCTCTGGCTCAACCCTGTGGCCACGTCTTTGAGGGGGCTGATATCAAACACTTCAAAAGGAGCCTGATTCTGCTGTGGAGCTGTGGAGTTGTATTGTGTTTCACTGCCACAGAGCCTATCCCCTTATGTGTGCCCTTGAAGCATACTGCACATCTAATAATTATATGGTGTTCACATCCACTCTACCCATACGATACTCTTCCTCTGTCCTCTCACTCTATAGATGTAAATGACTGAGTGTGCCGAAGAATATAAGGGGGGAAGGCGATGGTTCATTAAATCCTCTGGCATACAAACCATACTGTAAACTCAAACCCAAACACAAACACATGTAATGTTATCATGTTTGTCTGTAAGTTTCAGATCATAAATTGCTGTGATGCTGTTGTCTTTCCTGCCTCTGCCTGTTTTGTTCCCTTCAAAGGTACTGTCACGCCTGTCAATCACTGCCCAGTTGGTCAACAACAAGAATCGAATTTCACACAAGGACAAGGAATGACTGGGGAATGTCCCCATCAATTAACTGTTTTCCTCATCCGCTCCTTTCTTTGTCTGCCTGATCTGTCTTCCATCATCACCACCCTCCTCTTTTTTCAAATTTCCCTCTCCCTCTCCCCTTCTCTGAATTTCACTCTGCGACTCTTGCTTTCTCTCTCTGCTTCTCTCTCTGCTTCTCTCTCTCTCTCTCTCTCTCTCTCTCTCTCTCTCTCTCTCTCTCTCTCTGCATTTCCATTTCTAAACATCTCTCTCCTGCTCTCTCTCAGCCTCTCCCCCCCTAAATGTATATCTCTCCCTCTCTGTCTAAGACCCAGCTGGGGGCTTATATATGCTCTTTTTGAATTCTGGATGAGGATTATACTCAGGGTTCTGGATGAGGATTATACTCAGGGTTCTGGATGAGGATTATACTCAGGGTTCTGGATGAGGATTATACTCAGGGTTCTGGATGAGGATTTACTCAGGGTTCTGGATGAGAATTATACTCAGGGTTCTGGATGATGATTATACTCAGGGTTCTGGATGAGGATTATACTCAGGGTTCTGGATGAGGATTATACTCAGGGTTCTGCTCCCCTCCTCTACCAGGGCACAGCGGCTGGCCATGTTACTCAGCTCCTAACTAATAAAGACAACTCACATTTAAAAGGATTGTTTACATGTTGGGGACAAAATAAATATGATATCAATAGATAATAAATGACAGAAAAAATAATCTAATTTTTTCCCCCAATAATAAATATGCTGCAATATTATTGGTTATTATCATGCTATGACCTAGGTATATCAAAGTGTTTCTCTGGGTGTGGGATGTGTAATGCTCACACATTTCTGTATGCCTTTCTCTCTCTCTATCTGTGTGTGTGTGTGTGTGTGTGTGTGTGTGTGTGTGTGTGTGTGTGTGTGTGTGTGTGTGTGTGTGTGTGTGTGTGTGTGTGTGTGTGTGTAGCGTACCAGCAGATCTCCTCTAGCTAGCTGAGTCTGAGCTCCTGATGTGCTGCTGTCAGATTGTGATCCTGTCTGCTGAGGTGCTTCCTGCTTCCATACACCACTCTATGTCACTCCAACAGCCTCCCAGCTCTGTCCAAGCTCCTGTCCAACACACAAACACACCATGCAGTGCCACCAGTTTGGTCACTCATTTTCCGAGGGCCTCTGGGAGCCCGATATAGTCATGGTCTTTTCAGGACCATGACCATACCAGGCTAAAGGGTCAGCCATCTATTTATTGGCACAACTGTTTTCTGTAATGCTGCCTCTTCTTGTTTTACTCATCATTTACAGTGGTAATAATAGTTTCGACAACTTTGATTGGTATGAGTCTTATGATCCAGTACCCTGAAGCAATCCACATTTTCTTAAATAAATAAATGTGTTTTTCCCGTTCCATTTTCTCAGTTAAATGTTGTTTTCCACCCTTTGAAGATGTTCCCATTTGCAGATTCCCATAGAGTCAGGGAGACCTCTCTAAATCTCAATTACACAGCCGCCAGCTGTTTGCCCGTATCTATGGGGCAAGATTCTGTTTCTGTCCCATAGGACAGCAGACCTGAATACCCTAATTATATATAAAAGATTGATACAGCATGTGGACTAAAATGGGAGGAATTATAGCTCACTATCTATCTGCAGCAAGCAAGCAAAATCTATCCCTTATAGCTAAAAACTGAAACACAAAGCTCAGTGAAACTGCTGGCCGTGGAACTAGAGTCATCAGTTTTGTGGTATTGTTAGGGAGTAAGTGTTGACATGGGTGGCGGTGGGATGGAGATATGGATCTGGATGGGGGCTTTTCCTGTTCCTGTTCCTGTTTCCCAATAACAGTAGTGAAGGAGTCATATCTCAGTGTTAGATAATCCCTGTCCAACACTGACACCAATTGTTACCCTCACAACTAACTCATAATGACCCTCGCTCTCACAAAGGACCAAAGTCTAATTAATCCCTCGACAGCCTTCATACTCCTCTCATCATCCCCCTTTCTCATCCCCCTCCTCATCCCTCCTTGCCACTTTAACCCCTGAAACATGTGCACTCTGAAATACAGATTCTGGAACATTGTCAGATGATATATATATTTTTCTATCTCTGAATATTGTTGAATATCTGATCTAGAGCAACTGGAGAACCTATAGTAACTCTATTCATATGTAATTGACAGATGTTCTGTTTGCCCAGGGTGGAGAGAGCCACAGATGTAACTATGTGTTAGAGAGGAAGCAGGGGAACACCCCAGAGACTGTTTAGACTTCATGGGGTCACAATTCTACACATTTCTGGTAAATTCCGAGGTATTCTGGGTATTCCCACCTACTCGATCTACACAAAATTCTCTGCAATGTCAAAGTGTCATAAATGCCCATTATTCTTTTAAAAAATTCTTCAAGCTCTGTTTAATTGGTTGTTGATCATTGCAAGACAACCATTTTCAGGTCTTGCCATAGCTTTTCAAGCAGATTTAAGTCAATACTGTAACTCAGCCACTCAGGAACATTCACTGCCTTCTTGATAAGCAAGTCCAGTGTAGATTTGGCCTTGTGTTTTAGGTTATTGTCCTGCTGAAAGGTGAATTCATCTCCCAGTGTTCGGTGGAAAGCAGCCTATGCTTAGCTCCATTCCGCTTCTTTTTTCTCCTTACAAACAGTTTTTGATGATTACAAGTATATCCATAACACGATGCAGCCACCACTATGCTTCAAATTATGGAGAGTGGTACTCAGTAATGTGTTGTATTGGATTTGCCCCAAACATAACACTTAAAAGGTTAATGGCTTTGCCACATTTTTATCAGTATTACTTTAGTGCTTGTTGCGAACAGCATTCGTGTCTGTACAGGCTTCCTTCTTTTCACTTTGGCAATTATGTTAGTATTTTGGAGTAACTACAATGTTGTTGAACCATCCTCAGTTTTCTCCTATCACAGCCATTAAACTCTGTAACTGTTTTAAAGTCACCGTTGGCCTAATGTTGAAATCCCTGACCGGTTTCCTTCCTCTCCGGCAACTGAATTAAGAAGGATCTGTATATTTGTAGTGACTGGGTGTATTGATACACTATCCAAAGCTTAATTAATAACTTCACCATACTCTAAAGGATATTCAATGTCTGCTTAAACCAATACAGTAGGTGCCCTTCTTTGCGAGGTATTGGAAAACTGTCACGACTCTCGCCGAAGTCGGCTCCTCTCCTTGTTCGGGCGGCGCTCGTCGGTCGACGTCACCGGTCTTCTAGCCATCGCCGCTCCACCTTTCATTTTCCATTTGTTTTGTCTTGTTTTTACGCACACCTGTTTTACATCCCCTCATCACTCTACGTGTATATTATCCTCTGTTCCCACCATATCTGTGTGTGTAATTGTTTGTTACGTGTCATGTGTGACGCTTCATGCTGGTTTTTCGCAGGGTCTCGTTTGGAACCCGTGGTATTGTATGCTGTACATTATTTGTGTGACAAGTGCGCTATTCGCTTTTGACTTTGGCAGGAGTGTCGTTATACAGTTGTGTCCGACTGTTTTCCTTCTGCCAAATAAAGTGTGCCTGTTCACTCATCTCTGCTCTCCTGCACCTGACTCCAGTTCACCAGTTGTGCACCTAGGATAGGATAAAGTAATCCTTCTCACCCCCTTAAAGATTTAGATGCACTATTGTAAAGTGGCTGTTCCACTGGATGTCTTAAGGTGAACGCACCAATTTGTAAGTTGCTCTGGATAAGAGCGTCTGCTAAATGACTTAAATGTAAATGTAAATGTGCACACTGTTGACAAAAACGTCCCTGATCTTTGTGGTTGAATGTAAACCGAATGACCTTTAAGCACATGGAGTTGACTTGGGAAAGCAAAGAGGATGTATAGCTGCAGTATGAACGACTTTGATTGATTTCCTGATAAAATAGATATTTGACCATTCTTTGATCTGCTGAAGGTCAGTGGTTGTTTAAGGCTGGTACCTGGACAATTTAACTGTTAAAACAGGGGACCCCTCTAGACACTGGTGTAGATCTGAGAAGATTACATACATGTACAGTAGGTTAACATTCTGGAAAAAGCAGTATGGCAACAGCTCCATCTTGTCTTCTGATAGGTGGATTTTTTACCACATTGCTTACACCTGCATAAAAGCAGTTTTGTAATTTGGGAGTTAGTGACTAATTTACAAATTACTAATGTACTGCATTGTTGTATTTCATTTCACTACACCTTATAGCTGTTGTAAACTGTGTATGTGATGAATAACATATGATTTGATTTGTGTTAGGCTTGGGTTTAGGTTTAGGCTTAGGCTTAGGTTTAGGCATAGGGTTAGGGTCAGGGTTAGGGTTTGTGCTCATTTTTGTACCTTCAACTGATCATAAAACCAAGATTGCAGAAAGCTTGAAATCCCCCCTACATGAAACTTTCAATCCAATGTCAGCAGCCTCCTCCAAGCCATCCCTGTAATTCCAGGTGACTTGGATAATGGATGCACAGCAATCTGTTTTTTAGTGGGCTGAAAACTCTTCTTTGGATTAAGGGGCTTCTTTCTGATGGGTTTGGGCTGCAAAATTCTGTTATCACAAAAAAACAGGACATTCCCATGATTGTTTCATCACTCCGTCTGTGGTTTAAGCCCCACTGCTGGTTGATTTCAGTATAATTCAAAAACATTTATTTTCATTTCTGAAGTTTGAAACATTCTGGGGTTTGAAGTGCTCCCAGAGGTGCTCCCAGTTACCTGCTCCTGAATTCTTAGGGAATTCAGGAGCAACTTATTCATTCATTTAAAAAAAAAAGTCATTTAGCAGATGTACTTGTCCAGATCCATTTACAGTAGTGAGTGTATATATTTTCATACTGGTCCCCAGTGGGAATTGAACCCACAACCCTGGCATTGTATGTGCCATGCTCTACCAACTGAGCCAAACATTTTTTTTATTTTATTTATTTTTTACATTTGTCTGAATAGGTACAATTTCTTCTGTAGACAGGGACATTGACAAATATCTTTCCACTCATTTGTATTCCTGCTAATACACTTTTGACTTCTGTGACTTCCTGGGTTAGAGTGTAATCAGATCAGATCATATCACCAGTGGTATTCACACAAATTTGAAACGAAGCCATATCTCCACTTTTCATCATTTGCTTTGGCTGTGGCAGAGAGAGAAGATAAAATGGATTATTAGCAACACATTCTGAGGAAGGAGTGGGTCTGTGTTCCTGTGTGAGCACTTGGTTAACAGCTAACAGCGACAGAGTGTGACTGACCTCTTCCTCAGTACCATCTGCATTCCTCTGAGAACTAACACGTACAGATCTTAATTTGATCACCCTGTTGCAGGAGAACTTTCCTGAAATGCAGGACATTTTAAGCTTGTAGCATATTTGAGGTTTAAAAAGCCTTCTGGAGTAATATAAGCGCACCCTAATTTCCACTTAGATATTTCAGACTTGATTTTCCCTTACGAATATGGTATCAACCCCTACAAATATATCCATGAATTATAATCCAGATAATAATTCACATTTCCTGTTGCTGCTGTAGCAAACTGGCTCAATTAAGATCTGTACATCTGTACAGTACATCTGAGTCACCAAATCTGGAACGCCTATAATTACACTATAGTACACATGAACTCGTGCTGTTACTTCCTATAGCGTCATTAAAGCATTGTACTGTAGTATTCATCCAATCCTGTTTGTGAAAAAGAGATGTGGTTAAAGCTGATATCTAGTCTATGGACAACCTTTTGGTTTGCCATGCTTGACTGAGTTGAACTTTGTTGGGACCTGATCTGCGTTGTGCCTATATGACCAAGGTTATGAGGAAATACATTGTGCAGTTATGGAACACATAACAACTACTGTACATTAAATTACATGCATTTCAGTGCACCAAGTCAGAAAAAAAGTAAAAAAATCATTCTGATACACATTGTACAAGATCTTAACCATTTTAAATGTCACTTTGATTTTACTACTACAATATAGTCTCTACTTTAACCAAGTTCCAGAGAATGGCATGATGTAATCATCCAGTACGTCTATCACCCATAGATGTTTATATACAGTGCCTTCGGAAAATATTCAGACCCCTTGAATTTTTCAAAATGTTTTTACGTTACAGACGTATTCTAAAAAGGATTACATTGTTTTTTTCCCCCCTCATCAATCAACACACAGTACCCCATAATAACAAAGCAAAAACAGGCTTTTATAAATGTTTAAAATAAAAAAACTGAAATATCACATTTACATAAGTATTCAGACAGTTTACTCAGTACTTTGTTGAAGCATCTTTGGCAGCGATTGCAGCCTCGAGTCGCTATTGAGGTAATTATATACATGCAGGTAGAGTTATTAAAGTGGCTATGCATAGATAATAGCAGCAGCAGCAGCAGTGTAAAAGAGGGGGGAAATGCAAATAGTCTGGGTGGCCATTTGATTAGCTGTTATGTCTTGGGGTGGATGCTGTTTAGAAGCCTCTTGGACCTAGATATGGCGATCCGGTACCGCTTGCCGTGCGGCAGCAGAGAGAACAGTCTATGACTAGGGTGGCTGGAGTAAATTTTTAGGGCCTTCCTCTGACACTGCCTGGTATAGAGGTCCTGGATGGCATGAAGCTTGGCCCAGGTGATGTACTGGGCCATACGCACTACACTCTGTAGTGCCTTGCGGTCGGAAGCTGAGCAGTTGCCATACCAGGATGCTCTCAATGGTGCAGCTGTAAAACCTTTTTAGAATCTGATGACCCATGCCAAATCTTTTCAGTCTCCTGAGGGGGAATATGTTTTGTTGAGCCCTCTTCACGACTGTCTTGGTGTGCTTGGACCATGTTAGTTTGTTGGGGATGTGAATGCCAAGGAACTTGAAGCTCTCAATCTGCTCCACTACAGCCCCGTCGATGAGAATGGGGGCTTGCTCGTTCCTCCTTTTACTGTAGTCCACAATCATCTCTTTTGTCTTGATCACGTTGAGGGAGAGGTTGTTGTCCTTCCACCACATGGTCAGGTCTCTGACCTCCTCCCTATAGGCTGTCTCATCGTTGTCGTGATCAGGCTTACCACTGTTGTTTCATCAGCAAACATAATGATGGTGTTGGAGTTGTGCCTGGCCATGCAGTCATGAGTGAACAGGGAGTGCAGGAGGGGACTGAGCACGCCCCCCTGAGGGGGATCAGCGTGTCGGATGTGTTGTTACCTACCCTTACCACCTGGGGGTCGGCCCATCCGGGAGTTCAGGATCCGGTTGCAGAGGTTGGTGTTGCAGAGGATTTTCATTTATTTAATCAATTTTAGAATAAAATGTGTGAAAAGTCAAAGGGTCTGAATACTTTCCGAAGGCACTCTATCAAAGTGTCTGAATACTTATGTAAATTTAAAAGATTCTACAAACCTGTTTTCGCTTTGTCATTATGGGTTATTGTGAGTAGATTGACGAGGAAAACATTTTATTGAATCCATTTTAGAATTAAGGCTGTAACATAACAAAATGTGGAAGAATTGAAGGAGTCTGAATACATTCCTAATGCCCTGTAGAAGATCATAGAGAAACCAGGACATAGGGGGCTTTCACATATCCCCTTATGATCTGGATCCTGGAGCATTTGGTACCCTGATCTGCGCTATAAAGCATATGTGAAAAGCAAACTAACCCTAGCTGAAACTAATCCTGGACCTGTGTGAGTAGGACCAGTGTACCAGGTTGAGATGCGGCATTGTACTTTTTTGCCTTTTGTAAACAAGCTAGCTCGCTAACATCAAATAGAATGTGCATCTTGCTAATTGTACCCTGAAACGGTTATATTCAGGTCTTGTGTAAGCAAAACCTTTCTGTAGAATTCTCACAATCGCTCCAGGAAACCGAACCAGGATACTGAATTCCATTTGTGAAAATGTCCATAGTGTCTATAATACTGTAATAAGCTCACATAGTTACTGACACAAACTCCAAACTCTACACAGTTGTCACTGACTAGTTGGATATTACTTTCCCAATTAGCAAACAATTTTCGTACTTACAGGATTTTTAGAAATGCATTTTTCCCCCCGTTTTTTTGTTTGGTGGATCTCGTTTTTCTATTGACATTTGTCAATAAAACTCATGAATGCAGTTGCTTATGTCAAATTGTTTTGTGTTCTACTTGTCCTGAAAATAAATTGGTGAAACACCTCCATGTGAGGTTAAATATGAGGGCAGAGCAAGCAGATGAATGAATTTCAGTTTTTTTTCACTGTGGGATTTCCTGGGACTGATAAGGTTAATGCCTTCATGTCTGGATGATAAATTATGCATATTACATATGGAGACAGTGGGTCAATTAGTGAGATTACATCTCAGTTAATCACAGCTTTCGTAGCCCTTTCCCTCAGTCAAATGACCTAGTGGCCTCGGGTGGAATGCTATTCATATTTTTCATAATTTTATAATTAATACACTTCTTTTTTTTTACCACAGAAAATCAGGTGCTTCTCTGTTAAACAGTTTAGTTATATTTCAGTCTTCTGTGATCTATATCAAGTGTAACATTGGGATGCAAACTCAAAATGTAATACATGTCAACTCTATCTCTTATTAAATGCTACAGGTGAGTTATTTGTTTAAGCCCATAGCAATGTGTGTGAGCTGTATACTTTGGTTTCAAGACTACCAAGAAACACTCTGATTTAGCTCACTGCAGTAAAAGGTTAGTTACCATGCTGGATAAAGCATCTCAAAGAGGCCAAAGCAATCGGCGCAGTCAATAGTTCAAAAATAAACAAATTAAATATCACATTTACATAAGTATTCAGACCATTTACTCAGTAATTTGTTGAAGAACCTTTGGCAGCGATTACAGCCTCGAGTCTTCTTGGGTATGACACAAGCTTGGCACACGTATTTGGGGAGTTTCTCCCATTCTTTTCTGTAGATTCTCTCAAGCTCTGTCAGGTTGGATGAGGAGCATTGCTGCACAGCCATTTTCAGGTCACTCCAGAGACGTTAGATCGGGTTCAAGTCCGGGCTCTAGCTGGGCCACTCAATGACATTCCGAGACTTGTCCAGAAGCCACTCCTGCGTTGTCTTGGTTGTGTGCTTAGGGTCGTTGTCCTGTTGGAAGGTAAACCGTCACCCCAGTCTGAGATCCTGAGCGTGCTGAAGAAGGTTTTCATCAAGGATCTCTCTGTACTTTGCTCCGTTCATCTTTGCCTCGATCGTGACTAGTCTCCCAGTCCCTGCCACTGAAAAACATCCCCAGAGCATGATGCCGCCACCAGCATGCTTCACAGTAGGGATGGTGTCAGGTTTCCTCCAGAAGTGACGCTTGGCATTCAGGTAAAAGAGTTCAATCTTGTTTTCATCAGACCAGAGAATCTTGGTTCTCATGGTCTGAGAGTCTTTAGGTGCCTTTTGGCAAACTCCAAGTGGGCTGTCATGTGCCTTTTACTGAGGAGTAGCTTCCGTCTGGCCACTACCATAAAGGCCTGATTGGTGGAGTGCTGCAGAGATGGTTGTCCTTCTGGAAAGTTATCCCATCTTGTTACTGTAATTTAATGATGCCAATGTGTTTTCATTAATTGAAAACCCTTAATCTATTTTATGAGAATTTGTTTGCATAAAATAGACGGAGACCAGTCTTTTCAATAATAGGTAACAGAATGTATTCTCGGAGCGCGCTGCCACTTCACCACGAGCAACAGTTTATATACAAATCATGACGTAATTTCATTGTTTTAACAGAATCCCCTCCTCTCGACCGGGACAAAGTGAGGTGAAAAGTTCATTCTAACTTACTAACACACTCCCAGGTAACTTTTGACCACTCAACATTATCGATCACCCTTGAGCTGACAGTTCTAATTAACAGAAAACTTTGGAATGCACTCACTATCTTATCTAAAAAACCCAGAGCTCAGTTCCGTAGGTTCAACCATAGGTTAACGACCTTATCTGTTTACACAGTCCACAACCCATTCGTTTCTTCCTAGTTGGAATGGTGTTCATTAACTTTAATTACTCCTTGTCTGTGTCACACAATCCCATCGTATGAACTCATATTGTTAATCAGATATAATAAAACAGAGTATAAGTTTACTTAGTTACAGTTCCATTTAAAATGATTTGTTCAGTCATTTAATCATAACTTTCCCAACACATCTCCACAGAGGAACTCTAGAACTCTGTCAGAGTTCCCATCGGGTTCTTGGTCACCTCCCTGACCAAGGCCCTTCTCCTCTGATTGCTCAGTTTGGCTGGGCGGCCAGCTTTAGGAAGACTCTTGGTGGTTCCAAACTGTTTCCATTTAAGAATGATGGAGGCCACTGTGTTCTTGGGGACCTGCAGAATTTTTTTGGTACCCTCCCCAGACCTGTGCCGTGACACAATCCTGTCTCGGAGCTCTACGGACAATCACTTTGACCTCATGGCTTGGTTTTTGTTCTGATCTCTTATAGACAGGTCTGTGCCTTTCCAAATCATGTCCAATCAATTACATTTACCACAGGTGGACACCAATTAAGTTTGAGAAAGATCTCAAGGATGATCAACGTAAACAGGATGCAACTGAGCTCAATTTCGAGTCTCATAGCAAAGGGTCTGAATACTTATGTAAATAAAGTATTTCTGTATTTAATTTCCATAATACCTCTTTTTGCTTTGTCATTATGGAGTATTGAATTTCGATTATTGTTTTCTATTTTTTAATCAATTTTATAATAAGGCTGTAACGGAACAATATGTGGAAAAAGTCAAGGGGTCTGAATATTGTCCGTAGGCACTGTATATATATTTTAATATATTTTCCTTTATTATTTTCCCCTAACCTTACCATCCCTCCCGTAATTGGAGTAACTAATGGATAACAACTCTTAGGCTTCTACTTCGTGCTATATACATTTTACGGACACGTATAGTTTACAGTAGTTATCTTTGTTTGTTTTTAGTCCCACCCTTCAGCTCCACTCAACCCCTCCTATCTAGCTCTGAACACCATCCAGTTTTTGATTTCTATTTGCCATTTATTTTTCAACTGTACTGTGATGTTTCCTTAATGTTCTGAACCCTTCTATTCTCATAGACTCTACATATTGTAAATTAAAGATAAACATATTGTTATATTATTAATCGATTGACTATGACTATTTAATTCACCCAGCAGTGCTACTTGCAGAGTCAGCTCCAGGTAAACATTTGAATAGGACTTGTATTTTCCAGTACGTGTGAGTTAACAGGTAGGTAGACTACTTCAGAGTGAGGGTATAGAGACACCCCTGCAGACCAGTACGCCATTTTGATAGGTCAAACTCTCTACACAGTCAGCAGGGCCCTGACTCTCTAGGCTAAGTAAATCTCTCAGCAGTGTTGGAACAACAAGCAGCCAGAATGCAATTCAGCAAGTTATCTGATGGCTCAGTGGGTTTGATCATGGTCTTGGCAACACCACTAATGTAGGTTTGGTTAAGGTGCTGGCAACACCAGGGATGTCCCATTGGACACAGATGCCAGCTCAACGTCTATTTAAAAAAAAACATTTGGATGACTTGTCAACTAAAGGGAATTCAATGTAAAAATCAACAACAAAAAATCACCATGTCATTGGATTTAGGAAAAAACAAACATTTGCTCCACGTTGATTCAACATCATCACATTTACTTACTTTGTTCAAATAACGTTGAAACAAGGTTGATTCAACCAACTTTTGCCCAGTGGGGTGGGTTTCATTCCTTCACTGAACATATGTTTGTATAAAAATCTCTGCTAAGTGCATTATATCTAGCCATCAAAGAAACTATAATAGTTTTGGTCCATGACACGAGTGAACAAACAACCCCAACATATCTGTCAACAAACATAACATGCAGTTATGAACTGTTGTAACTCAAACCACTTTTGACATGACTGCTCCATACACCCACACATGCTGACGATTGCATTACACTATCATAACCCAAGCAAAGACAGAATTTTTTACGGCAAAAATAGCACCTGGGATCTTTGTTTGTTTTGCAAGCTCACTTACTTTAACTTGTCACTTCTGTCAAAGGTCTGGCCAGCTGCAGAGTGTTTGCCCTAACAGCCCACAAAGCATGTATGCACAACACAGGGAGGAAGGGGAAGGGCTGCAAGCTACATGCTCAGTCTATTGTAGCATGACAAAGACAAGATGTAGCCAAGGAAATACAGCTGCAGAGACACAGAACAGAACAGAACACACACACACACACACACACACACACACACACACACACACACACACACACACACACACACACACACACACACACACACACACACACACACACACACACACACACACACACACACACACACACACATTCAGCTTGCTGAGATGAATACAGCTGTTGTGGTATAGATGTATAGATATTTTAGAGGAGGCACTTTTGGCTGTTTGACGAGCATCATCATCAAAATCATTCATATTCCACAGGTGGGTAGCGCATGTACTGTTGTTGTTGAATTTCTTACTCATCCATGACATCAATGAATTCAAGTCATTAAGTATCTTAACTTTAACATCACATCTACTCTCAGGTATGTAGACGTTGCATTACTCACACCCATTTTCACACTTCTTGCGTAGAAAGTAGAACAAATACCCAATAATTGCTTCCATTATTTGGCCTCAAACCTGTGAGATAAACAACTGAGGGAGGACTTATCTTTCTTAACCTAATAATACATAAAGCCACATTCTGTACACATCCAGAGTTGAGGGGGATTGACACCACAAACAGGCCTGACCAGACCAGCTGCTTGCCTTGGACTTAATCCCTCATCCTCTCCTCATAAAAATATTCTGCCTAATAAAGAACTAATGCTACTTGTGAAGACAGAAGGGTTCGAGAGGGAGCTAACAAGAGAGAGTCTGCTAATGAATCCTAACAATTCTACAGCTGCTGCTTCGTGCCTAAGGGGTGTGAAGTCAAAAAGAAAATGGAGGGAGTTACTGGACCGACTTGAAAACCCTGAGGCTCAGCTATCGTCACAATTCATCCCCACAGATAACCACGTCTGTGATCGAACTTTGTATTAAACTTAAATCCTTGTCCCCCTCCCTCCCCCTTCTACTCCACCCCTCTAAACTTTCCAAAGTCTTCCGGTTGCATAGTGAGTTTGACAGCTATTCAAGAGGGAGGCGGAGGCACGATGCGGCAATGTCCCCGTGGAAGGTTGTCAGTCTGAGAGGAGTGGGGAGGAGAGGGGGGGCTCGCTGGTGAAACTGTGATTATGCAGGTTTTAATAAACACAATTTGTATTCAGGACATTAATTGACCTCAATTACCATGTGTTCTTCGACTTTCCCTCCATTTCTCAGTGCACAGTGAGACTGTTCAACAATGATAAATGGTGTGGAAAAAAGGTTTGTGGTGTTTTCTATATCGATCCACCTCATACATTCCCTCCCCATTAAAGCATTCCAACATCCACCAGTCATCTCTCTCTCAATTCACTTCTAGACACAAATTAATGACCCTACCTTTACATAACCAATTCCACCACCCTCTCTCCAAACAGATCACACTAAAGACATTTAAACCAGGGTTGAGTGAGTGAGTGAGTGAGTGAGTGAGTGAGTGAGTGAGTGAGTGAGTGAGTGAGTGAGTGAGTGAGTGAGTGAGTGAGTGAGTGAGTGAGAGGCTCTATGGAGATTTCCTGAGCATTGACTGAGAGAGAACAAATGAAGTGAGGAGGAAAGCATTCTACTGCGATTGTGTTTCCCTGTACCCAGGGGACTACTCTTCAACAAGAACCAAGCCTCTTCTACAATCGATGGCTACTTAGAAGAAAGGTCCTTTTTGAAAAGAGATGGTCAAGAGGGTGCCTGGGGATCACGGTGTCACTGGTGACCCCAGAATAAAAGGGCTAATCAATGTGCGGGAAAGCTCTGGTTTGTTTTTAAAGGCTATGGACCCCTGGTGAGACTCACTCTGTGAGAGAGCTACCTGTGCCTGAGTGGGGTTATTAGTCATTGTTAGAGGTGGGGGATATTAAAAATTCAGCTGTCTCAGTGTAGACTGGACTAGAGCAATGACTGTGTAGGTGTTGAGGCTACTAGAGCAGTGATAGATGAGTGTATTATCTACCTTCTATAAGGACAGTCTAGGGTAACTCTGATGTCTTTGGTCTGGTAGAGGGATTTAAAATGGACTGTCATCGATTGTGACATAACTGACTGTGGATATGAAGCAGCACTGATATTTCCAACACTAAAATGTTGGAAATTGCGTAGCTCATCCCATACTGAACAGTGACGTCATGCCTACTCGGATTTGTCCTGTTTAGAATAATTACTAAACTTAATTTTTTAAACCCACGGTTTATCATCATTATTTATAAAAACCTCTGTCAGTGGTATTTTGTGAAGGGGGCACATTGACTGGACCCCCCTATTCTCCCTAGTAGGTGGTTCCTTCCAAGGTGCTCCACAGAGCAAGAGAGAGAGAGTGTACAGTGATTTGATTTTAGTTGCCGGTGATGGACAGAACTCGCAGGAGGTATGTGTGTAAATTAATTTGATCAAGCTATGTAGCCTCTTCATTCCTCCTTGATGAATAAATAAAACAAATATGTTTTGTTGCTTCTCTGTAATACTAGCCACCTAGCAATTTTATGAAGTTGGCTTTAGCTTGCCATCTAGATAGATCCTAATCTCCCAACCTCATAACTAGCTACCAAGACATTTCAGGCTATCAATGAAGTTAGAATTGCTTGTCTAACTATCTTAGCAGGCATGCCTGCTGGCAAGGTTGCTAGACTTTATAAAACCAAGCAATTACTAAATGTACTGAATAAGATTGACATTCCTTTCAATCTTTTACCCATATTTTAGCAGAGATGCTCTAATCACTCTGACATCAATGCAAATGAGTCGAAAATCAAATCAAACACTTAATGAGAGCCCATGAGCTCATGTTGCTTCAACAGCGCCTTGCAAAAGTATTCATCCCCCTTGTCGTTTTTCCTATTTTGTTGCATTACAACCTGTTATTTAAATGGATTTTTATTTGGATTTCATGTAATGGACATACCCAAAGTAGTTCAAATTGGTGAAGTGAAATGAAAAAGATTTGTTTAAAAAAAATACATGACCTGCCTTTCAAATCACTTCATGGCTACCAACGTGAGTGCTACGGGGCGGTAATAATTTTGTCAGGTTACTTTCGACAGGTTACCTATGGTGGTCTGTTTGAAACATTTTAGATATTACAGACTCGTCCAGGGAGAGGTTGAAAAACGTCAGTGAAGACACTTGCCAGTTGGTCCGTGTATTCTTTGAATACATGTCCTGGTAATCTGTCTGGCCCTGCAACTTTGTGTATGTTGACCTGTTTAAAGGTTTTGCTTACATCGGCTACGGAGAGCGAGATCACACAGTCGTCCGGAACAGCTGGTGCTCTCATGTATACTTCAGTGTTGCTTTCCTCGAAGCGAGCATAAAATTGCATTTAGCTCGTCTGGTAGGCTCATGTCACTGGGCAGCTCATGGCTGGGTTTCCCTTTGTAGTCCGTAGTAGTTTTCAAGCCCTGCCACATCCGACGAGCATCAGAGCCAGTGTAGTAGTATTCAATCTTAGTCCTGTATTGACGCTTTGCCTGTTTGATGGTTCGTCTGAGGGCATAGCAGGATTTCTTATTTCTCCGGATTAGTGTCCCGCTCCTTGAAAGCGGCAGCTCTAGTCTATAGCTGTTGTCTGTAATCCATGGATTCTGGTTGGGAAATGTACGTACGGTAACTGTGGGGACGACGTCGTCGATGCAATTTGTTATGAAGCCGGTGACTGAGGTGGTAGGAGAAAAAACAACCAGAATTTTTACAATGGGAGGTATAAGGGCATTCTGAAAATGAGCTCCCAGGATGCAATTCCTAAGGCTTCTGCAGGGTGTCAACTGTCTATGTTCAAGGTTTCAGGCTGGTAACTTCCAAAACGAATAAGAAATATCAGTTTAAGTACAGGGACACAGTCTTGGAAATTTGTGTTTGTGCGCTCCATGAAGAAAGGACGCACTTGCTAAAATCGGTTTCCTATTGAACATACTTATTTCCGTAAGATATTATAGTTTGATTACATTTGGTTTCTGAGGAGTAAATAGAAACCTATTTTAACTTGTTGAAACAAAGTTTAGGGGTAGATTTTCAGATTCCTTTCTCTGCATGTTGAATGAGTGGATTACTCAAATCGATGGCGCCAACTAAACTGACTTTTTGGGATATAAAAAAGGATTTTAATCTAAAAAAATGACACTACATGTTATAGCTGGGACCCTTTGGATTGCAAATCAGAGGAGGATTTTCAAAAAGTAAGTGAATATTTAATCGCTAAACAATCGCATGGCATGCTTTCGCTGAAATAGCTACTGTAAATCGGACAGAGCAGTTGGATTAACAATAATTTAAGCTTTCAGTATAAGACACTGATATGTACCTGAATGTTAATATCCATAATTTTTAGGATTATTAATTTTGAATTGCGCGCCCTCCAGTTTCACCGGAAGTTGTCCCGCTAGCGGGAAGCCTAGGCCTAGAAGGTTAGCCGGTGACTGAGGTTGTATACTCCTCAATGCCATTGAATGAATCCCAGAACATATTCCAGTCTGTGCTAGCAAAACAGTCCTTAAGTGTAGCATCCGTGTCATCTGACCACTTCCTTGTTGAGCAAGTCACTGGTACTTCCTGCTTTCGTTTTTGCTTGTAAGCAGGAATCAGGGGGATAGAATTATGGTCAGATTTCACAGATGGAGGTTCAGGGAGAGCTTTGTCTCTGTGTGTGGAGTAGATGGTGGTCTAGAGTTTGTTTTCCTTTGGTTGCACATGTGACATGCTGGTAGAAATTAGGTCAAATGGATTTAAGTTTGCCTGCATTAATGTCCCCGGCCACTAGGAGCGCCGCTTCTGGATGAGCATTTTTTTGTTTGCTTATGGCCTTATACAGCTCATTGAGTGCGGTCTTAGTACCAGCATCGGCATGTGGTGATAAATAGACGGCTACGAATAATATAGATGAGAACTCGCTTGGTAGATAGTGTGGTCTACAGCTTATCATGAGGTATTCTACCTCAGGCGAGCAAAACCTTGAGACTTACTTAATATTAGACATCGCACACCAGCAGTTATTGACAAATAGACACACACTCTGTCCTGCCGAAACACGGAGAAGCCAGTCAGCACTATATTATTCGTGTCGTCGTTCAGCCAAGTCTCGGTGAAACATAAAATATTACAGTTGTTAATGTACCGTTGGTAGAATAGTCTTAATCGTAGATTGTCCAGTTTGTTTTCCAATGATTGCACCTTGGCCAATAATACAGAGGGTAGTGGTGGTTTACTTACTTGTTGGCGAATTCTTACAAGGCACCCCGCCCTCCTCTCCCTTTTTCTCAGTCTTTTCTTCACGCTGATGACAGGATTTGGGCCTTGTTTCGTTTTGCAAATTTCACACATATATTATTTAGTATATGTAAAGACAACATTAAATTAAGAATAGTCTGATGGGTGAGTATATTATCACTTGTGAATGATATATTATCACTTGTTAGATGCCCAGCTTGTGTGCAGTAAGGCAACCTTTTTTTGCAACTTTTTCAAATAATAGTCGCACACCTCCTGTAGCCTAACCCATAGGCCTATATGTTTTGATAAGGTTTGTATAAAAGTGACCAAATAATTTCTTAAAATTAAGCACATGAATCTGCTTTACAACCGGTGTAAAGCCTAACTGGCATACATAGGCAGTGTGTGAGTTACAATAAGGGGAAGATAATTTTCACCATAAAAATGCACCTTATAATAAAGAATTACATTCATAATCTCATTTGCGGTTACTTTTGAGAATGGTGTTTTCCAGCTAATTGATTGCATTTTGGAACATTCTCGCTTATAACCTACTACCATGTCCGTATTTCTATGCTTATAATGTGAAAAAATTGCCTAATAGTTTATCAAATTTTAAGCTAAATGTTCTGATCTGTTGAATTAGCCTCATTACTTTTACATTTTTTTTTTGGGGGGGGGGGATCTATCGCATCCCACAACTGTCCCAGACTATGTTTGGAATATTTATTTCTTGCACAGAAGGACAAGTTGACCAATAGAATAAGTCAACTTTTGCACCCTAGGGGATAGTAGATTGACAGGCTAGTGCTTTTGCTGTTCGTTAGGCCTACTCATCTTTTTGGCTGACGAAAAATAAATGTGGACATCTTCAATATGAACCTCTGGAATTCGATAAGTTGCATCTCCGATGTGTCTGTCTTCACTTGTAGCCTACTTCAGAGCTAAGATGTGAGAAGGGCCTGATCACCTGACTGGGATTGGCTAATAAAAATGTAGATATCTAAGAGAGCCATGTCAGTGAGAGGTGCTTCGGAGTAAGCAGCAAGAGAAGGGAATTCAAATGATTATATTCAGCCCAAGGGCACAATAGCCACTGGCCGTAAAAGGAATGACTTTCTTTTAGGGGGCATTACTGCCACACAAGGGGGATGCAGCCAGGAAATGTGAGGCATTATCAAGTGCTTGTCAAAATGTGAATGAGAGGCAGATGAAGTGTGTACAGCATGCGCAAACAAACAAAGCACTAATGTTGGGCGATTAGGCCTGGCTCGCATTCGGCATTCTAATTCATCCCAAAGGTGTTCGATGGGGTTGAGGTCAGGGCTCTGTGCAGGCCTGTCAAGTTCTTCCACACTGATCTCGACAAACCATTTCTGTATGGACCTCGCTTTGTGCACAGAGGAATTGTCATACTGAAAGAGAAAAGGGCCTTTCCCAAACTGTTGCCACAAAGTTGAAAGCACAAAATCAAATCAAATCAACATTTATTTGTCACATGCACCTAATACAACAGGTGTAGACCTTACAGTGAAATGCTTACTTACATGCTTTAACCAACAGGGCAATTTTTAAGTAAAAAAAAGGTATAAGGTGAACAATAGATAAGTAAAGAAATGAAAACAACAGTAAAAAAGACAGTGACAAATAACAGTAGCTGACAGTAGCCTACAATCATCGAGAATGTCATTATATATTGTAACGTTAAGATTTCCCTTCACTGGAAGAAACGGTTTTAGCTCGGACCATGAAAAACATCCCCAGACATCTATTCCTCCTCCACCAAAATGTACATTTGGCGCTATGCTTTCTCCTGGCATCCACCAACCCATATTCATCTGTCGGACAACCAGATGGTGAAGCGTGATTCATCACTCCAGAGAACGTGTTTCCTTTGCTCCAGAGTCCAATGGCGGCGAGCATTACACCACTCCAGCCGACACTTGGCATTGCGCATGGTGATCCATGGAAACCCATTTCATGAGTCTGTCGACGAACAGTTATTGTGCTGATGTTGCTTCCAAAGGCAGTTTGGAACTCGGTAGTGAATGTTGCAACCGAGAACAGACAATGTTTACACACTATATGCTTCAGCACTCGGTGGTCTCGTTCTGTGCGGCCTACCACTTCGCGGCTGAGCCGTTATTGCTCCTATACATTTCCACTTCACAATAACAGAAAATTCAACAAACTGACTTGATAGAAAGGTAGCATTCTATGACAGTGCCACGTTGAAAGTCACTGAACTCTTCAGTAAGGACATTCTACTGCTAATGTTTGTCTATGAAGATTGCATGGCTGTGCGCTCAATTTTATACACCTGTCAGCATACTTTTGAGTATATAGTGTATGTCCATTGTGCTGCACACAATTTAAACTTACTCTTGAATGATACATGCCAAGATATACCAGAGATAAGGGTCTGTTGATATTGCAACAACACAACTCAAATGCCGGTTCACCAGTATGAACAAAATCACAAACAGCTTTTCTTGTTCAAGCCCTAAAGAACTATTTTCTGCTAAAGATGCTAATCTGTTTGAATCTGCCAATATATTAGCTGTCCAGTTTTCAGACGACCTGTCCCCAGAGCTTCCTATACAGTCTCTCTCTTTCCATAACGTGTTGAGCCAGGCAACTAAGGAGGAGAGGCTCAATTAAAGATATTATAGAACTGCTGCATTTGAAGCAGCACTCCCTTCTACCCAGTTTCCCTGATGTTGCTACGGCAATCAAGCTGTTTTTACCATCCCTATAACTGTCGCTTCTGCGGGGAGATCATTTTCTAAACTAAAACTCGTAAAGAACTACCATAGAAGCATTAGGTTCTCAGGTCTGATATGCAGTTTTGAACACCTGAGTAAGCTTCACTCATTGCATTTGCGCCGTCATAGCCTTGACCACGACATTTGTTCACTGATATCCCTCATACGTTCCTTTTCTTTTTTACTTTTTCTGTCACATTCCTGAACCACAAGAAACAAACACTTAGCTTCCTAGTACATATGGAAATTAAAAAGGTTTATGAATACATTTTGGGAGGGTTACTGTCAAAATGATTTATTAAATACAAAAAAATAGACTTCGGTGACAGGCGCATGGGCTCCCAGATCTAGTGGGGCCTGCGGTGGTGTCCGGTACACCAGTGATGTGTGTTATGATCCCATGTGCCGTGTTGTAATTTGGATGTAATATCCCAGGCATGTTAGTGCATTATATTGAGATGTGTAATTTCCAACAGTCAGAATGACACCCTCATTAAATTTGCAATTGAACAGGTAAAGCAGTATGCTTAGATATCCTATGCAGTAAAATATACATAGTCTTAACAGAAGTATCCATGATGGTTATGGCTCTAGATTGCTTGATTCCGGTGTTTGAAAAAGGTAAAAGGCTAAATTCTCCACCCCCCCCCCCTCTATCCTCATGTCTTCGTGCCCCCTCTAAAATAATAGGTGCATGCCGCCCCTGGTTACTATGCTGTAAGCCTATACCTCCACAGCAAAACCCCCCCACCGGCTCCACCACACCAGGGTCTGTCTCAAAGATACGCCACATTTGTCCGACGTCTATCATTGTCTCTATGAATCATACCACCGCCATGGTTCCTTGTTAAACTCTCAGCGCCCGTTAATTAAGTCTGCGATAACTTTATGAAATTCAAGAGGGTCCATGCTATTCAGACCTTGTTTAATTCCCTGCAGCACAGCAGACAATTACTACAGTATCACACCCTGAGTCAATGGAGTATTACTAGTATAGAAGAGCAGATTGCGTCACTCTGGACTGATTTCTACACATTGTTTCTACACCATTTCAGCTGCGCTCAGTGCTTTAAACAGCTGTATGGTACATGATGCCCCCTGTGTTACTAACTCGGTCATTCATGCCTTGTCAGTTAATGCTGTCATGTTGCTACCCTTGACTAGGCAGTGGCATTATGCTTCAATAATCCCAGCCATTATAACTACACAAAAAATATATCCTCTGGATTGAATACGGTCGGCTGCACAGATAAAAAGGTCTCCTTTAGTCTGTGGATAAATGTTAAAACATTGCCTCTCATTTAGACGCAAACCGTGAAGAGGTATCTTTTTTCTGTTTTCTGTGTTGTCTATGAAATTAGGGCAAGGTGGGTGAGGGGGGGTTCATAGCAACTGTATTAGCAGTTTCTTTCATGGGGAGATGTCAGATGAATGTGTCATGCTTGAAGGAAAACATTTGCAGTTTTTTTTCTGTCCACGGTGTTCCTGTTACAGGTGCTACTGACTGATTGGCCTAGTGTGTATGAACATGTGTATGAACATGTGATTTGTTGATGAAGATACGAGATGTTCATAGGAAACAAATGAAGTGCATAAAAATACAATTTCCTTATGCCAGCTTAGTAAAGTATAGCTTTGGGGCTATACTCCAGTCTCAGTAATATGTTAGAGTAATACATGATCTTATTTCTAATTCTAAAATATATACACCTCTCCCGGTGTATATAAAGGACAGAGAGAGGCTATCCTATTAGACTCTGCCTGAATAGACTGCCATTAGACCTGTGACACACACTCACAGTCTTGGGGAGAACGAGACAAACGTAAGCATGCACAAGCACACACAGCTTCCCCAACCTCCCTAGTCTTGCGGAAAAGAGCATCCTAAAACATCACTACCCCTCTGCAAAGCGAGATAGCCCACACAATCACCACATCATCAAACATAATTTTTAGTATCACTAAATACAACCACAGCATTGTCTATGTTGAGAACAGTGATTTGTCTGATTTGTCCTCTTTGCTGAATCCATCATGACTTTGTTGCCAAATGACAACAGTTACTGTAGGATGGTGAAATAATGGATCATAACAACAGTCATTATCATTAGGAATAAGATCATTAAACCAACTGCTCGATGCAAATTAATGTTCATTAACCTCTTACAGTGGCTGTAGGGGTAGACATAGACACAGTTACTGTGTAATGGTCTCCAAAATAGAGACAAATCCTTGAGTAATGGAATTAATTCTTGGCAGGGGAAGATGAAAATACCTTTGATGTTGGCGAAACAATGTGAGATTTTATTTGCTAAGTTTTCTCTTTTAGCCAAAGTTTTTGCAATAATTTTTTATTATTGTACAATATGAAAGTATCAATGTGCGTTGCTATAGAATAGAACTGTATTTCAATTGCTACCACCTAATACATTTCCCTTTAGAGAGAAGCAGATGCCATTCCAGATTATAGACATGAAATATTCAAATGCATATTTTAAAGATGATTATACTGCATCCTATTTTGATTCATTTGAATTTCTCACCTCACTGAGGTGTGATTAATTTCAGAAGCAATTCCCACTTCTCCTAGTCAGATAAGGACACTGCTGCTGTGTTATTCACAAGGCTTGGAGAGAGCTTCAAGTTCCTCAGCATGCACATCCTTGATGACTTGAAATGGTACATTCACACAGACAGTGTGGTGAAGAAGGCGCAACAGCGCCTCTTTAACCTCAGTAGGCTGAAGAAATTTGGCTTGGCCACTAATATCTTCACAAACTTCTACAGATGCACCATTGAGAGCATCCTGTCGGGCTATATCATCGCCTGATATGGCAATTGCACCTTCCACAATCACAGGGCTCTCCAGAGGGTGGTGCGGTCAGCCTCACGCATCACTGGGGTCACGCTGCCTGCCCTCCAGGACATCTACAGAACCCAGTGTCACTGGAAGGCCAAGAAGATCATCAAGGACCTCAACCCCGCAACAATCTAGAAGGCGGAGAGAGACAGGTGCATCAAATCTGCGACGACGAGACTGAAAAACAGCTTCTATCTCCAGGCCATCAGACTGTTAAATAGTGACTACTAGCTGGCCTTTGCCCAGTACCCTGCCCTAAACCTTAGTCACTGTTACTAGACGGCTACCCCCCAGTACTCTACCCTGAACCTTAGAGACTGCTGCCCTACGTACAGTTGAAGTCGTAAGTTTACATACACCTTAGCCAAATACATTTAAACTCAGTTTTTCACAGTTCCTGACATTTAATCATAGTAAAAAAAAATCCCTGTCTTCGGTCAGTTAGGATCACCACTTTATTTTAAGAATGTGAAATGTCAGAATAATAGTAGAAATAATGATTTAGTTCAGCTTTTATTTCTTTCATCACATTCCCAGTGGGTCAGTAGTTTACATACACTCAATTAGTATTTGGTAGCATGGCCTTTAAATTGTTTAACTTGGGTCAAACGTTTCCGGCAGTCTTCAACAAGCTTCCCACAATAATCTGGGTGAATTTTGGCCCATTCCTCCTGACAGCACTGGTGTAACTGAGTCAGGTTGTAGGCCTCCTTGCTCGCACACACTTTTTCAGTTCTGCCCACAAATTTTCTATAGGATTGAGGTCAGGGCTTTGTGATGGCCACTCCAATTCCTTGACTTTGTTGTCCTTAAGCCACTTTGCCACAAATTTGGAGGTATGCTTGGGGTCATTGTCCATTTGGAAGACCCATTTGTGACCAAGCTTTAACTTCCTGACTGATGTATTGAGATGTTGCTTCAATATATGCACATAATTGTCCTTTCCTCATGATGCCATCTATTTTGTGAAGTGCACCAGTCCTTTTGGCAGCAAAGCACCTGCACAACATGATGCTGCCACCCTCATGCTTCACGGTTGGGATGGTGTCTTCGGCTTGCAAGTCTCCCCCTTTTTCCTCCAAACATAATGATGGTCATTATGGCCAAACAGTTCTATTTTTGTTTCATCAGACCAGAGGACATTTCTCCAAAAAGTACAATGTCCCCATGTGCAGTTGTAAACCGTAGTCTGGCTTCTTTATGGCGGTTTTGGAGCAGTGACGTCTTCCTTGGAGCAGCGGCGGCCTTTCAGGTTATGTGAATAAAGGACTCATTTTACTGTGGCTATAGATACTTTTGTACCTGTTTCCTCCAGCATCTTCACAAGGTCCTTTGCTGTTGTTCTGGGATTGATTTTTACTTTTCGCACCAAAGTACGCTCATCTCTAGGAGACAGAAGGCATCTCCTTCCTGAGTAGTATGACGGCTGCGTGGTCCCATGGTGTTTATACTTGCGTACTATTGTTTGTACAGATGAACGTGGTAACTTCAGGCTTTTGGAAATTGCTCCCAAGGATGAACCAGACTTGTGGAGGTCTACAATTGTTTTTCGGAGATCTTGGCTGATTTCTTTTGATTGTCCCATGATGTCAAGAAAAGAGGCACTGAGTTTGAAGGCAGGCCTTGAAATACATCCACAGAAACACCTCCAATTGACTCAAATTAACAATTAGCCTATCAGAAGCTTCTTAAGCCATGACATAATTTTCTGGAATTTTCCAAGCTGTTTAAAGGCACAGTCAACTTAGTGTATGTACACTTCTGCCCCAGTGAACTTGTGATACAGTGAATTATAAGTGAAATAATCTGTTTGTAAACAACTGTTGGAAAGATTACTTGTGTCATGCACAAAGTAGCATGTCCTAACCGACTTGCCAAAACTATAGTTTGTTACCAAGACATTTGTGGAGTGGTTGTAAACTTCCGACTTCAACTGTACATAGTCATTGAACACTGGTCACTTTAATAATGTTTACATACCGTTTTACCCACTTCATAAGTATATACTGTATTCTAGTCATGGATCACCATATATAACTACTGCTGTACACACCTTTTCTATTCATATACTGTTCATACTGTCTATACATACCATTATACGGTATATACACTGAGTGTACAAAGCATAAGAAACATTAGGAACCTTCCTAATATTGAGTTGCACCTAGGCCTGTTGCAGTGACCTTATTACACCCACACTGGCAGTGATGAGTCATGACCACAGTAAAATTCCACGGTAATCTCCTTTTATGTACTCTGGACATGCTTTCGTAATACCCAACTTGCTAATGACCATCGGTTCTAATGGCCTGGTACTCAGGGCTCTATTGTCCCTCCATCAAGTCCTAATGGCTTGGTACTCAGGGCTCTATTGTCCCTCTAACCACTATGGCAGCAATGCAAATGCAATCAAAAATCACATAAAACACTTATCATCAAAACAGTTTGTGCTTTTAAAACTCACCTCACTGTGATTGATACATTTGAAGAAAGAAGTGCAGAATACAGGTTGAATCTGAGTGGAAAACATGGTTGTTGTTTCAAAGCCTAACACCACGAAATGGAGAGCACTTTCTAAGGTGATGATTCATTCAAAACACCCATAATGGGTCTAGCCTACATAATTAAACTTATTCTGGTTATCACCTTTGATTGTGGACTGTATTACTATGCATACTGGATGGACTGGTTACCTTATGCTATGCTTCATTCTTTCTATCAATGAGTATAGTAAAGAACATACACTGAGTGTACAAAACTTTAAGAACACCTGCTCTTTCCGTGACATAGACTGACCAGGTCAATCCATGTGAAAGCTATGATCCCTTTTTGAGGTGAGCTGTTAAATCCTCTTCAACCTGTGTAGATTAAGAGGAGGAGACCGGTTAAAGAAGGATTTGTAAGCCTTGAAACAATTGAGACATGGATTGTGTATGTGTGCCATTCAGAGGGTGAATGGGCAAGACAAAAGATTGAAGTGCCTTTGAACGGGGTATGGTAGTAGGTGCTAAGCGCATCGGTTTGTGTCATGAAGTGCAATGCTGCAGGGTTTTTCACACTCAGCAGTTTCCTGTGTGCATGGTCCATCACCCAAAGGACATCTAGCCAACTTGACACAACTGTTGGAAGCATTAGAGTCAACATGGGCCAGCATCCCGGTGGAACGCTTTCGACACCTTGTAGAGTCCATGCCCCAACGAATTGAGGCTGTTCTAAGGGCAAAACGGGGGTTGGAACCAGTCCAGGGAACAGAACTGAAAACCGGGAACGAAAGTGACCCGTAATGTTCTGAACAGAACCTTTATTTTAAAGCATGGGAACCGGTTCATAGCGTTATTTTACTTTCCAGGTAATTTTCTAGTCTCACGAAAAAACAAAACACAGAGCCTTTGCAAAGCCCTCACTCTGTCACTCAGAAATGGATTCCAGTGTCTGAAAATCTTTGCCAGTGTGTGTGCGTGGTTAGGCTACTTGCCACTCCCCCCTCAGCTCTGCACCAGAATGTCCAAAGCTAGCTCAAAGAACATTCAAAGTTCCTCCATAGAGGCCGCTCCTCCTAGATACAATTCTGTGGACCTAATTCAGATAATGGATGTCATAACAAGATGCACAGCGCTTCAAACCTCCACCTCAACCCTCTCTCACTCTCTCCCCACCCAAGATTTCTGTCGCATCTTGCACCATAGGCTACACTTGTCTGTTCATCATGCATGTAAAGATCTAGTTTGCCTGTTCTATCCACACTGACTGGTTAAGTCATTAAATGTAAAAAAAACAAAACGGTTGATTTCACAAGTTAAAAAAGGAACAGAAAGGAATTATATAAATGGGTACTTTTTTTGGTTCGAACCGGTTCAGAACTTTCTTTTGCTGGTTCGAACTGTGGAATGAATGAAAAAATAATAATAATAAGAAGAGGAATTTTCGTTCCAATCCCAGCCTGTGGCCAATTCAGTTGTTTGGACATGATTTAGGAAGAATCACACCTGTCTATATACGGTCCCACAGTTGACAAGCAGGCCAGAATTCCGGAGTCGCCTCTTCACTGTTGACGTTGAGACTGGTGTTTTGCGGGTACAATTTTATACAGCTGCCAGTTGAGGACTTGTGAAGCTTATGTTTCTCAAACTAGACACTCAATGCACTTGCTCAGTTGTGTACCGGGGCCTCCCACTCCTCTTTCTATTCTGGTTAGGGCCAGTTTGCGCTGTTCTGTGAAGGGAGTAGTACACAGCTTTGTACGAGATCTTCAGTTTCTTGGCAATTTCTCGCATGGAATAGCCATTTCTCAGAACAAGAATAGACTGACGAGTTTCAGAAGAAAATTCTTTGTTCTAGCCATTTTGAGCCTGTAATCGACCCCACAAATGCTGATGCTCCAGATACTCAACTAGTCTAAAGAAGGCCATTTTTATTGCTTCTTTAATTAGCACAACAGTTTTCAGCTTTGCTAACATAATTGCAAAAGGTTTTTCTAATGATCAATTAGCCTTTTAAAACGATAAACTTGGATTAGCTAACACAACATGTCATTGATACACAGGAGTGATGGTTGCTGATAACGGGCCTCTGTACGCCTATGTAGATATTCCATTAAAAGTCAGCCGTTTCCAGCTAAAGGAATCATTTACAACATTATCAATGTCTACACTGTATTTCTGATAAATGTTCTGTTATTTTAACGGAAAAAGTGCTTTTCTTTCAAAAACAAGGACATTTCTAAGTGACCCCAAACTTTTGGACGGTAGTGTAGTGTATACAAAATACCAGTCAAAAGTTTGGACAAACCTACTCATTCAAGGGTTTTTCTTTATTTTTACTATTTTCTACATTGTAGAATAATAGTGATGACATCACAACTATGAAATAACACATATGGAATAATGTAGTAACCAAAAAAGTGAAAACATATTCTCTTCAAAGTAGCCACCATTTGCCTTGATGACAGCTTTGCACACTCTTGGGCTTCTCTCAACCATCTTCATGAGGAATTATTTTCCAACCATCTTTTCCAGTCTCTTGACAAGGTAGACACAATTCGAGCAAGGGTTGCCTTCCAGAGAGACATTAGAGATTGCAACATTCTCTGTTTCACGGAAACATGGCTCTCTCTGGATATGTTGTCGGAATCGGTTCAGCCACCGGGCTTCTCCATGCATCGCGCCAACAGAGATAAACACCTCTCTGGGAAGAGGAAGGGCAGGGGTCTATGCTTTATGATTAACGACTCATAGGGCAATCATAACAACATACAGGAACTCTTGTCCTTCTGCTCACCCGACCTAGAATTCCTTACAATCAAATGCCGGCCATTTTACCGACCAAGGGAATTCTCGTCAGTTACAGTCACATCTTGCTCGTTCCGTCTTATAGGCAGAAACTCAAACAGGATGTTCCAGTGACGAGAACCATTCAATGCTGGTCAGACCAATCAGAAGCCATGGTTCAAGATTGTTTTGATCATGCGGACTGGAATATGTTCTGGTCAGCCTCTGAGAACAACATTGACCTATACACTGACTTGGTGAGTGTGTTTATTAAGAAGTGCATTGGACATGTTGTACCCACTGTTACTATTAAAACCTACCCTCACCAGAAACCGTGGATGGATGGCGGCATTCGCTGAATTTAAACATTGTAGTTATTCCCTCCGCATGGCAATCATACAAGCAAAATTCCGGTACAAGGTGGACAAGGTGGAGTCGCAATTCAACCGCTCAGACACAAACTATGTGGCAGGGTCTACAGGAATTCACGGACTACAAAAACAAAAACAGTCACATCACGGACACTAACTAAACACCTTCTTTGCCCGCTTTGAGGATAGTACAGTGCCACCATTGCAGCTCGCTAATAAGGACTGCGTCCCCCCATCTCCTTCTCCGTAGCTGATGTGAGTAAAACATTTCAACTTGTTAACCCTCGCAAGGCTGCTGGCCCAGACGGCATCCCTAGCCAAGTCCTCAGAGCATGCGCAGACCAGCTGGCTGGTGTGTTTACAGACATATTCAATTGACTCCCAATCCCAGTCTGTTGTCCACACATGCTTCAAGATGACTACCATTGTTCCTGTACCCAAGACGGCAAAGATAACTGAACGAAATGACTAACGCCCCGTAGCACTTACTTCTGTCATCATGAAGTGTTTTGAGAGACTAGTCAAGGATCATATCGCCAACACCTTACCCGGCAACCCTAGACCCACTTCAGTTTGCAAAGCGCCCCAACAGGTCTACAGATCAAGCAATCTGTTTGCAATTACAGAGATCATACGTATTCTGTAGTTCTTGACCAGGTTTGCACACACTGCAGCAGGGATTTTGGACAACTCCTCCATACAGACCATCTCCAGATCCTTCAGGTTTCGGGGCTGTCGCTGGGCAATACGGACTTTCAGCTCCCTCCAAAGACTTTCTATTGGGTTCAGGTCTGGAGACTGGCTAGGCCACTCTAGGACCTTGAGATGCTTCTTCCGGAGCCACTTCTTAGTTGCCCTGGCTGTGTGTTTCAGGTCGTTGTCATGCTGGAAGACCCAGGCACGACCCATCTTCAATGCTCTTACTGAGGGAAGGAGGTTGTTGGCCAAGATCTCGCGATACATGGCCCCATCCATCCTCCCCTCAATACGATGCTGTCGTCCTGTCCCCTTTGCAGAAAAGCATCCCCAAAGAATGATGTTTCCACCTCCATGCTTCACGGTTGGGATGGTGTTCTTGGGGTTGTACTCATCCTTCTTCTTCCTCCAAACACGGCGAGTGGAGTTAAGACCAAAAAGCTCTATTTTTGTCTCATCAGACCACATGACCTTCTCCCATTCCTCCTCTGGATCATCCAGATGGTCATTGGCAAACTTCAGACGGGCCTGGACATGTGCTGGCTTGGGCAGGGGGACCTTGCGTGCGCTGCAGGATTTTAATCCATGACGGCGTAGTGTGTTACTAATGGTTTTCTTTGAGACTGTGGTCCCAGCTCTCATCAGGTCATTGACCAGGTCCTGCCGTGTAGTTCTGGGCTGATCCCTCACATTCCTCATGATCATTGATGCCCCACGAGGTGAGATCTTGCATGGAGTCCCAGACCGAGGGTGATTGACCGTCATCTTGAACTTCTTCAATTTTCTAATAATTGAGCCAACAGTTGTTGCCTCCTCACCAAGCTGCTTGCCTATTGTCCTATAGCGCATCCCAGCCTTGTGCAGGTCTACAATTTTATCCCTGATGTACTTACACAGCTCTCTGGTCTTGGCCATTGTGGAAAGGTTGGAGTCTGTTTGATCGAGTGTGTGGACAGGTGTCTTTTATACAGGTAATGAGTTCAAACAGGTGCAGTTAATACAGGTAATGAGTGGAGAACAGGAGGGCTTCTTAAAGAAAAACTAACAGATCTGTGAGAGCCGGAATTCTTACTGGTTGGTAGGTGATCAAATACATGCAATAAAATGCAAATGAATTACTTAAAAATCATACAATGTGATTTTCTGGATTTTTGTTTTAGATTCCGTCTTTCACAGTTGAAGTGTACCTATGATTCCTATTTGCCTACCTCCTCATGCCTTTTGCACACAATGTATATAGACTCCCCTTTTTTCTACTGTGTTATTGACTAGTTAATTGTTTACTCCATGTGTAACTCTGTGTTGTCTGTTCATACTGCTATGCTTTATCTTGGCCAGGTCGCAGTTGCAAATGAGAACTTGTTCTCAACTAGCCTACCTGGTTAAATAAAGGTGAAATAAAAAATAAAAAAATATGATAAAAAATACAGACCTCTACATGCTTTGTAAGTAGGAGAACCTGCAAAGTCGGCATTGTATCAAATACTTGTTCTCCCCACTGAATATATGCGAAAGTATTCACCCCCTTTGGCATTTTTCCTATTTTGTTGCCTTACAACCTGGAATTAAAATAGATTTTTTGGGGGGGTTTGTATCATTTGATGTACACAACATGTCTACCTCTTGGAAATATTTTGTATTGTGAAACAAACAAGAAATAAGACAAAAGAACTTGAGCGTGGAAGTCTCTTGGGGTATGTTTCTATAAGCTTGGCACATCTAGCCACTTGGATTTTTGCCCATTATTCAAGGCAAAACTGCTCCAGCTCCTTCAAGTTGGATGGTTTCCGCTCGTGACCAGCAATCCTTAAGTCATACCACAGATTCTCAATTGGATTGAGGTCTGGGCTTTGACTAGGCCATTCCTAGACATTTAAATGTTTCCTCTTAAACCACTCAACTGTTGCTTTAGCAATATGCTTAGGGTCATTGTCCTGCTGGAAGGTAAACCTCTGTCCCAGTCTCAAATCTCAGGAAGACTGAAACAGGTTTCCCTCAAGAATTTCCCTGTATTTAGCATCATCCATTATTCCTTCAATTCTGACCAGTTTCCCAGTCACCGCTGATGAAAAACTTCCCCACAGCATGATGCTACCAACACCATGCTTCACTGTGGGAATGGTGTTCTCAGGGTATTGAGAGGTGTTGGGTTTGCACCAGACATTACATTTTCCTTGATGGCCAAAAAGCTCATTTTGAGTCTCATCTGACCAGAGTACCTTCTTCCATATGTTTGAGGAGTCTCCCACATGACTTTTGGCGAACACCAAACATGTTTGCTTATTCTTTTCTTTAACTTCACTAGGGTAGGGGCAGCATTATGAATTTTGGATGAAAAGCGTGCCCAAATTAAACTGCCTGCTACTCAGGCCCAGAAGATAGGATATGCATATAATTACTAGATTTGGATAGAAAACACTATTAAGTTTCCAAAACTGTTAAAATAATGTCTGTGGGTATAACAGAACTGATATGGCAGGTGAAAGCCCGAGGAAAATCCAACCAGGATGTAGTATTACTTTTAAAGGCTGTTTTTCCATTGAAAGCCTATCCACCATACAAAGACTTAGTACACAGTTCCCGAGCTCTGTGACTTCCTCTACATGTGGCCAGTCTTTAGGCATTGTTTCAGGCTTTTACTCTGAAAAATGAGGGAGATACACCACTTTCAATCAGTGGCCAGTGGAAATGTCCATTCATCAGCCATGCTCCCAATCGGGAATGCGCCTTTCTTGTTTCTCCTTTCCTATTGACGAAGCTTTTGTCCAGTTGAAATATGATTGATTATGACAAAAACAACTGGAGGATTGATTTTAAACATCGTTTGACATGTTTCTACTAACTTTTATTGTACTTTATAAAAACTTTTTGTCTGGACTTATTAGTGCACGCGCCTTAAGCATTCGGATTACTGGACAAAACGCGCAAACAAAAAGGAGGTATTTGGTCATAAAGAGGGGACATTATCAAACAAAATTAACATTTATTGTCTAACATGGAGACCTGGGAGTGCCACCAGATGAAGATCATCAACGGTAAGTGATTAATTTTAATGTTATTTCTGTCTTTTATCACACTCTCCTTGGCTGGAAAATGGCTGTATGGGTTTCTCTGGCTAGGTGCAGACCTAACATAATCGCAAAGTGTGCTTTCTCCGTAAAGCCTTTTTGAAATCTGACACAGCGGTTGCATTAAGGAGAAGTTTATCTTTATTCGTATGTTTAACACTTGTATCGGTTATCAATGTTTATGATGTGTATTTCTGTAATTTGATGTGGCTCTCTGCACTTTCACCGAATGTTTGTTTAAGACAATGCATTTCTGACCATAACGTGCCAGTGAAAACTGAGATTTTTGGATATAAATATGAACTTTATCGAACAAAACATACATGTATTGTGTAACATGAAGTCTTATGAGTGCCATCTGATGAAGATCATCAAAGGTTAGTGATTAATTTGATCTCTATTTCTGCTTTTTGTGACTCCTCTCTTTGGCTGGAAAAATGGCTGTATGGTTTTCTGTGACTAGGTGCTGACCTAACATAATCGCATGGTGTGCTTTTGCAGTAAAGCCTTTTTGAAATCGGACACTGTGGTTGGATTTACAATAAGATTATCTTTAAAATGGCGGATAATACTTGTATGTTTGAGGAATTTTAATTATGGGATTTCTGTTGTTTTGAATTTGGCGCCCTGCAATTTCACTGGCTGTTGTCGAGGTGGGACACTACCAGAGAGATTAAGCAATGGCTTTTTTCTGACCACTCTTCCATAAAGCCCAGTTCTGTGGAATGTACCACACGGCTTAAAGTGGTCCTATAGACAGATACTCCAATCTCCGCTGTGGAGCTTTACAGCTCCTTCAGTGTTATCTTTGGTCTCTTTGTTGCCTTTCTGATTAGTGCCCTCCTTGCCTGGTCTGTGAGTTTTGGTGGGCGGCCCTCTCTTGGCAGGTTTATTGTGGTGCCATATTCTTTCCATTTTTTAAGAACGTATTTAATGATGTTCCGTGGGATGTTCAAAGTTTCTGATCTTTTTTTATAACCCAACCCTGATCTGCACTTCTCCACAACTTTGTCCCTGACCTGTTTGGAGAGCTCCTTGGTCTTCATGGTGCCACTTGCTTGGTGGTACCCCTTGTTGCAGACTCTGGAGCCTTTCAGAACAGGTGTATATATACTGAGATCATGTGACAAATCATGTGACACTTAGATTGCACACATGTGGACTTTATTTAACTAATTATGTGACTTCTGAAGGTAATTGGTTGCACCAGATGTTATTTAGGGGCGTTGTAGCAAAGGGGGTGAATACTTATGCATGCACCGCTTTTCCGTTTTTTATTTCACCAATTTGGACTATTTTGTGTATGTCCATTACATGAAATCCAAATAAAAATCTATTTAAATTACAGGTTGTAATGCAACAAAATAGGAAAAACGCCAAGGGGGGATGAATACTTTTGCAAGGCACTGTACATATATATTGAGTGTACTAAACATTAAGAACACCTTCCTAATATTAAGTTGCACCCCACCTCCCCTCACTTTTTTCCCTCAGAACAACCTCTTTTGTCGGGGCATGGACTCTACAAAGTGTCGAAAGCATTACACAGTGATTCTGGCCCATGTTGACGCAACGCTTCCCACAGTTGTGTTAAGTTGGTTGGATGTCCTTTGGGTGGTGGACCATTCTTGACACAAAGGAAACTGTTGAGCATGAAAAACCCAGCAGCGTTGCAGTTCTTGACACAACTGGTGTATCTGGCACCTACTACCATACCCCATTCAAAGGCACTTAAATGTTTTGTCTTGCCCATTCACCCTCAGGTACACAGACCCGCGAGCAACTGCAGCCCCTCATGATGAGTTCAGATTTGCGGCCCCTTCCCCCATCAAAATTGCCTTAGGCCCTGCCCTCTCACACATTCCTACACACGGTCCTCCCGAAAAAGCCTTGAATAAGCATCATTTCACATGCAGTACAGTGCAGTGTTTACTTTCAGTGTAGAAGGAAAATTATCAAATAATTCAGATAATTTTACAGACTGTTTTTAACGGTTTTTAACGGTATCTGTATTCATGAAGTACAACCTTGTGCGGAGTGCTGGGTCACTGGCATGGCCCAATCATTAATATTGAATGGTTGGCTCCTGAGGTTTTGGCTTCAAGGCAATGATAAGGTCATGAACCCTACATGAAGTACACCCCTCTGAGAGCTCTGATGGTGGGGACCCTCCAGGAGACATACAAACACGCACATATACAAACACTGATTCATGCAGACACATGCGCACGTGAACATGCACACACAGGAAGCAGGGAGAGGGTGTAGATGTGTTCCGTGTGGTGTTATTCGTATGGTAGACCTTCCATTTACAGTATTTCTTTAAATCACTTTGATATGTGAATCTTCTAAACTCAGCACAAAACTCCAAACTGATAACACTTTTAACATAGCCATTCAAAACCTTTCATTTTGCTTGTAGATATCATTCACCATACAAGCATTGGTCCAAAATATACGTTTACTGTGAAATACAATGAGTTGTAACGTATACGCAGGGAGTCAGGAAGCAGGTGCAGAAGGTGAGTTTAATAATGAAACGGTACAGAAGAACAAACATGAGAAGCATACTGAAGTGAGAGAAAACAATACTGCCTGATTACTGAGGCTGCTGAGGGCTAAATGAAGGGAGAGTAATCAGGGTGGTGATGAAGTCCAGGTGTGCTTAACGATGGGGAGCAGGTGTGTGCAATGATCTTTGGCAGGTGTGTACATTGTGGGATGCCAGGACCGGTGGTTAGTAGACTGCCGACATCGAGCACTGGAGGGAGGGAGCAGGAGTAGGTGTGACATGAGTAATCTTTTATCCTGAAAAACTCCTGAGTCCTTAACAAATACAAGCATACCCATAACATGATCCAGCCACCACTATGCTTGAAAATATGGAGGGTGGTACACAGTAATGTGCTGTATTGGATTTTCCCCAAACATAACACTTGTATTCAGGACAAAAAGTGAATTGCTTTGTCACATTTTTGCAGTATTACTTCAGTGCCTTGTTGCAAACAGGATGTATGTTTTGGAATATTTGTATTCGGTACAGGGTTCTCTCTTTTCACTCTGCCAATTATGTTAGTATTGTGGAGTAACTAAACTCAGCAAAAAAAATAAACTTCCCTTTTTCAGGACCCTGTCTTTCAAAGATAATTCGTAAAAATCTAAATAACTTCACAGATCTTCAGTGTTTAAACCCTTCATTGTTTAAGGGTTTAAACACTGTTTCCCATGCTTGTTCAATGAACCATAAACAATTAATGAACATGCACCCGTGGAACGGTTGTTAAGACACTAATAGCTTACAGACGGTAAGCAATTAAGGTCACAGTTATGAAAATTTAGGACACTAAAGAGGCCTTTCTACAGGCTCTGAAAAACACCTAAAGAAAGATGCCCAGGGTCCCTGCTCATCTGCTTGAACATGACTTAGGCAGGCTGCAAGGAGGTATGAGGACTGCAGATGTGGCCAGGGCAATAAATTGCAATGTCTGTACTGTAAGACGCCTAAGACAGTTCTACAGGGAGACAGGATGGACAGCTGATGGTCCTCGCAGTTGCAGACCACGTGTAACAACACCTGCACAGGATCGGTAAATCCGAACATCACACCTGCGGTGACAGGTACAGGATGGCAACAACAACTGCCCGAGTTACACCAGGTGGAGGGTCCGTCATGGTCTGGGGCGGTGTGTCACAGCATCATCGGACTGAGCTTGTTGTCATTGCATGGTATCTGAATGCTGTGCATTACAGGGAAGACATCCTCCTCCCTCATGTGGTAACCTTCCTGCAGGCTCATCCTGACATGACCGTCCAGCATGACAATGCTAACAGCCATACTGCTCATTCACGAATAGCCCGGATCTCAATCCCATTGAGCACATCTGGGACATGTTGGATCGGAGGGTGAGGGCTAAGGCCATTTCCCCCAGAAATGTTGGGATCTTGCAGGTGCCTTGGTGGAAGAGTGGGTTAACATCTCACAGCAAGATCTGGCAAATGTGGTGCAGTCCATGAGGAGGAGATGCACTGCAGTACTTAATGCAGCTGGTGGTCACACCAGATACTGACAGAAACTTTTGATTTTTGTTCAGTTTATTTCTCAGTTGTTGAATCTTGTCATGTTCATACAAATATTTACACATGTTAAGTTTGCTGAAAATAAACACAGTTGACAGTGAGAGGACGTTTCTTTTTTTGCTGAGTTTACAATGTTGGTTATCCATCCTTAGTTTTCTCCTATCAAAGCCATTAATCGCTGTAACTGTTTGAAAGTCACCATTGGCCTCATGGTGAAATCCCTGAGCGGTTTCCCTTCTCTGCTGGAACTTAGTTAGGGAGGACACATGTATCTTTGTAGTTACTTGTAGTTACTTGGTGTATTGATACACCATCCAAAGTTTAATAGCTTTAATTAATAACTTCACCATGCTCAAATGTCTGCTTAAAAAAAAAAAACGATCTACCAATAGGTGCCCTTCTTTGCAAGGCATTGAAAAACCTCCCTGGTCTTTGTGGTTGAATCTGTGTTTGAAAATCACTGCTTGACTGAGGGACCTTCCAGATCATTTTATGTGTGGGGTACAGAGATGAGGTAGTCATTCAAAATCATGTTAAACGCTATTATTGCACACAGAGTGAGTCCATGCAACGTATTAGAAGGGCATATATTTATTCATCACTGCCACAGTTGTTATTATGTATATAAAGGAAAGGGAAGGGAAAGGGGGAGACCTAGTCAGTTGTACAACTGAATGCATTCAACTGAAATGTGTCTTCCACATTTAACACCATTTCTATTGTTGTCTTTATAACGTTTTCATATTTTGTTTCTCACGTTTCTCCTGCGTGTTGGAGCTCGAAGCCTAAGATGTTCACTGTACCCTGCAATCACACCTGGAACCCTGTACATGTGAGTGTTAAACAGTAACAGTAGTAAAGCCTGCCTCAGCAACTTTATTTAGGATGTTTACTGTATAGGGGATGCATTTCATTCTTGTTTTGGACTTTCTGGATTATTTGCGTATTGGTATTGTGTTGATATTGTATTACTGCACTGTATGAGTTAGAAACACAAGCATTTCGCTGCACCTGCTGTAACATTTTCTAATCTGTGTATGCGACCAATAAACGTTGATTTGATTTGTTACATACAGTACATCCCTGATCTTGTCAATATCATCATCACCGTAGTACATTTGACTATATATATCATACTTTTTGTGTTTCTAATTTGCAGTCATACGGTTTCGTTATGTAGTTCTCAGAATCTGTAATAGACAAGCCAGTTCACATGTAAAATCTTTATTTTCACCAAACGTTTAAGCGACAATCAATGAAGATCATTCGGATGATGTAATAGTAAAAACATCTTGTAAAATAAATAAATAAGAGCATCATATCAAAGGTAATGTGAGAATTGCATTGTGAATGGCAATTACTTCATATGAACATGTATTGCAATATGAAACATGTATTTCTAGATTAAACACTCAGTGGTGTTGTGGTGACTGGAAAAGTGGCTGTATAAGGCACCCTGTGTGAAAAATTATATGAGAAACAGTGACATACTGTTGGCCTAAATGGCCTAAAATGATAAATCCTGCATTGGTCTTTCACTGTCAGGCCTACCCAAGCTGTACTGTGCAAGCAGGCTAATAGTAGGCTTACTATTGAAACAGACAAATGAGGATGTCAACTGAAAATTGTAAGGAGCCCCATGATAGTCACACAGCTGAAACGCAGCATGACAATCTTACCATAACGATTCCCATAGCTGACTGTACAGTATGTGTTATCTCCTGATGGCACACAAAGGTAGGTATTATTATTCAATATTCAAATATTGTGTACTTGTATAAATGTTCCCACAAATGATGGTGTTGGCAAGATATTCTTGCTAAAGGTACAAAAATACACAGCAACACTTTATTTGGACTATTGTGAGGGGGAAATTATGTATTCACCTTATTTGTTTGGGATTAATAGTTAGTTATTATTGACTTAACTAATACTGTAGTAAGACATTTCTTTCCTTCATTCTGAGTGAACGAAGAGGAGTTTTTTTTAAGCTGGGGCTGGCAACTGATTAAGTGATGGCTAGGTAAAAACCTACAGCTGGCATTCCATAGATAAGTTGTGGTAGGTGTCACCGAGATAGAGATAGCCTGGAGGAACAGAACAAAGGCCTCAGTATTCCTAATCTTCCTGGCATCTGGGAGACAGCACCGGAGGCAGATGACCAGAGGATGAACCCAAAGTGGCTTATAATGCAAATAGGCATTTCAACACAAAAAAAACATATTGCTACAACAATTTCTACCTACAAACGAGCGATAATAAATTGTTTGGTTAAATTTCCTCTCACTTTATGTGTGTCAGCATTACATTCTATTAGCAGGATATCAGCCAGAGAATTGAGCTACAATAGCTTAATCTCCATCTCTTAACTGGATTATATCTCTCCTAGTCATCCCCACAGCTCATAATGCAGATCATGCAAAAAAACATACAAAAACAGGGAGACGACAGAAATAAGTCTACCATTGCATAAGTTGTTTGTCTGTTTCTAAATCTATTCGTTTTTATCACAGTACATCTCAATTATGTAATAGTGGGTATTTTTTCCATAAAATAATCTTTACTTTAATAGCCACTGGAGTGCATGCAATTATTGAGCTGAAATGCCTGCAATAATATTGTATTGGAAACCCTCATTTGATTGTACAGACACAGACTGTGTGCGTAGACTCTTGATTGGTCAAACTAAATCTTCCAACATCGCAACAACATTTGAATGATAACATGGAGGATGGCTTAATAATGATGATTTGGGGTGAATGATGAATGATACATTTCTCATGCAGTGTCTCTCAGTTGTGTCTGAAATTACACCCTGTTCCATTTATCGTGCACTACTTTGACCAGACCCACATTGGGAATAGGGTGTAATTTGTGATTTGTCCATTTCTACCATTGATCGGTAATCTCCTTGCAACCCAGACTCTAAGCACATTAGCCCATCTGAGGGACTAGTCAGCAACATCCCAGGGACCAGTGCCGGTCCTCGAACCGGGAGTTGAAAAACACTCAAGCTGGTGAATCTAAGTTCTAATTTATTTTACTAGCAATATGGATCTTTGCACTCATTCTCATTGTGTGCATAGTGCTTCTACAGTATATGAAGTCACTGAAAATGCCTGCAACCAACCCTCCTGTAGGACCCACAGCATGTGACACACGACAAGAGGATCAATAGAGCCACCACAGCGCTGTAGATATTTAACTTCGGTATGATGGATGAATCTGACAGAATAGGTCTGTTTGAACTGCATGACAGCACAGTATTCTCCATTCCGCCATCAGCAACTGCAGTGCAGAAAAACAGACAGTATGAGTAGGAATGGCGTTATTGACACTGTTAGACTGTCTCAGCTCAGAAAACCCAGCACTGTGTGTTTCAACCGGATACATAGGTCTTCTGTGAGTCATTAACAGTCTGGAGTGAGCTATGAGTAATTTATTAAACGAGTTAGAGAGATTTCTTCATGTGTAGAATTGAAAACAGATTTTCCAGCAAGCAGCTCTGAGGAGAGTTGAAGCCTGTTTTCAGCTCGAGAAGGGCCTTAGAAACTCCTCCATATCATCTGACAAGCTATGTGTGTGAACCCCTTTGAAGCTCGCTGGGAGCTCTGGAACAGAAGGAGCACACTTATGTTACTGAATCATTGTGTTGTTAGTGTTATCTTTACTCAGCTGACTGCAATTTCTCTGATGCATTTCTGCTACTTCGTAAATGCAAAATGGATTCACAGATCCTATCCACTTGTGATATTTGGCTTTGTAAACAAAGGACCTTCATGATTGTGTCCATGCTGAAAGACTAATGAAATGACACATTTTGTGAATAACAGAATAACACATTAGGGTGGATTGGAGTACCTCCATTTAAACAGCTTCACAGTCCAAGAGTCAGCTTAATCTGAGTGTGTGCAAGACCCCCATTATTATTGTGATGTATAAAATGTGAACATCCCATTTGAAAATATATTAAAGTTTACTATAGAATATTATAGTACTTACTATCAAATTATGTAGTAAACTATAGTATACAGTAAAATACTATACTGCACACTGAAGTATCCCTTGATTGTGTAGTGCTTATTCAGTATTCAGACCCCTTCCCCTTTTCACATTTTGTTACGTTACAGTCTTATTCTAAAATATATTAAATAAAAAATGTTCTTCATCCATTTACACACAATGGAAAAGGGAAAAAGGGAAAAAAAAAAAGGCACACACCTGTCTATATAAGGTCCCACAGGTGACAGTGCATGTCAGACCAAAAACCAAGCCAAGACAGGATTGTGTCGAGGCACAGATCTGAAGGTCACAAAGAACAAAGTGGCCTCCAACATTCTTAAATGGAAGAAGTGTGGAACCACCAAGACTCTTTCTAGAGCTGGCCATCGGGGGGAAATGGCTTTGGTCAGGGAGGTGACCAAGGACCCGATGGTCACTCTGACAGAGCTCCACAGTTACTCTATGGAGTTGGGAGAACCTTCTAGAAGAACAACCATCTCTGCAGCACTCCACCAATCAGGACTTTATGGTAGTGGCCAGACGGAAGCCACTCCTGAGTAAAAGGCACATGACACATGACAAAAGGACTCTCAGACCATGAGAAACAAGATTTTCTGGTCTGATGAAACCAATATTAAACTCTTTGGCCTGAATGCCAAGCGAACGTCTGAGGAAACCTGGCACCATCCCTACGGTGGAGCATGGTGGTGGCAGCATCATGCTTTAGGGTTGTTTTTCAGCTGCAGGGACCGGGAGACTAGTCAGGATCGAGGGAAAGATGAACAGAGCAAAGTACAGAGAGACCCTTGATGAAAACATGCTCCAGAGTGCTCAGGACCTCAGACTGGGGTGAAGGTTCACCTTCCAATAGGACAAGGACCCTAAGCACACAGCCAAGACAATGCAGGAGTGGCTTCGGGACAAGTCTCTGAATGTCCTTGAGTGGCCAAGCCAGAGCCCGGACTTGAACCCGATCAAATATCTTTGGACAGACCTCAAAATAGTTGTGCAGCAACGCTCCCCATCCAACCTGACAGAGCTTGAGAGGATCTGCAGATAGCAATGGGAGAAACTTCCCAAATATAGGTATGCCAAGCTTGTAGCGCATACCCAAGAAGACTCAAGGCTGTAATTACTGCCAAAGGTGCTGAAAGGGTCTGAATACTTTTGTAAATGTGATATTTTCAGATATTTAAATTAAAACCTGTTTTTGCTTTGTCATTATGGGGTATTGTGTGTAGATTGAGGAGGGGAAGAAAAAAAACAATTTAATCAATTTTAGAATAAAGCTGTAACGTAACAAAATGTGGAAAAGGTCAAGGGGTCTTTTACTACAGTATTTATACAATAGTTAACTGTAAATACCACAGTAAATACATATCATAGTATACTATAGTACTTTTTCATGTGGAATGTCTGTCATGTTAGGTCGAAAGAGGATGCTAAAGATTGCTGTTGACACCCTTTCAACCCTGACTGGGAGAAGATGGCACCCTCACAGTGAGGCATTAGCCTAACACAAAGACACAATTCAATAACACATGCCACAAAATCAATCCAGAACATTCTTTGACGTGACATTGTTACTGGCTCCCTTTTATTAGCAGCCCAAGAAAACAAGAGGGGAGAAGAGCGGGAGAAGTGAAGGAGAAAAAAACTCTGTTGCCACATGCTCCATTCTCCCTGCTGCTGCCTGATAATTGAAGTGAAGCAGCAGACAGTGAGCATATGTGAGACAGCCAGGCAGATAGAGAGATAGAGAGAAAACGATAGAGAGAGATGCAACCCCATGCTGCACAATAGAGCTGAAGGAATGTGGTGACTAGTTTGTGCATGTAGCTCTTTAGCCAGCCCAGTTTGAGGGCATGTAGATACAAGCCTTATGGATACAAGCAGACATGCAAAGTTTGAGGAAGGAAAGAGTTTTAGGAAAACCAACCAACTCCATATCCACTGCTTCCAAAAATCACCTGCGGTGAGTCCGTTATCTGTAGTGCTCGCTGTACATCCTCTTCCAAACTAACTTTGGATTTGGTGTGTGTGTGTGTACTCTCTGTGGATAAACAGTGTACACTGTGCTTCAGGAAACAGGTGTTGTTAGGTCAGTGGTACAGCACAGTAAGAGGTTGGCCCAGTGTATGTGTCTCAGTGACCATGGTTGGTACACTGCCCACTGGGCTGCAGCAGCACTGACCAGACAAGGCAACGGTGTACAGACAGCCACTCACCTGTAAAATCTGTGGAATGGATGTTCACAACACAAAAAAAGCAACTCTGGGAAGTCAAATAGACAGTGTAAACTGTAAAGGAAGCTCTGAGGACAAGTTGTTTGGATATTGGCAGATGCAAACAGATTATCATATTTAGCAGAAAACACTTCTTGAGGGCTTGAACAAAAAAAGCTGTTTTGCGATTTTGTTCATACTAGTGAATCTGCATTTGAGTTGTGTGGCTGCAAAATCAATAGACCCTTATCTCTGGTATATCTTGGAATGAATCATTCAAGTCTACGTTTAAATTGTGTGCAGTGTGATGGACATGCAGTATAATTCACAATGTCTGGTTTGGCAATACTCAGTATAGAAAACAGTCGGACCCGAAACCTGGACCTACAGGCAGTGGTGAAAGCATTTGCACACATAAAAGGAGGACTTCAGAACACCAGGGGAGTCTCTCAAGTTGGACTTCATTTAATTTATTTGAATTTACCTTGAATATTGCAGCCCATTTGTGTAGGCTATTAACCAGACAAAACCCGTTGAGTTAAACAATAAATAGCTATTTGATGTGTCATTTTTATAAAATGCTTATAAATAGCAGCTAAGTACGTTATATAGCTATCGATAGTACACTGCATAATGAAACAATCCTTAGTAATCTAATATTTTGAGGGTGGACTGACTGTATTACTTGGCATTAATAGACTGGTTTTAAGCACAACTTTCTACCCAAGCTGGGAGAGAGCGCAAGGACAGCTCATGTCATGCAGGTTCAGGTAGCCTATATAGGATAGTTGTACTGTATATACAGTACCAGTTCAAAGTTTGGACACACCTACTCATTCCAGGGATTTTCTTTATTTTTACCATTTTCTACATTGTAGAATAATTAATAGAATAGTGAAGACATCAAAAATATGAAATAACACATGGAATAATGTAGTAACCAAAAAAAAGAGTTTAAAAATCCAAATATATTTTACACTTGAGATTCTTCAAAGTAGCCACCCTTTGCCTTGATGACAGCTTTGCACACTCTTGGCATTCGCTCAACCAGCTTCATGAGGTAGTCACCTGGAATGCATATCAATTAACAGGTGTGCCTTGTTAAAAGTTAATTTGTGGAATTTCTTTCCTTCTTAATGCGTTTGAGTCAATCAGTTGTGTTGTGACAAGGTATGGGTGGTATACAGAAGATAGCCCTATTTGGTAAAATACCAAGTCCATAACAAATTAATACAATGCACCTACCACTGTAATAGAGCTCGCCAGCTTGTAAGTCCTAAAAAATTGAAATGAGTTATCATTTTCTACCTCTGGTTTGTTGGGCATTCTTATGGGGGCCGGGCAAGAATGGAGTTCAGGGATATGCTGAAAATAAGGTCTGAGGTTAACACAGGCTTAGGAGATTTTATATGTTTTGTTCTGTGAGATAATATCAGTCAGTTAACATAACCTTTATGAATTATGAAGCCTTTATGTGTTCAAAATATGTCAGTTGCTAACCAGCCGCTAATGGTCAGAGAAATGGAACGACAACATCAGTTGCAAAAATGTTTGTCACTACGCCAACTACGCAAACTAGTCTGAGCTACAGTCCGCCAAAAAGCTAGTTACTGTAGTTAGCTTTCTGTGTACCAGCTCGAATGAAAACACAAGGATTGTATATTGTTTTGCTCCAGGCTGCAACCATATATCTCCTGCTGGTAGGTTCTCGTTTTGTCGGTTCCCGAACTAAGCTAAGGATGTTAGCTAGACTTAAAGGCATGCAAACTGAGCTGTAGTTGAATTTTTTAAATGTTAGCACATAGTTAGCTTTTTACTTGATTTGATCACATAAATGCTTCAAAATTCACAAAAACTGATGTTAGCTGATGAGATTATATTTTATTATACAACAAAATGTATAATATCTCCTAAACCTGTATTTATCACAGACCCCTTTAAAAAAACATTAATTTCCCCATTAGTGCCTACGAAAAGACGCCATTACTGTTGCTCTCTATGGTAACCCTAACCCTTACCCTGATCTTCGCATAACCCTAGCTTCATGTCCACACCCCGGCTCAACCTAACCCGGCTCAACCTAACCATAACCCTAACCCTAATCTTGGCATAACCCTAACCTTAGCCCTAGTTCAACCCTGGCTTAACTCTCACCTTAACCCATCCAAATAGGGCTCAGCCACCTCTGAATTCCCAATTTAACCCCTAATGACACCTAAAGAACCCAACATATTAAAAGCATTTGGAAGTTTTACCTTAAAGATTTCACATAATTTAGAGGGTATAACCAGATTATGAGAAGGGAAATACAGACAGATATGTTCAAACTTTTATTTGATATCTAATGAGACAGGACCTGTGGTGGGAATCAAAAGGTTCTGTGTGCTTTGACGTCTGGATTATCTTTCTACTGAGCCCTGACAGCTTTATACTTTTACTACAGTGGGTGTCACAGGTAATAACAGGACTACAGAGCACTCTCATTATACACTCAACAGGAGAGTCAAACATCACATCAGCAATGCTGTTTGGTGCATACATGAATGAGAAAGCACAGTGAGCGAGGAAGAAGGGAAGATGGAGGGAAGAAGGATGGAGGATAGAGGGAGGATAGAAGGAAGGAGGAGAGAGGGAGGAATGGGGGGAGATTAAACACTCCCATGCATAAGCATTAAGCATCAGTGCTGAGCTGGCTGCAGAGCCTGTGTTCTCTTCTCACCCAGGCTATTTTAGCCTCCCCAGAGGCAGCATTTTACACTCCAGTCCCGCTGGAGCTCTGTCAGGAGTGAAGTCCAGGACAACACACACACACACACACACACACACACACACACACACACACACACACACACACACACACACACACACACACACACACACACACACACACACACACACACACACACACACACACACACACACACACACACACACACACACACACACACACACACACACACACACACATGCAAGCCCACAACTGCATTAAGACATTCACAGATTGAGGTTATTTGAGGAATCTAGGAAAAAGTGTCTCTAGTCGATAGAGTGACACGTAAAACAGAATTGATAAAAGAAATCTGAATGTAAACATACAAAAAACTGACAGTGAGGTGTTCCCCGTAGACTTTGGCCAGCGAGCCATAGCGGAGTTAGCCTCTGTTAGGGCCTACGAAAATACGCCATTACTATTGCTCTCTATGGTAACCCTAATCCTAACCCTTACCCTGATCTTGGCATAACCCTAACCCTAGCTTCATTTCCGCAACCCGACTCAACCCTAATCATAGCCATAACCCTAACCCTAACCCTTACTCTATGTTCAACTCTGGCTTAACCGTAGTCCCTCCAAATAGGGCTCAGTCACCTCTGAATTCCCAATCAACCCCTAATGACACCTAAAAACGACAACATATTATAAAGCATTTAGAAGTTGCTTCGCTGGAGAGTTGGGAACCTGTCGGGCGTTTCTCGCGCAGTGTTCTCTCATCATCCGGCTAAAGCCCTTCTCTTTCCCCTCGGACCGCACCTCATCACGCTGATGTCCGCAAGACTCAGTGTGACCGCAGTGTGGCAGACTATACGGTGGATGTCCGCAAGAGTGCCTGGAACCTGGAATCGCTGTTCAACATGTTTCTGCATGGAGTATCGTAGGAGGTAAAGGATGAACTAGCAGCCCGGGAACTACTGACGGATCTCGACTCGTTCATTGCCTTGACCATCCGGATCGATGGGCGGCTAAGGGAACGCAGGAAGGAGAGGGGGTACAATTCCACTCGCCAACGCAAGGATTCCACCTTGCCTCTGAGGCTTCCCCGAGAGTCTCCGAAGTCAAATCAAATCAAATTCATTTATATAGCCCTTCTTACATCAGCTGATATCTCAAAGTGCTGTACAGAAACCCAGCCTAAATCCCCAAACAGCAAGCAATGCAGGTGTAGAAGCACGGTGGCTAGGAAAAACTCCCTAGAAAGGCCAAAACCTAGGAAGAAACCTAGAGAGGAACCAGGCTATGAGGGGTGGCCAGTCCTCTTCTGGCTGTGCTGGGTGGAGATTATAACAGAACATGGCCAAGATGTGCAAATGTTCATAAATGACCAGCATGGTCAAATAATAATAATCACAGTAGCTGTCGAGGGTGCAACAAGTCAGCACCTCAGGAGTAAATGTCAGTTGGCTTTTCATAGCCGATCATTAAGAGTATCTCTACCGCTCCTGCTGTCTCTAGAGAGTTGAAAACAGCAGGTCTGGGACAGATAGCACGTTCGGTGAACAGGTCAGGGTTCCATAGTCGCAGGCAGAACAGTTGAAACTGGAGCAGCAGCACGACCAGGTGGACTAGGGACAGCAAAGAGTCTCATGCCAGGTAATCCTGAGGCATGGTCCTAGGGCTCAGGTCCCCCGAGAGAAAGAAAGAGAGGAAGAGAGAATTAGAGAGAGCATACTTAAATTCACACAGGACACCGGATAAGACAGGAGAAGTACTCCAGAGATAACAAACTGACCCTAGCCCCCCGACACATAAACTACTGCAGCATAAATACTGGAGGCTGAGACAGGAGGGGTCAGGAGACACTGTGGCCCCATCTGATAATACCCCCGGACAGGGCCAAACAGGAAGAATATAACCCCACCCACTTTGCCAAAGCACAGCCCCCACACCACTAGAGGGATATATTCAACCACCAACTTACCATCCTGAGACAAGGCCGAGTATAGCCCACAAAGATCTCCGCCACGTCACAACCCAAGGGGGGGCGCCAACCCAGACAGGAAGATCATGTCAGTGACTCAACACACTAAAGTGACGCACCCCTCCTAGGGACAGCATGAAAGAGCACCCGTAAGCCAGTGACTCAGCCCCTGTAATAGGGTTAGAGGCAGAGAATCCCAGTGAAGAGAGGGGAACCGGCCAGGCAGAGACAGCAAGGGCGGTTCGTTGCTCCAGAGCCTTTCCGTTCACCTTCACACTCCTGGGCCAGACTACACTCAATCATAGGACCCACTGAAGAGATGAGTCTTCAGTAAAGACTTAAAGGTTGAGACCGAGTCTGCGTCTCTCACATGGGTAGGCAGACCATTCCATAAAAATGGAGCTCTATAGGAGAAAGCCCTGCCTCCAGCTGTTTGCTTAGAAATTCTAGGGACAATTAGGAGGCCTGCGTCTTGTGACCGTAGCGTACGTGTAGGTATGTACGGCAGGACCAAATCAGAAAGATAGGTAGGAGCAAGCTCATGTAATGCTTTGTAGGTTAGCAGTAAAACCTTGAAATCAGCCCTTGCCTTAACAGGAAGCCAGTGTAGGGAGGATAGCACTGGAGTAATATGATCAAATCTTTTGGTTCTAGTCAGGATTCTAGCAGGCGTATTTAGCACTAACTGAAGTTTATTTGGTGCTTTATCCGGGTAGCCGGAAAGTAAAGCATTGCAGTAGTCTAACCTAGAAGTAACAAAAGCATGGATGAATTTTTCTGCATCATTTTTGGACAGAAAGTTTCTGATTTTTGCAATGTTACGTAGATGGAAAAAAGCTATCCTTGAAACAGTCTTGATATGTTCGTCAAAAGAGAGATTAGGGTCCAGAGTAACGCCGAGGTCCTTCACAGTTGACAACTGTTCAACATCAAGACTAATTGTCAGATTCAAGAGAAGATCTCTTTGTTTCTTGGGACCTAAAACAAGCATCTCTGTTTTGTCCGAGTTTAAAAGTAGAAAGTTTGCAGCCATCCACTTCCTTATGTCTGAAACACAGGCTTCTAGCGAGGGCAATTTTTGGGGCTTCACCATGTTTCATTGAAATGTACAGCTACAGTGCCTTGCGAAAGTATTCGGCCCCCTTGAACTTTGCGACCTTTTGCCACATTTCAGGCTTCAAACATAAAGATATACAACTGTATTTTTTTGTGAAGAATCAACAACAAGTGGGACACAATCATGAAGTGGAACGACATTTATTGGATATTTCAAACTTTTTTAACAAATCAAAAACTGAAAAATTGGGCGTGCAAAATTATTCAGCCCCCTTAAGTTAATACTTTGTAGCGCCACCTTTTGCTGCGATTACAGCTGTAAGTCGCTTGGGGTATGTCTCTATCAGTTTTGCACATCGAGAGACTGACATTTTTTCCCATTCCTCCTTGCAAAACAGCTCGAGCTCAGTGAGGTTGGATGGAGAGCATTTGTGAACAGCAGTTTTCAGTTCTTTCCACAGATTCTCGATTGGATTCAGGTCTGGACTTTGACTTGGCCATTCTAACACCTGGATATGTTTATTTTTGAACCATTCCATTGTAGATTTTGCTTTATGTTTTGGATCATTGTCTTGTTGGAAGACAAATCTCCGTCCCAGTCTCAGGTCTTTTGCAGACTCCATCAGGTTTTCTTCCAGAATGGTCCTGTATTTGGCTCCATCCATCTTCCCATCAATTTTAACCATCTTCCCTGTCCCTGCTGAAGAAAAGCAGGCCCAAACCATGATTCTGCCACCACCATGTTTGACAGTGGGGATGGTGTGTTCAGGGTGATGAGCTGTGTTGCTTTTACGCCAAACATAACATTTTGCATTGTTGCCAAAAAGTTCAATTTTGGTTTCATCTGACCAGAGCACCTTCTTCCACATGTTTGGTGTGTCTCCCAGGTGGCTTGTGGCAAACTTTAAACGACACTTTTATGGATATCTTTAAGAAATGGCTTTCTTCTTGCCACTCTTCCATAAAGGCCAGATTTGTGCAATATACGACTGATTGTTGTCCTATGGACAGAGTCTCCCACCTCAGCTGTAGATCTCTGCAGTTCATCCAGAGTGATCATGGGCCTCTTGGCTGCATCTCTGATCAGTCTTCCTTGTATGAGCTGAAAGTTTAGAGAGACAGCCAGGTCTTGGTAGATTTGCAGTGGTCTGATACTCCTTCCATTTCAATATTATCGCTTGCACAGTGCTCCTTGGGATGTTTAAAGCTTGGGAAATCTTTTGTATCCAAATCCGGCTTTAAACTTCTTCACAACAGTATCTCGGACCTGCCTGGTGTGTTCCTTGTTCTTCATGATGCTCTCTGCGCTTTTAACGGACCTCTGAGACTATCACAGTGCAGGTGCATTTATACGGAGACTTGATTACACACAGGTGGATTGTATTTATCATCATTAGTCATTTAGGTCAACATTGGATCATTCAGAGATCCTCACTGAACTTCTGGAGAGAGTTTGCTGCACTGAAAGTAAAGGGGCTGAATAATTTTGCACGCCCAATTTTTCAGTTTTTGATTTGTTAAAAAAGTTTGAAATATCCAATAAATGTCGTTCCACTTCATGATTGTGTCCCACTTGTTGTTGATTCTTCACAAAAAAATACAGTTTTATATCTTTATGTTTGAAGCCTGAAATGTGGCAAAAGGTCGCAAAGTTCAAGGGGGCCGAATACTTTCGCAAGGCACTGTATGTGTCATCCGCATAACAGTGAAAGTTAACATTATGTACTAAAACACTTGAGTGTCTCTCTTGATCCTAGGTCCTGGCAGAGTTGTGCAGACTCAGGACAACTGAGCTTTGGAGGAATACACAGATTTAAAGTCCGTAATTTGCTTTCTAATGATCATGATCTTTTACTCAAAGAAGTTCATGAATTTATTACATCTGAAGTGAAAGCCATCCTCACTTGTGGAATGCTGCTTTTTAGTTAGCTTTGCAACAGTATCAAAAATAAATTTTGGATTGTTCTTATTTTCCTCAATTAAATTAAGAAATGTCCTCTTCCTCAGTTGATGCAACTAGGGAGAGCTAAGCTGTCCCCAGCCGAACGTCTACAGCGGCTTCACACGAAGAGCTGTCTGTATTGTGGGACTACTGGTCATTTTGTGTACTCCTGTCCACTAAAAGACCAGGCTCAACAGTAGGGGCAAGAACTCTGGTGGCAATACATTACATTTACATTTAAGTCATTTAGCAGACGCTCTTATCCAGATACGCAGAACTTTTCCTCTCCCCTTACTCACACCCCTTTCCATGCCATTCTGCTGTGGGGGAACCTGTCAAAATCTCTCCGGCTACTCATCGACTCTGGACCGATGAGAGTTTTATGGACGCTACCCTGGCGTCTGAGCTGGGCATCCCCACTCAGCCCCTATCCATTCCCATGGACGTTAGAGAGCTGTATGGGCACTCTATAGGCCGGGTCACCCCCACTACCACTCCCATCAACCTACCAGTGTCAGGGAACCACAGCGAGGCTATCCAATTCATGATAATTAAGTCTCCTCCCGTTCCCATAGTATTCGGATTCTCTTGGCTCCAGCGACACAATGCCCTCATTGACTGGACTGCTGGTGCCATCATGGGCTGGAGCCCGTTCTACCAAGCCTATTGCCTGAAGTCAGCGTAGCCTTCCCCGGGACGTCTTCCGGTGGGCTCAGAAGTTGCCCCAGACCTATCCTCCATTCCCGCGGAGTACCAGTACCTCCGGGACATTTTCAGTAAGGCCTGGACAACTTCACTTCATACGCACCGACCCTATGACAGTGTGATCGACATTCTCTCAAGCACCACAGCGCCCCTGGGACGACTGTACTCTCTGTCGGGTCAGGAGCCCAAGGCTATGGAGACCTACATCGAGGACTCCCTAGCTGCAGGGTGTATCAGTCCTTCTGCCTCCCCCGCCTTCCTTGTTGAGAAGAAGCAAAAAAAAAAACCTGCTCCAGTGCATCGACTACCGGGGCCTCAATAACATCATGGTGAAGAACTGCTACCCACTACCACTCATCGCCTCGGCCTTCGATCCGCTCCAGGGGGCCACCGTTTTCTTCAAGTTGGACCTGTGGAATGCGTACCACCTGGTGCGGATATGGGAGGGGGACAAGTGGAAGACTGCCCTCAACACGGGCCAGTGGTCACTACAAATAACTGGTCATGCCATTTGGCCTTACCAACGCCCAGCAGTGCTCCAGGCCCTGGTCAATGACGTTCTCTGTGATATGTTGAACTGGTTCGTCTTCGTCTACCTCAACAACATCCTTGTTTTCTCCCACTCAGCCCAAGAACACATGCTCCACATTTGACAGGTACTCCAGCTCCTCCTGAAGATCCAGCTTTTTGTGAAATCTAAGAAATGCATATTCCATCGCTCCACCATCTCCTTCCTTGGTTACAGTATTGCTGCAGGGAATGTACAGATGAATCCCGGGAAGGTGAAGTGGTGGTGGATTGGCCCCAGCCTACATCCAGAGTGCAGCTGCAACGTTTCCTTGGATTTGCCAACTTTTATCGCTGCTTTATCCGGGATTTGGTTCCCCCGTCATCCCATGGTTCCATTCACATCATCCCCAGCTGATGACTTTAGAGCTCCAACCTGGGGGAGGCTAGTGGGGGCCTGTCCCAGCATTCTGCCCTGGACCTCAAGTTACGTCCCTGCACCTTCTTCTCCCAATGCCTCAACGCCACGGAGAGAAATTATAATGTGGGAAATTGTGAGCTTCTCATTGTGAAGATTGCGTTGGAGAAGTGGAGACACTGGTTAGAGGGGGCGGAACATCCGTTCACTGTGTGGATGGATCACAATAACCTGGAATATCTCCACACAGCCAAGCCTCTCAATTCCAGGCAAGCTAGGTGGGCCCTGCTTTTCACCCAGTTCAACTTCTCCCTCTCCTGCCGACCGGGGTCCAAGAATATCAAGCCGGATGTGCTGTCACACCGCTATATCCCCACGGCTACACCCTCGGACCCCGAGACCATCCTTCCCACCTTGTAGCTGGCAACGGAACTCAGCTGGAGAATAGGGAAGCAAGTCCGTGAAGCGCAGCATTCCCAGCCAAACTCAGAGGGGGCCCAGATAACCGGATGTTTGTTCTTGACGCTGTCTGCTCCTCAGTCCTGAAGTGGGCCCACTCCTCCAGGCTTGCCTGCTACCCAGGCTCCCGTCGGACAGTGGCCTTTGTGTCGCAATGCTTTTGGTGGCCGGCCTTGGTACCGGACGTCTCCACGTTTGTTGCCGCCTGCACGGTCTGTGCGCAAAACAAGACTCCTTGGCAAGCTCCGCTGGTCTCCTTCAACCACTGCCTGCCCCTCACCGTTCCTGGTTTCACATATCCCTGGACTTGGTCACGGGTCTTCTTCTGTCTGAAGGCAACACCGCCATCCTAATAGTAGTGGACCGGTTTTCCAAAGCCGCCCAGATCATTCACCTCCCCAAGCTACCATCTGCCAAAGAGACAGCCCAGCTCATGGTGCAGCACATCTTCCGGATCCATGGTCTCCCGGTGGGCATGGTCTCCCGACCTGCGTCCTCAGTTCTTGTCCCAGTTCTGGAGGGTGTTCTGCACGCTCATTGGGTCGTCTGCCAGCCTGTCCTCTGGGTTCCACCCTCAGTCCAACAGCCAGTCAGAGCGAGAAAATCAAGAATACGCCCGCAAAACCCTCCCCTGCTCTGCCACTGGGCTCTCACCTTTCGAGTGTTCCCTGGGTTATTAGCCCCCACTCTTCCTGGAGCAAGAGGAAGAGGTTGGCATACCCTCGGCCCAGATGTTTGTCCGCCTCTGTCACCGTACCTGGAAGAGAGCCCGGATGGCTCTTCTCAAGACTACCTGCAGGTATTGACGACAAGCAGACCGTCACCGAAGCCCGGTAACGCCTTGGGCTGAGGTTATGGCTGTACATTTGAGACCTGTCCCCCCAGGTGGAGTCCCGCAAACTTTTCCCCCGAACTCGCTGAGTTCCAACGCCAGCACCCCGGTAAACCAGGTATGCACCCAGATAGGACACCAGGTGGCACCCCTAGAGGGGATACTGTCACACCCTGATCTGTTTCACCTGTCTTTGTTCTTGTCTCCACCCCCCTCCAGGTGTCGCCCATCTTCCTCATTATCCCCAGTGTATTTATACCCGTGTTCTCTGTTTGTCTGTTGCCAGTTCGTTTTGTTTCATCAAACATACCAGCATTTTTTCTCATGCTCCTTTGTCTCTAATTCCTGTTTTCTAGCTTTCCCATTTTTTTTTACCATTCTGTCTGCCCTGATCCTGAACCTGCCTGTCGTTCTGTACCTTGTCACATCACCCTGGATTGCTGCTCTGGTCTACTGACCTCTGCCTGCCCTTGACCTGTCGTTGCCTTCCACCTGTTTTGTAATGATCTTTTGTTACTTCAAAACTGTCTGCATCTGTGTCTTCTCCTGAGCCTTGACAGAGAGTAAAATCCGACTATGAGAATGAACACATTCCATACAGACAGATATGCTAAAACTTTTGGATGATATCTAATGAGACAGGACCTGTGGTGGGAATCAGAAGGTTCTGTGAGCGTTGACATCTGGATTCTCTTTCTACTGAGCCCTGACAGCTTTTTATTTCCACTACAGTGGGTGTCACAGGTAATAACAGGACTACAGAGCACTCTCATTATACGCTCAACAGGAGAGTCAAACATCACATCAGCAATGCTGTTTGGTGCATACATGAATGAGAAAGCACGGTGAAAATACAGGCTTTGGCTCTCAGAGTGCTGTGGTTCAGAACAATAGGCCATGCAAGGTCAGCAGCTATCGTCTGTAAAAACTCCACGCTCAAACCGCTTCTCCCTTTAGGGGACCAAGCAAAGAAAAGGGCTCCAGGGTGATCAATTGAGATACTTTTCAAGAACTAGAATCACTACAGTAATGCCTCTCCACCCTGTCATAACATTTGTGACTCGTTTCAGGAAACTTGGCGTATGTCATGTGTCACTATATCACAGGAGAGGCATTTAAACGTAAACTTTTTTTAAATCAAAATGCTTTTTTTGGCAGAAATGCTTTCTGGAACATTTGCACTTTCATGTGCCTCAATAACAAATTTGTATGCCATCTTTAAATATGAATAAAATTGTTAAATGATGAGCCTAGTTGGTTTAGACCAGACAGAACCTTCCCGCTAACCACGATTGGCTGAGATAATGGATGGGTTGGACATGCCAAGAGATGAGTTTGGATTGGTCTGCATGCTTCTGTTTATAACATGAGCTGTTCAGTATGTGTAGATAATCCTTTATAACGCTGCTGTTTTGAAATATATCACTTAGTAGAACTGAAAAAGTTTTGCTCTCCACTTTCTGGAGGACCGAGTTTTGAAATCAGTGTAATGCCCCGTGAATTAGAGTATGATAGCTAAGGAGATGAAGAAATCTCTGGCGTTTGATTGCAAATATGCAGAGTTGAAAAGAGAACACACAGAAAGCTGTTGTATAAAACACCTGTCTCCAGATGACATTTTCAAACTAAGGGCAACCATGGCATCTGTGACAGAGAGGGGGAAGTGTCCGTCCATGTATACGGGTAAGATAGTCTAGCTAGCTACATTTTCAGATATTATAAGTTTCTAATTTTGTCACAAAGTCGTTTTCATTTCAAGTTAAAGTTTACTGTTAGCTAGCTAGCTAACGTTATCTGTCTGTCTCGCTAGCTAACATTAGGTGTAGTAATTGCTAGTTGTAGCCTATTGTTAGCTAGCTAGTTAACATTGATCCTGGTTGGTTAGCTAGCTGCAGATTCATGCAGGGTAGTAACGTTATGAGTTGGGATTAAGGTTAATTAATTATCTAGCAACATGTAAAAAAAAAAAAAAAAAAGACTCCACTATGCAAGTAACCATTTCGCTACACCTTCTGTATCCTTTGCATGTGACAAATAAACTTTGATTTTATTTGATATAGTATGTGTTTACCAGAGACGGTAATATGAACAACATGACCTGCACCAAAGTATAATTAGGATATAATGTTAGGCCAACAAGACAGTGTCTGAGTTCTTAAAATTCTATGGTAGAATGCCCTGCTTTTATTTTGTCACACTCACAACCGTAAGCTATTTTCTGTAATTGACTTACCATTAACTTGTAAATAATTATCTTGTTGTGAGTCTATTTTCTTGAAATAATGAAGACAAATGACAAGTGACGACGTTGTCAGCTATATGATATGGTCATTATTTGATCTGGCTAGCAGCTAACTTAACATTAGCTAGCTAGCTAACAAGCTAGAAACAACCAAACATTGTTTAGAAAGTTGATTTTAGTTGCATATTTTGCTAGATTGACATATACTAAATTTATTTTTAAACGGGTGGGTTTATTGGTGATAAAATACACTAGTTATGCTATTTTGGACCACAAGGCTGTAATGCAGCCTGTAGTTTTTTGTGTTTATACTTTTTCATAATGACAATGACAAGTTTGATGTTGGACGACAATAAAATGGTGTCACTGCGACAACCAGCTTTTAGTCTTGAAATCTTTGGCTGTTTAGTACAGGGCCTCACATGTGAATCCTTAAAGAGATGGATGGGGCTAAGGCTTAAGAGGGTGTGAACGATGCTGAATGGGTGTGGACAAAGAAGAGCTCTCTGGTAGGTGTACCAAAACATTCCAGGCTCATTTTCTCAAAAGTGAGGTTACAAGTTTATCAACTTTCAAAGCATAATTACTTTCCCATTGTACCTCAACTGTAGTGTATGATATACTATTTTCTAGCTCTTAGTCTCTACTTTTATCAAATGTAAAAAACAAATGTCAAATTTTGCTACAGAAAACCGAATCGAGCCTGTAGGTCACATTTGGTCTAAGAAGCCATTTATAGTTCCTGATGTGGGGGTTTGGGAACTCCTTTTTCCTCCACCGTGGACAGATCTGCTGAGGAAGATGGAACAGACTGAGAAGGATAGAGGATGGAGGGAGGATGGAATATAAAGGGAGGATGGAGGAAAGATGGAAGGTTGGAGGGAGGGAGGGAGGATGAAAGGAGAGAGGATGAAGCGAGGGAGGACAGAGGGAGGATGGGGGGAGGGAGGAGGGGGAGAATAAAGAATAAAGGAGAATAAACAACCCCATGCATAAGCAGTAAGCATCAGTGCTGAGCTGGCTGCAGAGCCTGTGTTCTCTTCTCACCCAGGCTATTTTAGCCTCCCCAGAGGCTGCATTTTACACTCACTCTGTCAAGTGTGAAGTCTAGGACAACACACACACACACACCCACACCCACACACACACACACACACACACACACACACACACACACACACACACACACACACACACACACACACACACACACACACACACACACACACACACACACACACACACACACACGCACAGAACTGCATTAAGACCTTCACATATTGAGGCTATTTGAGGAATCTAGGAAAAAGTGTCTCTAGTCAATGGAGTAACACGTAAAACAGAATTTATGAAAAATTCTGAATGTAAAAAAGTGACAGTGAAGTGAACATCTTGGTGCATAAGTCTTCCATTGTTTGCATGAAGACCATTTGACCTAATTGAAAGCTAAGCCCTTCCTTCCTGCTGGATGTTGTGCAGCAAACAGGCTGGAGAATAAGGAGTGCTTGTGGAAATGTTGTGGTCTGGCAAAGGCTTTAATCCCTTCAGACATAGAAACACGGAAAGGAAAGAGGCAGGAGCCAGTCTCTGACTGCCATTGACTCATTACACACACACAGGCATGCACACACACACATACAGACGCACAGACACACAAACACATTTATAATAACAGAACATAATTATAATAATTTGTGTACTGCAAATTGAACACAATTAAGTCCAAAAAGATTACATTCCTTGATTACATCACACGATAACATACTGTGCATTCGGAAAGTTTTCAGACCCCTGGACGTTTTCCACATTTTGTTATTCGAAAATGGATTAAATAGGTTCTTCCCTCAGCAATCTACACACAATATCCCATAATAACAAAACAAAAACAGATGTTTATACATCTTTGCAAAATAAAAAATTAAATTATTCAGACCATTTACTCAGCACTTTGTTGAAGCACCTATGGCAGCGATTACAGCCTCGAGGCTTCTTGAGTATGAAGCTACAAGCTTGGCAAAACTGTATTTGGGGAGTTTTTCCCATTCTTCTCTGCAGATCTTCTCAAACTCTGTCAGGTTGGATGGGGAGCGTCGCTGCACAGCTATTTTCAGGTGTTTCCAGAGATGTTCGATTGGGTTCAAGTCCGGGCTCTAGCTGGGCCACTCCAGAACATTTAAAGACTTGTCACTCCTGCATTGTCTTGGCTGTATACTTAGGGTTGTTGTCCTGTTGGAAGGTGAACCTTCACCCCAGTCAAAGGTCCTGAGCGCTCTGGAGCATGTTTTCATCATGGGTCTCTCAGTACTTTGCTCCGTTCATCATTCCCTCGTTCCTTACTAGTCTCCCAGTCTCTGCTGCTTAAAAACATCCCCACAGCATGTTGCTGCCATCACCATGATTCACCCTAGGGATGGTGCCAGGTTTCCTCCAGACGTGACACTTGGTATTCAGGCCAAATAGATCAATCTTGGTTTCATCAGACCAGAGAATCTTGTTTATTATGGTCTGAGAGTCTTTAGGTGCCTTTTGGCAAACTCCAAGCAGGATGTCATGTGCCTTTTACTGAGATGTGGCTTCTGTCTGGCCACTCTACCATAACGGTCTGATTTGTGAAATGCTGCAGAGATGGTTGTCCTTCTGGAAGATTCTCCCATCTCCACAGAGGAACTCTGGAGCTCTGTCAGAGTGACCATCGGATTCTTGGTCACCTCCCTGACCAAGGTCCTTCTCCCCTGATTGCTCAGTTTGGCCGGGCGGCCAGTTCTAGGAAGGCTCTTGGGGGTTCCAAACTTCTTCCATGTAAGAATGATGGAGGCCACTGTGTTCTTTGGGACTTTCAATGCTGCAGAATTATTTTGGTACCCTTCCTCAGATCTGTGCTCGACACAATCCTGTCTCGGAGCTCTACGGACAATTCCTTCGACCTCATGTCTTTGTTTCTGTTCTGACATGCACTGTCAACTGTGGGACGTTATATAGACAGTTGTGTGCCTTTCCAAATCATGTCCAATCAATTGAATTTACCACAGATGTACTCCAGTCAAGTTGTAGAAACATCTCAAGGATGATCAATGTCGGGCGGCAGGGTAGCCTTGTGGTTAGAGCGTTGGACTATAACCCGAAAGGTTGCAAGTTCACAATCCCCGAGCTGACAAGGTACAAATCTGTCATTCTGCCCCTGAACAGGCAGTTAACCCACTGTTCCTAGGCCGTCATTGAAAATAAGAATTTGTTCTTAACTGACTTGCCTAGTTAAATACAATAAAACATGTAGACAGTGTGCATGGAGTCTCATAGCAAATGGTCTGAATACTTATGTAAATGATGTATTTCTGTTTGAAATGTTTTATACAATTGCAAAAGGTCTAAAAACCTGTTCCCACTTTGTCATTGTGGGGTATTGTGTGTAGAAAAAAATATTTCATACATTTTAGTATAAGGCTGTAATGTAACAAACTGTGGAAAAAGTCAAGGGGTCTGAATACTTTCCGAATGCACTGTATGTCTTTTTTCTTATTTGTGGGAATACAATATTTTTTTTCTGATTCCCTGTTTTGGCCTGTGGGTTGCCTGTTGCCGACAGCTGCTGTAGGGTTTTACAGGCTCCATCCGCTCCATCTTTCTTTGTTTTAGTGGCTTTATCCCTCAGTAAACAGACATGTCCTGCAGAGGTTAACATGGTACGAAACAGCCAATGGGGGGATAATGAGAGAGGGGAATGGGGTGTCATTTTATGTGTTTGAGAGCAATAAGCCAAATAAGCCCCCCACAGCAACTTGCCCAAGCCTTCCCCATTTCTCCTTCTCCCAAATCCAGTCAGCTGATGTTCTGAAGGAGCTGCAAAATCTGGAACTCTACAAATCAGCCGGGCTAGACAATCTGGACCCTTTCTTTCTAAAATGATCTGCAGAAATTGTTGCAACCCCTATTACTAGCCTGTTCAACCTCTTCTTCGTGTCGTCTGAGATTCCCAAAGATTGGAAAGCAGCTGCGGTCATCCCCCTCTTCAAAGGGGGGGACACTCTTGACCCAAACTGCTACAGACCTATATCTGCCTTTTTAAGGTCTTCGAAAGCCAAGTCAACAAACAGATTTACCTAACATTTCAAATCCCACCACACCTTCTCTGCTATGCAATCTGGTTTCAGAGCTGGTCATGGGTGCACCTCAGCCACGCTCAAGGTCCTAAATGACATCTTAACCGCCATCGATAAGAAACAATACTGTGCAGCCGTATTCATTGACCTGGCCAAGGCTTTCGACTCTGTCAATCACCACATCCTCATTGGTAGACTCGATAGCCTTGGTTTCTCAAATGATTGCCTCGCCTGGTTCACCAACTACTTCTCTGATAGAGTTCAGTGTGTCAAATCGGAGGGCCCGTTGTCCAGGCCTCTGGCAGTCTCTATGGGGGTGCCACAGGGTTAAATTTTTGGGCCGATTCTCTTCTCTGTATACATCAGTGATGTCACTCTTGCTGCTGGTGAGTCTCTGATCCACCTCTACGCAGAGACGACACCATTCTGTATACTTCTGGCCCTTCTTTGGACACTGTGTTAACAACCCTCCAGACAAACTTCAATGCCATACATCTCTCCTTCCGTGGCCTCCAACTGCTCTTAAATGCAAGTAAAACCAAATGCACGCTCTTCAACCGATCACTGCCTGCACCTGCCCGCCCGTCCAGCATCACTACTCTGGACGGTTTTACTACAAATACCTAGGTGTCTGGTTAGACTGTAAACTCTCCTTCCAGACTCACATCAAACATCTCCAATCCAAAGTTAAATCTAGAATTGGCTTCCTATTTCGCAACAAAGCATCCTTCACTCATGCTGCCAAATATACCCTCATAAAACTGACCATCCTACCGATCCTCGACTTCGGCGATGTCATTTGCAAAATAGCCTCCAATACCCTACTCAACAAATTGGATGCAGTCTTTCACAGTGCCATCCGTTTTGTCACCAAAGCCCCACATGCTACCCTCCACTGTGACCTGTACACTCTCGTTGGCTGGCCCTCGCTTCATACTCGTCGCCAAACCCACTGGCTCCAGGTCATCTACAAGACCCTGCTAGGTAAAGTCCCCCCTTATCTCAGCTCGCTGGTCACCATAGCAGCACCCACCTGTAGCACGCGCACCAGCAGGTTCTCTCTGGTCACCCCAAATACAATTCTTCCTTTGGCCGCCTCTCCTTCCAGTTCTCTGCTGCCAATGACTGGAACGAACTACAGAAATCTCTGAAACTGGAAACACATCTCCCTCACTAGCTTTAAGCACCAGCTGTCAGGGCAGCTCACAGATTACTGCACCTGTACATAGCCCATCTATAATTTAGCCAAACAACTACCTCTTTCCCTACTGTATTTCTTTATTTTGCTCCTTTGCACCCCATTATTTTTATTTCTACTTTGTACATTCTTCCACTGCAAATCTACCATTCCAGTGTTTTACTTGCTATATTGTATTTACTTCACCACCATGGCCTTTTTTTTTACCTCCCTTATCTCACCTAATTTGCTCACATTGTATATAGACTTATTTTTCTGCTGTATTATTGACTGTATGTTTGTTTTACTCCATGTGTAACTCTGTGTTGTTGTACGTGTCGAACTGCTTTGCTTTATCTTGGCCAGGTCGCAATTGTAAATGTGAACTTGTTCTCAACTTGCCTACCTGGTTAAATAAAGGTGAAATAAAAAATAAAAAATATAAACATTGAACGACCTGTCGCTGCCTATACCCTTATGTTTACATTAGATACTCTGTCACTGCATATACCCTTATGTTTACATTATATATCCTGTCCCTGCCTCTACCCTTATGTTCACATTATATACCCTGTCCCTGCCTCTACCCTTATGTTTACATTATATACCCCGCTTGGATTGCGTCCTACCTGACAGGTCGCTCCTACCAGGTGGCGTGGCGAGAATCTGTCTCCTCACCACGTGCTCTCACCACTGGTGTCCCCCAGGGCTCTGTTCTAGGCCCTCTCCTATTCTCGCTATACACCAAGTCACTTGGCTCTGTCATAACCTCACATGGTCTCTCCTATCATTGCTATGCAGACGACACACAATTAATCTTCTCCTTTCCCCCTTCTGATGACCAGGTGGCGAATCGCATCTCTGCATGTCTGGCAGACATATCAGTGTGGATGACGGATCACCACCTCAAGCTGAACCTCGGCAAGACGGAGCTGCTCTTCCTCCCGGGAAGGACTGCCCGTTCCATGATCTCGCCATCACGGTTGACAACTCCATTGTGTCCTCCTCCCAGAGCGCTAAGAACCTTGGCGTGATCCTGGACAACACCCTGTCGTTCTCAAATAACATCAAGGCGGTGGCCCGTTCCTGTAGGTTCATGCTCTACAACATCCGCAGAGTACGACCCTGCCTCACACAGGAAGCGGCGCAGGTCCTAATCCAGGCACTTGTCATCTCCCGTCTGGATTACTGCAACTCGCTGTTGGCTGGGCTCCCTGCCTGTGCCATTAAACCCCTACAACTCATCCAGAACGCCGCAGCCCGTCTGGTGTTCAACCTTCCCAAGTTCTCTCACGTCACCCCGCTCCTCCGCTCTCTCCACTGGCTTCCAGTTGAAGCTCGCATCCGCTACAAGACCATGGTGCTTGCCTACGGAGCTGTGAGGGGAACGGCACATCAGTACCTCCAGGCTCGATCAGGCCCTACACCCAAACAAGGGCACTGCGCTCATCCACCTCTGGCCTGCTCGCCTCCCTACCACTGAGGAAGTACAGTTCCCGCCCTCAGCCCAGTCAAAACTTATATTCTGCTCTGGCCCCCAATGGTGGAACAAACTCCCTCACGACGCCAGGACAGCGGAGTCAATCACCACCTTCCGGAGACACCTGAAACCCCACCTCTTTAAGGAATACCTAGGATAGGATAAAGTAATCCTTCTCACCCCCCTTAAAAGATTTAGATGCACTATTGTAAAGTGGCTGTTCCACTGGATGTCATAAGGTGAATGCATCAATTTGTAAGTCGCTCTGGATAAGAGCGTCTGCTAAATGACTGAAATGTAAATGTAAATGTACCCCTTCCCTGCCTCTACCCTTATGTTCACATTATATACCCTGTCCCTGCCTCTACCCTTATGTTTACATTATATACCCCGTCCCTGCCTCTACCCTTATGTTCACATTATATATACCCTGTCCTGCCTCTACCCGTCCCTGCCTCTACCCATTATATACCCTGTCCCTGCCTCTACATTATATATACCCTGTCCCTGCCATGTTTACATTATATACCCTGTCCCTGCCTCTACCCTTATGTTTACATTATATACCCTGTCCCTGCCTCTACCCTTATGTTTACATTAGATACCCTGTCACTGCCTCTACCCTTATGTTTACATTATATACCCTGTCCCTGCCTCTACCCTTATGTTTACATTATATACCCTGTTTACATTATATACTGCCTGCTACCCTTATCTTTACATTATATACCCTGTCCCTGCCTCTACCCTTATCTTTACATTTGATACCCTGTCTCTGCCTCTACATTATATACCCTGTCCCTGCCTCTACCCTTATGTTTACATTATATACCCTGTCCCTGCCTCTACCCTTATGTTTACATTATATACCCTGTCCCTGCCTCTACCCTTATGTTTACATTATATACCCTGTCCCTGCCTCTACCCTTATGTTTACATTATATACCCTGTCCCTCTGCCTCTACCCTTATGTTTACATTATATACCCTGTCCCTGCCTCTATGTTTACATCCCTGCCTCTACCCTTATCTTTATGTTTACTTATCTTTGCCTCTACATTTGATACCCTGTCCCTGCCTCTACCCTTATGTTTACATTATATACCCTGTCCCTGCCTCTACCCTTATCTTTACATTTGATACCCTCTCCTCTCACTGCCTATAACCTTATGTTACATTAGATACCCTGTCCCTGCCTATAACCTTATGTTACGTTAGATAACCTGTCCCTGCCTATAACCTTATGTTACGTTAGATACCCTGTCCCTGCCTATAACCTTATGTTACGTTAGATACCCTGTCCCTGCCTATAACCTTATGTTACATTAGATACCCTGTCCCTGCCTATAACCTTATGTTACATTAGATACCCTGTCCCTGCCTATAACCTTATGTTACATTAGATAACCTGTCCCTGCCTATAACCCCTGTCCCTGCCTATATGTTACGTTAGATACCCTGTCCCTGCCTATAACCTTATGTTACATTAGATACCCTGTCCCTGCCTATAACCTTATGTTACATTAGATACCCTGTCCCTGCCTATAACCTTATGTTACATTAGATACCCTGTCCCTGCCTATAACCTTATGTTACATTAGATACCCTGTCCCTGCCTATAACCTTATGTTACATTAGATACCCTGTCCCTGCCTATAACCTTATGTTACATTAGATAACCTGTCCCTGCCTATAACCTTATGTTACGTTAGATACCCTGTCCCTGCCTATAACCTTATGTTACATTAGATACCCTGTCCCTGCCTATAACCTTATGTTACATTAGATAACCTGTCCCTGCCTATAACCTTATGTTACATTAGATACCCTGTCCCCTGCCTATAACCTGTCCCTGCCTATAATGTTACATTAGATACCCTGTCCCTGCCTATAACCTTATGTTACATTAGATACCCTGTCCCTGCCTATAACCTTATGTTACGTTAGATAACCTGTCACTGCCTATAACCTTATGTTACGTTAGATACCCTGTCCCTGCCTATAACCTTATGTTACATTAGATACCCTGTCCCTGCCTATAACCTTATGTTACATTAGATACCCTGTCCCTGCCTATAACCTTATGTTACGTTAGATACCCTGTCCCTGCCTATAACCTTATGTTACGTTAGATACCCTGTCCCTGCCTATAACCTTATGTTACGTTAGATACCCTGTCCCTGCCTATAACCTTATGTTACGTTAGATACCCTGTCACTGCCTATTTGTTCCTCCATTTCCAAAGAGCACAAAGCAAGAACGGGGGACATACAGTACAGAACTACTGTATATAAATAGCAACAACATTTAAACAGCTCCTATCTGTAGACATGTAAAAATTAGTCAAACTGCTGCCAGAATGTTAAACCAACAGCCTGTGAGAGAATACCACTCTCCTCTCCTCTCCTCTCCTCTCCTCTCCTCTCCTCTCCTCTCCTCTCCTCTCCTCTCCTCTCCTCTCCTTTCCCAGGACCACAGCAGGACTCCCGTGAGTATTTGAACACACTCCACTTGCAGACGGTGGGCCGGATGTAGCTAGCTAGCTGTAGCATGCAGAAGGCAGGCAGAAGCTGGAGTCATCCCAGTAGTCACACAGGAGCTTGGCTATTTTAGGAGGTCCTCCGTCTGAAGCAGCCCGCGGCTTCTTTGTTAATAGATTTGTTTACGAGTAAACACAGCCCCCTCGCATTGGCTCCCCCAGTACACAGTGTGTGGTGTGTTTGAGTGTATTGCGTGCAGAAAGTGTGTGTTAGTTTCTCTGTATGGTGAGTGTATGTGTGTGTGTGTGTACATGAGAGACTGAGTATGTGTATACGGTGTCTGAGTGTGTTTGTGTGTGTTTAACATATAAATGTGTGTGTGTGTGTGTGTGTGTGTGTGTGTGTGTGTGTGTGTGTGTGTGAGGTTATTGTATGGTTAACATCAGGGGGGCCGAGTATGTGTGCAGTATGTGGGTGTGTATGTGGGTGTGTGCCTCTCTACTCTATGTGTGTGTAACTCCATGGCTGTGCTGGAGCCCTGTGTTGGCCAGCCTTCAGTGGCAGTGGTAGGGTCCAGGCTGTGGGCATGCTGACATACCTGATGTAGAGGGACAGCCATGGGCTACCAGACACAGGCTAGCCCTGTTCCACAGAAATACAGCCTGATACACGACAGCTATCACATTCATCATCACTGTGGGAACCCCACATATAGGCCACGTAGAGATACTGAAGGGGAATGCATGTTATGACATAACACCGGAGAGCCGTGGTGCGTGTGGAAAGACCACTAACATACATTTCTGTGTCCGTGGACTTGTAGGGCTGAGTAGTACATTGTGTGTGTGAGATAGAGAGCGAGAGATAGAAAGAGAGAGAGAGAGAGGGGGAGAGAAAGAGAGCATGCGTTAGAACAGGTCGGAGATAAGGATATAGAAAAGCAAGCGAGCACAGACATGGTGAGCCATTCCACAGACGGTGAACAAATGGTATCATGCTGTAGTTAATATGAATACAAGCCGAGAACAACCCGACAGGAGGTCCACAGTTATGAGCCAGTGTCTTATTTCAGAGGTGCTGCTTTTCTTAGAAGTTTTAGTATTTTATTAGGATCCAGAACAGGTTATCAGGAAAGGTCAGGAACAATGAGAATTGGCATCTTCTTGGAAAGGAGTGGCGTATGACCCACTGTGCTCCTGCTGAGAGAAGCTGTGCGTGTGTGTGTGTGTGTGTGTGTGTGTGTGTTGTGTGTGTGTGTGTGTGTGTGATATTAGCGGTGTGCTTTCTATGCACAGCATTATGGTGTTTGTGTGTGTGTGTGTGTTTGTGTAAACTCCAGTGTATACAGTAGCACTGATTGAGGGAACAGTGATGAAGGTCATTTCAGTGCCGAGGAGAAACAGATCGGTGCTAATTAGCACTCTGACTGAGAGCCCAGCATCTGTGTCTCAGCAAGCCGCAGGACACACACACACACACACACACACACACACACCCCACACGCACGCACACGCACACTGGCACACGCACACTGGCATACGCACACACACACACACACACACACACACACACACACACACACACACACACACACACGTGGACACACACCCACGCACGCACGCACGCACGCACGAGCACACTGGCATGCGCAGACGCACACACACGCACACACTGAATCAGCCTACGTGTCACCAAGATATGCCTCTGCTCTGATGGATGCAAATCTAGACTTCTGCTGGCCATACAAACATCTCAGTTACCATCACTAATTTCCATTGAAGTCAAAAGGCGTAAGGAGCAAGAAAGTGCCTTTCCCACAACTTATTTTTCAGCATATCCACTCTCAGATCTATATCAAACCTCAGCAGCAATATCACATAGTGTTGATCATCCACGGCCCAAAGCTTGCTATGATAAGGATCAATAGAGGATATCTGCTCTGGTGAAGAGCAGAACATTTACAAGTAGTTCTGTTAAAATTAGTATATCCAGTATATCCAATGATTATAGATAGTTCTATACCGCAATCATCAGACAGTCACGAATCTAGTCTTTCCTAAAAACAGCCCACCTCTGCGTGTTTGTGTGTCTGTGTGTGTTTGTGTGTGTGTGTGTTTATGGCATAGCTCGCCTGTCTTCTGACCTTTTGTCTAGATCAGGGAAGGGCAACTTTGAAATCATCATGAGGATGCGTACTCACATCCATACCCCGACACACACACAGAGAGAGAGAGCATGCATTAGAACAGGTGGGAGATAAGGACATAGAAAAGCAAGTGAACACAGACATGGTGAGCCATGCCGCAGACAATGAACAAGTGGTATCATGCTGTAGTCAATCTGAATACAAGCCGAGAACAACCCGACAGAGGTCCACAGTTATGAGCCCGTGTCTTGTTTTAGAGTTGCTGCTTTCCTTAGAAGAATTCATATTTTATTAGGATCCTCAGCAGAACAGGTTATCAGGAAAGGTCAGGAACAATGAGAATTGGCATCTTCTTGGAAAGGAGTGGCTTTTGACCCACTGTGCTCCCGCTGAGAGAAGCTGTGAATATATATATATGTGTGTGTGTGTGTGTGTGTGAGACAGAGAGAGAGTGTGATGTGTGATATCAGTGGTGTGCTTTTTGCGAGCAACATATTTGAACGGGCCCTCTCTCGACTGCGGAGAGCCATATGGGCGTAGAGAACATGTTGCAGTTTTAAAGCAAGTTTTCTGACATTCTACACATTTGCCATGGGGCAGAGAGAAGATTTCGCAATTATATAACTCATTTCATGCAATTTGACACATTTTGCCATGGGGTGGAGAGAAAAATGTTCTGTTTTTAACATAAATATCTGAGTGGGTGCCCCCCGGTCGGTAATTCAACCATGATTACTATAAGTTTAGAAAGCTGGCCGCTAGATTAACTTACCCCAAAAATGATATGTTAGCTGATATGGGCTAATTGAGTGACTGACAGAACAAGAGAAAAACTGTATTCTACTAGTCTAACTCTCAACAATAAACTACGATTTTGATTCGCGGGCCGACAAAAGGGAGTGGGTCACCTATTCTAGTTAGGTTAGCGTAGCAGCCAATGACTGAGCACACTGAGCACAATGGGAAAGGCAGTGGGATATTCTAGACAGCAGTTTGTTCTATGTAGGTGGTGGGAAGTAAATGGGGAGATATTTGGTGCAGACGGAGTCATAAGCTGTGTATTTAATCTGATGCCATCGTGTTTGTCTCTCAGCGACATAGAATTACATATTCATTGAATAGGATCTCTGCTCTCTGCACTGTGCGTTTACTGGGCCTGGTGGGCTGTGGACTGGATCTGATTCACACCAGTCAATCCACAGTGGAAGGAAACCAAACTCACTGCCCTCTTATCCTGGTTCCAGATCTGTTTGGATGGGCTTTAGCGAACTGTCTAACTGTCTGACCATGACTCTGATATAGGTCTAGCCTAGCGCATTAGAACAATATTCTCCTTTTTGGGTTCATGAAATGCTCAACCTACACACAGAAAAGGCACTAATGTGGTTCAACGTACAGTATATTAATGACCTCTGTGTTTGTATCTCCGACAAACCCAACAGTGAAAGCCTGGAGCAGTCAGGTACCTTCAAGTAGTATTTTTAAGAGTCTGCTTACTTCACCACTGACTAATGAGCCATACATCACTGTGTGCTTCAGGAAACCCCTTAGAGACAGGCCTGCAGGGTGTCACGGGCAGACACTCACTCTGCTAATTACTGAAAAGAGAGACTGTACTTTAACTTGACCTAGTTGACTTCATCATTAATGCTGGCAGAAACTACTGTCTAAAGAGAGATCTCAGTCAAGGAGCGAAAAACATTTGGGCCATTTAGCTAATCCTGAACACTGAGCCAGATAGTGTTGTAAAGTGATTAATGATAAGTCTCTCATTATTTCTTAATTAATCCAGCTTTTTTTGTCTCTGCATCCCAACTCTGTAGGCTATTTTACCTGAAGGCAATAAGATGTTACTAGAATGCTAACTCTCAGAGCATTCAGAGGTTGATTTGAAGCATCAGGAGTCTTAGTTGGACATGAATATAATCTTTGGTGTGATGAGGATCATTTAAAGAGGCAACGAAACAATTACTTGTTATTATGGGATGATTCTGTAATCTGACAGGTTTTATATGTGATTTTTACAGCTCTCCCTAAAACTAACAATCACTTTATTGTATAACCTCTGACAAGACAATTTCTGAAACTTTCTTGAAAATGTCAAGTTTATCCAAATAGCAAATACTGTATGCCTGGTTACTGCTGATTTACAATGCATTCGGAAAGCATTCAGACCCCTTGACTTTTTCCACATTTTGTTACTTTACAGCCTTATTCTAAAATGGATTAAATAATTGTTTTTCCTCATCAATCTACATACAATACCCCACAATGACAAGGCAAATCAGGTTTAGACATTTTTGAAAATGTATAAAACATAAAAAAACAGAAATACCTTATTTACATAAGTATTCAGACCCTTTGCTATGAGACTCGAAATTGAGTTCAGGTGCATCCTGTTTCCATTGATCATCCTTGAGATGTTTCTACAACTTGATTGTAGTCCACCTGTGGTACATTCAATTGATTGGACATGATTTGGAAAGGCACACACCTGTTTATATAAGGTCCCACAGTTGACAGTGCATGTCAGAGCAAAAACCAAGCCATGAGGTCGAAGGAATTGTCCGTAGAGCTCCGAGACAGGATTGTGTTGAGGCACAGATCTGGGGAAGGGTCACAAAAAATGTCTGCAGCATTGAAGGTCCCCCAGAACACTTTGTCTTTGATCAATCTTGGCCTCAATCATTCTTAAAAGTTTGGAACCACCAAGACTCTTCATAGAGCTGGCCGCCCGGCCAAACTGAGCAATCGGGGGAGATGGGCCTTGGTCAGGGAGGTGACCAAGAACCAGATGGTCACTCTGACAGAGCTCCCGAGTTCCTCTGTGGAGATGGGAGAATCTTCCAGAAGGACAACCATCTCTGCAGCACTCCACCAATCAGGCCTTTATGGTAGAGTGGCCAGACGGAAGCCACTCCTCAGTGAAAGGCACATGACATCCTGCTTGGAGTTTGCCAAAAGGCACCTAAAGATTCTCAGACCATGAAAAACAAGATTCTCTGGCCTGATGAAACCAAGATTGAACTCTTTGACCTGAATGCCAAGTGTCACGTCTGGAGGTAACCTGACACCATCCCTAGGGTGAAGCATGGTGGTGTCATCATCATGCTGTGGGGATGTTTTTCAGCGGCAGGGACTGGGAGACTAGTCAGGATCGAGGCAAAGATGAACGGAGCAAAGTACAGAGAGATCCTTGATGAAAACCTTCTTCAGCACGCTCAGGACCTCAGACTGGGGTGAAGGTTCACCTTCCAACTGGACAACGACCCGAAGCAAACAACCAACACAAAGCAGGAGACCTGAAAATAGCTGTGCAGCGACGCTCCCCATCCAACCTGACAGAGCTTGAGGTGTGCCAAGTTTGTAGCGTCATACCCAAGAAGACTCAAGGCTGTAATAGATGCCAAAGGTGCTTCAACAAAGTACCGAGTAAAGGGTCTGAATATTTTTGTGATATTTCTGTTGTTTTTTTGTAATAAACCTGGAACATTTTCAAAAAATCTGTTTTTGCTTCGTCATTCGTGCTTCGTCATTATGGGTTATTGTGTGTAGATTGATGAGGAAAAAAGGGTCTGTAATGAGGCTGTAATGTAACAAAATGGAAAAAGTCAAGGGTCTGAATACTTTCCGATTGCACTCTATATGCCCTTTTAATGTCACATTCAGATTTGCGTTTTGATCTACAGCTGAGGCCAAGAGTTATTTTAGCATTTCAATTATTTATCTATTTAAACTCCTTCTGAAAAATACATAGTGTTATAACTTATAACACTGTTTCAGACTCCCATCTACTGTGTCTGGTATCCCATGTAAACAAAAGCCAGTGGAGTGGACAGTACGAGACAGACTGATCTGGACCGCGGGTGAGTTATGACGGGAGATACAGCACAGGGTGTCATATGTGTTCAGATCCAGGGTTAGAGGGAGTGGAAGGAACAGGCAGGAACAGGCAGGTGGCTTTAGATGTAGGGGGTATTTTCAGGTCAGACTGGCTCTGTAGGTAGAAAGCTGGGATCGGGAATCTGTCACTCACTTTTAGGGAGGAGGTGAGACGTTACAGCCTAGCAAGATATGACATATTAACATCTCAGTCACCTGATTACTCTCTAAAATGAAAAGATCAAAAAGAGATGTCCTGTACGGAGCCTCTTAGCACATGCAGTACAGCACATCTACTGTACAACACAGCCGTCTGTAGTTGGGTAAGGGGCGTCTTTGGAGTGGGAGCACAGAATCAGTTAAGTGAGTTTGAGATTGAGTGCCAGAGGCGTTCAACATGAGCTGAATGCCATTTCACGGCAATAAGTGAGGAGCGTCAGATGCTGCCAAGGGGAGCAGAGAGGAAGCGAGGGGGGAATGCAGGGGGAGGGAGAGGAGAGGAACGTCAGATGCTGCCAAGGGGAGCAGAGAGGAAGCGAGGGGGAATGCAGGGGAGGGAGAGGAACGTCAGATGCTGCCAAGGGGAGCATAGAGGAAGCGAGGGGGAATGCAGGGGGAGGGAGAGGAGAGGAGCGTCAGATGCTGCCAAGGGGAGCAGAGAAGAAGCGAGGGGGAATGCAGGGGAGGGAGAGGAGAGGAGCGTCAGATGCTGCCAAGGGGAGCAGAGAGGAAGCGAGGGGGAATGCAGGGGGAGGGAGAGGAGCGTCAGATGCTGCCAAGGGGAACAGAGAGGAAGCGAGGGGGAATGCAGGGGAGGGAGAGGAGAGGAGCGTCAGATGCTGCCAAGGGGAGCAGAGAGGAAGCGAGGGGGAATGCAGGGGAGGGAGAGGAGAGGAGCGTCAGATGCTGCCAAGGGGAACAGAGAGGAAGCGAGGGGGAATGCAGGGGAGGGAGAGGAGAGGAGCGTCAGATGCTGCCAAGGGGAACAGAGAGGAAGCGAGGGGGAATGCAGGGGGAGGGAGAGGAGCGTCAGATGCTGCCAAGGGGAGCAGAGAGGAAGCGAGGGGGAATGCAGGGGGAGGGAGAGGAGAGGAACGTCAGATGCTGCCAAGGGGAGCAGAGAGGAAGCAAGGGGGAATGCAGGGGAGGGAGAGGAGAGGAGCATCAGATGCTGCCAAGGGGAGCAGAGAGGAAGCGAGGGGGAATGCAGGGGGAGGGAGAGGAACGTCAGATGCTGCCTAGGGGAGCAGAGAGGAAGTGAGGGGGAATGCAGGGGAGGGAGAGGAGAGGAACGTCAGATGCTGCCAAGGGGAGCAGAGAGGAAGTGAGGGGGGAATGCAGGGGGAGGGAGAGGAACGTCAGATGCTGCCAAGGGGAGCAGAGAGGAAGCGAGGGGGGAATGCAGGGGGAGGGAGAGGAACGTCGAGGGTAACGGCAGTCTGAGTGCAGTTTAATTATGAGGCATGTGGTAGTGATCTGGAGAGTGCCCAGGTGTATTGTGGGAGGACAGGCTGTCACCGATCTGTTGCCGCCCTCACGTCGCATTGTCGACATGGGCACAGTTCAGAAAGCATGCATGAAAACACATGCACACACACGCACATGCACACACACACAGTTGTATAATCACACAGGTAAGGACTGCAAATGACAACAGCAGGAATCACAGCTTCCTTTGCTCTTCACACAAATCAGAAGAACAAAGAATCCTACCTTTTCGTAACCACATTAAGGAACTGATACAGATGCCAGACAGGTGGACAGGATACAGCAGGAGATGACAAGAGATGTGGGACTGTAGGACTCTGACAGTGTCACTGCATCAAATATCGTTATCAAGAAACAACTAGTCTCTGGTGATATATTTAGTTCTAGGTGCTGAGATTAGGAAACAACAAATGCATGTGTGCAGATATAGGTTATAGTCCTTTATCCATTTCAAAAACCTACACCATGACAGGATTTTTTTTTTTTAAACATTAAATGTCAAAAAGAGAAAGCCTCTGATGTCACATTTTAAAATAGTCATACTTTATTTCATAAACAATTATTTAAATTCATCTTAGGTTGACACATACACAGCAAACATACAAAATGCTCTTAAATAAGAAAACAACAATATGGGCATTCCTGTCTTGTCCTTGAGTAAAGGTTAATGCAAAACGTCTGCGCAAAGATGCATGATTACGAACTATGCGGCAAACCGACAGCATTGAATTCTCAATGAATTCTCTGAAAGACAATCAAATGAAACAGCATTGCCAAAAGCTCTGAAGTCCATAGCTGTTTTCAGACACCGTTTCATTATTGGCAGCATCTGCTAGCTAATGGTAATGACAGAGGGGGTAGTTCGAACATTAACAGTGTCGTTCAGTTGATATATTAGTCATCTTACAGTGGAGGCTGATATGCCATTCACTTATATTTGCTGAAAAGTATTTTGGA